>NC_092338.1:221204166-222420833 GCF_046630445.1 Rutidosis leptorrhynchoides | reverse complement strand
ATTTCTTGATGATTCGGTCTTTTTCAGGATATTCTGGTAATTTGACAAATCAAGATATTACCCTTTCAAATTCCATCTTAGAACAATTACTATGTTCATTCTGAAATCCATACCTACGAATTCTGGACCATTACAAGAGCTATTTAATCGCAAGAAGAAGAAACGAAAGGACAAAGCTCCGAAATAGAAACTGGGGTATAAACCGCAGCAAATAGAAGAGAACATTAACTGTGGATGACAATGATTATAGAAGACAGAAGCAGGAACATTGAAGTATAAGGGAAGAGATAAAACCCAACAACCACCCGTAAATTATAAACCGTAAATGTCAATGCAAATAGCGATGTAAAGACACGGGAGAACTAAAAACACTATAAACCCTAGGGTATAGTAGAAGTAAATAGATTCTTCCGGTGGCAGATTAAAAAGAAGAATGACAGATATGAAAGTTAGGAGTATATCAAGGATCAGAATGGGATGGAGCATATTGATGAATACTTTAAAGTATGAACTGAGGGAGAAAGAATGGAAGGTGTGAGTTGTAAGGAAACAAAAGGGGTGGATTTATAGACAGAGCAATCGAAGCAGATTATCACGTATAACCAAAGAGGATCCTAATCTCCTTAATTACCGACGAATCAAATCTTATTACGGAGATCTTCTTCTAAATTCCTTAAATTCCGAAAATCAATCTTGACTACACCGCCGGTTAAGTCAAACCTGCATTTATTCATTTCATTCCTATGTGATAGCTTCATTCTTAATCTTCGCATAAATGAATTGTTTTATCCATATTACTCCATGATGATAAAACTCTATTTATCAACTCATATTCATCATGAAAACATTCTTATAGTTAGCCATGACGACCTCGATCAAATTTCGGGACGAAATTTCTTTTAACGGGTTGGTACTGTGATGACCCGGGAATTTCCGATCAAATTTAAACTTTAATCTTTATATGTATCCTACACGAGAAGCAAAATATGTAATGTTGAGTCTCAAAAGCTTTGAAACTTTATTCATGTAATCAGTTACCCTTTTACCATGCCTGACGATTCACGAACAATTATGTGTAATCAAATATTTATACATATACATATGTGTGATTTTTTTTTAAAAGTAAGATATATATTAATAAGACATTGAATGGGTTAGTTGAAATGAATATAGGTTATGAGATCTATGTTATGAACTGAGAAAGGTTATTAAGGTACTGAATGGATAAAACTTTACGTAAACGTATTTGTTTGATGTAAGTTTATCGACGAGATTAAAAGATAATATCAAATGATTGAATTATCAGATACATTGAATTATGATTACGAGTCTCTGTTATGAGGTCCACTTTGAATTAGAAAACCTTTACTTTTAACGGTATACGGAATATTTGGAAAAGTGATTACATGTAAGAACAAAAGTGTTATTATTGAGGATTAGACAAAAGTTAGTGGAGAATTGAATTTCATAATACTCGATTGATCATATAGAAGGAATAATTGGGATAAGATTCGTTGACTAGATAAACCCATTTGATATGTTATATTAAGATATATTAATTAGAAAGTTAAGAAAATTAAACTAAACATTTACGCATAAAAGAATGAAATCAAGAATTAAGTTTTAAAGCATAAACGTTATAGGATTTTCGATTATGTAAATGATCTTAAATTATATAATTAGTTTTGAAAGGATAACTAGTATGTTATTAGATAAATATTTCAAAAATATGTATAAGATTAGAAAATTTAATTTAAATTAGGCATAAAACGTTTTGATTTTAAACTAATATTAATAAATAGGCTTTAATAAATAACAAGATTATGAATTATAAAAGGAAATGATCAAAACACTCAAAAGATTAAGTTACACTTTGAGTGTGTTTGTTTTTAATTAATTTAAGTCTAGTTACTAATAAAGGTACATGTCACAAAACGTTTAATTTAAAATAAAATATTTTGACAAACAACGAGACTTTGATTTATGGAAGTAAATGACCACAACACTCAATTTTATAAGTTATATTTTTATAAAGGTAATTTATTGATGAGTAAGTCTAATTTTTGTAAAAGGTACACGTCGCGTAACGTAAACGACTAGTTTTCTAAATGTACGAAAGTGCGCCCGAAAAACCGAAAGTGGTACATGAGTCGTGAGACCACGACCGTGTCATTTTTGTAAAAATTATATTTTTACCATCAACGTAAATATAATATAATATATAAGTAATTATATAAATTAAATATAATAAATATATAATAATAATAAAAATAAAATGATACATGTTCATTCACGTGAAGATTGGGCACCATTTACACGTTTTATTTTTTTTAATTATATTATTATATATTAAAATGGTGTAGTAGGTAAGGCCACAATTCATTTAAATCAAACGAAATCCAGTTTTGTGATTCATTTTTCTTCTGCACTCCGTAAACACACACACATACATATAAATTTTAAATATTAATATTATTAACCTTATTATTATTTGATATTAGGGAGCGATAATATTAGTATTATACATAAAATATTACGACAAGGTCATGAGTGGGTCATTTCAAGACAAGTTTTATGAGTAGGATAGGGCTAAGGAAATTATGAGTTATGGCTATGGAGATGATGGGTATTGTTCATGGGTATGCTTGTGAGGTTAAACTAGTGTTTGTCATCTCCGTTGCGTCTACGTACCTTTCCTACAATATTGAACCTCAATATTGATACGTGAGCACTCATAACTTAACTTTTATTTACTAATAGTGTATCCCTGACTAGTGCTCGAGATTATAGGATTGTGCATGCTTGTATATTTGATATTGCCCTTAGATAGGTTATGTTGAATCTTAAAGGTTGTTATACTAGGAATGAAATAAGGTATAAGATATGCATGTCATTGGAAAACTAAAGAAAAATTAATAACTTTACCTTTAGGTGCCAAAGGGATCTGATGGACGGATTAGAAGTTATAGCCAATTGAAATTTCGTAAAAATGATTATTATTATCGTCGTTAATATCGTTGTTCTAATTTTTATCTAATTGTTAATATTATTATTAATATTATAATTATTATTATTAACATCATTATCATTATCATTATCATTATTATTATTATTATTATTATTATTATTATTATTATTATTATTATTATTATCTTTATTATTATTATTATTATTATTATTATTATTACTATCAATAAAGTATTATCATTAAGAATTGTTATTATAAAATATCATTATTATTATCTTTTTAAATGAAAATTATTACTTTAAAGTTAATATTAAAAAGTATCGTAAATATTAAAGATATCATAATTACAATTATCATTTTACCATAATATCATTTTTAGTAAATATAAATGTTGATTTTTATTAATAAAATAGTAATAATTATTATTACAAAATAACACGACTGTTACTTATTATTATTATCAATACTAGTTTATCAAATAAAAATTTAATACAATGTATATAATTACCTCAATAGAATCTATCACAATATTTTTATGATATTAAATGCACTTTATAAATTTTATTACTTAAGATATGTAAAAGTATATTTTAATATAAAATTGGATCTATTAATAAATGAATTATATTATTTACTCTATTAAATCTTTTAAAATATTTTTAAAAATATAAAACGACGATATTTAAAATCATATAATAATCATTTTTAATGGAAATCATTTTGAGTCAAACTAATTTTTGTCAACCTTTGTATATTAGACTCGAGCATTAGGATTGTGGTGCACTATGACTTAACTTAATGTATTAGACAAATATTGACAAATACATAATTATATATAAATAATTTAGGTTCGTGAATCCAAGGCCAACCTTACACTTGTTCAATGATGTTATATGTATTTTTACTACAAAATACAGTATAGTGAGTTTCATTAATCCCTTTTTAAATGCTTTTGCAATATATATTTTTGGGACTGAGAATACATGCGCTGTTTTTATAACTGTTTTACGAGATGGACACAAGTAATCGAAACTACATTCTATGGTTGGATTATCGAATCGAATATGCCCCTTTTTATTAAGTCTGGTAATCTAAGAATTAGGGAACAGACACCCTAATTGACGCGAACTCTAAAGATAGATCTATCGGGCCCAACAAGCCCCATCCAAAGTACCGGATGTTTTAGTACTTCGAAATTTATATCATGTCTGAAGGAGGATCCCGGAATGATGGGGATATTCTTATATATGCATATTGTTAATGTCGGTTACCAGGTGTTCAATCCATATGAATGATATTTTTGTCTCTATGCATGGGACGTATGTTTATGAGAAATGGAAATCTGAAATCTTGTGGTCTATTAAAATGAAATGATTACTATAAACTGATGAACTCACCAACCTTTTGGTTGACACTTTAAAGCATGTTTATTCTCAGGTTTGAAAGGAATCTTCCGCTGTGCATTAGCTCATTGTTAAAGATATTACTTGGAGTCATTCATGACATATTTTAAAAGACGTTGCATTCGAGTCGTTGAAGTTCATTAGAGATTATTATTAAGTAAATGACGGATTAGGTCATTTATAGTTTGGATATTATGAAATGGTATGCACACTTGTCAACTTTCGATGAATTGAAAGGTTGTCTTTTAAAAACGAATGCAATGTTTGTAAAATGTATCATATAGAGATCAAATACCTCGCGATGTAATCATATGTTATTGTATTCGTCCCTATGGATTGGGTCGGGTCATCTCATGTGGTATCAGAGCGGTGGTCTTAGCGAACCAGGTCTGCATTAGTGTATCTAACTGATAAGTCGTTAGGATGCATTAGTGAGTCTGGACTTCGACCGTGTCTGCATGTCAAAAGTTTTGCTTATCATTTTAATCGGAAATCATCTACTACCATCCTTAAGCAACTATCTACTTATTAGTCTTAAGTCTAAATGCGTTTCCTGCATTTATTGTATAATAGTGTATAGACGAAATCTCTTCTTGGCATATCTGTTACTGTGAACTTTGACTGACATTTTTTTCAAAGATTCCTCCGTAATTTATGGGATTTTGGTAATATATATACATATGTAAATTATGTATAGAAAGATATCAAATCTAACTCCTATAATCTATTTCATATCAAAAATTCATTTCCCCGATTATACGAGATGGATTTTGCATCTAGTTCGAATTCCTCCGATTCTGACAGTTATGCTGACATGGATTTCCATTCGGGCTCCGAAGGCAGCGTCACCGGAATGGATCAACCAATCTCCCATCATCTATTCTGGATGAATTGGGGATGGGTACGTAATATACTAAATCACTGGAGACAAGAAGAAGGTGATCCCTTCCATCCACCAAATTGCCCTCTTGGCGATGAACCTGAAGCACTTACCGGTGAACCTGTTCGAGAAACCATTTTTTCTCTCATTTCTAGAGTATCTAGTCACGATTACATAATGTCCCATATTTCTGATCTTGTTCATTCGCTCACTCCAACCACTAATCATCCCGGTGTACTAGCAGAAGTTAACGAGCTTCGCGCTCGGGTGGTGGCTTTGGAGAATACGGTGCGAAGATTACAAACACCATCAGCAGCACCAGCAGCATAACCAATACTGCCAGTAACATCCACATCGCAAGCCTCAATACTAAAAGCACCAGCAGCATCACCGGCATCAACAACAACCACCATTATTAACATCAACAGGATCATTACCACCACCAACAATTACATCCGCATCACACACCTCAATACCCAATCTGTATATCCGATATAAATGTCACACACACCATAAATACCAAGGAGTACTAACAACAACAAATGATGAAGTATTGATTCATAACCTCATCGGAGAAATATTTTGCGGTGATTATGTAATCTCTAAAGACATAGGGATTATATACTTCAGCTTTAACCATAAACCAGATGAGTGGACAGAAATGATAAAAAGGAAGAGTAGAAGCCCTGATAAGAAGGGTGCGTAAAGTACAAGCTAGACTTGTTTTACCAACAGCATCAGCAGTACCCTTAGCCTCACCAACACAGTCAGTGCTGTCAATATTGTTAGAATCGTCAGCACCTCCAACCTCACAAGCCCCGCCAGTTCAAGAATCACTGTGGGAAACCATTACGAATTAATAACGAGTATATTGTATCAACGAGTTATGAAGTATTAACTCAATTCCTCCGAAGAATTTATATATATACTCTATATAGTTATAAAATTTTTAAACCATAATAAATCTTTTTGTACTAAGCTATTATGTATGGAACTTAACTATCCGGTTAATTCATATTACTAATATGCTATGATGTACATTCTTCGTTAACAATTTAATCATTGTTAACCACAATCTCTGCTTCAACTCAATGAATTTTATTTAATAATAAATCAAGTGTATCATTCAACAACATGTTTGATGTTATACTTTCATCTGCGATGCACTCGAAACTTTCTAGAAAACATCAATCGGACATTGCGAAGTTCGCAAGAATTCTTCAAGCGTCAACATCCTTCACTGAGGAATATCAATAAAAATAAATAATAAAGTACTGATTGCAATAAGTAAAATACTCTATGGAGATTATGTAATCTCTAATGATTCAGAGATTACTCATTTCTATTTCAAGCCGAAAATCAAATGAGTTTAATGTGATTTTAAAACTCATTAAATATGAAGAAAATATATTCACATATATTTCATAGAGATTGAAGTGAAAATTTGGTTCAAAATATTGATTGTGAAATTTTTTTTTTTAACGGGTAGGTAATACCCGAGGGATATTTAATTTCAACAGTTAATATGTTACATTTTTGAATCTGAATCAATAATTACCAACTGTATTCACTTCTCTCTCAACAATATACATTCTTTTGTAAAAATCAAGATAACTATTCTCATCCAAATTTAATTACATATTCTAATCAAAATCCGAGTCAAGAGTTAACAGAAGACATCACTCTTAGAAGTCCTACATCTATCAACGCTATACTATGACTTCAAAACTGTGATAGAACATCACTTTTAATCGTAACACTTAGATGAATATGAAAATCATTCGGGAGTCAGGACGATTTCATCATTTGGATATTGACTATGACAATCTGCATTTGTAACCCTTCGAAATCCTGGAAAACACTTCAAACATTGAACAATCGAGATGATGATCCAACCACACATTATCCGAAGTCTTGTACCTGAAAAGCTCTCGAAACCAAAGTCGTAGTTTAACACGTACCCTCGTCGAATTCTTTAGCATTTATTAGCAAAAACAACACTTCGATTTCTTTTCAAAGTAGCCAATTTTGTCACAGCCCAAGCAAGTCAATTTCGACTTCTCAGTCAGACTAGTCTTATTATAACCCCGATAGATACGTTGCTCTTTCGTCATTATTACTGGGGAACCTTTCATATTCCACCATATTACCACCAGTGTTTAATCATCTAAAAAACGATTCTTCTGAACCCACCTCGGACTGATAACCAGTGATTCAGACATTATAGCATTAAATGTAGAGGAAACATAAAAATGGTAGATGGTCTAAACAGCCAAAAGTTTTATGATGAAAGATAGTAAGTTGGTAAAGCTCAGAAAAAGGAAGGATTTGGTACTGAAAAACGGATTGAGCAAAGTATGAAGGAAGCCGTGGATAAATCACAGAGACTGAATCTGCCTTCAAAGGATTCAAATGATTCAGTGGCTCCTAAAATCGTTAGCAAACACGTTACTTCTTATTCTAAACCTTCACAGACAGATATTCTTCATCATCATCATATCTTAAATATTATAAGATATCTTCGTATCTTCCATTATACATATTCTTCATATCTCTGAAGATATTTTCACATCTATTCTTATCTGAAATCATTTATCTCTCCGTAGTATCTGCAACATAAAAGAAACTGTGTTAGTTTCTAAATTCTGAAAAATTTAAATATGAATGTTTTGAAGTAGTGTTGGGAACTGATGCATGGGTTAGTATAATATAATGACACTTGATCAACGTCATTATATTGCAGTAATTCATGTTGAGTTTCTAATGGAAAGTGATAATTCACAGAACATACCGTCATCATGTGTCATTTACACGACTGTGACATTCTATCTAATCTCTAAACATATCAAGAAAATATTTCTTGATGATTCGGTCTTTTTCAGGATATTCTGGTAATTTGACAAATCAAGATATTACCCTTTCAAATTCCATCTTAGAACAATTACTATGTTCATTCTAAAATCCATACCTACGAATTATGGACCATTACAAGAGCTATTTAATCGCAAGAAGAAGAAACGAAAGGACAAAGCTCCGAAATAGAAACTGGGGTATAAACCGCAGCAAATAGAAGAGAACATTAACTGTGGATGACAATGATTATAGAAGACAGAAGCAGGAACATTGAAGTATAAGGGAAGAGATAAAACCCAACAACCACCCGTAAATTATAAACCGTAAATGTCAATGCAAATAGCGATGTAAAGACACGGGAGAACTAAAAACACTATAAACCCTAGGGTATAGTAGAAGTAAATAGATTCTTCCGGTGGCAGATTAAAAAGAAGAATGACAGATATGAAAGTTAGGAGTATATCAAGGATCAGAATGGGATGGAGCATATTGATGAATACTTTAAAGTATGAACTGAGGGAGAAAGAATGGAAGGTGTGAGTTGTAAGGAAACAAAAGGGGTGGATTTATAGACAGAGCAATCGAAGCAGATTATCACGTATAACCAAAGAGGATCCTAATCTCCTTAATTACCGACGAATCAAATCTTATTACGGAGATCTTCTTCTAAATTCCTTAAATTCCGAAAATCAATCTTGACTACACCGCCGGTTAAGTCAAACCTGCATTTATTCATTTCATTCCTATGTGATAGCTTCATTCTTAATCTTCACATAAATGAATTGTTTTATCCATATTACTCCATGATGATAAAACTCTATTTATCAACTCATATTCATCATGAAAACATTCTTATAGTTAGCCATGACGACCTCGATCAAATTTCGGGACGAAATTTCTTTTAACGGGTTGGTACTGTGATGACCCGGGAATTTCCGATCAAATTTAAACTTTAATCTTTATATGTATCCGACACGAGAAGCAAAATATGTAATGTTGAGTCTCAAAAGCTTTGAAACTTTATTCATGTAATCAGTTACCCTTTTACCATGCCTGACGATTCACGAACAATTATGTGTAATCAAATATTTATACATATACATATGTGTGATTTTTTTTAAAAGTAAGATATATATTAATAAGACATTGAATGGATTAGTTGAAATGAATATAGGTTATGAGATCTATGTTATGAACTGAGAAAGGTTATTAAGGTACTGAATGGATAAAACTTTACGTAAATGTATTTGTTCGATGTAAGTTTATCGACGAGATTAAAAGATAATATCAAATGATTGAATTATCAGATACATTGAATTATGATTACGAGTCTCTGTTATGAGGTCCACTTTGAATTAGAAAACCTTTACTTTTAACGGTATACGGAATATTTGGAAAAGTGATTACATGTAAGAACAAAAGTGTTATTATTGAGGATTAGACAAAAGTTAGTGGAGAATTGAATTTCATAATACTCGATTGATCATATAGAAGGAATAATTGGGATAAGATTCGTTGACTAGATAAACCCATTTGATATGTTATATTAAGATATATTAATTAGAAAGTTAAGAAAATTAAACTAAACATTTACGCATAAAAGAATGAAATCAAGAATTAAGTTTTAAAGCATAAACGTTATAGGATTTTGGATTATGTAAATGATCTTAAATTATATAATTAGTTTTGAAAGGATAACTAGTATGTTATTAGATAAATATTTCAAAAATATGTATAAGATTAGAAAATTTAATTTAAATTAGGCATAAAACGTTTTGATTTTAAACTAATATTAATAAATAGGCTTTAATAAATAACAAGATTATGAATTATAAAAGGAAATGATCAAAACACTCAAAAGATTAAGTTACACTTTGAGTGTGTTTGTTTTTAATTAATTTAAGTCTAGTTACTAATAAAGGTACATGTCACAAAACGTTTAATTTAAAATAAAATATTTTGACAAACAACGAGACTTTGATTTATGGAAGTAAATGACCACAACACTCAATTTTATAAGTTATATTTTTATAAAGGTAATTTATTGATGAGTAACTCTAATTTTTGTAAAAGGTACACGTCGCGTAACGTAAACGGCTAGTTTTCTAAATGTACGAAAGTGCGCCCGAAAAACCGA
The DNA here is from genome assembly GCF_046630445.1 of Rutidosis leptorrhynchoides. Lineage (NCBI taxonomy): Eukaryota > Viridiplantae > Streptophyta > Magnoliopsida > Asterales > Asteraceae > Rutidosis > Rutidosis leptorrhynchoides. Next base: position 222,410,592 of record NC_092338.1, on the reverse strand, counting down.
AAGTGGTACATGAGTCGTGAGACCACGACCGTGTCATTTTTGTAAAAATTATATTTTTACCATCAACGTAAATATAATATAATATATAAGTAATTATATAAATTAAATATAATAAATATATAATAATAATAAAAATAAAATGATACATGTTCATTCACGTGAAGATTGGGCACCATTTACACGTTTTATTTTTTTTAATTATATTATTATATATTAAAATGGTGTAGTAGGTAAGGCCACAATTCATTTAAATCAAACGAAATCCAGTTTTGTGATTCATTTTTCTTCTGCACTCCGTAAACACACACACATACATATAAATTTTAAATATTAATATTATTAACCTTATTATTATTTGATATTAGGGAGCGATAATATTAGTATTATACATAAAATATTACGATAAGGTCATGAGTGGGTCATTTCAAGACAAGTTTTATGAGTAGGATAGGGCTAAGGAAATTATGAGTTATGGCTATGGAGATGATGGGTATTGTTCATGGGTATGCTTGTGAGGTTAAACTAGTGTTTGTCATCTCCGTTGCGTCTACGTACCTTTCCTACAATATTGAACCTCAATATTGATACGTGAGCACTCATAACTTAACTTTTATTTACTAATAGTGTATCCCTGACTAGTGCTCGAGATTATAGGATTGTGCATGCTTGTATATTTGATATTGCCCTTAGATAGGTTATGTTGAATCTTAAAGGTTGTTATACTAGGAATGAAATAAGGTATAAGATATGCATGTCATTGGAAAACTAAAGAAAAATTAATAACTTTACCTTTAGGTGCCAAAGGGATCTGATGGACGGATTAGAAGTTATAGCCAATTGAAATTTCGTAAAAATGATTATTATTATCGTCGTTAATATCGTTGTTCTAATTTTTATCTAATTGTTAATATTATTATTAATATTATAATTATTATTATTAACATCATTATCATTATCATTATCATTATTATTATTATTATTATTATTATTATTATTATTATTATTATTATTATTATTATTATTATTATTATTATTATCTTTATTATTATTATTATTATTATTATTATTATTATTACTATCAATAAAGTATTATCATTAAGAATTGTTATTATAAAATATCATTATTATTATCTTTTTAAATGAAAATTATTACTTTAAAGTTAATATTAAAAAGTATCGTAAATATTAAAGATATCATAATTACAATTATCATTTTACCATAATATCATTTTTAGTAAATATAAATGTTGATTTTTATTAATAAAATAGTAATAATTATTATTACAAAATAACACGACTGTTACTTATTATTATTATCAATACTAGTTTATCAAATAAAAATGTAATACAATGTATATAATTACCTCAATAGAATCTATCACAATATTTTTATGATATTAAATGCACTTTATAAATTTTATTACTTAAGATATGTAAAAGTATATTTTAATATAAAATTGGATCTATTAATAAATGAATTATATTATTTACTCTATTAAATCTTTTAAAATATTTTTAAAAATATAAAACGACGATATTTAAAATCATATAATAATCATTTTTAATGGAAATCATTTTGAGTCAAACTAATTTTTGTCAACCTTTGTATATTAGACTCGAGCATTAGGATTGTGGTGCACTATGACTTAACTTAATGTATTAGACAAATATTGACAAATACATAATTATATATAAATAATTTAGGTTCGTGAATCCAAGGCCAACCTTACACTTGTTCAATGATGTTATATGTATTTTTACTACAAAATACAGTATAGTGAGTTTCATTAATCCCTTTTTAAATGCTTTTGCAATATATATTTTTGGGACTGAGAATACATGCGCTGTTTTTATAACTGTTTTACGAGATGGACACAAGTAATCGAAACTACATTCTATGGTTGGATTATCGAATCGAATATGCCCCTTTTTATTAAGTCTGGTAATCTAAGAATTAGGGAACAGACACCCTAATTGACGCGAACTCTAAAGATAGATCTATCGGGCCCAACAAGCCCCATCCAAAGTACCGGATGTTTTAGTACTTCGAAATTTATATCATGTCCGAAGGAGGATCCCGGAATGATGGGGATATTCTTATATATGCATATTGTTAATGTCGGTTACCAGGTGTTCAATCCATATGAATGATATTTTTGTCTCTATGCATGGGACGTATGTGTAGTGACCCGAACTTTTCCATGTTTATATATATTAATTGAGATTGATATTTACATGATTAAATGTTTCCAACATGTTAAGCAATCAAACTTGTTAAGACTTGATTAATTGAAATAGGTTTCATATAGACAATTGACCACCCAAGTTGACCGGTGATTCACGAACGTTAAAACTTGTAAAAAACTATATGATGACATATATATGGTTATATATATAGTTAACATGATATTATGATAAGTAAACATATCATTAATTATATTAACAATGAACTACATATGTAAAAACAAGACTACTAACTTAATGATTTTGAAACGAGACATATATGTAACGTTTATCGTTGTAACGACATTTAATGTATATATATCATATTAAGAGATATTCGTACATCATAATATCATGATAATATAATAATTTAAAATCTCTTTTGATATTATAAACATTGGGTTAACAACATTTAACAAGATCGTTAACCTAAAGGTTTCAAAACAACATTTACATGTAACGACTAACGATGACTTAACGACTCAGTTAAAATGTATATACATGTAGTGTTTTAATATGTATTCATACACTTTTGAAAGACTTCAAGACACTTATCAAAATACTTCTACTTAACAAAAATGCTTACAATTAGATCCTCGTTCAGTTTCATCAACAATTCTACTCGTATGCACCCGTATTCGTACTCGTACAATACACAGCTTTTAGATGTATATACTATTGGTATATACACTCCAATGATCAGCTCTTAGCAGCCCATGTGAGTCACCTAACACATGTGGGAACCATCATTTGGCAACTAGCATGAAATATCTCATAAAATTACAAAAATATGAGTAATCATTCATGACTTATTTACATGAAAACAAAATAACATATCCTTTATATCTAATCCATACACCAACGACCAAAAACACCTACAAACACTTTCATTCTTCAATTTTCTTCATCTAATTGATCTCTCTCAAGTTCTATCTTCAAGTTCTAAGTGTTCTTCATAAATTCTAAAAGTTCTAGTTTCATAAAATTAAGAATACTTTCAAGTTTGCTAGCTCACTTCCAATCTTGTAAGGTGATCATCCAACCTCAAGAAATCTTTGTTTCTTACAGTAGGTTATCATTCTAATACAAGATAATAATCATATTCAAACTTTGGTTCAATTTCTATAACTATAACAATCTTATTTCAAGTGATGATCTTACTTGAACTTGTTTTCGTGTCATGATTCTGCTTCAAGAACTTCGAGCCATCCAAGGATCCATTGAAGCTAGATCCATTTTTCTCTTTTCCAGTAGGTTTATCCAAGGAACTTAAGGTAGTAATGATGTTCATAACATCATTCAATTCATACATATAAAGCTATCTTATTCGAAGGTTTAAACTTGTAATCACTAGAACATAGTTTAGTTAATTCTAAACTTGTTCGCAAACAAAAGTTAATCCTTCTAACTTGACTTTTAAAATCAACTAAACACATGTTCTATATCTATATGATATGCTAACTTAATGATTTAAAACCTGGAAACACGAAAAACACCGTAAAACCGGATTTACGCCGTCGTAGTAACACCGCGGGCTGTTTTGGGTTAGTTAATTAAAAACTATGATAAACTTTGATTTAAAAGTTGTTATTCTGAGAAAATTATTTTTATTATGAACATGAAACTATATCCAAAAATTATGGTTAAACTCAAAGTGGAAGTATGTTTTCTAAAATGGTCATCTAGACGTCGTTCTTTCGACTGAAATGACTACCTTTACAAAAACGACTTGTAACTTATTTTTCCGACTAGAAACCTATACTTTTTTTGTTTAGATTCATAAAATAGAGTTCAATATGAAACCATAGCAATTTGATTCACTCAAAACGGATTTAAAATGAAGAAGTTATGGGTAAAACAAGATTGGATAATTTTTCTCATTTTAGCTACGTGAAAATTGGTAACAAATCTATTCCAACCATAACTTAATCAACTTGTATTATATATTATGTAATCTTGAGATACCATAGACACGTATACAATGTTTCGACCTATCATGTCGACACATCTATATATATTTCGGAACAACCATAGACACTCTATATGTGAATGTTGGAGTTAGCTATACAGGGTTGAGGTTGATTCCAAAATATATATAGTTTGAGTTGTGATCAATATTGAGATACGTATACACTGGGTTGTGGATTGATTCAAGATAATATTTATCGATTTATTTCTGTACATCTAACTGTGGACAACTAGTTGTAGGTTACTAACGAGGACAGCTGACTTAATAAACTTAAAACATCAAAATATATTAAAAGTGTTGTAAATATATTTTGAACATACTTTGATATATATGTATATATTGTTATAGGTTCGTGAATCAACCAGTGGCCAAGTCTTACTTCCCGACGAAGTAAAAATCTGTGAAAGTGAGTTATAGTCCCACTTTTAAAATCTAATATTTTTGGGATGAGAATACATGCAGGTTTTATAAATGATTTACAAAATAGACACAAGTACGTGAAACTACATTCTATGGTTGAATTATCGAAATCGAATATGCCCCTTTTTATTAAGTCTGGTAATCTAAGAATTAGGGAACAGACACTCTAATTGACGCGAATCCTAAAGATAGATCTATTGGGCCTAACAAACCCCATCCAAAGTACCGGATGCTTTAGTACTTCGAAATTTATATCATATCCGAAGGGTGTCCCGGAATGATGGGGATATTCTTATATATGCATCTTGTCATTGTCGGTTACCAGGTGTTCACCATATGAATGATTTTTATCTCTATGTATGGGATGTGTATTGAAATATGAAATCTTGTGGTCTATTATTATGATTTGATATATATAGGTTAAACCTATAACTCACCAACATTTTTGTTGACGTTTTAAGCATGTTTATTCTCAGGTGATTATTAAGAGCTTCCGCTGTCGCATACTTAAATAAGGACGAGAATTGGAGTCCATGCTTGTATGATATTGTGTAAAAACTGCATTCAAGAAACTTATTTTGTTGTAACATATTTGTATTGTAAACCATTATGTAATGGTCGTGTGTAAACAGGATATTTTAGATTATCATTATTTGATAATCTACGTAAAGCTTTTTAAACCTTTATTGATGAAATAAAGGTTATGGTTTATTTTAAAATGAATGCAGTCTTTGAAAAACGTCTCATATAGAGGTCAAAACCTCTCAACGAAATCAATTAATATGGAACGTTTATAATCAATAAGAACGGGACATTTCAGTTGGTATCCGAGCGTTGGTCTTAGAGAACCAGAAAATTTGCATTAGTGTGTCTTATCGAGTTTGTTAGGATGCATTAGTGAGTCTGGACTTCGACCGTGTTTTCTTTAAAAATGATTGCTTAACATTTTTGTTGGAAACTATATATTTTTAACATATGAATATTATGTGATATATTAATCTCTTATCGTGTTTGATATTATGTGATAGATGTCTACCTCTAGAACAAGTCCCATTGACTCACCTAATAATAATGAAGAGTTAAATGTAAATTGGAATGATTCGTGGACTGATTCACAAGTTCCCGAAGAGGAACCGGAAGAAGAGTCGGAACCGGAAGAAGAATCGGAACCGGAAGAAGAATCGGAACCGGAAGAAGAAATAGAATCGGTGGGGGAAATAATAAAACGGTTAAGTAAAAGAGAATCCTCAACCAACCGACCAAGGTTAATCATGGTCAATGGTGTTTCCGCCAAGGAAGCAAAATATTGGGAGGATTACCAATTCTCCGATGAATCGGATTCCGACGAGAATTCCGATGATGTTATAGAAATTACCCCAACTGAATTTAAAAAGGCAAAAGAAAATAATAAAAAGGGCATAAAAATAGAGAAATCTAATTCCAACCCCGATGAACTTTATATGTATCGTCAACCCCCGAAGTCCTTAAGTTGTAACAATGACCCGGGAACCTCTAAACCACCAGGTTTTTCTAAACCAATGTGGATAACGACGGCTCGTATTAGGGGAACATCATATATCCCTAGAAACTTGGCAAAACAAACCAAAACCGAACAAGAAGAAATGAGCGAGTCGGAATAAGATAGTTATATTCGTGTGGTGTAATATATGTAATATAGTGTGCTTATGCTTTATGATATATGTAAAAATTGCTTGTATTAATAAGTATTTTTATTTTTATTTTTTATGAATCTAACTCTTGTCTATTTTACAGTATAAAAACACAAAATGGATAGACAACCCAATATTTTAAGAGACCTACCCGGAGACATGATTGATGAAATCTTGTCTAGAGTCGGTCAGAATTCCTCGGCACAACTATTTAAGGCAAGATCAGTTTGTAAGACATTAAAAGAACGTTCCAAGAATGCCTTGGTTTATAAAAGGCTTTCGTTCGGAAGATGGGGAATATCACATTGGGAAATCCATAAGTTACGATGTGTTTACTTTGACGCATATATTGCGGGGAACCCAAATGCTATTTTATGCAACGGGTTAAGAAATTATTTTGACTCAGTATATCTGAATATAGGACTTCGTGATTTAGAAAAAGCGGCTAACATGCAACATAAAGAAGCATGTTATGCTTACGGGTTAGTAATGTTCGCTTCTCACAAAAGTGAGAACAAGAACATCGGGCTACAACTATTAAACAAAACGTTCCCACAAGTGACGGAGTCGGTAATTGGGGTAAGAAATGAGGTTTTTAGGTTATTACGAGACTGTTGGTCATTACGTAACCCTTGTCCCTTTGATGACGTTACAACACGCTGTCTTATCAATGGCCATAACGGTTATGTTCCACAAGACCAAGGATGGGAAGTAGTCCTAGTAAAACCAGAATGCATGACTTGTTTCTGGACGTATGAATTACGTGTCTTTATTGCCTTTGCTGAACGACTTGTGTACTAGCTAGAATTATCTTCACAACTATCTTGTATCGAAGTTATTGTGTGCTATATTTCATGCTTTATGTAAAATAAGCGGTATTGTAAGTTTGTAAAATATTGTATAAAAGTTTGAACGCGAAATATTATTATAATCAGTTTTTCATATAGAATTGTAGTAGTTGAATGGTATATTAGCTACTAAGTATGAACTTAACGGGTAGGTACTACCCGAATTTAAACTTATAAAACGCTAATATGAAGAAAAAGCTTTTATAAATGAGTTCATATTATGCTACGAAATACTATTAACTACTCTTAATATTCTGTATGATTAACTTGTTCCATTTGACTATTTTGAAGGAAATGGCACCGACTACTCGACACACCGTGAATATGAATGAAGAGGAATTCCGTACTTTTCTAGCTTCAAACATAGCCGCAGTACAGGCTGCGCTACATACCAACAATAACCTTGGATCTAGCAGTACAGGAAATCGTGTAGGATGCACCTACAAAGAATTCACTGCCTGCAAACCTTTGGAATTTGATGGAACCGAAGGACCAATCGGATTGAAACGGTGGACCGAGAAGGTCGAATCGGTGTTTGCCATAAGTAAGTGTACTGAAGAGGACAAAGTGAAGTACGCTACGCATACCTTCACAGGTTCTGCGTTAACATGGTGGAATACCTATCTAGAACAAGTGGGACAAGACGATGCGTACGCACTACCGTGGTCAGCATTCAAGCACTTGATGAACGAGAAGTACCGTCCCAGAACCGAGGTCAATAAGCTCAAGACAGAACTTAGAGGGTTACGAACCCAAGGATTTGATATTACCACGTATGAAAGACGATTCACAGAATTGTGCCTATTGTGTCCGGGAGCATTCGAAGATGAGGAAGAGAAGATCGACGCGTTTGTGAAAGGATTACCGGAAAGAATCCAAGAAGATATAAGTTCACACGAGCCCGCCTCCATACAACAGGCATGTAGAATGGCTCACAAACTAGTGAACCAGATTGAAGAAAGAATTAAAGAACAGACTGCTGAAGAGACCAATGTGAAGCAAGTCAAAAGAAAGTGGGAGGAAAACGGTGATAAGAATCACCAATACAACAACAACAGCAATTACAACAATAATCGCAACAATTATCCCAACAATCGCAACATCAATCGCAACTACAACAAACGGCCCAACAACAACAACAACAACAACAACAGCAACAGCAACTACAACAATCATCCCAATAACAATAATAACCGCAACAACAACAACAATCAGAAGCAACTATGCCAAAGGTGTGAAAAGTATCACTCGGGGTTCTGCACCAAATTTTACAACAAGTGTAAAAGAAATGGTCATAGCACGGCGAAGTGTGAGGTCTACGGACCAGGGGTTAATAGAACGAAAGGAACAAATGGTGACGGAACGAGTAATGGCGGAGCAAGTAGTGTCGGAGCAAGTTATGCCAATGTAGTTTGTTATAAATGTGGAAAACCGGGCCACATTATTAGAAATTGCCCGAACCAGGAGAACACGAATGGACAAGGCCGCGGAAGAGTTTTCAATATTAATGCGGCAGAGGCACAGGAAGACCCGGAGCTTGTTACGGGTACGTTTCTTTTTGACAATAAATCTGCTTACGTTTTATTTGATTCGGGTGCGGATAGAAGCTATATGAGTAGGGATTTTTGTGCTAAATTAAGTTGTCCATTGACGCCTTTGGATAGTAAATTAATACTCGAATTAGCAAATGGTAAATTAATTTCAGCAGATAATATATGTCGGAATCGAGAAATTAAACTGGTTAGCGAAACATTTAAGATTGATTTGATACCAGTAGAGTTAGGGAGTTTTGATGTGATAATCGGTATGGACTGGTTGAAAGAAGTGAAAGCAGAGATCGTTTGTTACAAAAATGCAATTCGCATTATACGAGAAAAAGGAAAACCCTTAATGGTGTACGGAGAAAAGGGCAACACGAAGCTACATCTTATTAGTAATTTGAAGGCACAAAAACTAATAAGAAAAGGTTGCTATGCTGTTCTAGCACACGTCGAGAAAGTACAAACTGAAGAAAAGAGCATCAATGATGTTCCCATTGCAAAAGAATTTCCCGATGTATTTCTGAAAGAATTACCGGGATTACCCCCACATCGATCCGTTGAATTTCAAATAGATCTTGTACCAGGAGCTGCACCAATAGCTCGTGCTCCTTACAGACTCGCACCCAGCGAGATGAAAGAACTGCAAAGCCAATTACAAGAACTTTTAGAGCGTGGTTTCATTCGACCAAGCACATCACCGTGGGGAGCTCCTGTTTTGTTTGTCAAGAAGAAAGATGGTACATTCAGGTTGTGTATCAACTACCGAGAGTTGAACAAACTTACCATCAAGAACCGCTACCCACTACCGAGAATCGACGACTTATTTGATCAACTACAAGGCTCGTCTGTTTATTCAAAGATTGACTTACGTTCCGGGTATCATCAAATGCGGGTGAAAGAAGATGATATTCCAAAGACTGCTTTCAGAACACGTTACGGTCATTATGAGTTTATGGTCTTGCCGTTTGGTTTAACTAATGCACCAGATGTGTTCATGGACCTTATGAACCGAGTGTGTGGACCATACCTTGACAAGTTTGTCATTGTTTTCATTGATGACATACTTATTTACTCAAAGAATGACCAAGAACACGGTGAACATTTGAGAAAGGTGTTAGAAGTATTGAGGAAGGAAAAATTGTACGCTAAGTTTTCAAAGTGTGCATTTTGGTTGGAAGAAGTTCAATTACTCGGTCACATAGTGAACAAAGAAGGTATTAAGGTGGATCCGGCAAAGATAGAAACTGTTGAAAAGTGGGAAACCCCGAAAACTCCGAAACACATACGCCAGTTTTTAGGACTAGCTGGTTACTACAGAAGGTTCATCCAAGAATTTTCCAGAATAGCAAAACCCTTGACTGCATTAACGCATAAAGGGAAGAAATTTGAATGGAATGATGAACAAGAGAAAGCGTTTCAGTTATTGAAGAAAAAGCTAACTACGGCACCTATATTGTCATTGCCTGAAGGGAATGATGATTTTGTGATTTATTGTGACGCATCAAAGCAAGGTCTCGGTTGTGTATTAATGCAACGAACGAAGGTGATTGCTTATGCGTCTAGACAATTGAAGATTCACGAACAAAATTATACGACGCATGATTTGGAATTAGGCGCGGTTGTTTTTGCATTAAAGACTTGGAGGCACTACTTATATGGGGTCAAAAGTATTATATATACCGACCACAAAAGTCTTCAACACATATTTAATCAGAAACAACTGAATATGAGGCAGCGTAGGTGGATTGAATTGTTGAATGATTACGACTTTGAGATTCGTTACCACCCGGGGAAGGCAAATGTGGTAGCCGATGCCTTGAGCAGGAAGGACAGAGAACCCATTCGAGTAAAATCTATGAATATAATGATTCATAATAACCTTACTACTCAAATAAAGGAGGCACAACAAGGAGTTTTAAAAGAGGGAAATTTAAAGGATGAAATACCCAAAGGATCGGAGAAGCATCTTAATATTTGGGAAGACGGAACCCGGTATAGGGCTGAAAGGATTTGGGTACCAAAATTTGGAGATATGAGAGAAATGGTACTTAGAGAAGCTCATAAAACCAGATACTCAATACATCCTGGAACGGGGAAGATGTACAAGGATCTCAAGAAACATTTTTGGTGGCCGGGTATGAAAGCCGATGTTGCTAAATACGTAGGAGAATGTTTGACGTGTTCTAAGGTCAAAGCTGAGCATCAGAAACCATCAGGTCTACTTCAACAACCCGAAATCCCGGAATGGAAATGGGAAAACATTACCATGGATTTCATCACTAAATTGCCAAGGACTGCAAGTGGTTTTGATACTATTTGGGTAATAGTTGATCGTCTCACCAAATCAGCACACTTCCTGCCAATAAGAGAAGATGACAAGATGGAGAAGTTAGCACGACTGTATTTGAAGGAAGTCATCTCCAGACATGGAATACCAATCTCTATTATCTCTGATAGGGATGGCAGATTTATTTCAAGATTCTGGCAGACATTACAGCAAGCATTAGGAACTCGTCTAGACATGAGTACTGCCTATCATCCACAAACTGATGGGCAGAGCGAAAGGACGATACAAACGCTTGAAGACATGCTACGAGCATGTGTTATTGATTTTGGAAACAGTTGGGATCGACATCTACCATTAGCAGAATTTTCCTACAACAACAGCTACCATTCAAGCATTGAGATGGGGCCGTTTGAAGCACTTTATGGTAGAAAGTGCAGGTCTCCAATTTGTTGGAGTGAAGTGGGGGATAGACAGATTACGGGTCCGGAGATTATACAAGAAACTACCGAGAAGATCATCCAAATTCAACAACGGTTGAAAACCGCCCAAAGTCGACAAAAGAGCTACGCTGACATTAAAAGAAAAGATATAGAATTTGAAATTGGAGAGATGGTCATGCTTAAAGTTGCACCTTGGAAAGGCGTTGTTCGATTTGGTAAACGAGGGAAATTAAATCCAAGGTATATTGGACCATTCAAGATTATTGATCGTGTCGGACCAGTAGCTTACCGACTTGAGTTACCTCAACAACTCGCGGCTGTACATAACACTTTCCACGTCTCGAATTTGAAGAAATGTTTTGCTAAAGAAGATCTCACTATTCCGTTAGATGAAATCCAAATCAACGAAAAACTTCAATTCATCGAAGAACCCGTCGAAATAATGGATCGTGAGGTTAAAAGACTTAAGCAAAACAAGATACCAATTGTTAAGGTTCGATGGAATGCTCGTAGAGGACCCGAGTTCACCTGGGAGCGGGAAGATCAGATGAAGAAGAAATACCCGCATCTATTTCCAGAAGATTCGTCAACACCTTCAACAGCATAAAATTTCGGGACGAAATTTATTTAACGGGTAGGTACTGTAGTGACCCGAACTTTTCCATGTTTATATATATTAATTGAGATTGATATTTACATGATTAAATGTTTCCAACATGTTAAGCAATCAAACTTGTTAAGACTTGATTAATTGAAATACGTTTCATATAGACAATTGACCACCCAAGTTGACCGGTGATTCACGAACGTTAAAACTTGTAAAAAACTATATGATGACATATATATGGTTATATATATAGTTAACATGATATTATGATAAGTAAACATATCATTAATTATATTAACAATGAACTACATATGTAAAAACAAGACTACTAACTTAATGATTTTGAAACGAGACATATATGTAACGTTTATCGTTGTAACGACATTTAATGTATATATATCATATTAAGAGATATTCGTACATCATAATATCATGATAATATAATAATTTAAAATCTCTTTTGATATTATAAACATTGGGTTAACAACATTTAACAAGATCGTTAACCTAAAGGTTTCAAAACAACATTTACATGTAACGACTAACGATGACTTAACGACTCAGTTAAAATGTATATACATGTAGTGTTTTAATATGTATTCATACACTTTGAAAGACTTCAAGACACTTATCAAAATACTTCTACTTAACAAAAATGCTTACAATTAGATCCTCGTTCAGTTTCATCAACAATCCTACTCGTATGCACTCGTATTCGTACTCGTACAATACACAGCTTTTAGATGTATGTACTATTGGTATATACACTCCAATGATCAGCTCTTAGCAGCCCATGTGAGTCACCTAACACATGTGGGAACCATCATTTGGCAACTAGCATGAAATATCTCATAAAATTACAAAAATATGAGTAATCATTCATGACTTATTTACATGAAAACAAAATAACATATCCTTTATATCTAATCCATACACCAACGACCAAAAACACCTACAAACACTTTCATTCTTCGATTTTCTTCATCTAATTGATCTCTCTCAAGTTCTATCTTCAAGTTCTAAGTGTTCTTCATAAATTCTAAAAGTTCTAGTTTCATAAAATTAAGAATACTTTCAAGTTTGCTAGCTCACTTCCAATCTTGTAAGGTGATCATCCAACCTCAAGAAATCTTTGTTTCTTACAGTAGGTTATCATTCTAATACAAGAAAATAATCATATTCAAACTTTGGTTCAATTTCTATAACTATAACAATCTTATTTCAAGTGATGATCTTACTTGAACTTGTTTTCGTGTCATGATTCTGCTTCAAGAACTTCGAGCCATCCAAGGATCCATTGAAGCTAGATCCATTTTTCTATTTTCCAGTAGGTTTATCCAAGGAACTTAAGGTAGTAATGATGTTCATAACATCATTCAATTCATACATATAAAGCTATCTTATTCGAAGGTTTAAACTTGTAATCACTAGAACATAGTTTAGTTAATTCTAAACTTGTTCGCAAACAAAAGTTAATCCTTCTAACTTGACTTTTAAAATCAACTAAACACATGTTCTATATCTATATGATATGCTAACTTAATGATTTAAAACCTGGAAACACGAAAAACACCGTAAAACCGGATTTACGCCGTCGTAGTAACACCGCGGGCTGTTTTGGGTTAGTTAATTAAAAACTATGATAAACTTTGATTTAAAAGTTGTTATTCTGAGAAAATTATTTTTATTATGAACATGAAACTATATCCAAAAATTATGGTTAAACTCAAAGCGGAAGTATGTTTTCTAAAATGGTCATCTAGACGTCGTTCTTTCGACTGAAATGACTACCTTTACAAAAACGACTTGTAACTTATTTTTCCGACTAGAAACCTATACTTTTTTTGTTTAGATTCATAAAATAGAGTTCAATATGAAACCATAGCAATTTGATTCACTCAAAACGGATTTAAAATGAAGAAGTTATGGGTAAAACAAGATTGGATAATTTTTCTCATTTTAGCTACGTGAAAATTGGTAACAAATCTATTCCAACCATAACTTAATCAACTTGTATTATATATTATGTAATCTTGAGATACCATAGACACGTATACAATGTTTCGACCTATCATGTCGACACATCTATATATATTTCGGAACAACCATAGACACTCTATATGTGAATGTTGGAGTTAGCTATACAGGGTTGAGGTTGATTCCAAAATATATATAGTTTGAGTTGTGATCAATACTGAGATACGTATACACTGGGTCGTGGATTGATTCAAGATAATATTTATCGATTTATTTCTGTACATCTAACTGTGGACAACTAGTTGTAGGTTACTAACGAGGACAGCTGACTTAATAAACTTAAAACATCAAAATATATTAAAAGTGTTGTAAATATATTTTGAACATACTTTGATATATATGTATATATTGTTATAGGTTCGTGAATCAACCAGCGGCCAAGTCTTACTTCCCGACGAAGTAAAAATCTGTGAAAGTGAGTTATAGTCCCACTTTTAAAATCTAATATTTTTGGGATGAGAATACATGCAGGTTTTATAAATGATTTACAAAATAGACACAAGTACGTGAAACTACATTCTATGGTTGAATTATCGAAATCGAATATGCCCCTTTTTATTAAGTCTGGTAATCTAAGAATTAGGGAACAGACACCCTAATTGACGCGAATCCTAAAGATAGATCTATTGGGCCTAACAAACCCCATCCAAAGTACCGGATGCTTTAGTACTTCGAAATTTATATCATATCCGAAGGGTGTCCCGGAATGATGGGGATATTCTTATATATGCATCTTGTCATTGTCGGTTACCAGGTGTTCACCATATGAATGATTTTTATCTCTATGTATGGGATGTGTTTTGAAATATGAAATCTTGTGGTCTATTATTATGATTTGATATATATAGGTTAAACCTATAACTCACCAACATTTTTGTTGACGTTTTAAGCATGTTTATTCTCAGGTGATTATTAAGAGCTTCCGCTGTCGCATACTTAAATAAGGACGAGAATTGGAGTCCATGCTTGTATGATATTGTGTAAAAACTGCATTCAAGAAACTTATTTTATTGTAACATATTTGTATTGTAAACCATTATGTAATGGTCGTGTGTAAACAGGATATTTTAGATTATCATTATTTGATAATCTACGTAAAGCTTTTTAAACCTTTATTGATGAAATAAAGGTTATGGTTTGTTTTAAAATGAATGCAGTCTTTGAAAAACGTCTCATATAGAGGTCAAAACCTCGCAACGAAATCAATTAATATGGAACGTTTGTAATCAATAAGAACGGGACATTTCAGTATGTTTATGAGAAATGGAAATCTGAAATCTTGTGGTCTATTAAAATGATGAAAATGAAATGATTACTATAAACTGATGAACTCACCAACCTTTTGGTTGACACTTTAAAGCATGTTTATTCTCAGGTTTGAAAGGAATCTTCCGCTGTGCATTAGCTCATTGTTAAAGATATTACTTGGAGTCATTCATGACATATTTCAAAAGACGTTTCATTCGAGTCGTTGAAGTTCATTAGAGATTATTATTAAGTAAATGACGGATTAGGTCATTTATAGTTTGGATATTATGAAATGGTATGCACACTTGTCAACTTTCGATGAAATGAAAGGTTGTCTTTTAAAAACGAATGAAATGTTTGTAAAATGTATCATATAGAGGTCAAATACCTCGCGATGTAATCATATGTTATTGTATTCGTCCCTATGGATTGGGTCGGGTCATCTCACGCAAACTCTCTCAGTGCTCTATAAACTTCAAAAATTGAGGCTCCACCTCAGGTTTATCGCATATTTACGAATTCTCATTGAAATCTTCCAATCCTCTTCCAAAAATTCAACCTTTTCTTTGTTGATTTTAACCGACAAGAAGCCTTCCGGCAACGTACACTCTTGATCTTTCTGTTCTTTTTCCTTACACTTTCTGTTCAAAAGTTCATCATTCATTTGAAAGTACTCAGCAAAAGTTGGATAATCATCATCACAGCCTTCATAACGAGGATACGGCTCAGTTGGCTCATCCTCAATAACAACTTCATCAAAACTATTATCACTCTCATCAAAAACATCAGTATCACTCATATCATCATCAAAATTATGAGCCTCTGAAGTTGAAGCTTTTGAGGCAGCGTCAGCAGATTCCTTAGCTTGTCGCTCTAGACGCTCCAACAACTCCTGCTCAGTTTCGGTGAGATCCGGTGGGATCTCCCCTTCTTCTAGATCAGTGTAAACAGTAGAGTGATTAAGTCGATCCTGCATAGCTAAAAATTCAGAAACTGTTATAACTTGAAGTGGAGTTACATACAGCGGGTTATCCTCTGTATAGCCTTTAGCAAGCTCGAGAGCCCTGTCCTCCTCTTCTTCTTCACCAACAGTACCAAACAGATCTGGTTCTCCATCCTCCTCTTCTATCAAAACCTTCTTCTCCCATTCGTTCAATCTCTCAGTCAATGCTTGATTCTGAGTCTGAAGAGTCAAGATTTCTCCAGCCTGACTTCCAACATTTTGCTCAAGTTTGTAGTGACCCGAACTTTTCCATGTTTATATATATTAATTGAGATTGATATTTACATGATTAAATGTTTCCAACATGTTAAGCAATTAAACTTGTTAAGACTTGATTAATTGAAATATGTTTCATATAGACAATTGACCACCCAAGTTGACCGGCGATTCACGAACGTTAAAACTTGTAAAAACGACATGACGATATATATATATGGATATACATATGGTTAACATGAGATTATGATAAGTAAGTATCTCCATAAGTATATTAACAATGAGTTACATACATATAAACAAGACTACTAACTTAAGGATTTCAAAACGAGACATATATGTAACGATTATCGTTGTAACGACATTTAAATGAATATATATCATATTAAGATATATTAATATATCATAATATCATGATAATATAATAATTTAAAATCTCATTTGATATTATAAACATTGGGTTAACAACATTTAACAAGATCGTTAACCTAAAGGTTTCAAAACAACACTTACATGTAACGACTAACGATGACTTAACGACTCAGTTAAAATGTATATACATGTAGTGTTTTAATATGTATTCATACACTTTTGAAAGACTTCAAGACACTTATCAAAATACTTCTACTTAACAAAAATGCTTACAATTAGATCCTCGTTCAGTTTCATCAACAATTCTACTCGTATGCACTCGTATTCGTACTCGTACAATACACAGCTTTTAGATGTATGTACTATTGGTATATACACTCCAATGATCAGCTCTTAGCAGCCCATGTGAGTCACCTAACACATGTGGGAACCATCATTTGGCAACTAGCATGAAATATCTCATAAAATTACAAAAATATGAGTAATCATTCATGACTTATTTACATGAAAACAAAATTACATATCCTTTATATCTAATCCATACACCAACGACCAAAAACACCTACAAACAATTTCATTCTTCAATTTTCTTCATCTAATTAATCCCTCTCAAGTTCTATCTTCAAGTTCTAAGTGTTCTTCATATATTCTACAAGTTCTAGTTACATAAAATCAAGAATACTTTCAAGTTTGCTAGCTCACTTCCAATCTTGTAAGGTGATCATCCAACCTCAAGAAATCTTTATTTCTTACAGTAGGTTATCATTCTAATACAAGGTAATAATCATATTCAAACTTTGGTTCAATTTCTATAACTATAACAATCTTATTTCAAGTGATGATCTTACTTGAACTTGTTTTCGTGTCATGATTCTGCTTCAAGAACTTCGAGCCATCCAAGGATCCGTTGAAGCTAGATCCATTTTTCTCTTTTCCAGTAGGTTTATCCAAGGAACTTAAGGTAGTAATGATGTTCATAACATCATTCGATTCATATATATAAAGCTATCTTATTCGAAGGTTTAAACTTGTAATCACTAGAACATAGTTTAGTTAATTCTAAACTTGTTCGCAAACAAAAGTTAATCCTTCTAACTTGACTTTTAAAATCAACTAAACACATGTTCTATATCTATATGATATGCTAACTTAATGATTTAAAACCTGGAAACACGAAAAACACCGTAAAACCGGATTTACGCCGTCGTAGTAACACCGCGGGCTGTTTTGGGTTAGTTAATTAAAAACTATGATAAACTTTGATTTAAAAGTTGTTATTCTGAGAAAATGATTTTTATTATGAACATGAAACTATATCCAAAAATTATGGTTAAACTCAAATTGGAAGTATGTTTTCTAAAATGGTCATCTAGACGTCGTTCTTTCGACTGAAATGACTACCTTTACAAAAACGACTTGTAACTTATTTTTCTGACTATAAACCTATACTTTTTCTGTTTATATTCATAAAATAGAGTTTAATATGAAACCATAGCAATTTGATTCACTCAAAACGGATTTAAAATGAAGAAGTTATGGGTAAAACAAGATTGGATAATTTTTCTCATTTTAGCTACGTGAAAATTGGTAACAAATCTATTCCAACCATAACTTAATCAACTTGTATTGTATATTATGTAATCTTGAGATACCATAGACACGTATACAATGTTTCGACCTATCATTTCGACACATCTATATATATTTCGGAACAACCATAGACACTCTATATGTGAATGTTGGAGTTAGCTATACAGGGTTGAGGTTGATTCCAAAATATATATAGTTTGAGTTGTGATCAATACTGAGATACGTATACACTGGGTCGTGGATTGATTCAAGATAATATTTATCAATTTATTTCTGTACATCTAACTGTGGACAACTAGTTGTAGGTTACTAACGAGGACAGCTGACTTAATAAACTTAAAACATCAAAATATATTAAAAGTGTTGTAAATATATTTTGAACATACTTTGATATATATATGTATATATTGTTATAGGTTCGTGAATCAACCAGTGGCCAAGTCTTACTTCCCGACGAAGTAAAAATCTGTGAAAGTGAGTTATAGTCCCACTTTTAAAATCTAATATTTTTGGGATGAGAATACATGCAAGTATTATAAATGATTTACAAAATAGACACAAGTACGTGAAACTACATTCTATGGTTGAATTATCGAAATCGAATATGCCCCTTTTTATTAAGTCTGGTAATCTAAGAATTAGGGAACAGACACCCTAATTGACGCGAATCCTAAAGATAGATCTATTGGGCCTAACAAACCCCATCCAAAGTACCAGATGCTTTAGTACTTCGAAATTTATATCATATCTGAAGGGTGTCCCGGAATGATGGGGATATTCTTATATATGCATCTTGTTAATGTGGGTTACCAGGTGTTCACCATATGAATGATTTTTATCTCTATGTATGGGATGTGTATTGAAATATGAAATCTTGTGGTCTATTGTTACGATTTGATATATATAGGTTAAACCTATAACTCACCAACATTTTTGTTGACGTTTAAAGCATGTTTATTCTCAGGTGAATATTAAGAGCTTCCGCTGTTGCATACTAAAATAAGGACAAGATTTGGAGTCCATGTTTGTATGATATTGTGTAAAAACTGCATTCAAGAAACTGATTTCGATGTAACATATTTGTATTGTAAACCATTATGTAATGGTCGTGTGTAAACAGGATATTTTAGATTATCATTATTTGATAATCTACGTAAAGCTTTTTAAACCTTTATTTATGAAATAAAGGTTATGGTTTGTTTTAAAAATGAATGCAGTCTTTGAAAAACGTCTCATATAGAGGTCAAAACCTCGCAACGAAATCAATTAATATGGAACGTTTTTAATCAATAAGAACGGGACATTTCAAAGTTCATCAATTTTCAACTGTTGTTGATCAACTAACTTCCTCAACGCAGAAATTTCTGTTTCCGTCTTCTTCTTGTCTTCATCAGCAGCCTTTTGGAATTTAGCAAAATCAGCAATCAACTGAATCAATCGCCGATTAACTATTCCTTTTAGATCACCTGAAACAACTTCAGAACGCTGAGAAGTCTGAACTTGTTGAATAGATGGAGTTTGTTGTTGTTGAGTGGGTGGCACTTGCGTAGAACCACTAGCATCACCAGTAGCTTGAACAGTTGGAGCGACCTTCGGTTGTGATTTTGTTGTGGAAGATGAGCTTCCATCCTTAACCAAAATTTTTAAACGCTTCTGTCTCCCTCTAGTTGACACCTTAGGAGCTTCAGCTAACTTCCTTTTAACCAAATTAACTTGACTGTCATCAAGAGCAGTCACCTCATCTTCATCAACCAACCGAGGACCAATTTGTTTCGGCGGTGGCTGATTCACCTCTTCTTCTCCTTTGATGGTAATATAAGTCTCGTCTCCAAAATTACTATTCTCATGTCGGCAGTGTAAACCTTCCGGGCACACATAATTCTCATTAGCCAGATGGCCAATCAACCCCTTCTCCGGAACCTCAACTCTGTTCTGAAGAAACCTTTTGAAGGACTGATCATTCAAATGATTCTGTTTCAGCTCATCCTAAGGAATTCTCACTAACCCTTGAACCTGCTTCTCAAGCATAATCTAAAGAAACCTTGGAAACACCAGATGTACCTTCTTCTTCACATTCAGAACCATCCCATCAAATATAACTTGAGAGAAGTTGAAATCAGCATTCAAAACCAACGTAACAAACATAGAACTATACTTCGCGGTCATCTCATCGAAACCACCCTGCATCAGGCTTAAGCATCTCAGAAGAATGTACGTAAAGTATCTGTACTGCCTTGGAAGCTTAGTACGTTTCACAGCTTTGGTTATATCACCAGCATAACCACATCTCTTCAAACATCTCTTTACCTTCAAAATTGGTAAAGAAGTCTGCATATCATCATTATCTGAGAACCCCAAATCTTCCCTGATAGTCTGAGCAGAGATCTGAACAATGGTATTATTGACTGAGCTTAGAATCACCTGCTTGATGTTCTCAATAACAATGCTAGCAACTTCCCAAAACCTTCTCTGATGGGAGTAATATGGAGTGCACTCAGCGGTGATAGCCTTGAAAATTCTAGATCGCTTCAGAAACGCTATAATCGGACCAAAACCTCCTCTTTGAGCTTCAGACCCTGTATCATCAACACAAGCAAGCACATTTGTATCTTCACGTCCAATTAGACCTGGTAACTCTGAAGATAACGGGATCTGTGGTTCATTCTCTTCATTTGACATCTGCTGATGTTCTTGAGACATACTGAATAACTGAAAAACACTCAAAATAATGTAACTAATAAGCATTTACCTCCATGTATCATGGGGTATCAAATTTATCATATGTATTAGTAAATAAATAATCATGACAAATATATCAACTGATAAACACACAACTACATTGTTCAGAGATAATTGTTTATTACACACCATTGATTCAAGGCTAACAGACTAGCCTTATCAAATTACACATTAAACATAACTAATCATAAACACACAAAATCACAAGCATTAGAATTATCCTTCAATAACATCCTCTGGGACTGGCTTCAATTTGTAATTCGTGTCCTCAAACAGATCAAGCTCATCAAACAAATGATTTAAAGGAACGGCATAGGGAAATGGTTTTTCCTCATTATCCAAGGTGTCCTTCATGATGTTAATGACAATCTGACTCAAATTCACCTTGATACGTTCCATAAGACAGTATAACAGAACAGCCTCAACAGCCTCAGTACCAGATAGCAAATCGTCATTTAGATCCCTAAACACCACGTTTCTTTTAATAATCCTCATGTTAGGTACCAAGTCATCCCTAACATCACTATCTCTGATCTCAATTCTATTGGAACCAATTACATACCCTGGCTTAGTGATGTGAGAAGCCACCCCACCAGCATTAAATTTGCTAGAAATATTTCTAAGATCTTTACTAGGGCAATAAATCTTGGCTTCCCAGTAAGGCAATAGTAAGTGATCAGCAAACTCATCTATGGTCCACTTATAGGCATTACCAAAGAAGTTAGCATGAACATGCTTCTTCTTACCTTCCTCTAAGGCCACACTAGAATAGAACTCTCGAATAAGCTTAGGACAGAAATGATCCCCTATCTGAAGGAATGTTAAGCAATCTAAACCTTTCCACTGATCTTGAGTGGTCTGTGTTGCAACAACTTTGTACTCTATTTGGATAGGTCTGTGTTTGGCCAAAGCTTTCCTACGTTCAAGATCGTATCTCCAAGTTCCACTTAACATACTACTTGGACTTGACATTCTTAGAGCAAAACTATACAAAACATTCAGTATAATATGGTACGAACTCAACAAAACAACCAAAAACAGCAAACATCAAAAATTAGGGTTTCAATACACTCGGTCGAGTATGTATACACACATGGTCGTGTGTGTAGTCAACCGGTCGAGTGCTTGAACTCACTCAGTCGAGTGTGTCACACACTCGGTCGAGCGTGTTCTTCAGATCTGAGAATACCCAACTTTTCAAATCGATCAAATTTGTTGTTTTTGGTTCGATTCCTGGTCACATTTGCATCTAAAGAGGCTGATTAACACGCTTATATCATCAATTTTAACAAATTAAGACTAAAAAGTACTCGATTAGAGTTTCACACATCAAACATAAAATCAATGATTTAGAGCATATGAAAACGAGTTAGATTACCTCGTTAGTGGCGCTGAAATCACAAGAGAAAGTTGTATCTAAAATACTGAATCAAAACTTCCTTCCTTAACAAAGAAAAATCTAGGTAAAATTCGAGTCAAAATCACTCAAACCCTTTTATACCCACAGACACACTCGGTCGCGTGTGTCACTCACTCGACCGTGAGAGTGTACATACTAGACCGAGTGTGTTTATTAAACAAAGCACATTTTTTCAACCTCAGTCGGTCGTGTGAGTGAGTCACACGGTCGTGTGTGTATACTCACTCGGCCGACTATTTATTGATTTCAAAAGTTAACATTTTTAACTTTCAACTTCACATACTTTTCCTGTCCACTCCCCGGGACTGATCTACATAGTATAAAAACAAACACACTTTGTTCCTTTAAGCTCTAAATAACTTATTTTCAAATTTAACGTAAAACATAGGATTCCTTTCACAGTAAACCTTTTCGAGAACTGAGTTACTAGGCTTAATAAACAAAACAGAAATTCACACGCAACTAACTTATAAATGCAAATATTTTTGATTTTTCAGATATGTATGCACATGCAAATTTACAAAGCGAACAACTGTACAAGATTCAGCGTGTCATGATCAACAGTATTAAGACAGCCATAGTAAATAACATTTAACCTTACAGGTCTGTAAAAATCCACCTTCTAACATCAATTTCATTACACGAAAGCATAAGCAGATAAATGATGTTATAAGCATGAAAACAAGTGATACAGCTTATCATGAATCACACTAAGAGGAGCATAACACATATTTTTGTGAGTTGACATATCAAATTGATTTAATCTTGTGATTCTGGGATCAGAACTGAACTATGTTGACATGTTATTCCACAATTTATTCATTATCGTATTTGATAAAGCATATACAGAATAACTTTCAAATATATCAATAAGCATTTACCAACTTTCACCCTAGACTTCGATAATCACGTTAGATTAATTACTTTAACATCTTACAATGTTAGTTTTTGATCTCGAAGTCAGTCCTCATTTGAGATCGCACGATGTTTCGGGTAGAACAATTGAGCACAAGTATATTGACGATGTCCTCTTATCACCTCAATGTACTTTCAATTTGATTGAACAGAACCATCTCACGATGTTTCTAGCAACCCTGTCATCCATGAGCTTCTACCTTAAACTTATACCTTTCGTTTCAGATAACATTGTTTATCTCAAATTTATTGCATACTTTGAAGAGATGCATATCGGCCGCTATAAACCCCATACTTAAACGTAAATTGTATGATGTATGATGTTGGATGGATGGTAGTGATATATATTTGAGTGATGGAACGCTAAGGTATCTTCCAGATGATATTCCCTCTATCCAGGTCAATAGGTACAATCTCATACCACAGAAAAAAGATGTAAAGTCTATCAAATTAGTGATGTGGACTGAATGATTTAAGTTCTCTATATCTGATGATCTGATAATTTCTCCCCCTCAGATGTAGATAACTAAATCTTCCAAACAATTCTCCAATCTTGATATTTGTTGTCTCAGACTTAGATAACATAGGAATCTCTGAAGCTTTGTTCAATTCTTGATCCATAATTCTCTTGCAGTAATGTGGTGCATCATTTTATATACAACTTTGAATAAATAAACATAAACATAACATAACTTGCAATATTTTTTTTTGATGTTGCCTTTTCTCCATGTTAATTGACAGCATATAAATAAAACAAACAAAATAAATAAATAAATATGTATGCGTGATGATGCACCACAGTCTTTGACTTTTGTTGTAACTGTACGAAAAATCAACCTTCTGATGTTGAAATTTATAACCCGATGACGTTGCATTGTACAAATCATTCTGTGTCTGTGATACGAAACTGTACTTCTCAACCCTTCAAGAGAAAACACCTCCCTTTGGGTACCCGATATGTATGTTGTTGTTTTTCGATCCAAGTAATAAAGGTAAATAGAAACAAGTATGCATCCTAGACAAAGTATGCTCACCTTGGGGACTCACAAAATTATCCTTTGCTACCGAGTATAAATCGTAGTAGGGGAGACCTCAACCATCTGTTGAGTTTCTGAACAATCATTTCTTAGTACATATGCAGTGATAAGTAGGTGACTACCCTCAACCGCTATAAATCTTTCCATGGTTTCCTCATCATGATATTTACGCTTTGTTAATGTGATCATCTCTATCTAGAATTAGGTCAATAAAGTCTACTAACACATTATCAATTATTCTATATTACTTGTTTTCCACAACTTACATGTCAGTTTCAGGATTACAATCACTTCCCCACAAATAGAATAAGCAACTCATTTTCAGGCTTTCCAATTTTTATTTATTTTTCTGGTTTTTCTGATTTTTATGGCTTTTCGATTTTCTCTGTACAAAAGCATAAAACTATCTAAAATCAAAGGCAAAACCATGCAAAAATAGCACAAAATACTAATCTATCATGCAATCATAAATAAAACATGCAAATGATCTACTAACTACCATGCATAACTTCACATACTATACATCAGATTCAAACCATTCACAACTCAGTCTCTTAGTTAGGTTCCTCTCAGTTAGGAATCTCAGTTTCAGGAACCACGTCATTAAACAATTTAATACCTATATCTTTTAACAAGTAATCAAATCATGGTTTATCAAAAGCTTTAGTGAAGAGATCAGCCCTTTGGGTTGTAGTGTCTATCTGCACTACATCTATCAACTTTTTCTCATAGCAATCTCTAATGAAATGGTATTTAATCCCCATATGTTTCATTTTAGAATGATTTACGAGTTTTTTAGTGACAGCTATGGCAGCAGTATTATCAACATAAATAGGAATATTAGAAATTTGCAAACCGTAGTCACGTAGTTGCTGTTGAATCTAGATAACCTGTGATGTACAGCTGGCCGCGGCAATATATTCTACTTCACAAGTGGACTGAGCCACTGTTGTCTACTTCTTACACTGCCAGGTAACTAGTTTGCTACCAAGGAACTGACAACCTCCTGATGTTGACTTGAAATCCTTCTTGCACCCTCCATAGTCAGAATCACTATAAGCTGTGAGATCAAACCCATCCTCACACGGATACCATAACCCTAAACTCGGTGTATCTTTCAAATACCTTAGAATCATCTTAACCACGAGCATATGATGAACATTAGGATTCGCCTGATAACGAGCACACAGACTAACCGCATACATAATATCTGGTCGAGAAGCTGTAAGATACATTAGAGAACCTATGATCGCCCTGTATAACGTAGGGTCCACTGGAGCACCCTCACAATCAGGTGAGATCCCATGATTCACTGACAACGGAGTCTTAGCTGGTCTTTCTGCTTCCATTTGAAACCTCTTCAGAATATCAGCAACATATTTGGTTTGATGCAAGAAGATGCCTTTATCCTTCTGAGCTACCTGCAGACCTAAGAAAAACTTTATAGTTCCCATGGAACTCATTTTGAACTTCTGCTGCATGACTTTCTCAAACTTATCAACCATTCCTTGATTTGTTGACCCGAAGATAATATCATCAACGTAGACCTGCACTAACATAAGATGTTATCCCTTCTTCTTGATGAATAGTGTATGATCAATGACACCTCTCCTAAAACCGTTTTCAAGCATGTAGTTGGACAACATGGCATACCATGCTCTAGGAGCTTGGTGAAGACCATAAAGTGTCTTTTCAAGTCGATAAACCTTTTCTGGGAAATACGGGTCTTTGAAACCGGGTGGGTTTTCAATAAATACTCTTTCATTGATCTCTCCGTACAAAAAGGCGCTTTTCACATCCATCTGAAAAACTTTAAATCCCATGAAGGATGCAAAAGCCAAGAAAATTCTAATTGCTTCCAGTCGTGCAACAGGAGCGTAAAACACATCATAGTCAATTTCAGGAATTTGTTGATATCCCTTTACCACCAACCTAGCTTTGTTTCTAATCACGATACCCTGTTCATCTTTCTTATTCTTCAACACCCATCGAAGACCATAGGGTACACAACCATGTGGTGGATTGACTAGTTTCCAAACTTTCAAGTGTTTAAACTGTAACAGCTCTTCCTGCATAGCACTAACCCACTCATAATATTTCAACGCTTTAAAAGCATCTTTTGGTTCAATTTGACACACATAGCATGAATGAGCATGCACAAATACTCTCCCTGTTTTGTTTAACAAAGAATAAAAAGCTGTTACCACATTCGCACTTTTAGATTCAACATTTTCTGCTGTCGATTGACTCTCAGTTACTTCAGGAACATCAGGTGTAGTAGGAACTTCAGAAGTAGATGCTTCATTAGTTGTGGCATGAGGAATCCCAATATAAGGTATGCCTCTTGTATCAACATAGTAGTCATCTAAACGTTTTGGAGGCATGATCACACGATTTGATCTACGTACTCCTCCTGCTTCAGTTGGCTGTTCAGACTCTGTTATAGTTAGAGGTTGATTATAAAGAGGATTTAAGTGCTCTTCTGTCAACCGTGCTTGATTAACACCCTCATCTTCTTCTGAATCACTATCTTCATCTGTCTCATACACCATCTCCACATTAGGATCAGCATTAGAATTGTCACTCTGTGTACTTTTCCGCGGACTCTGAATCGGGCTCTGAAGAGAACTTTGAGTCTGGACTTGAGTCCGACTAGGAATAGAGATAGCATTCTCTGTAGAATTCTGAGAATCATACAGCATCTGAGTTAGGATCTCATCGTCTGTAGTCTCCGGTGGAAGATTGAAAGAATTGAATAATTTATCGTATTCAAACTGCCATGCGAACCCTTTACTAACACGAGGCGGAGCATTGTGCTGAATATCAACTTCATAAAGTTCTTCCACGCACTTTGACTCAATGTTATACACTCTTTTGTTTGGATTCCCATATCCCAAGAAGATACCAGAGACAACCTTTGAATTAAATTTCCCTCCAACGTCTCGTACCAGAATTGTACAAGGTGCACCAAAGGGTTCAAAATGTTTAATGTTAGGCTTTCTCTTGTGCAACAATTCATAACACGTCTTACCGTGTCTCTTCACCACTAGAACTTTGTTCATCACATAACACGCTGTGCTCATGGCTTCTCCCTAGAAAACAATAGGTAAGCATGCATCAGCTAGCATAGTTCTTGCGGTTTCAATCAACGTCCTATTCTTTCTTTTAGTAACCCCATTTGACCGAGGTGTATAAGCAGGACTGAACTGTTGTTATATCCCCTTTTCATTACAAAACAGTAGCATGTTGTTATTCTTGAACTCCGTACCATTGTCGGTACGAATCTTTCTAACTTTCAACTTATATAAACTTTCAAGCTTCAGAATCAAAACTTTAATGTGCTCGAAAGTATCTGATTTATGCTTCAGCATCACAACCCAAGAGAAACGTGAATACTCATCTGTAACTACCAAGCAATATAATTCTCCTGTGATAATCTTGCAGTTAACTGGACCGAAGAGATCCATATGCAACAACTCCAAAGGAATATTAACAGAATGATGCTTCTTGGATGCATGAGATTTTCTTGTCTGTTTCCCTTTCTTACACGAAAGTCACCCTTCAGTAATATGAAAGCTCTTAAGATTAACACCATCAACTAGTCCATTGTGAACTAGATTATTCATCTTCCTTAGACTCAGATGACCCATACGCTTGTGCCAGATAATCGACTCCTGTTTAGTAGCCTTAGAAACGAAGGCCTGATGGCCTGTAGCTGCTTTAACATGAGCATTATGTATATCAAGGATATAGAGATTCTTGCACCTAGGAGCAGTCATCAGAATCATGTCTTCCGGAATTACGAATTCTTTTCTCAAGATATAACACAATTTATCATCAAAATCAACTTATACATTTTGTCAGTAACCTGTGAAACTGAAAGCAAATTGTTCGACATTTTCTCCACAAAATTAACTTTATCAAAGCTAACATTATCATTAGCAATCACCCCTTGCGCAGTAATAAAACCTCCTTCACTACCTGCAAAAGATACTGGTCCTCCATCCGCTATTTTCACAATAGAAAGTAAGGACAAGTTCTCTGTCATGTGCCTGGACGCCCCACTATCAATAACCCATGTACTGCAGCGAGGATTGTAGGCGATCTGCACACAAAAATAAGGGGATTAATTAGAAAGGGCCACCCATGCCCGAATGGCAGTGGGTTTTCCATCAACACCAACCACTGGCAATTCCACCCATTGTCCCTTAGATCCAGAAGGACCTTCAGAATTTTAGACACCTTTCACTTCTGATTTACGTTTCCAAACAACATTCTTTGGTAATGGTTTCCTGTAATAGTCATTTGTTTGAAAAACTTTTGTTTCAGTTGATTTGACAGAAGTAGGTTTAAACACAGGTGAAGATGATCTTCTATCAAAAGTATGTTTGGGACTAAGATCAATCTTCTTGTGTGGTGTCTGTCGAATGGGTTTGCAATTCATTGCCCTGTGTCCCAACATCCCACAATTGAAACAGTTAACATCATCAAAACCATTAGCATTAAACACTTGATGCCTAGAAGTTGAATACTGTCTCCTCGAGGGTTTATTTTGTTGCCTAGCAGGAGTGGGTGACGTAACTTGTTGTTTAACAGTCTGTCTACAATTAGGCGGAATATATTTCGTCACCCTTCCTAAATTTGAACCCTCACCTTTTGGTGGAAGTTCAGTTTTGGGATTAACAGTCTGATAATTCACAGTACTACTATCCTTAACAAACTTAACAAGGGTGTGCTGAGTGTTTTTCTTCCTAGATTGTTTAGGCTTACTAACACTCCTCTTCTCAGTCTTTTGACTTTCACTCCTATTCGCTTCATTATTTGGATTCTTCAAAATTTTAACTGGTTTAGTCACAACTACAAAGGGTTTCCCGTCCTTTTCGGTGTCGACATCAGTGTCGGACTCCGTCTCATAAACAACATCTAATGGCTTTTTACCCTCACCAGACTCACTTTTACTCTCTACAGAAATTTTCTCAGGCTTACCATACTTTGGTTCTACAACTGGATCCCTATTCTTCTCAACAGGTTTATTGATAAACTCTCCTAAAAGTGGTGGTGCAACCTGATTATATCCTATCCCTTGGTTTTTAGGATGTTTCAAAGTTTGTGTCACGTATGAAATTCTCTGCCAATTATCAATCCTAGCCTTTTCTGACTCATATTTTAATTTGTATACAGGTGATTCACTTTCTCATCATCTACAATAGTTGATTTTAAAAGACCTACCTGATTCTCTAAGGACTTAATAACATCAACATACTCTTTCTACTTATTAAGGTAGAAAAGAGCATTATCATAGTTGTTCCTATATGTCTGAATTTCTAGACTCAAGTTCTTAATTTCAACTCTAAGTTTTGGACAAGTTTCACAAGTAGTAGGTATCTCGTTAAGCTTAGAGACCACACATTCAAGTCTAGCTATTTCATGTTTAAGATTAGTGCATTTTAAACATAAAGAGTCTGAATCATTACATACCTTGTCATTGCTGGCTGTGTTAGCCATAAACGCGTAATATTTTCTACCATCCTGTGAATCTGTATCTGATTCTGATTCTGACTCTGAACTTGTACTGTCTAAATAATCAGCATCATAACCTTCTTTGCCTTCAACTTTAGCAGAATTATCCGAACTTGTCACCATGACTACCTTCTCACCAGTACCTTCAACATCACCCTTGATCAAATATGCAAGTTCTTTTCTAAACCAGGTTCCTGTATGACAACTCAATCCCGAGGATTCGTCATCATCTGAATAATCAGTTGTGAATTCAAGATCAGACAGATCCTTGGCTTTGCGGAACTTATCATACAACCTGTCACTAATTCTCTTTTTAAGACACATCTTCATTACCGCTTCAACCCTTTTCATACGTGCATCACATTTGCAGACATAGCATGTGCAAGCAGGATCATCTTTACCTATACAACCAGCATTTCTTCTGATAACCCTTTCTTCTTCTTCTATTTCAGCTTCACTCTTACCAACAAAAATCACGTTAGCATTTTTAACATCTACTGAGATCGACCAATCACACACTTCATTAGCATATGTAGTAGTCAAAGCTTTAGATTGACCACTAAAAATTGCTTCTTTGTTCACCGTTGGACCAGCATGTCCAGGAGTTACCTCAATTGAAGTGTTATGAAAAGGATTATGAAAACCAGGCTTAGGTAGTCTTGTGCATATCCTCTTGAAATGACCCAGTTCATCACAATTATGGCATCTCACTTAACATATCAAAACCAAACTTAGTATTGCGATTCAGACTCAAAGTACTCTGACCTGTTCTCTTCAAATACTTCCTAGCACGTCTCACCACACTTCCCATTGCAAATAGTATGTCCATTATCTCAATCTCATCCTCATCAATCTGATCATAATCCTCATTCTCTAGATGACCATTGATTATCTGCCTACTTATCATATCATTGTAAGAGTTAACAACAATGGAAGCTAAAGTCATATCCTCCTGAATCAATTCTAGATGCCTTTTCTTGATATTTTCCATCTTGATCACTGGTGATTGAGTCGGTTGTAGAATGCTTGAATTAATCAGTTTAGCAGTTGATTTCTGTGCTTGAGATTTGGCATTGAAATAACGAGAATCTAATACTGGAGCTGAGATCTGTGATGCATTGGTGGAAATGTAAGCTGTTTGCAAAGGAGCATGATTTCCCGAAGATGACCTAATAATTGATGAACCAGCTACAGTACCAAGTCTCTTTCTCTTTGCCTCAACCTGAATATCCTTTTCCATCAACTTGGAAGTAAAAGCTATCAAGGTTAACGTACGACCTGATGCAATGTACCTATTCTGAATCTTTTCAATTTCATTGTCCCATTTCTCAGGAAGACCGCCTTTCAAAACTCTAACTGTTTTCTCATCAGATAAATCAATTCCATAATCTGCCATTTCAGCAACCAGCAGACGATATCTCTCCAAAGTTTGTCCAAGTGACTCTGAAGGTAGAGCAGCAAACACTCTCCATTTATCTTTGAGAACCTTACCCTTAGTGGCACGGTAAGTGGCTGTTCCTTCTGTGGCTGATTGAAGAGCAAGCCAAAGGGTATACGAGGTCTTATTTCTGTTCTTGAACTGTGAGAAGATCTCCTTAGACAGTGCCTGAGTAAGTTGAGCGTAGCACTTACACTCCAAGTTATACTGTTCACGCTCAGCAGGATTGAACTGAGCGATCTCTTTAGGTTCACCGTCTGCCCCATTTGGCCATGCAAACTCATTCTTAATAAACTCCCATAGTCTAGAATCTATACCATTCAAATATATCATAAAACGCGCCTTCCAGTCTAAAAAGTCCTTTAGGTTGTTAAGCTTGGGAACCTTATTGGAAGTTCCAGACTCATTCTCATTTAGTAACAGTTTTTTTAGTCCTGGAGCAATCACCAATGCACTGTATTCGTTTGTTACTTGTTCATTAGTGTCTGACATTTTAAATTAGTTAGGATTAAATTCAAGATTAATGAAATTTCTGATTAATGATACACGGTCGATTGTCTTAGACACACGGTCGATTGTATGAGACACACGGTCGATTGTATGACTAACACGGTCGATTGTCTGAAAACATTTGGGTAGCACTTCGTTACTTAATAAGCCTTTGGTATTACAAACTCACACGGCCGACAGTCTATCTCCCTCGGTCGATTGTATAGCTCACACGGTCGAGTGACTGAACTCACACGGTCGATTGACTTAAGAAAACTCACACGATTTAACTGAAAGACACATGGTCGGTTTACTACCTCAATCGGTCGATCTAAGGACTCACACGGTCAGGTGTCAATACACACACGGCCGAGTGTGTTCTTGACAGATGCAGGTCGACTGTTAGGGTTTTCTAGACCAAAATCGATTTTTCTATCGATTTTTGATGAAAAACACTAAACCAAAACGTAGAGAACAATGGAAAAGACTCCAGAAACACCTTTTGACAACGAAAACACCAACTATAACGTAGAAAAAGAGATTAAATGATTAAAACACAAAAACACCAAAAACACCAACTTTTTTACCCAAAAACAATTTTGATCAAGCAAAACTAGAGACTCCAGCTATGATACCACTTTGTAGACGTTTATTGAAGGATCTTAGGTCACTTGCTAACTATCCTAGAGGCGAAATTCACTAGAATAGGTTTAAACCGAGATATGGGTCGTATCGGGATCGAATAGATCAAACCTAGGACTAGAACTGGATTAGATCGACACCTAAACGGTATATTTCGGTGGTATATGGTGTTAGGGTTCGGCAGAGACGAAAACCAGTCGACTAGGGTAAATGGGATGATCAACCTCAATCAAGAAGTCACAACCCGTATATATACTGCAAGTCAGACACACTCGGTCGAGTATGTCTCTCAGTCGGTCGACTGAGTAACACAATCGGTCGAGTGTGTACACACACTCGGTCGACTGTGTGTGCAGTTTAACATATTGATTATTTAACAAATTAAGTACTCACAATCATAAACGTAATCAATAGTCACAAGTAAACATTATTACATAACCGAATGTATTAAACGTAAAGATAAACTACGACTGGGGATTCATGCACCAACAGAAAAAAATAAAAATAAAAATAAAAAAACAAAAAATAAAAAAACCTACTGCTCGTAAAAAAAATATCAACTCCATATTTGATTTTTGATTTCTAGATGTTTTTAGATCACGATTTCTTCATATATTAGTTTGAAAATCGCTCATAGAAACTTTAGGAATCATCAATTTAACTTGAATCATAACAGAAATCTCAAATTCGATTGAAGAACAATTGTTGACTTTTTCAATTCGAAACTTTGACTCAAAAATTCGAATTCATTTTTGAGAATTGAGAGATGATATTTTGCGAATAGTTTGAGTGAATGATTCCTAACAAGACTGCTTTTATAGATTTTTAAAATTGATTGGATTCGAGGTTTTGGTAAAAAAAAGTCAAGAACAGGGCACGTCGAGTTTTTTTTTTAAAATTTCTGTTTTCTTTTCACTAATTGTAGTAGAATGTGTGATCAACTAACAAAAATTAGTTTTTGTATCATAATTAAAGTTGACATCCAAACAAATTCACAACCAGTAGCAATTAAAAAATAATCAATAATAATAATCCTAATAATAATATTATTTAAATGTGTTTCATTTTTTTATTTAATATTACTGATTAAAAATTATATTAATAATAATCCTAATAATAATAGTACTTATATTAATAATAAAAAATAATAATATTATTAATAATAATTATAATAATGATAATAAATAATAATAATAATAATATTAATATGACAATATTAATAATAAAAATGATAATTATAACTATAATTAATAATAATGATAATAATCATTATAAAGTGTTAATAATACTATTAATAATAATATTATTAATAATAAGTTGTATTAATCATAATGATATTTATAATAATCTTATCACTTTTAGTAAAAGTGATAATACTAATAATATTAATGTTAATATTAATATTAATGATAATAATAATTAATAATAATAATAATATTGATAATAATAATGATTGTAAATGATATATATATATATATATATATATATATATATATATATATATATATATATATATATACACACACACACACATTTATATTTACATATCTTTTTATAACCAGTTGTTCGTGAATCGTTGGAAACAGTCGAAGAATAATTGAATCCATATAAGTAGTTCAAAAATTTTTGAGATTCGGGATAACAGACTTTGCTTATCGTCTGAATTATGAAATCATTTATAGATTTAAGTTAAAAATAAGTTGAAATTTTCCAGGTCATTACAGTACTAGATAGAGTAACTCGAGGAGAAGATGCGTCGTTATGCTCTCCCTCTCCAGTAATAGGTTTCGCCACAAACCGCAGAGAGTTATAATCTTCATAACGCATAGCGGCAATATGAGTAATTTCCATTAAAAACACAGAACATCAGTATTCATATAATGCAAAAAAGCATAAAATATAAGGAAAATATTATACCTTTATTATTCAGAAGAATTATAGGAAGACCACATTCATTATCGCAATCAACACTCAATGAAGTAAGAGACAGAAAGTGCTCATAATAACGTTGATCGGAAATTTGATCCGCCTTAATTGTGTTAAAAAGTTTTCGTTCGTTATCGGATAATCTTTTGTGAATGATTGTATGAGGCATGTTGTTGAGGCGCCAAAAACGAGTGTTTGCAATAGAATCTGGAATTACTTCGTTGTTAATAAAAAGGAAGGTATCACACCCCCAAATAGGGCCTGGGTGAATGTGACATTAATATCAAATAAACCAATATATTATAATATACGAGAACAATACTAAATGATAGAAACAAACTTTATTGAGTACGCATCAGAAAATGAAATGTCGTTACAATAATGGAAAGTACAATAAAGTAATTGTTTCAAATACAAGAATAATAAATGCGATATCTCTTGATCTTAAGTCCAAGTAGCATCACATAAGCAGTAAGTAAATAAGCTTGATCAATCGGCACCTGAGACAAACATGCTAAAGTGTCAACCAAAAAGGTTGAGTGAAGTTCATAGGTTTAACAAATATGTTTGACCTTTGTTTTAGACCACAAGATTTAGTTTATAAAGTTGATCTTGCAGGGATCAAAACGTTATGCCAATTCGTGATATTTAGGCTAAACGTTCAAAGTTTGCCCCAATGACAAGTTGTGTCTATACTTGTCAGTTTAATTTCATTATTAAGTAATACAAAGACTTAGTCAAATGTATCGGGGATGTTACTCCCGATAGGCCTACCCCCAATAATTAAGAATGCATTTAACGAGCAATTAAAAATATCACTGTAGGGACTTAGTCGGACATAGCCGGGTAGAGCATAGTTAAACAGTTGGTACTTGTGTCTAAATTGTAAATAGTAAAAGTAGCATGTGTCTCACCCCAAAAAAGTTAAATAAGTTGCATGCAATAAAGAGTGGGGCTATGAATTCACCTTATAAGTAGAGAGAGATGGTTATTCCTCAGAATAGAAAGTTTAGATGAATGAGCACAAAGTCAACCTATTTACATTTAAGAGTAGTTAAGTGTTTTGCCCAATTTAAGTTTAAGTATGCAAGTGTTTTAAGTATAGTTTGTTTTACTAAGTTCCCATTCCTAGTAAGTTTCCACTTTTAGTAAGTTTCCATTTTTAGTAAATTTCTATTTTTAGTAAGTTTCTATTTTTAGTAAGTTAGTGTTGAACACTAGTGAGTTGTCTTTAATAAGTCTACCACCTATTAAGTGTGAAAGTAACTAAGTGTATGATAACCATAGTCGGGTTGATATTGTGGATTATACCCAAACATCTATGTCACCGCCGAGTCACTAGAATGATCAATTGTTACCGGTTGGCCCAGGATTTTTTGACCAAAATCTAAGTTTGGCATTCGTAATCCACAAGCGTCCCATAGTGGTACCAAGGATCACCCTAGGCCTTAAGCAACGTCGATGTTCAAGTAACTTCACGCTATCGTGAATGACTATTGTAACATAAGTATTATAATATAAGTAGTATATTATAAGTGTTAGTAATAGTATAAGTGTATAAGTGTTAAATAGTAGTATAGGTAGTATTATGGTTTTATTAATTAGTTAGTATTTAATGATTAGGGTTTAGTAATAAATGACTAGAGTTTAATTAATGTTTTAAGGTTTAGGTTTAATTAATTAGGGTTTTAATATTTATTTAATGTTTATATATATATATATATATAAATATTTTTTTTACATGTATATATATATATCGAATATGTATATGTATATATGTATATACTTTGTTTCCTTATTTAAACACTAAAAAATCTTTTAGCAAATCTCTAGGTTTTAAAGATCAAACACCCTTATCTTTTTTTTTCCGGTCGACTACATATACATATATATTTAAATTTTTTTTCTTTCATGTATATATATATCTATGTGTGTACACGTATTTAATGTATATGTATATGAATTAACAAGATTGTAACATGAATATGAACAAAGATCAAAGGTTATGTAAATAAGTTTAGGGTTTATGTTATACCTTGAAGATTTGAAGATGATTAACAAAAGAGAAGAAGAAACACTTGAAGATGAAGATCAAAGCACTCCAAATACTAAGAACACCTTGAAGATCTTTGAAGAACACGAAGAACGAGCTTGAAGATCACTTGAAAACCCTTGAAGATGATGATGATTTTCGATGGTGGTGGTGGTGATTTTCAGTTTTTGGCCAAAAATAAGAGAGAGGGAGAGAGACTTGAGAGAGATTTGTGATTTTGATTTGGTACAAGAAAATGGTTTAGCCTAGGTCTCTATTTATAGGAGTGGTTAGAGAATTCTAGAATTAGGTTTAGGTTAAGTTTTACTTAGGGAACAAGTCAAGATTAATGAGGAGGTGATGGGGAGTTGCCTTGGCCAAAAATTGGGAGGGGTATAATGGGCATTTCACTATTTTTTTTAAATTTCGGCTAGGGCTTTTTAAGGGAGGAGTTTGGGATTTTTCACTTTAGTCCCTGTACTTTAAATTAGCTTAAATGGTTCCTTAACTATCCAAGTTTAATAATTTAAGTGTACAAGGTTTAAGGTTATTTATTTTGTTCACAAAAGTTTATTAGCTCATTATTTTATCTTTTATTAACTTGTCGTTTATTACACAAAGTTAATTATTATATATTTTAATTCTTAACGCTTAACAATTAATTGATTCAAGTTAAATCATTAAGTTTAATTATATTGTTGGGCATTTAATATTGGAAAAATATAGAATGGAAAAATGAGGGTCGTTATAGTACCTCCCCGTTATTAGAAAATTCATCCCGAAGTTTTAGGTAGATTCCTCGTTTGCATCAGCAGTTGAGAAAAGATGGGGATATTTCCATATCATGTGGTCTTTGCGTTCCCAGGTATATTCGGGGCCTCTACGCGAATTCCAACTGACTTTAATGATAGGTATGTTGCTTTTACGCGTTTGTTTGACCTCTCCTTCCATGATTTCTATAGGTTCTTCAATGAAGTGCATTTGCTGGACGATCTTTTTGGTAGTTTCATGAATAATTTCAGGACCAGTTAAATGTCTGTCCTCGAGTTCGTCCCAACACAAAGGAGATCTACATTTCCGACCATATAAAGCTTCAAAAGGTGCAGCTTTAATGCTAGAGTGATGATAATGCTAAAAACGAACATATATTTCATAGCATTATCCTTCAAGAAAGACAAGCTTTTAGTTGCAATTGTTCTATTTAAAAGTGATATTCGTTTAAATAATAAAAGGTGAAGACAAAAGACAGATTCGACGATTTGAAGACGCAAATGACCAAAACGCTAAAAAGTATAAAGTACAATCCAAGTGGTTCAAATTATTGCCGAGAAACGTCTAAAAGTTACAAGAGTACGACCCGCAAAACGCAAAGTACAATATATTAAATAGTACGAAAGGACGTTCGAAAATCCGAAACCGAGACATGAACCAACTATCAACGCGCGACGCAACGGACCTAAAATTACAATTCAACGATGCACAAGAATATAATATAATATATATATAATATATATAATTATATATATATATTATATTATATATTAAATAAATAAATAAAAGCCGCCCACGTTTTGGAAGCAAATGTAGTCTGATCCAGCTGGCCATGCGATCGCATGGCCTGGATGCTATAATTCCATGCGATCGCATGGGAAGAACAGTTTGGCCAGGTCTATAAATTGGACGAGTTTTCAGCGAATTATACACACCTTCATCATACTTCAATCTCACTCTCTCAATATATTTATATTTATAATTTTAATTTTAATTTTAAGTTAATAATAATAAGGTTATAGTGGCGAATGTTTTAAGTTTGTAAGTAGAAATTCTGTCCGTGTAACACTGCTCGATTAATACTCATTGTAAGTTATGTTCAACCTTTTTAAATTAATGTCTCGTAGCTAAGTTATTATTATGCTTATTTAAGTCAAAGTAATCATGATGTTGGACTAAATATTAAAGACGGGGTTATTGGGCTTTGTACCATAATTGGGGTTTGGACAAAAGACCGACACTTGTAAAAATTGGACTATAGGCTATTAATGGGCTTTATATTTGTTTAACTGAATGATAGTTCATTAATTTAATATAGAGATTTACAATTTGAGATAATTATAAATAACTACATACACTCGATCGGATACGATGGGCGGGATATTTATAAATACTAATAATCGTTCATTTAACCGGACACGGGGATGGATTAATAGTCAATGGACTCATTAAAACAGGGGTGGATTACATACAAGGACACTTGGTGTAATTGTTAATAAAGTATTAAAACCTTGGATTGCACATAGTCGATAACCTGGTGTAATCATTAACAATGTATTAAAACCTTATTACAGTTTAAGTCCCCAATTAGTTAGAATATTTGACTTCGGGTATAAGGATAATTTGACGAGGACACTAGCACTTTATATTTATGACTGATGGACTGTTATGGACAAAAACCAGATGGACATATCGAATAATCCAGGACAAAGAACAATTAACCCATGGTAATAAATTAAAATCAACACGTCAAACATCATGATTACGGAAGTTTAAATAAGCATAATTCCTTTATTTTATATCTCATCGCACTTTTGTTTACTATCATTTTATTTATTGCACTTTAAATTATTGCACTTTTATTTATCGCACTTTTATTTATCGTCATTTACTTTACGCTTTAAATTAAGTTATATTTATATTTAATATTTTGCATTAGGTTTTAATTGTGACTTAAGACATAAAATCGACAAACCGGTCACTAAAAAGTAAAAACCCCCCTTTATAATAATAATAATAATATTACTTATATATATATATTGATACAAATATAGTTTAAAATAAATATAGCGTTAAACTCAGCTAGTGTGACGACCCGGAAATTTCTGACCAAATTTAAACTTAATCTTTTAATATTTTTGACACGATAAGCAAAGTATGTTAGATTGAGTCTCAAAAATTTTGAACTGTTTACATGGATTCATTTGACTTCGACCATCTCCGACGATTCACGAACAACTATTTGTAAATAGATATGTATATATATATATATATATATATATATATATATATATATATATATATATATATATATATATATATATATATATATATGTTATAACTTGAATACATTATTTAGAAATACTAGTTTTATTCTAGGCGATGTTAATAACGAATATATATATAGATATTAACAATTCTAAATTGAGGTATGTAATATGTATTATTCTATACATAGTTATTTATATAAATATTGTAACACAATTAATTTAGGAATATAGAAAAAATATAATATTTTATTTCATGTAAATAATTATGTGTAAATACTAATTTATTCTATCAATATTATTATCATTATTATTAGTTATTATTAACATTAATAGTATTACAAATATTATTATTAATATTAGTAGTAATATTATTATTACTAAAATATTTAAAATTATTAAAATTGTTTGTTAATACTAATATAATACAACTTATTATTATCATTAATATTATTATTATAAATATAATTATAAACATTATTATTAATAATTACCATTATCCTTATTATTAATATTATTATTATTATTATTTTAAAAGTATTAATATTAATAATATATCATATTTATTAAAATTAAATAAATATAAAGATGTATAATTACGCTAATAAATCTCCTCCCTATCACCATCATCTATATTTTTATCTCTCTCCTGATTCGTTCTTCCTCTACCCGTGATTATTTGTCGATCCCAATTGATTCACTACAAAATAACTCTCAATCTAATCTGCTTGTTACATCGATAATCCAATTTCACTTTATAAATCTCTGTTGATATCTGAAGAATAAACGGGAGTAAAGAGATATACCTGCAGTTTTGCTGTTTACGATTCTGTTTAGTCAAGAGTTAAGATTCGAATCGATCATCAATAATTATTAATACAGAGTCCATTAGATTTATTTCATGAATCTACACGTAAAGTTTCAGGTATTAATTCAATGATTTGAAATCGAATTTTTGAGTCAAAGCTGTAGAATAAAAAGTGAAATGGATTTGAAATTCTCAAATTCGAACGTATACTATTGATTCAGGTTGAAATAATGCCTTTTGATTACTATAAATTTGATTTTATGAAGTTTACATGAAGGAATTAAAACCTGAAACACATCGAATTTCAATTTCAATAATTGATATTCATATTGCAAAAACCCCTATGTTTATGTGTAATTCTTAATAAAATTGAAATGTTTGGATCAAAATATATATATATTTATATATATCACAGTTCTTATGGTTCGAGGATTAAGAATCGATTAGATGGCAATATCGATGGAAGTTTTCGGTTTGATGGCCTGCAGAATTGAAGTTTTTCTGCTCTTGTTCTTTTGTGAAATCTTCCTACAAACTCAATTAATTCACTGCTATTGTTTTCTTCTTTAGTTTTCGCTACTGCAGCTATGCTGTATTCTTTTTCATGTTTAACAGCTCGAGCACCAAAATAACCTAATTTTTTTTTATTCGACTAATACTGCTACTGCCGTTGGAGTTTTCAAATTCTGTTGAATATAATGAAGAATAATGATGAATGGTGTTAGATGATAGTTTAAATTATTACATGATGACGAGTTGTGATAATAATTTGCTGTTGTGTTCGATTAAAGCCCGATTCATTAAACCACCCGTTCAGTAGCTACTCGAAAAGAACGATAACTATTAAACTACCATGAACAACCTACCATTCGATCACCTAAGCCTACTTCCTATTTTCTGTTTCGAAAAACCCCCAAAACCCATAAACTATAAACCCTCAGTATTGCTATTCACGAACCTGCAACTATTATGGTCGTTGTGAGAAGATGATGAATAATGATGAACGATGATGGACAGATCGAACAACTCGTTTATGTTTATCATTAAGTTTTTCTGTCGATAGTAATCCTCCACAACTTGAGCTCTTTTCATTTAAATGGACTATTTTGGTACTTAGACTCTTAAGACAATTTGGACTCTTTTCATTTAGATGAACATTTGTTAATTGGGCTCTTAAGATGACTTGGGCCACGAATGGCAAACTCATCGGTGTCTATATTTTTTTTTGTTGTTCGACGACAACACCAAACACACACACATCAATTAAGTGACGATGATGAACGAGATCGATGTTATGATGTACATGGTATAATCTCTACTATTATTATCATTGTTATTATGATTATTATGATTATTATGATTATTATTATTATTATTATTATTATTTTTATTATTAACATTATTATTATGATTTTTTTATTTATTATTATTATTATTAGTATTATTAAAATTATTGAAAGTATTGTCATTATTGTCATTATTATTATTATTATTTTTTTACAAATGTTATCCATATAAAAAAATATATTACAAGCAAACTAATATTACATACTAATATATATTTATTAACTAAATTATATATTATATATTTATTATAAATATAATTATATAAAAAAATATATATATTAACTTTAATAAATTATGAAATATAAGTAAACTTAGTTGATTAAATGGGATATGCGTTAATATATATACAATTAATATAGGTTCGTGAATCCAAGGCCAACCCTGCATTGTTCAATTCCGTCGTATGCATATTTTTACTACAAAATATCGTATGGTGAGTTCATTTGATTCCCTTTTACTCTTTACATTTTTGGGACTGAGAATACATGCGCTGTTTTTACAACTGCTTTATTAAATGCTTTTGATATATATTCTGAACTAATAATACATGAGATGCTTTTATAAATGTTTGACGAGATAGACACAAGCAAAACATTCCTCGAATGAATTATTATGCAGACAAAAGTTCTGTGGATTATTATTGAATTAGTTGGACGTTATAATTGCCACTAATTGTTGTGAATATTTCCCCTGATTATTATTGCTTGGCAACCTAAGAATTAGAATCGGGTATGCCCCTAATTCACGCGAATCCTAAAGGTAGCTACCGGGTTTAACACCCCCACCCAGAATGTTCACTAGACGGAAGAGCTATGGGCGTGGTGTTTAGTACTTCGAAGTTTATATGATTATTATACATACGAGATGTTCTATTTTGGGGATATTATTGATGCGCATTATATGTTAAGGTCGGTTACCAGGCTAAACTATTAAAGCAAAGTGAATGTTATGTATCGAGAGAATGATTTTTATACACAGGTTATGTGTATTGGTTTTGTGCATGAGATATGTGCACGGTTACTAAGATTTATGAAAATGGTTTCGTACACGAGAAAGGTGTACTGTATTTAAAAAATATCGCATGTACATTACAGGTGGGTATAGGATTCGAGCCCATTTGTACCATGCACATTTAAATCTTGTGGTCTATCAAAATTACAGAATTTTTTATTTTATGATAAACTTATGAACTCACCAACCTTTTGGTTGACACTTTAAAGCATGTTTATTCTCAGGTATGAAAAAAATCTTCCGCTGTGCATTTGCTCATATTACATGGAGTCGTTCATGGCATATAGAGGTCAGAACCTCGCAATGGGACCAATTATTGAAGAATTCATCCAGATGGATTAGGACGGGTCGTTAGAGCTAG
The DNA here is from genome assembly GCF_046630445.1 of Rutidosis leptorrhynchoides. NCBI lineage: Eukaryota > Viridiplantae > Streptophyta > Magnoliopsida > Asterales > Asteraceae > Rutidosis > Rutidosis leptorrhynchoides. Next base: position 222,367,398 of record NC_092338.1, on the reverse strand, counting down.
CTCCCTGCGGAACGAACCGGACTTACTAAAAACTACACTACTTTACGATTAGGTACACTGCCTATAGTGTTGTAACAAGGTTTAGGTATATCCACTCTATAAATAAATAAATAACTTGTGTAAAATTGTATCGTATTTAATAGTATTTCGCAATAAAAATATAACTATTTCGTATACACCTCGCATAACATCAAGTATTTTTAGCGCCGCTGCCGGGGAACCGAAAGCGAAACGCTATAAAAAAATATATTAAGTTTTTAATCTATTTTTGTAAAAATATATAAGTTTTTAAAATATAAAAACATAAAAAAATATATATATATTTTTACATTTTTAATTTTTTAAATTAAAAAGTTTATATTTTTCTTTTTCTTTTGTTAAAAATTAAAACTAAGAAGTAATTTTTTTTAAATATAAGTTTTTTTTATTACATATTTTTTTATATATAAATTTAAAAATCAGAAAAAAAGAAAACAGAACCTGTAATTTTTCGACCTACATCTGATCTGAACCTGCACTCTATGCGATCGCATGAGAGTGAAGGTATAAACCCATGCGACCGCATGGCTTGATCTGACACGCCATACTTGATCATCGTACAACATTAATTACGGAGTATTATTAATTATTATTATTAGTAAACCTAATTAGGGTTAATTATTTTATTATTTAGTTTAGTTTTTAATTAATTTGTAATTTAAGTTTTAATTAGGCTTATTACTTTATAAATTAGTACCTTTTTAATAAATAAAAAATTATAAAAATAATATTTTTATAAAAATTGTATTTTTATAACTTTAAGTTTTATTTTTAACTTTTGTATCTTTTTATTAGTTTAATTTGTAATTTGTATTTTTATCGTTCGTAATTAGTTTAAACTTAGTATTTTTCCGTAGTTATTTTATATTTCTAGATTTTTAGGCTTTGCCGTAAAATCCCTTAAGTGCTTTTTCTATAGACTAAGATTTAGGTGCTTTAGAATTTTGCGACACAGTTTTAAAATTTTAGTGCCTTTTAAGTTATTGGCGTTTTGGATATAGAATTCCTTTAAGCTTTAATACCTTTAGACGTAAGTTTTAATTCTTAGTTTTTAGGCTTTTAAGTTTTGACGCTGCATTTTATTATTATTATTTTTTGACTTTTATTTTTTGACGCTTATTTTTCGACCTCTTATTTTTCGACGCGCTTTTCTTTTTCATTTCGACGCTCTAGTTTTTAGGACATATATTTTATCTTCTTTAAATTTCGAAGAAAAATTATTTTAAGCGGTTAAATTGATAGACATCCAAAATTTTCTGGTTCGTAGTAATAGTTGGATTTGTTAGTGGCGAGTTGTGGGCTTCCGATTTAAAGGGTCCTGGCTACCGGCTGCATCTATTGGCTATTCAAAACGTGGGCAAAATCAGAAAAGTCTATTAATTTGATAGCTTATATAATTTTTATCTTTATAACTAATAGGATATTCAGTGAATGCACCGAGCAAACTGTTCACCACCTGTAACTCGATCAAGACATCTAGCCAATATTGTCGCCGTTGATTTTTCTTTAGAATCGTCATCTAGTCGACCAAGTACTCCAATTCAAATTTCCTATAATCCATTTTTTGAACCCAACCTCACAATTGAGAACCTGGAGGATATTCAAGGACAATTCAAAGATCCTGAACCACTAATCATTCCTCCTGAACCACAAATCACTCATCCAGAGATTGTCGAGGAAGAAACCATTAAGTCAGAATCCTCTAGAGATTCAGATTACACAAATTCAATCATGGAAAATCCGGAACCTCTAAGTATGGAAGATCGAATGAGAGCTAAACTCACTGGCCAAGGTCACGCAATTACTCAACCAGACATTAATACGCCAGATTATGAAATTAAAGGACAAATCCTACACATGGTAACTAATCAATGCCAATTTAGTGGTGCGCCGAAGAAAGATCCAAACGAACATCTTCATACCTTTAATATGATCTGTACTCTATTCAAAATCAGAGAAGTTGAGGATGAACATATATATCTCATGTTATTTCCCTGGACTTTAAAGGGAGAAGCCAAAGATTGGTTAGAATCGTTACCTGAAGGGCGATTGATATATGGGATGTCTTAGTTGAAAATTTTCTTAAACAATTCTTTCCGGCATCTAAAGCCGTGAGACTTCAAGGAGAAATAGTTACGTTCACACAAAAGTCAAATGAAACTTTATATGAAGCGTGGATAAGATTCGGAAAGTTGTTGAGAGGATGTCCTCAACATGGTTTAGACACTTATCAAATAGTACAAATATTCTACCAAGGATGCGATATTACTACACGAAAAGATATCGATATAGCAGCTGGTGGTTCCATTATGAAGAAAACCGCAACTGAAGCTTACAAAATTATTGATAACACTGCTTCCCACTCACATGAGTGGCATCAAGAAAAAGACATCGTTAGATCATCTAAAGCAGCTAGAGCCGATTCTAGCCATGATTTTGATTCCATTTCCGCAAAGTTAGATGCTTTCGAAAGATGAATGGAAAAGATGACTAAAGATATTCACGCAATACGAATTAGTTGTGAGCAGTGTGGAGGACCACATTTGACAAAAGATTGTCTCAGTATTGAACAAACAATGGAACAAAGAGAGAATGTTTCATACATAAACCAAAGGCCTGGAAATAATTATTAGAATAATTATCAACCGCCAAGACCAAACTACAATCAGAATTATAACCGAAATGTTCCATACAACAACCAACAAGGTCCTAGCAATCAACAAGTATCTAATAATACTTACAATCAGCAAAGACCTATATTTCAAAATAAACCACCACAAACCGATGATAAAAAGCCAAATTTAGAAGACATGATGTCGAAGCTAGTTGAATCTCAAACTCAGTTTTTCACATCTCAGAAACAAACTAATGAACAAAATGCTCAAGCATTTAGAAAACAACAAGCTTCTATTCAAAATCTGGAACAAGAAGTAAGTAACCTAGCAAGGTTGATAGGTGAAAGAAAACCGGGAAGTCTACCTAGTGATACAAATGCTAACTCCCGGAATGAAACAACTAAAGCCATTACCATGAGAAGTGATATTACACTTAAACCACCGAAAATACCTGTAATTTATGATGACTCTATTCCTACTACACAGGCACTACAACTTGAGCAAGATAAGGAAACAAAATAGTTGAAAAGGTTAATAAAGATAACACAGTTAAAGCTAAACCTTATGTTAAACCATACCAACCACCACTTCCTTGATGGAATTCAATGAGTTCATAAAACATGTCAATAAGTTTAACATAGTTACAAAACCAACTTGTAATTGTTAAGAAAGCGGAAGCAAGATTATCAATAAAACAAGTTTATATGATTAACCATTTATAATGAATTCCATATAGTCATCAAGCCATGAATGTATGCTTACATAAAATAGCAAGGAAGTAAGATTATACCTCCTATATGATGAGTTAAGAGCTGAATTTGGACAGCATCAAGTTTGGGAAGATGATGATGAAAGTAATCTCCAAAACTATGAAACCTCAAGAGATAATACCCCAAGCCAACCTCCAACACCTAGTACTTTAGTTAGGATTTAATTAGACACTTAATGTGAGTTTGGAAAAAAAACTTGGAACCACCTTTGATGTACAAAACCCCACGGTTTTGTGGACAGCAGCAGGAGCTGAAAATAGTTTTTTTTTAAGCTTGGAAATACTAGTTACACTTGAGAGAATAAGTCTTGCTTTGGTCCAAGAGTTCCGCATGCTTATATGGACTTTTGTGTTCTTAAAAGTAACAATAACAAGGCATGCATATGAGTCTTGGAGACCCAAAATCTGCCACTATATATTATATATAACAATGTATTTACATATATATAAACTTGATATATATATATATATATATATATATATATATATATATATATATATATATATATATATATAAAACATGTATATTTTTATGTTACTTTCATATTTTATAAACTTTTTATAAAATATAACACAATATAATCATTTAAAACTTATAAACAATTATATATAAATTATCCAAATAATTTATCTCAAGTGATAACATTTTAGAAAACCGATTTTCTAAAATCCAAGTGTCGCGTATTTACTTAATGATTTAATCGTTAAGCTTGAATACGTTTAGGGTGTCGGTAAGCTTGTTATTGGGTATGACCCGACTTGGATCATAACATATTAGCCACATTAAATTAATATGTCTATCGGGCATACGAAAAACCTTCAATCTCCCACTTGCACGAGAAACATAAGAAATTAATGCAAGTGATGGATACCACCTAACGACCGTCCATCACCCCCAATATGTTATGACTTTGTGCCATTCAATAACATCATCCTTTTCGAGTTCTCATCTCGAATATGAATAGGTGAATCTTTCATTATATCCTTTCGTCCTAGATGTCATGTTAAATCCAAGAGATACAGAGTGATCACTCTCTTTTAGATTTAACTTTATCAGGCCTTAGACATCTGACTCTCAACGAATAAGAGGGACAAATTCCATCTTGACTACATACGTCCTAAATATGTACCTTGCATTATGCCTGAGCTCTTCCTTGTGAACTACCATATTTTAGAATAGCGAAGGAAAGAATCAAGGCACAATACTTGGTAAATATCTGAACCCAATATGCATCTCAGGTCAGAGGATACAATGATATTCACCTTTACTCAAGACTACATGTGATCAACCACAAAGGCTCCATTTAGTAAATCTTGTGGGCGGGTCTTCCAATATTTGTATCCCACAAATATCTTTGAACCTTGGTCGCAACCTTGCCCCACATTCATCCCGTGAATGTATACCAATCCAAGTTCATAATAGTCTAAGCCTCACACTTGTTCCCACAACTGTGATCGACTACGGAATTTAGATTAATTACTTATTCATGGATAAAATATGAAAAATAGGAACATAACTCAAAATAAATTAATACCATAATTATATCAATGAGTTTGAACAATTTCGTTCCTTAACAATACTTAAAACAGATCACAACCAATCACTAGAATATCGAAGCCCTAATACACTAACATGCCCTTGATGTTTTGCACCATATAAGAGTTTCGTGAGTGGATCCGCTATATTAAGATCTGTGTGAACTTTGCGAATACATATCTTTCCCTTTTCAACTTCATCCCTTATGTAGTTGAATCTCCGCTCAATGTGACGGGTCTTTTGGTGAGCACGAGGTTCCTTGATTTGAGCAATCGCACCCTCGTTGTCTCAAAAGATCTCAAGAGGGTCCTGAATGGAAGGGACTACTCCTAAGTCGTCGATGAATTTCTTCATCCATGCAGCTTCCTGAGCTGCCAATGATGCGGCGATGTACTCTGACTCTGTAGTGGATAAAGCAACAACATCTTGTTTTGAACTCTTCCAAGAGACCGCACCTCTATTTAACGTGAAGACATAACCGGATTGTGATCGAGAATCATCTCGATCAGTTCGGAAACTCGCATCTACATAACCTTTTACAGCAAGTTCCTCTTCACCAGACCCATATATCAGAAACATATCCTTAGTCCTCCTAAGGTATTTTAATATACTTTTAACAGCAATCCAATGACTGTTTCCTGGGTTATTCTGGTATCTACTTGTCAGGCTAAGAGTGCATGACACATCCGGTCTAGTGCATATCATTGCATACATGATTGACCCAATGGCAGACGCATATGGGACTTTCTTCATTCTCTCCTGTTCATCTTTCATGGTGGGGCACTGAGACGAACTGAGAATTGTTCCCTTTTGAATAGGTACCAGCCGAACTGAGAATTGTTCCCTTTTGAATAGGTACCAAACCTTTCTTAGAGTTCTCCATCATGAACCTTTTCAAGATCTTTTCAATGTATGCACTTTGATTCAAACCTATCAGTTTCTTGGATCTATTCCTATAGATCCCAATCCCCAAAACGTATTGTGCTTCTCCAAGATCCTTAATGGAGAAGCATTTACTTAGCCAAGTTTTGACACCTTCCATTGCCGGAATATCATTTCCAAATAACAATATATCATCCACATATAGTACAAGGAACATGATAGTGCTCCCAATAGATTTCTTATATACACAAGCTTCATCACCATTTTTAATGAAGCCAAATTTCTCGGCTTCCTCATTAAAGCGATGATTCCACATTCTAGATGCTTGTTTCAATCCGTAGATTGACTTCTTTAACTTGCATACCTTTTTAGGATATTTCGGATCAACAAAACCTTCAGGCTGAACCATATAGACATCTTCCACAAGATATCCATTTAGGAAAGCGTTCTTGACATCCATTTGCCATATTTCATAATCATAATGAGCAGCAATGGTAAATAATATCCTAATAGACTTTAGCATTGCCACAGGCGAAAAAGTTTCATCATAGTCAACCCCTTGAGTTTGAGTGAAACCTTTTGCTATAAGTCTAGCTTTATATGTATCCAAGTTTCCATGTATGTCGGTTTTCATTTTGAAAAGCCATTTACAATCAACTAGCCTAGAGCCAGCAGGTTGTGCAACAAATTCCCAAACTTGGTTGTCATATATGGATTGCATCTCAGCGTTCATGGCTTCCTGCCATTTATCCTTATCAATCCTTGATAAAGCATCTTGGTAGTTTACTGGTTCATCCAAATCAACCACATAAAAACCATCCATGAGAAACCCATATCTCTCAGGAGGATTACTAATCCTACCAGATCTGCGAACGTCTTGTGTATTTTGATCATCCATTTGATCATTCTCAACATTTTCAAGTTGAGTGCTAGTGTCAACCAATTGTGCATCATCTACTTGATCTTGAATCTCTTCAACATTTATTTTCCTTTCACTTTCGCCTTCCATTAAGAACTTAGTTTCAAGGAATTCTGCCTTCCGAGCAACAAATACATTCTGCTCGGAAGGATCATAGAAATAATATCCCATATTATCCTTGGGATATCCTATGAAGATACACTTCGTGGATCGAGCATTCAACTTATTAGGGACGTAACGCTTAGGATAAGCTTCACATCCCCATACCTTTAAGTATGATAGAGATGGAGGTTTTCCAAACCACATCTCATGAGGAGTTCGTTCCACTTTCTTGGTTGGGGCCATATTTAAAATACGAGCCGCGGAGCATAGACAATAACCCCAAAATGATAGAGGTAACGAGCTTCTAGCCATCATAGATCGAACCATATCCATTAGGGTTCAGTTCCTCCTTTTGGAAACTCCATTCAGTTGGGGTGTTCCAGGAGGAGTGAGTTACGAGATAATCCCACAACTTCTAAGATGATTTTGGAAAGCATCGCTTAGGTATTCACCTCCTCTATCGGTACGAAGTACCTTGATTGTCTTATTGAGTTGATTTTGTACTTTGTTTTGATACTCTTTGAATGCTTCAAAAGTTTCGTCCTTATGTCTTAATAAGTAGACATATCCGAAACGACTGAAGTCATCAATGAAAGTAACGAAGTATCTTTCACCATTCCTAGTTATGGGCTTAAAGGGTCCACATACATCCGAATGTATTAATCCCAATAAGTCCTTAGCCCTTTCATAGGTCCCTTTGAAAGGTGGTTTTGTCATTTTGCCTTGTAAACAAGACTCACATACATCAAACGAGTCTAGTTCATTTGATTTCAAAAGTCCATTCTTTTGAAGTGTATGCATTTGGTTCTTGTTTATGTGACCAAGGCGACAATGCCATTAGTAGGAATCACTCAAATCTCTTTTGAGTTTCTTGGTGTTTGCATGGAACATTGAGCTATTGTATGATGTGTCATCATGAACCAATTCATAAATACCATTCGAAGGCGAAGCCTTAAAATAGAACACATTATCTAAAGAAACATGGATATCATCATTAATGAAATTAAGATTAAAACCATATTGTTTCAAACGGGATACAGAAATAATGTTTCGTGATAAATCGGGTGCATACAAAATATTTTTCAAAACAAGCTCCAAACCACTTGGAAGCTTTAAAACAAAGTCTCCTTGAGCTTTCACTTGCACCCTTGCTCCATTTCCCATGAAGAGACTTGTTCCCGTATTCTGATCACTTCTTTTGAACCCCTGCAAAGAATTGCAAATATGAGTTCCACATCCTGTGTCTAATACCCATGTATTAGAAGAAGTAATACTAAGCTCAATGTATACCATATATACATTACCTGAGGTTTGCCCTGCATCCCTCTTTTCCTTCAACTCGTTAAGGTAGACCGGGCAGTTACGTTTCCAGGACCCATTTCACCGCAACCAAAGCACGGATCTTCCTTGGGGTTAGCCTTTCCGGCAACCTTTTGCTTCTTGTTGTTGTTGGTTGGGGTAACCATCTTCCCCTTTCCCTTGCCCTTGCCTTGGTAGGCAGGTCCTTTCCTCTTAGCCGCCTTTAGCTTAGAAGTGTTATTGTTTTTGGACCCGCCTTCATTGATCGTAAACACGGGTGAAGCCCTTTTACCCATGCTTTCTTCTGCCGTCTTAAGCATGGCATGTAATTCGCCAATGCTTTTATCCCAACCATTCATGTTGTAATTGATTACAAATGTGTCAAACCTTTTTGACAATGAGTTGAGAATAAGGTCCGTGGCTAATTCATTAGACACGTTGCAATTTAGACGGTTTGCTCGATCAATAAGGCTTTTCATCTTAAGGACATAAGATGAAACGGATTGGGAGTCGTCCATCTGATATGCATGTAGCGCTCGGACCGTTTCAAAGCGCTCGACACGAGCTTGTTGAAGGAACATCTCCTTCAACTGTGTGATCATGTCGTATGCACTATGATGCTCAAAATCCTTTTGGAGTTCGGGTATCATAGTCCCAAGCATGAGGCAAGAAACTTGAAACGAATCGGTGCAATATTTCTCCCAATAAGCCATGCCTTCCGTATCATCCTCGTCCGGTTGATCGGGAATGGGGTCTTCCAACATATACGCCCTATCCTCTGAACTATTCTTAGATTGCAGAACCAATCCATGAAGTTCGTATGGTTGAGTTTTTCCTTTTCGATGATTGACCTCAATGATAGGTTGTTAAAGTTGATAGGTGCGTTAGGAATGTTGTTGTTATTGGCGGCCATCTACAAAATTTAACAAAGTTGTTTAAGTATTATTTTTAATTTAACAATCAATACCCTTTAAATCCGATTGATATTTATTAAATTTTAGAATCCAACGGTAAACCAAATTTCAGTTAGGTGACCTGTATCCCGTCATTTGATTTAGCTAGGTAGTCATTATATGACAATTGCAATCCTTTTGCAATTTCTAAGTTATGGGATCATGCAATCCTTTTGCATGGCATATTATCCCATCAACGCCTATTTGTTCATCATGCTTCGGTGACCCTAAGTTCATGATTTCCAAATCAAGTCGTCCTACTTGTGTAAACGTGTAAACTTAACATACAAGTGGTTAGGTGACCTTTATCCCACAAGCATGCGAATTTCACCTTAATCATATTAGTTTGTTCATGATGGTTAGGTGACCTTTATCCCATCATGAGTTCCCTAATATGTCTAAGTGTCACACAAAAGGATGGCGTTTAACTTGTTTACATTGTTGTTAAAGGGATTTTAAGTTTTCATTATTTCTAGTTTAAGAAAACTTTTATGCCATACACCAACATGCATTTAGTGTATGGTTCATTTGAAATCCATTTTCATGTCTTGTAATTTTAGCCAATTACATGATATAAACCATTTTATATATATGATCCTTATCATGTTCTTAATATCCTTATAGCCATTTCAATTTAACCGATTAAATTGTGGTTTGATAAATTTCATGTTGTTAATAATTTAACCAATTAAATTTTAGTTTTGCTTGTTGTTAACTTGTGTGATAACTTGTTGTAGTAACATACACAATCCACAATCATACAAGAAATTAAAACAACCACGCATGCAAAACAAATGTTCACAATCAAGCTTTTTGGTAGACATTTTGTTTAGCCGAAAATAAAATGCCACCGGTCAATGGGTAAAACACAAAGTAAGAGGTTTTAACCTCCCACTTAACCTTGCATCCACATGCATCTTGTGTTCTTCCTTGTGATCTTCATGCATCTTCATCTTGTTACAAAATATATCCTAATACATTTTGTCTAGAAAATGAAAATACAACCTAATCTATTTTACATGCCAAATATAAAATAAATTACATTACCAAATGAATGAATATTACAACCAAATGAATAAATTAATTATTACATACCAAATGAATAATACATATCATTCAAACACACATGCATTCAAACATAAGGTCAAGGCATTGATTGTGAACTACAACATATGAACAAACTGTCATACCCCGTCCTAATCCATCTGGACGAAGTCTTCAACAGTTGGTCCCATTGCGAGGTTCTGACCTCTATATGCCATGAACGACTCCATGTAATATGAGCAAATGCACAGCGGAAGGTTTCTTTCATACCTGAGAATAAACATGCTTTAAAGTGTCAACCAAAATGTTGGTGAGTTCATAAGTTTATCATTAAACAATAAAATTCATCATTTTGATAGACCACAAGATTTTAATCCTGCATGGTACAAATGGGCCCGAATCCCATACCCACCTGTAATGTACATGTGATATCTTTTAAATACATTACACCTTTCTCGTGTACAAAATCATCTTTCATAAATCTTAGTAACCGTACACATATCTTGTGCACAAAAATAACATACACATAACCTGTGTATAAAATCATTCTCTCGATACATAACATTCACTTTTCATTGCTTTCATAGCTTGGCTTGGTAACCGACCTTAACATATAATGCGCATAATAATATCCCCAAAACAGAACATCTCGTCTGTATAATAATCATATAAACTTCGAAGTACTAAACACCACGCCCACTAGCCCTTCCGTCTAGTGAACATTCTGGGTGGGGGTGTTAAACCCGGTAGCTACCTTTAGGATTCGCGTCAATTAGGCGTGCACTAATTCTCAAAATTAGTGATGTTCTCTAATTCTTAAGTTACCAAGCAATAATAATCAGGGGAAAATATTCATATCAATTGTGGCAATTATCACGTCCACATAATTCAATGGTGGCAATTATCACGTCCACATAATTCATTCGAGGAATGTTTTGCTTATGTCTATCTCGTCAAACATTTAGCTAAATGATAAAAGATGATACATGAATTATGATCATGAAGATGATATAACTCTATGATAGTAATGATAATGAAAGACGATGATGATGATCATGAATTTGACGAGATGATGGTGATAATAAGTATGGTGATGTTTAAGTTAGGATGATGATGAAGATATTACGATATGCTAATAATGAATCAAAAGAATTAATGGTACGAATTAGAACAGAAATAAAAAGTAATAATTGCCATTTAGCTAAATGTTTGGTAAATTAATATAAATAAAAAATTGTATTAGCTTATAATAATAATAACAATAATAGTAATAATTTTCAATAAAAAAATAATTACAATAATAATAATAATCATGATAATAATAATATTATTAGTGGTCATCAAAATAATGATAATAAAAATATGGTTAGTAAAAATAATAATAATGATTGTAAAATAATGATACATATAATAATAATAGTAGTTTTTAATAAAATGCTAAGTTTAATAATAGCGATAATGAAAATATTAATTTTGAATATAATACTTAATACTTACTAATAATAATAATTATTATTATATTATAATAATAATAAATATAGTATTAACGATAAAGATAATAATAAGATAATAATAATAATAATGAATAAATAAATATGTAACTACCTCAAAGAAGTAGCCCTAAAAAAATGCCCATGTCCGGGTTTAAACCCGCGACGTCCCGCTAACCTGATAACTCCCTTAACCATTCGTCCGTAACTGTTTTTCTGTTCTAATTCGTACCATTAATTCTTTTGATTCATTATTAGCATATCATAATATCTTCATCATCATCCTAACTTAAACATCACCATACTTATTATCACCATCATCTCGTTAAATTCATAATCATCATCATCGTCTTTCATTATCATTACTATCATAGAGTTATATCATCTTCATGATCATAATTCATGTATCATATTTTATCATCATCATAAAACTTTTGGCCCAACAGACTAGATTTCAGCCCAATGTTTAATGGGCCCAACAGCTAATAGATCAAAACAATTTAGTCTATTAAACCCAAATGATCACGAAGCCCATCAGAAAAATAAAAGCCTCAGCCCAATGATTCTTAAATACGGCCCATCAGAAAAAATAAGATTTTATCTCGGCCCAAAATCAATTCAAAATTTACGGCTCACTTACACAAGATAAAAGGGTTACGTTCATCAGGAAAATAAACAAAAACAAACACCTAGTTGTCACTTTATATATCAAGTGGGGTTTTGCTTTTCTTCTCCTGCTTCCTTTTAATCTATCTACCAGAAAAAAGATTACACCTAATATTATTTATATGTCTTATTTAATTGGATTGTGGCTAGTGGAATTTCGAATCCAAGACATCCATTAATAGTCGACTTCTTTCATTAACCTCATCACTTAACTTACACCATATTCGGTAATCATCATCATAACCTATCATTCATCATCATCATAGTCATATCATAATGATCATCATCATCATAACCTATCTTTCATCACTATATCTAAATCATCTTCATCGATCATTCATTTTAGTTCTCGTTAACATTAAGTAACATCATCTTATATGTTATCATTCTTGTATTACTTTATCATCGTGTCATCATTTATTGACACCATCATTTATACAGTATCATCATTCATCATCTTAGTCTTTTTCTTCATGGACCACCATGATCATATCCATGCCTCACTTAATTATTATTAAAATAATAATAAAAAATTATACCAAACGTCATCATATGACCCATTATGGTCTGCCATAAACTTCCACTTGCATTATTAATAAAGTGTTGTAATATTATATCTCATCAAGTTGACAAGACTCAAATAAATATGTGGTAAACTTCCTTCGCCTATAGCACACGTATCATCATATTATTGTTACAGAAATTCTAGATGCACGGCTGCAATTTTAACTCGTCATCATCCATATCAACGTCGCCTGATCAGATGAACATCAGATGTTGCAGCAGGTCTAATTGTTTCGTGGGGTTGTTTAATACGAACAAACGTAAGTACAAAGACTGCAGTAGCAGCGAAGAGAAAAGGGATCATAAGGTGGTAGTTTTTGCGAATGTTTTAGTTAGAAAAAAAAAACGAATGCATACGCTGCAGTAGTTTGGTGTTTGGTTGTCGAATAGAACAAGAGATGAGGTGATTAAATGGGTTTTGAATAGTGTGGGATTTAAAGGTGGTCACAAGAATAGTAAGTAACAAATACCTGTGCAGATATACGGCTTGATGATTGATGATTATATTATGGTGTTGATTAATAAATGGGTTTGTAGTCCTTGGTTAGGAAGTAGAAGAAATTTGAATAGTTATTGGAGATGGGTCTCAATGGTTGAGAGGTGGTGATTTGATATGATGTGTGGCTGGTTGTATGGTGATTATTGAGTGGTGGTCGGGAGTAATGAAGGTGAAATGGTGGTGAGGATTGCGGTTTTGATTATCACCATTAACTTCATAGTTTAACAGTGCAGGAGAAACATTACCATAGCAGCAGTAGTTGAGCCATTGACGATTGGTTGAGGTGGTTTAGGGTGGTTTTGGGGTCGTGTGTAAGCAATAATCAGAAGAGTTTAAGCAGGAATAAATGCAATTGTAGCATATAATCGATGGTTTGAACAACAAAACAGAAGCAGTGGTAATATATATTATTGTGGTGTGTGTTTAAATATGAATAAGAATATGTGTGTTCATGTATAAAAGAAAGAGATGATGAAGGTGATAGAAGAGGTTTGTACCCATGTAAATATAAGGTTTATAGGCTTGTTAAAAAGTAATAAGTAATCAATTTAAAATAGTGTTAATCAATCATATATAGTGATTTGGTTTAATCTTTCAATAAGTGATTTTAGACATGACACTAGTGGGCACGATGATAAGGAAATGAAACAGAAAGTGCATTCAAGCACAGTACTCGTAATAGTAATATATATGTCTTTTGCTAATTCACAATCAATCATGTGTGTCTTTTGATTAAATCACGAACTTAAATTCATCTAATTGAAAATAGAATAAATTCATCTAATTGAAAATAGAATACATATATCTATATCTATAGATTCATTTTAAATAACAACTTTATTATAACGTTGATTATTTTTAAATTTAGTTCTTACAATTAAATCCTATATAAATTATATTTCCAATAGAAATATATATATATATATATATATATATATATATATATATATATATATATATATATATATTTATATATATATATATATATATATATATTTATATATATTTACAAATAGTTGTTCGTGAATCATCGAGAACAGTCGAAGGTTAATTGCATATATGAAACAGTTCAAAATTTTTTAGACTCACGATAACAGACTTTGCTCATCGTGTCGAGATCATATAAAAATTATGTTTAAATTTGGTCAGAAATTTTTGGGTCGTCACACAAACATGACCAATTTGCAAGTTCTAAACCCTCTTGGAACCTCCAAGAATTCGGCCAACCTTACAAACCCACCCAAACCCGAACATTTTTATATTCCATATTCATGCATGTGCATGGAATGCAAATAGAGTGGGTTTAAAGACCATAAAAGGAGCATAATCCATAGACTTTGGCTCTAGATACCATTGATGGAATTCAATGAGTTCATAAAACATGTCAATAAGTTTAACATAGTTACAAAACCAACTTGTAATTGTTAAGAAAGCGGAAGCAAGATTATCAATAAAACAAGTTTATATGATTAACCATTTATAATGAATTCCATATAGTCATCAAGCCATGAATGTATGCTTACATAAAATAGCAAGGAAGTAAGATTATACCTCCTATATGATGAGTTAAGAGCTGAATTTGGATAGCATCAAGTTTGGGAAGATGATGATGAAAGCAAGCTCCAAAACTATGAAACCTCAAGAGATAATACCCCAAGCCAACCTCCAACACCTAGTACTTTAGTTAGGATTTAATTAGACACTTAATGTGAGCTTGGAAAAAAAACTTGGAACCTCCTTTGATGTACAAAACCCCACGGTTTTGTGGACAGTAGCAGGAGCTGAAAATAGTTTTTTTTAAGCTTGGAAATACTAGTTACACTTGAGAGAATAAGTCTTGCTTTGGTCCAAGAGTTCCCCATGCTTATATGGACTATTGTGTTCTTAAAAGTAACAATAACAAGGCATGCATATGAGTCTTGGAGACCCAAAATCTGCCACTATATATTATATATAACAATGTATTTACATATATATAAACTTGATATATATATATATAAAACATGTATATTTTTTATGCTACTTTCATATTTTTTAAACTTTTTATAAAATATAACACAATATAATCATTTAAAACTTATAAACAATTATATATAAATTATCCAAATAATTTATCTCAAGTGATAACATTTTAGAAAACCGATTTTCTAAAATCCAAGTGTCGCGTATTTACTTAATGATTTAATCGTTAAGCTTGAATACGTTTAGGGTGTCGGTAAGCTTGTTATTGGGTATGACCCGACTTGGATCATAATATATTAGCCACATTAAATTAATATATCTCTCGGGCATACGAAAAACCTTCATTCCTTACCCAAGTAAAATGAGAAAAGAAAGACTTGAAGCCGAGCAATCTAAATTCTTTGGATATGTTTAAACAAATAAATGTCAATCTTTCCTTCATTGATGTGATTTCAGGAATGCCAAGATATGCTAAATTCTTGAAAGATCTAATCACAAATAGAAAGAAAATGGAAGAACTCTCGGCTGTTACAATGAATGCTAATTGTTCTGCAGTGCTGTTGAATAAACTACCAGAAAAATTATCAGATCCAGGAAGTTTCACAATTCCATGTTTTCTGGGTAGTCTTAGTTCAATAGAAGCATTGGCAGATTTAGGTGCTAGTATAAATTTAATGCCGTATTCATTATACGCTAAACTAGACCTTGGAGAATTGAAACCAACACGAATAAGCATACAACTAGCCGATCGATCAGTAAAATATCCTAGAGGGATAATGGAAAACATGCTAGTTAAAGTTGGTACTTTAGTATTTCCAGTAGATTTTGTTATTCTGGACATGGAAGAAGATTCTCGAGTTCCTCTTATATTAGGAAGACCATTCTTAAACACGACTAAAGCAATAATAGACGTGTTCGGTAAGAAACTGACCCTAAGTATAGAGGACGAGAGTGTTACATTTTCTGTTGATAGAGTCATGCAACAATCGCAATCTGCAGATGATACATGTTATTATATTCAAACTATAGATTCACATGCAGAATTGTTAGAAGAATTTCCAGAATTCCAAGGAACAGGAGAATGTTCTTTAGGAGAAGGAACTGAACCAATTGATGAAGCTGAAATGTTAGCCGCACTCATGGCTAATGAATACGAACCAACAACAGAAGAAATTTAAATGCTAAAAGAGGAAGACAGATATCGATACAAATCATCGATAGAAGAACCACCGATATTAGAGTTAAAGCCACTTCCAAACCATTTAGAATACGCTTATTTACATGGTGAATCTGAATTACCTGTAATAATATCGTCTTCTCTTACGGAAAATGAAAAATCTCAACTCATTTATGTGCTAAAAGCTCATAAACCAGCTATTGCATGGAAAATTCATGACATTAAAGGCATAAGTCCTTCGTATTGCACACATAAAATTCTTATGGAAGAAGGTCATAAAACCTATGTGCAACGCCAACGAAGACTAAATCCAAATATGCAAGATGTTATTAAGAAAGAAATAATTAAACTGCTTGATGCAGGTTTAATTTATCCAATCTCTGATAGTCCATGGGTAAGCCCAGTTCAATGCGTACCTAAGAAGGGTGGCATGACTGTCATCACAAATGAAAAAAATGAGCTTATTCCTACTAGGACTGTAACAGGATGGCGTGTTTGTATTGATTATAGAAAATTAAATGACGCCACCAGAAAAGATCACTTTCCCTTACCTTTCATTGATCAAATGTTGGAAAGATTAGCCGGGAATAGTTACTATTGTTTTCTTGACGGTTTCTCCGGATACTTTCAAATTCCAATTGCACCTGAGGACCAAGAGAAAACCACATTCACGTGCCCTTATGGTACTTTTGCTTACAAACGCATGCCATTTGGACTTTGCAACACCCCTGCAACCTTTCAAAGGTGCATGATGGCGATTTTTCACGACATGATAGAAGAATGAATGGAAGTTTTCATGGATGACTTTTCAGTTTTCGATGATACATTTGAATCATGTCTAGTTAATCTTGAACGAATGCTTATTAGATGCGAACAATCAAATCTAGTACTTAATTGGGAGAAATCCCATTTCATGGTTAAAGAAGGCATCGTTCTTGGTCATAAAATTTCAAAGAAAGGAATTGAAGTGGATAGAGCTAAAGTAGATGTAATTGCTAAACTTTCACATCCCACCAACGTTAGAGGAGTTAGGAGTTTTCTAAGGCATGCCGGTGTAGTGACCCGGAAAATTTTGACTAATTTTAAATCAAACTCTCGATACGATATTGTATTTTCAACACGATAAGGAAAATCTGTTAGGTTGGATCTCAAAAATTTTGAACTGTTTCATATATTCAATTGACCTTCGACCATTCCTGACGATTCACGAACAACTATTTGTAAATAGTTACATATATATTTAAATATATATATATATATATATATGTATATATATATATATATATATAATACTTGTAAATATATAATATTATATTTAGTTGTTTAAAAGAATATAATTAATATATTTATTTCCTTAAACTTGTTAATTAAGATTTAATATATATATATATATATATATATATATATATATATATATATATATATATATATATATATATATATATATATATATATATATATAATGTGTATATGGAATATGAATGATTTCGAGCTTAATTAGTAAACGTCAATAACACTCAGTTGATATTTTGTTAGTTTTAATATAGATATTGTACATGTTAATGAAGGATTGAAATAAAAGTTGGACTGTAAATTGATTACGAAGATTCTTGATTTGTTAAAAATATTTTTACATTTTTAAATTTAAATACTAGTACTCTGTACATATAAATTGGAACAGAAAATAAATAATTATCGAACCTTTTTGATCAGGTTTCAAACAGTTAATGAGTGAAATAATTAAATATAGTTAATCAAAAAATTTGGGATTTTTAGGAACAATTTTATACGTTAACTGTTTAGCAATGGACACGATATAGCCATCCGGGATAAACTGTCGGTAGAAACAACCAAATTAAATGGCTGCTTCACTGTTGTATATTGATTCCTTTCCATGTTTGATTAGTGCATTATTATTATTATATTAGATTAGAATTTAGTGATAAAATATATATAAAGATCTCTGTTTTCAATTCTCACAAAGTAAGAAACCCAGATCTGTTTCATGCATACTTCTAATATCTATATTACTATATTACATATACACATTTACATATAACATTGAGATTACAAATAACTAACCAACTCATCACCATCCTTTACTTCGATTCCTTTTACGGTCATCAACAACCAACTTGTCTCCCTTCTTCAATCTTCGTTGAACACCACTCGCCACCCTCTCTTTCTCGGTTATTATCAACAACCCACCAAAACAAACCACCCTTCATCTCCACCACCTTATAATTAAAAACTATCTTCTGCTTTCAATTAGTGTTCGAAAAACCCATCACCATAGTCTAAAACCACCACCCGCCATCATTAAACACCATAAACCACCCAAGACAGTCCCATATGACTGTTAATCGTTTTATGTGTTATGTTTTGGATCGAGTAAATCAAACCCACTTGCTTGCTTTATTCATAACCCGACATCTTTATCATGAACACCCGATATGGCTAATCGAGAAGCACCCCCAACAGCCACTGGTTCAGTTGTAACACCTTCGAAAATTTTAACTGTTTTAATCTCTTTTATGCTACAACTGTTCGACAGAAACAATCATCGTTGCATGCATATACCTTCAATCATCTACCTTCTATCTTCTATTTGCTTCTGTTCGAAATCACAAACAACCATGTAAACATTTTCATTCGAACCACCGTCGCCTTAACCTCCACCTTAAAACCATTGTATTTTATTCTTTTTCTTGTTCCATTTGCGGATAACCTAACCCCACTGCCGTTATATCTCTGATGAACCCCTCGTTAACTCATCACCGACAACATCACAACCAACCATCAAAACCGAGACCAAAAACCACCTTTTGATCACCACCTCGACCATCATTTCACGACTGCTACAATACGTGCTATTGCTGTTGAGAAGGTCCAACCCAAAACGAACCACAACTAAAGCGATTACTTCTGTTGCTCCTCTTATTTTTCTTTTAAACTAAACCGCTACTATAAATCGTCTATTTATGTTGGGAAAAATTGCTGCTGCCTTCTTGATTATTTCTGTTAAAAACCATATCTAAACGCCACCCATCTCCATCATGAATATTCACTGTTGTTGATGCTCGATGAAATGAAAAAGTGAGAAAAGGTACTGGACAAAAGTTTATAAAAGATGATGCAAATTTGAGAGAGGGGGTAGTGGAAGAAGAATATGGAAATAAATTATATCCTCTAGTAAGTTGACATAGTGTGTTAGTTAGTGCCATATTGTTATTACTTTTATGTATTTGTCGTACTATGTTAGTGGGGTGGAGCTAATGCTTGGTGCTTGTAAATAGAGATGTATTGACAGTCGTTTAAATTTGTTGATGGGTCATCGTGTATCATTTTCATTCAATGGGCCGTATAATTTTCTTGGGTTTATTATATTACTATGTTGGGCTATGAGGATAGAAAACAGAAAATAAATATATCTTAAGTAAAAACGGGTGGATCATAAAATAGAAAGTGAGTAGCAGCTCAGATGGTTAAGGGGAGAGTGGGTGTGCGAGAGGTCTTGGGTTCGAATCCCGTTCGCAGCAGTTTTCTTTTTAAGGCTTCTTTTAAGGTAGTTTTTATATTAAAAATTAGTATTATTGTTATTATTATTATTATTATCAATTTAATCATTAGTAGTAAAATTATTATTATCATTAGTAAATCAATATTTTCAAAACTATCATTCTAACAATTAAATATTTTATACACTAAATATATTTTATTACATAAATATACTAATATTACATGAAATTATGTTTTAACTAATACAATATTATAACATTAATTGAATTATATATCAAATAAGTATAATAACATATTATAAAATTATATATAAGAATATTAATCTTAATACATAACAAAATAAAGATAAAATTGTTCGTTTACAATTATATGTGTTAATATATATACAAATGATATAGGTTCGTGAATCCGAGGCCAACCCTGCATTGTTCAATATAGTCATATGTATTTTTACTACAAAATACATTATGTGAGTTCATTTGATTCCCTTTTACTCTTTACATTTTTGGGACTGAGAATACATGCGCTGTTTTTACAACTGCTTTATTAAATGGTTTTGAAATTTGAACTGCGAATATATGAAATGCTTTTATAAATGTTTGACGAGATAGACACAAGCAAAACATTCCTCGAATAAATTATTATGCAAACAGAAGTTCTGTGGATTATTATTGAATTATGTGGACTTGATAATTACCACTAATTGTTGTGAATATTTTTCCCCTTATTATTATTGCTTGGTAACTTAAGAATAGAATCGGGTATGGCCCTAATTCACGCGAATCCTAAAGGTAGCTACCGGGTTTAACACCCCCACTGAGAATGTTCACTAGACGGAAGGGCTAGTGGGCGTGGTGTT
The DNA here is from genome assembly GCF_046630445.1 of Rutidosis leptorrhynchoides. NCBI lineage: Eukaryota > Viridiplantae > Streptophyta > Magnoliopsida > Asterales > Asteraceae > Rutidosis > Rutidosis leptorrhynchoides. Next base: position 222,346,503 of record NC_092338.1, on the reverse strand, counting down.
TAGTACTTTGAAGTTTATATGATTATTATACAGACGAGATGTTCTGTTTTTGGGATATTATTATGCGCATTATATGTTAAGGTCGGTTACCAAGCCAAGCTATGAAAGCAAAGTGAATGTTATGCATCGAGAGAATGATTTTATACACAGGTTATGTGTATGTTATTTTTGTGCACGAGATATGTGTACGGTTACTAAGATTTATGAAAAAGGATTTCGTACACGAGAAAGGTGTACTGTATTTAAAATATATCGTATGTACATTACAGGTGGGTATAGGATTCGGGCCCATTTGTACCATGCAGCATTTAAAGCTTGTGGTCTGTCAAAATGATGAATTTTATTGTTTTATGATAAACCTATGAACTCACCAACCTTTTGGTTGACACTTTAAAGCATGTTTATTCTCAGGTATGAAAGAAATATTTCGCTGTGCATTTGCTCATTTTAAAGATATTACATGAAGTCGTTCATGGCATATAGAGGTCCGTTCATCGCAATGGTACCAGATGTTATTGTATTCATCCAAGAGAATTTGGACGGGGCATTACAGCCGGTTTTTACCGACGTTTCATAAAAGATTTTTCTAAAATTGCCACTCCTATGAATAAACTCCTTGAAAAAGATGCTCGATTCATCTTTTCGGATGAATGCATCAAATCTTTTAATATTCTTAAAGAAAAACTCACTGATGATGTAGCGTGAGGGTACGAAATAGTATTATTTTTAATACAAAATACTACAAAATATGACACAAGTTTTATTAATTTACGGATGGGATATACCTAAACTTTGCTACAACACTATAGGCAGTGTACCTAATCGTAGAGTAGTGTAGTTTTTAGTAAGTCCGGTTCGTTCCACAGGGAGCTGGTGAAGTTAACGCTATATTATTAAGTTTATTTGTAAAAATATATATATAAATAAGTAGCAGTATTATTATAAAATGGGGGTTTTACCGTTTAATGACCGGTTTGTCGATTTTAAGCGTAAAAATAAATGACAAAAATTAAAGTGCGTAAAATAAATTGCGATAAATAAAATGACAGAAAATAAAATTGCGAGTAATAAAATGACAGTAAATAAAGATACGATGAGAAATATAATAAAAGAATTATGCTTATTTAAACTTCCGTAATCATGATGTTTGACGTGTTGATTTTAATTTATTACCATGGGTTAATTGTCCTTTGTCCTGGTTTATTTGATACGTCTATCTGGTTTTTGTCCATAATAGTCCATCGGTCATAAATATAAATTGCGAGTATCCTCGTCAAATTACCCTTATACCCGAAGTCAAATATTCCAACTGATTAAGGATTTAAACTGTGACGCAGTTATCACTTCTGTCAACAATTACACCAGTTATCACTGTATGTAATCCACCCCTGTTTTAATTAGTTTATGAATATTAATTCATCCACTTGATCAGAATGAATAATCAATTACCCAACCCAATTGATTAATTAAATGATTATAACAGATTCCAAATGAACATCACTAAATAGGACAACCATAATCATTATTAATTATTAGGTTAATTAATTTGAAGATAGGTTCGACAGACTCCAATGAGTTGTCACTCAATTAGACAATACCCCCCATCTATTAATAGTCAATAGTCTAATTTCCACAAGTGTCGGTCTTTTGCCCAAACCTTAATTATGGTACAAAGTTCAATAACCCAATTTTAGTAATTAGCCCAACATCATGAGTACTTCATTTTAAATAAGCATAATAACGACTTAGCTACAAGACATTAATGTAAAAAGGTTGAACATAACTTACAATGATTAAAAATAGCGTAGCGTTACACGGACAGAATTTCGACTTACACACTCAAACGATCTCTATCATAAATCTTATTATTATCATAATTTAAAATTAAAATTAAGATTATTGTTATATCTGATTACATTAACATTATGATAGAGAATTATAAATATAGATATTGGATATTGATATAGAAAAGTAAGAAAAAAAAGATAGAAAAATTTGATCGAAAAAAAAGTCTTCCTCTAATTCATCGAACATATCGTTCCTTTTATAGGAAAATTAGAATTCAAATTTTCATTTACGACCCCTGAACTATGCTCAATTAACAACTTTTTATTATTTAATATTATTCTTATTATGAATTATTTAAATATTATATTTTATTCTTGTGCATAGTTGACTTGTAATTTTTACACCGTTGCGTCGAGCGTTGAGAGTTGGTTCATGTCCCAGTTCCGGATTTTCGAACGTCCTTTCGTACAATTTTATATCGTGTACTTTGCGTTTTGTAACTTGTACTCTTGTCATTTTTAGACGTTCTTCATCAATAATTTGAACCTTTTTGATTGTATCTTGTACTTTTGAGCTTTTTGGACCTTTGCGTCTTCAAATCTTCGTTTTCGCCTTTTGTCTTCGCACTTATTTAAAATAAACAAATATTACTCGAAAATGGAACAATTGCAACTAAAATCTTGTCTTTCTTGAGGGATTTTGCTATGAAATATATGTTCCTTTTTAGCCTTATCAATATCCCCACACTTGAGCGTTGCTTGTCCTCAAGCAATACAGTCTTGAAATAATATAATACATCACACGAAACACTTCTTTATTCTTCACACTTTGTACATCAGTGATTTTGATAGAGCGGTATAAACAATGATATTAACAATAGAACCATGGTTAAAGGTGGGTGTGTCATCCACAGTTGCCTTGGGTTTAGGTCAACGACACTTGCAATCAAATAGCCGATTTACTTTCGGTTTCCAAAGCAAAGTGCACATTTGAAAGGCGGTTTACAGTCCCACATGACTATAAAAATGTAGATCCTCTAGGAAATTGGATCTTTATGAAAACATTTGATCTTTTAAAAATTCAAGCTAGATTTTACCCTAGACAAGTTTTCTGATTTGACCCACCATCGGTGTTGCAAAATATATTTGTGGATCAATATTTTGGCTAAAAACATTTAGGTTCGTGTAATCCACTGCTATCCCGGTATCGGAAAGCACACATCCAGTTTACTTGTTCCGTATATTACCTTTCGGTAAACTACCGTCCGGTTGTAAAGGAAAGCGATGAACAAGAAACTGTTAAGGCAATGTCTAATGACATGCATTTGTTCATGGTCTAAAAACGTGTCGGATGCTAGAACTATCCTTGGTAGGAGCAATAGTAAAGATCATCCTATGATTTTTCGATCTGGCACAAGGTCCTGTCTCTGACCATGCTATGCAACCACCGTTCTTACGGTTGACACCCGATTTGGTTCAGGTGACCTAATGAATTCCAGGTGAATTCCTAGGATTTTACGTTCAATGGTAATGAACGCATTGAAAATGGTTTTTCAGAAAACAAATCGGTTTGTAATTTTTGATCAAAATATTTTCTCGTTCAAGCTCGAGTTTAGATATCATTGAATTCCATGAGTTTGAATTCTCAATCTTTAAGGTCAATCTCTAGGATTGAGTAATATCAGTCTTAAAAGCTGATTTTTAATCTTTAAGGAGATTATCCTTTCTGGGGATCTGATTCATTAGTCTTATCAAGCTAATTTGCACGGTGCCCTCCCCATTTTACAAGACAGACCCTCTCATGGTTAGGATAAGTCTGACCACTTGGCGACCCTGTTTGATGCTGAGGTCCGTGGATTTCCTGCTGATTTTAGTGATGACTTTTCTAGGTTTTTCGTCAACCTACAGCTGGTCTGGACGACAACTTCATGACCTAAATCAAGAAGCGCGTGTCTTTTTCGGAAGACTTTACTTCCTTTTAATGATGGAATTGATTCATCGTGTAGATCCATCTTTCTTTCAAATGTATTACAGTAAACCGGGTAAAACTGATTAGTATCGTCCAAAGCAAAAGTACCTGCAATAATCTTGTACAAAAATATGTGATATTTGTTTTAAATTGAATAACTTGGTACATTCTTCCCACACTTAGTTTCTTTCTTTGCCTTTTTATTTTCTTTTATTTCATTTTAAATGAATTTAAGCGTTTTAGGGTGTTTCTCAATTTATGTCCTTTCCGAGGTAACGATAATTTCGGTATTATCACCTAGTTTTCACCGTTCATAAATATGTATAAACATGATTTTAAATTCATTTAGTTGAAAATTTTTCAAATTTTTACAAAATTTGGCAAATAAACTAAGTGCAAACCCGAGAGAATTTATAACCCTTCCCCACACTTGAGATCATGCAATGCCCTCATTTGCATGAAATCAGACTATAATTATAAATTCATGAGGGTGATTAGTGTAGAAAAGTGATTAAAAATACCCAGTTTGTAAGCATATTATTTTACATCACATTTGATATTTTGCTTCTTATCGTCAAAATCAGTAGCTATTGCTGAACTTAATGTTAGTCTTTGAAAGTGCGTTGTTCTACCCTGTTTTGTACATAATATAAAATACAAACATATATATACATATTTTTGAAGTTGGGTATATTACCCCACGTTCAAAAATTTATAAAGTCTAATATCTTTTTGACATACTTTAGATCAATAAAATAAAAAATAATGATAACAAAATTTGCCGTCCCACCCTCGGGTAAAGCAATTTCGGCTTAATGACCTAGTCTTCAACTCACAACGAATTTTAGAAATCATTTTTTCAACTTAATGAATTAAAGTAAATTTTGTTTTTAAATATCACACAAAACTTAAAAGCATATTAATTTCATATAAAACCTAAAAAAAACAAAAATTCAGAATGGGGGGAGAAAACTAGTTCTTTAGTGTCTGCTAGCGGAAAAGACCAATCGGATTCCATTCTCGGAACTACACGAGAACAGAACAACTAACTCTAGATAACATTTTCTTAGAACATTTGAATCTCCCCACACTTAGGTAGCTGTGGTGTCGAAATTGTGATTAACTTCATCGTCAATTTCTTTTGGTCCATAATCAACTTGCCTATCTGTGACTTTTTCTTTAAGCCATTGGTCGGATTCCTGTGTAATATCCACAATTTCAACTAGTTTCTCCTTTTCTTTAGGTGATAGATTGGATACTAACCGGTTACATAACTTAAAGTTCCCCTTGGTTTTAGCATCGCGAATCCGTTTAATAAGTTTCTTCATTGAACTATTAATAACGGGATCATTTAATTTCGTATCAACAACGGGGTTCTTTGTTATCATGTCATCATTAGGTGTTACTTCATTTTCCCCACACTTAGGCGTTTCATTATTGCTAAGTATTACCGTTGGAGTTGGTAAAACCACATGGTTCTTACCAATTGTTTTTACTGGTTCAACGGTTTTGGCTGGTGGAGATTTAGACTTTCGAATCATAAAGGTGATCGATTTGTCACCACTTTTAAGTGTCATTCTTCCATTTCCTACATCAAATAACGCCTTGGTGGACGCTAAGAATGGCCGACCTAAAATTAGAGGAATGTTTGGGTCCTCTTCTATGTCAATGACAATAAATTCGACTAGAAAGGTTAAATTGCCTACTTGAACGGGTAGGTTGTCAGCAATTCCAACTGGGTGCTTAATGGTTTGATCAAAGAGTCGAACACTCATATCCGTTGGACTTAACTTACCTACACCTAATCTCTTATATAAGGAAAGAGGCATAACACTTACACTTGCACCTAAATCTGCTAGTGCATCATACATGACACAATCACTAAGTAGACAAGGAACAATAAATTCACCCGGATCACCTACCCTAGGTGGAGGTTTTGGTGGAACTGTATTCACCGGGTTTACTTCTACGGCTTTTGTTTCTTGTACTTTCTTATTCTTTTTCTTCTTCTTCTTTCCAGAAGTATCACAATCTTTATTTCTTATTACTTGCTCATACTCAACTCCTTTTCTTGGAAACGGGATGGGTGGTTTGTATGGTGTCACCACTGGCTTTACATACTCGGGTGGTGGTGGTGATGTAACTTCTTCATTGTTACTCACATCTAAAACCTTCCCATCTTCTGGAACTGGTTTTTCAGAATTTGTTGAAACCATATTAACATTCTCATTCCGAGGATTTACTTCAGTATTACTCGGTAGCTTTCCTTGTTCCCTCTCACTCATCATGCTAGCAAGAGTACCTACGTGTTTTTCTAGATTCAAAATGGAAGCTTGTTGAGTTCTTAATGACTGATCAAACCTCTCGTTCGTTTGGGTTTGAGATGTAATGAATTGTGTTTGAGATTCAATCAGCTTTGCCATCATTTCTTCTAGATTTGGCTTTTTCTCTTCGGGTTGTTGTGGTGGTTTATACAAGCTAGGTCTTTGTTGATTGAAAGTGTTGTTTTGAGTTGGTTGGTTATTCGGACCTTGTTGGTTATACCAGTTATTTTCGGGTCCTTTTGGATTGTAAAGAATGTTTTGATTTCGATTTAAGTTTAGCCTTGGCGGTTGATAATTATTTTGATAATTATTTCCCGGCCTTTGGTTCATATAGGAAACATTCTCTCGTTGTTCCATCGTTGGTTCAATGTGACAATCTTTCAATAAGTGTGGTCCACCGCATTGCTCACAACTGATTCGTATTGCGTGAATATCTTTATTCATCTTTTCCATTCGTCTTTCGAAAGCATCTATTTTTGCGGAAACGGAATCAAAGTCATGGCTAGAATCGGCTCTAGCCACTTTAGATGAACGAAAGATATCTTTTTCTTGGTGCCACTCATGCGAGTGGGAGGCTGTGTTATCAATAATTTTGTAAGCTTCAGTTGCGGTTTTCTTCATAATGGATCCACCGGCTGTTATGTCGATGTCTTTTCGTGTAGCAACGTTGACACCTTGGTAGAATATTTGTACTATTTGGTAAGTGTCTAAACTGTGTTGAGGACATCCTCTCAACATCCTTCCGAATCTTGTCCACGCCTCATATAATGTTTCATTTGGCTTTTGCGCGAACGTAACAATTTCTCCTTGAAGTCTCACGGCTTTAGATGCCGGAAAGAATTGTTTAAGAAATTTTTCAACTAAAACATCCCATGTGTCAATCGCCCCTTCAGGTAACGATTCTAACCAATCTTTGGCTTCTCCCTTTAAAGTCCAGGGAAACAACATGAGATAGATCTGCTCATCTTCCACTTCTCGGATTTTGAATAGTGTACAAATTCTTTTAAACGTACGAAGGTGTTCGTTAGGATCTTCATTCGGTGCACCACTGAATTGGCATTGGTTAGTTACCATGTGTAGAATTTGTCCTTTGATTTCATAATCTGGCGCATTAACTTCTGGCTTAATAATGGCGTGACCTTGGCCCGTGCGTGTAGCTCTCATTCGATCTTCCATACTTAGAGGTTCCGTTACTTCTATAATTGAATTTGTTGAATACGAATCACTAGAGGATTCTGATTTAATGGTTTGTGGCTCAGGAGGAATAATTAGTGGTTCAAGATCTTGGAATTGTCCTTGAATATGCTCCGGGTTCTTAATTGTGAAGTCGGGTTCAAAAGATGGATTATCGGAAATTTGAGTTGGAGTTCTTGTTCGACTAGATGACGATTCTAAAGAAAAATCAACGGCGACAATATTTGCTAGATGTCTTGATCGAGTTACAGGTGGTGAACGTATGACCGGCGGCGAACGTCTTGCTCTGTGCATTCACTGAATATCCTATTAGTTTTTAAAAAGGAAAGAAAAATTATAATAAGTTATCCAATTAATAGACTTTTCTGATTTTGCCCACGTTTCGAATAGCCAAAAGATGCAGCAGAGGGGCAGGATTCGTTTGGTCTCAATATAATTGAGTACTGTTTGGCTCCAATAACCCGGTCCACGTACAAATCCAACTATTACTACGAACCAGAAAATTTTGATGTCTATTAATTTAACCACTTAAAATAAATTTTCGTAATTTTAAGAAATTTAGAGAAGAAGTAGAAAAAATTCTAAGTCTTAAAAACTAGAATGGCGAGAAATAAGAGAGAAAAAGATTGCGCGTCGAAAAGTGTCGAAAAATAAAAAGGTCGAAAAATAGGCGTCGAAAAATAAAAATAAGAAAGTAGCGCGAAAAACGGCGTCGCAAAATTCTAAAGCACCTAAAACTTAGTCTAAGGAATAAGCACTTAAGGGATTTTACGGCAAAGCCTAAAAATTCTAGAAGTAAAAATAACTATGGCAAAACTAAACTTAATACTAAAAGTTGCGAATATAGTCTAAAAATCTAAAGGTAATAAAACTAAAAAAAAACATTTTTTTTTTTTTTATAGACAAAATTTAAAAAAAATATATTTTTTTTTAATAAATTTTTTTTTTTTTTACGTTTTTGTTTTTTTTTTTTTTTTACGTTTTTTTTTTTTTTTTTTTTTTTTTTTTTCGTTTTTTTTTTTAAAATTTTTTTAAAAAAAAAAATTTTTTTTTTTTTAAAAACGATTTTTTTTTTTATAAATTAATAATTTTTTTATAATTATAATTTTTTTTTAAAACTTTTTTTTTTTTTTAATTCATTTACTATTCATGAATAGTAAATGAAAATAAATTAATTAATTTACTATTCACATGAAAGCGACATGATAGCAATTATTAATTATAAGTTACATAATATACCCCTGAAGTATTTAATAAATACGACTTTTTTTTTTTAAAATTTACGTAAGATTCTTAAATATTTTTATATTATTATATTCTATTTCAATATTATTATATTATTATATTCTATTTCAATATTATTATATTATTATATTTTATTTCAATATTATTATAATTAAAAATATAGCGTTTTAGCGCTCCCCGGCAGCGGCGCCAAAAACTTGATGATGTAGCGTGAGGGTACGAAATAGTATTATTTTTAATACAAAATACTACAAAATATGACACAAGTTTTATTAATTTACGGATGGGATATACCTAAACTTTGCTACAACACTATAGGCAGTGTACCTAATCGTAGAGTAGTGTAGTTTTTAGTAAGTCCGGTTCGTTCCACAGGGAGCTGGTGAAGTTAACGCTATATTATTAAGTTTATTTGTAAAAATATATATATAAATAAGTAGCAGTATTATTATAAAATGGGGGTTTTACCGTTTAATGACCGGTTTGTCGATTTTAAGCGTAAAAATAAATGACAAAAATTAAAGTGCGTAAAATAAATTGCGATAAATAAAATGACAGAAAATAAAATTGCGAGTAATAAAATGACAGTAAATAAAGATACGATGAGAAATATAATAAAAGAATTATGCTTATTTAAACTTCCGTAATCATGATGTTTGACGTGTTGATTTTAATTTATTACCATGGGTTAATTGTCCTTTGTCCTGGTTTATTTGATACGTCTATCTGGTTTTTGTCCATAATAGTCCATCGGTCATAAATATAAATTGCGAGTATCCTCGTCAAATTACCCTTATACCCGAAGTCAAATATTCCAACTGATTAAGGATTTAAACTGTGACGCAGTTATCACTTCTGTCAACAATTACACCAGTTATCACTGTATGTAATCCACCCCTGTTTTAATTAGTTTATGAATATTAATTCATCCACTTGATCAGAATGAATAATCAATTACCCAACCCAATTGATTAATTAAATGATTATAACAGATTCCAAATGAACATCACTAAATAGGACAACCATAATCATTATTAATTATTAGGTTAATTAATTTGAAGATAGGTTCGACAGACTCCAATGAGTTGTCACTCAATTAGACAATACCCCCCATCTATTAATAGTCAATAGTCTAATTTCCACAAGTGTCGGTCTTTTGCCCAAACCTTAATTATGGTACAAAGTTCAATAACCCAATTTTAGTAATTAGCCCAACATCATGAGTACTTCATTTTAAATAAGCATAATAACGACTTAGCTACAAGACATTAATGTAAAAAGGTTGAACATAACTTACAATGATTAAAAATAGCGTAGCGTTACACGGACAGAATTTCGACTTACACACTCAAACGATCTCTATCATAAATCTTATTATTATCATAATTTAAAATTAAAATTAAGATTATTGTTATATCTGATTACATTAACATTATGATAGAGAATTATAAATATAGATATTGGATATTGATATAGAAAAGTAAGAAAAAAAAGATAGAAAAATTTGATCGAAAAAAAAGTCTTCCTCTAATTCATCGAACATATCGTTCCTTTTATAGGAAAATTAGAATTCAAATTTTCATTTACGACCCCTGAACTATGCTCAATTAACAACTTTTTATTATTTAATATTATTCTTATTATGAATTATTTAAATATTATATTTTATTCTTGTGCATAGTTGACTTGTAATTTTTACACCGTTGCGTCGAGCGTTGAGAGTTGGTTCATGTCCCAGTTCCGGATTTTCGAACGTCCTTTCGTACAATTTTATATCGTGTACTTTGCGTTTTGTAACTTGTACTCTTGTCATTTTTAGACGTTCTTCATCAATAATTTGAACCTTTTTGATTGTATCTTGTACTTTTGAGCTTTTTGGACCTTTGCGTCTTCAAATCTTCGTTTTCGCCTTTTGTCTTCGCACTTATTTAAAATAAACAAATATTACTCGAAAATGGAACAATTGCAACTAAAATCTTGTCTTTCTTGAGGGATTTTGCTATGAAATATATGTTCCTTTTTAGCCTTATCACTCACTAATGCGCCGATCATGATAACTCCAAATTAGAATCTACCATTTGAACTCATGTGCGATGCAAGTGATTTTGCAATGGGATCCGTTTTAGGACAAAAGATTGAAAAATGATTTCAACCTATCTATTATGCAAAAGACATTACAAGGAGCACAAACGAATTACACAACTACTGAAAAAGAACTCCTTGCCATTGTCTTTGCTTTTGACAAATTTCGTTCATATCTCGTTTTAGCTAAAACAGTGGTCTATACCGACCATTTCGAAACAAGATGCCAAACCACGATTAATCCGTTGGATCTTACTCTTACAAGAGTTCGATATTGAAATCCGAGACAAAAAGGGAGCAGAAAATCTCACCGCTGATCATCTTTCTCGTCTTGAAAATCCTGAATTAGAATTTCTAAATGAATTAGCCATACAAGACAACTTTCCTGATGAATATCTTTTGAAGATCGATTATAATGAAATTCCATGGTTTGCAGACTATGCAAACTACTTAGTATGTGGATTCCTTGAAAAAGGGTTGTCATACCAAAAACGAAAGAAATTCTTTAGTGATATAAAACACTATTTTTGGGAAGATCCACATTTGTTTAAAAGTTGTCCCGATGGAATAATACGTCGATGCATATTCAGAGATGAAGCTAGTCAAATCTTAAACCATTGTCACACAGGACCAACAGGAGGGCATTATGGGCCTCAACTAACAGCAAGGAAAGTCTATGACGCTGGATTCTATTGGCCTACAATTTTCAAAGACGCACACCTTCTTTGTAAATCCTGTGATGCATGTCAAAGGGTCGGAAAAATAATTCAACGTGATGAAATGCCACAAAATGTCATTCAAGTATGTGAAGTATTTGACGTTTGGGGTATTGACTCTATGGGTCTATTTCCAAAATCTCATAATAATCTCTACATTCTTGTTGCCATTGATTATGTATCTAAATGGGTGGAAGCACAAGCTCTCCCAACTAACGATGCACGAGTTGTAGTCAACTTCTTAAAACGTCTTTTTGCTAGGTTCGGAACACCGAAAGCTTTAATAAGTGATTGGGGTACTCATTTCTGTAATTATCAACTTGAGAAAGTTCTTAAAAGATATGGAGTAACTCATAAAATCTCAACCGCTTATCATCCACAAACAAGTGGACAAGTTGAAAATACCAACCGAGCTTTAAAACGTATTCTAGAGAAAACTGTAGGATCAAATCTAAAGGAATGGTCCATGAAATTGGAGGATACACTCTGGGCTTTTAGAACAGCCTACAAAACTCCAATTGGCACCACACCTTTTAAACTCATTTACGGAAAAGCATGCCACCTTCCAGTAGAAATTGAGCACAAAGCATATTGGGCTTTGAAGACATGTAATCTTGATTTACATGAAGCTGGACGTCTACGGTTAAGTCAACTAAACAAATTAGAAGAATTAAGACATGAGGCATACGAAAATTCGTTAATCTATAAGGAAAGAACGAAGAAATGGCATGATAAAAGAATCAGAAGTTCAAAAGAATTCAAGGAAGGATATAGAGTTCTTCTTTTCAATTCACGATTCAAGCTATTTCCTGAAAAATTGAAATCAAGATGGTCTGGACCATTTATAGTCAAAAGAGTTTTCCCATATGGAACAGTAGAGTTAATAAATTCAAATGGGATTGAATTTAAGGTTAATGGTCACAGAGTTAAACATTACATAGATAATCCAATGGAAGTTGAAGATGAAGTTAATCACAATTTCGACACCACAGCTAACTAAGTGTGGGAAGATTCAAATCTTTTAAGGGTAATATGAATTTCTGTTAGAGTTAGATATTCTGTTTTCGTGTAGTTCTCGTAAATGGAATTCGAATGGCCTTTCCCTAGCAGACCCTAAAGAACTAGTCTTCTCCCTCCATTCTGAATTTTTATTTCTTTTACGTTTTACGAGATGAAGAATTCCTTTGATCTGAACCATGGTCTACTACTACACGCTATGATTACTAAACGTAATAATAACATCTTCTCGAGTGAACTGGTATCATTCATAAGAGGCAAAATGGACGAAGTGAGGAAAGAACTCAGGAAGAATCATCATAAGATACATTTTGGTAAAGGAAAATCAAAATCCGCAACAAAAAGAAGAGCACGACACCTTGAAAGATGTCATAAATGTGGAAAATGGTCACACGAAGGTAAATGTTCGAACAATCAAACATATTCAAATACCGAGTTCGTTACTTTATGCAGAGAAGGACCGTTCACATGTTTAGAAGAAAAGTTATTGAAGAATCGAGGTTACGCTTATGTAGCTATAAAAAACCAAATCACAAGACTCTCCTATGAGTCGACTAAAACAGGTCTCTGAGAATTCTATCTCACAGGTAAGTATGTACAGTTTTTATTTATTTTTATTTATTGCTTTTAACCTTTTGATAATAAACGTTGAATCGTTCGCTATAAAGTATTAAATTGATATTCAATAAAATTAGGTATGCGAAACCGAAATTATTGATATCATACAAAAATTTAATTCATCACTGCAAAATTTACCGTTTGTTTATAAGGTATAAATATCTGTAATCAATCAATCTAAAATATTTCAAAAATTCGTCAGGAGTAAAACTAGGTAAAATAGTCGAAATTACTTTACCCAAAAGAGGGGCGTATATTTTTGATAATATTTGATTGATTAAAGTGGGATAAAAGACCAAAAAGATTTTTAATTTTAATTTTTACCTTGTTTTTAAATTAATATTAAATTATTATTGTAAATATTTAAAACCAATATATTTAAGTTTTTAAATATTTTAAAAATTAATATTTTCAATATAAGTTTGTAAAATTAATGTATAAAAATATTAATGATATTTATATGAATTTTTAGTTTTATGTATTTTAAATTTAAGTTTGGTGTGAATTTTAAAAAAACAAAAATTTACTTTATTTCATTAAGTTAAATTTTTTTTGATATTTAAAATTCTTCGTAAGTTGAAAACTAGGTCATTGAACCGAAATTACTTTACTCAAGGGCGGGACGAGAAATTTTATTATCATTATTTTTAATTTTATCAATCTAAAGTATGCCAAAAACATTAAAAAAATCCAAAAATCTTAGCTTTTAAAACAACGCTTTAAAAAGACAAATTTTTAAAATTTTGTCGAGGGACGAACTAGATCAACGTATCGAAACGCCCTCCATATAAAAGGAAACAAAATTTTAAATTTATTCCATTTTTGTTTTTACAAGTTAAAGGTTTTATTTAAAAAAAAAAAAAATTACACCCCATGCGATCGCATGGGATTTGTACTGCCAAGCCATGCGATCGCATGGAGGCAGAAACTTGGTCAGAAACAAAAAGAACAGCTCGCTGCTTCTGTCTTCCCACTTCAACACACACACATACACGAAAACCCTCCCAAAAACACTCTAAAATTTGCCATTTTTCATCAAAATTCACCAAATTTCTTACTACAATCCGCTACAATCATGTCTTTTCTTGGATTTGGAAGGAAAAAGGTAACGATTTCACCCCTAAAACTCTTAAAATCCCTAATTATACCTAATTTGATTTTGATAATTTCTAGTGTAATTAGAGTTAAATTGTTAATATATTATGCTTGTATAGCCTAGATTGATGCTCTTTGTCATGATTTGAAGCCTTAAACTTCAAATTTTTTTAGAAATCTAGGGTTTGTGTTCTTGAGCAATTTAGGGCTTTTTGATATAAATAGGTTATGGCCGATTTTTGTCATGAATTAGTGCTAAATTAAGTAGTGTAACATGTTTAGGTAGCTAAATGATCCAAACTTTGATCCTAAACATGATTTTAGAGCATCAAAGTGGACTTTTTAAGTCTAAAATTTATGAACTTGATTATTTTGATATAAATGCCATTTGAAACTTGTTTAATTGCTAGTAATGATTATTTTGACATGTTATTTGAGTTTAATGCTTATGAACTTTGTATGCATTTTCATATGTGCTTATTTGAAAATTTGTAGAATTGATAAAAATATGAAAATGAGTATAAGTTTAATATGGATTAAACATGTTATTGTAATTGTTTTAATTTGTTATTTTGCTAACACTAATGCATATTTAGATGCACAAATTTTGTGTTTAATGTGTTTTGCAGAGAAATACAGATACAGATGGTGCATCATCGTCTAGACGACCTGAACAAGAACCTGATCAAGAACCGCAACTGGAACCACAACCTGAACAACAATAACATTATAATCAACACGTGCCATACTATGAGCCGGAGCCACAATTCTTTACCGCCTACGTAGTATTTCCCGTTCACCATGTAATAGAACACTCGAGAATTCATGAAGAGGAGTTACACCCCAATCTAAGGTTTGATAGAAGTTGGAGAGATTACCCGACGTACCAAAGTAACAAATTTAAGATTTGGACCAAAAATGTAGAAGTACCAAGGGTAATAGATTGGGAGCCTTTGGTAAGGGTCCACCTAGCTAACTCAGTTAGGCAGCATCTAATCCAAAGGTATGGTAGCTATTCTTTTACAGATTGGGAACGTTTATTTACCACTCGTAGGCCTGTATATAAGGAGTGGTATGTTGAGCTAATGAGTACTATAGCCTTAAATAAAGATGTAGATAGGTTAGACGATAAGACTTTTCTTAGGTTTTTACTTGGGGGTAGAATGTACAGGATGTCTATGATAGACATGGCTAGAGCTTTACATATTTACACCCCCACTGAATTATTTTCACCTGATTGTATAACTTTAATTTTTCACGGTGAGAGGGTAGATAGAGATTTTGACGCTAACGTCGTATGGAGGCGTATGTCAAATATTAATGTGTTTACACGGGCAGGAAGACACTCCTATTTAGACATTAACAAAGCAGAGCTTCGTATAATACATAGATTTTTAGCTAACTCGATTACACAAAGAGGTAAAAACAAGGAGAAAATGACTCTAAACGATTTATTTTACCTTAAGTGCATTCGAGACACTAGAGGCTTTGTTAATATTCCCTACTGTGTTAGGTATTATTTGTCCAAAGTTGTGGAAGGTATACAAGACGGGGGAATAATAGGAGGAGGTATTTTTGTTACTCTCATTGGAGAGTACTTAGGTGTAGATAGGGAACACGGGGGTCCAATGATGGTAGTTGAGGAATAAGCTGAGAGCATAGGCTTGCAGGTTTATCAGGGTACAAAGGTACTAAAATGGAGGCATAATATGCCAATACCATACATGGCACCCATCCACAGGTAGAGAGGGGTTTGGATGAGGAGATGAAGGAAGCAGATGACATCAGGGATGTCATTAGGGATAGTTTTACTGACATTTTCCAGCGTATAGATGAGGTGGAAATGAGTAATGAGGATAGGCATCGTCAGTATGAGTAGTGGCAAGCCGCGAATACGTATGAGACTTCCAGGCGACTCCAACACGATAGCTGGAAAGTTCATCAGCACCAAATCATGAGCCAGCTATCATATCAGGTACCAAATAATTACATCCCGACTCGACCTGCTTTTTACCCACCACATCAGCCCGACATGCGACCACCCTTTAACCTGTACGACCCCAATCAAGCCTAACAGAATACTTATCACCAACCATGGAACCCGAGCGATGATATGAACTGGAACCCCTATCCAAATCAATAGTGTTCCATTGGTGATGTCTTATCTTTTATTATTTTTATCTATTTATGTTAAACATTTAACATTTTGATGCTTTTATGTAATGTTTAATACTTTTATTATTTTGTACTAATATTTCATTTTTGTAATTTGAAAGTGGGATATTAAGTCCCATTTCAAATTACCATGCATGTTTATATTTGTATTGTATGTATTTTATCTCATGTACACAACAGGGTAAAACAGCGCATTTTCAAAGACTTGCATTAAGTTCAGCAAAAGCAACTAATTTTGATGACAAGATGGAAAATAAATGTGAAATAACAACTACAGGAATGAACAAATAATGTGCACCATTTATCATTCAACACAAACAACAATATGTTTAGAAACTTTGGTAAAATTTAATCATTTTTCTACGTTAATCGCCCTTAATAATTTAAATTGTTACTGATTTCTTGCAAATTAGGGCATTACAAGATCTTAAGTGTAGGAAGGGATTAAATTCTTTCGGTTTTAAAAAATTTGACTTATATACTTGGTTTAATAGTCACCGTTAAACTTTACTAGTAACGCAGTAGTTGTATTAGAATCTAGTGCTCTCTGATAATAAAGAACAGCCCTAGTCTTATATACTGAACGATAAAACTAGGTGTTAACACCGAATTTATTGTTACCTCAGAAAGGACATAAATTGAGAAACAACCCAAAATGCTTGAATTCATTTAAAATGGAATAGAGGAGAATAAAAAGGCAAAGAAAGAAAAAATAAAAGCCAAGTGTGAGAAAAATTTACCAAGTTATTTAGAACATATATCACATATTTTTGTACAAATAATTAAAGATACTTTTGTTTTGAACAATATTAATCAGTTTTACCCAGTTTGTTGTAATATAAATAGAATTTAAAAGGAAGTAAAGTCTTCCGAGAAAAATACACGCACTTCTTGATTTAGGTCAGGAAGTTGTCGTCCAGACTAGTTGTAGAGACTACGAAAAACCTTGAAAAGTTTTCTCGAAAATCAACTGGAAATCCACGGACCTCAGCATCAAACAGGGTCACCATGTGGTCAGACTTATTCTAACCATGAGAGGATCTGTCTCGTACAATGGGGGGCATCGTGCAAATTAGCTTATAAGACTAATGAATCAGATTCCCAGAAAGGATAATCTCCTTAAAGATTAAAAATCAGCTTTTAAGCATGATATTACTCAATCCTTAAGATTGACCTTAAAGATTGAGAATTCAAACTCATGGAATTCAATGATATCTAAACTCGAGCTTGAACGAGAAAATATTTTGATCAAATTACAAACCGATTTATTTTCTAAAAACCCATTTTCAATGCGTTCATTACCATTGAACATAAAATCCTAAGAATTCACCAGAATTCATTAGGTCACCTGAACCAAATCGGGTGTCAACCGTAACAACGGTGGTTGTATAGCATGGTTGAAGACAGGACCTTGTACCAGACCCAAAAACTATAGGGTGATCTTTACTATTGCTCCTACAAAGGATAGTAATTGCATCCGACACGATATAGACCATAATCAAAAGCATGTCATTAGACATTGCCTTAACAGTTGCTTGTTTAACGCTTTCCTTTACAACCGGGCGGCAGTTTACCAAAAGGTAATATACAGAGCAAGTATAAGTATACTGGACATGTTGCTTTCCTAATACAAGGTTAGCAAGTGGGTGACACAAAACCATAAGTTTTGTGTGACAACCCGGAAATTTCCGACCAAATTTAAACTTTAATCTTTATATATTCCCGACACGATAAGCAAAGTTGTAAGTTGAATCTCAAAGATTTTTTTTAAACTGTGTTCATACATTCATTTAAACCTCGACCAAGTTTCTATGATTCACGAACCATTATATGAACAAATCTGATTATATTTGTATATGTGTATATATATTATAACTTGAAAACATTAACAAGTATTAGACGTATAATACTTTACATGAACGTTGTTGTTTTAAAATATATTTAAAATAATTATCGACAGAATTAAAAGATAATATTAAATGATTGAATTATTAGATACATTGAATTACGATTACGAGTCTCTGTTAAGAGGTCCAATTTGAATTAGAAAACCTTTTCTTTTTAACGGTATCCGGAATATTTGGTAAAAGTGATTTACAAAAGTGTCATTAACGAGAGTTAGTCAAAAGTTAGTAATCATTTCTGTTTAAATTTCAAAAGTGTACTTTACTTTGATTAACTAGTGTACCTTGATAAATCAACCATTTAGTTTTTTCATATTAAAAACATTTTTTGGTAGAATAACTACTAATATTTAAAAAGAGTTAAATTATATAAAACGAACTTTGAAATATAATTGGTTTTGAAAGACTAAATATTATATCATTAGATAAATATTTTGAACATATATATTATGTACAAATTTACAATTTTATATATATATATATATATATATATATATATATATATATATATATATATATATATATATATATATATATATATATATATATATATATATATTAACTTAGTCATAAAACTTCCTGATTTAAAATAAAATATTTTGACAAACAACGAGCCAATGATTTATAGAAGCAAATGACGACAATGCTCAATTTTATAAAGTTACATTTTTATAAGGTAATTTATTGATGAGTAAGTTAATTTATTTATAAGGGTACACATCGCGTAGCGTAAAAGGCTAGTTTTCTAAACGTGCGAAAGTGCGCTCGAAAAACCGAAAGTGGTACATGAGTCGAGTGACAATGTACGATTCATTTTAGTAAAAATTACATTTTTACTACGCACGTAAATATAATATAATATTTAATTAATTCTAAAGATTAAATATATTATATATTAAAATATATATAACTATATGCATCATATGTTAAATGAAAGTGTCGGCAGCCAAATTGAACGTGCATATGAGCTGGAAACATGTCCCATGCGATCGCATGGGCACTCCACACACCCACCATGCGATCGCATGGTAAGGGTTAGTGGCTAACATCCTTATAACTGAATTCGTTTCATTCTTTCATTCATTCTTTTTCTTTCATCTTCATATTACGGAGTATTACTCATATTAATAATAATTGTTATTATTATTATTATTATTATTAGTAAAGATTATTATTATTAATCCAAATATTATTATTAGTAGTATTAGTAATATTATTAGTAGTATACATAAAATACTACGACAAGGGTGATGAGTTTTTATGAGTGGGATAGGACTAAGGAAATTATGGGTTATAGCTATGGAGGTTATGGGTATGGATCATGGGTATGCTTGTGAGGTCAATTGGGTATTTATCGTCTCCGTTGCATTTACGTACCTTTCCTACAATATTGAATCTCAATATTGATACGTGAGTACTCATAATTTAACTTTTACATACTAATAGTGTATCCCTGACTAGTGCTCGAGTATATAGGATTATGCATGTTTGTACTTTTGATATCGCCCTTAGATAAGTTATATTGAATCTTGAATTAGTTACTTATGCGGTTGAGATAAGGTATAAGATATGCATGTCGTTGGAAAGCTAGCGAAAAATTAAGAACTTTTCATTTAGATATCGAATGGTTTCGACGAACGGATTAGAAGTTATAGTCAATTGAAATTTTGTAAAAATGATTATTATTATCGTCGTTATTATCATCGTTCTAGTTTTTTTTATCTAATTATTATTATTATTATTATTATTATTATTATTATTATTATTATTATTATTATTATTATTATTATTATTATTATTATCTAATTATTATTATTATCATTATTATTATTATTATCATTATTAATATATATATCGTTAATTAAAAATGGTTATTGTTATTGTTATTGTTATTATTATATTATCATTAAAATAATTATTAGTATTATCGTTAATAATGTCACAGTAATTATCATTATTAGTATTATTTTAATTAAAACTAATATTAGTAACACCTAATTATTTTGATTACTATTATTATCATTATTATGAACATAATATAAAAGACGATTAAAAGCTATTAAACGAATCGATTAGGAAATAATGAGTATAAGTATCATGATAAAATTAAAATATCGTAAGATATTGATTTAGATAAAATTATCGTTTTTCATTATTTTTATCACTATTATTATCAAAAAGTATTATTAATATTAAAACTATCATTTTTATAAAATTATTATTTTAATAGGAATATCATTGTTAATATAAAATTTCATCATTTTTATTATCATTTTATCATAATACCATTTTTCATAAATATAAATATTGTTATTATTATTAGTAGAATAATAATAATTATTATTATAAAATAATACAACTTTTACTTACTATTATTATAGATATTATTTTATCAAATAAATATGTGATACAAACATATCTTACTACATATAATAAATTACTTTAATATTACATATCATATTATCTTTAGGATATTAAATGAACTCTATAAATTTTATTACTTAATATATATAAAAGTATATTTTATTATATAAATTTTAATATAAAATTTTATTTATTAATAAATGAATTATATTATTTACTCTAATAAATCTTTTAAAAATATTTAAAAATATAAAACAACGATATTTAAAATATATTATAATCATGTATAAATTTTGGAAATCATTTTGAGTCAAATTGACTTTTGTTGACTTTTGCATATTAGTCTCGAGCATTAGGATTGTGGTACACTATGACTTGACCTAATTTGTTAGACAAATATTGACCAACATATAAATATATATACTTAATTTAGGTTCGTGAATCCGAGGCCAACCTTGCACTTGTTCATTGACGTTATATGTATTTTTACTACGAAATACAGCATGGTGTGATGACCCGGGAATTTCCGACCAAATTTAAACTTTAATCTTTATATGAATCCGACACGATAAGCAAAGTCTGTAATGTTGAAGTCTAAAAAAAAATTTAGAACTATGTTAATGTATACATTTGACCTTTGAACTAATTATATGGATTCATTTTAACCTTTGACTACATCCGACGATTCACGAACAATTGCGTGTAAATAAATATATATAGATATATATAAATATATACCTAAGTGTATATATAATAATTCAAATTAATAAAGTACACTTAATCAATTGGAATTAAAAATGTAAAATAATAATCTGAGATAATAAAATAAACTTTAAGTAATTAGAATTAAAAAATATAAAAGTAATAACCAAAATGACCAAGTACAATTAAAAATGATTATATATAAATATATATATGATATTATTATCTATATGTATATTTATGATTCAATGAATGTTATCATATGATATATAACATAATTATTAAATATTACATAGCTAATAAGATTTAATATCAAACTTACTTGCAAATAAAAAAATATAATTTTGATGTTATTTTCAATATTAATAGTAATATCTGTAATATTGTATATAGCATATAGATATGAAAATTTGATATTTAAGAATTTTATAATACTTTTATTGATAATTACTATTAGTATTATTGTTAGTAATATTAATAATATTAAGATTAGCAGTTTATTAATATTGATTATGATAAAAATTTATTTAAACTATAATTGTTATTAGTAACATCATTGTATTATTATTATCATTATGTATTACTAGTATTATCTTTATTAATATTATTATTATTATTATGTAATATTATCATTAATATAACTAATAGTATTATTAGTAAAGTTATTAATATTATTAATACTAAAATTATTAAAATTATTATAATTGTAATATAATACAACTTATAGGATTATTCGTGGAATTTTTATTAAATATTATTATTATTATCATTAGAAATTATTATTATTAGTATATATATTTATTATTAATATTGTTATTATTAGAAAATAATATACTTTATTATTATTAACACTAATAATCTGATTATTATTATTATGTACTATGTACTATTATCAATATCATTATTATATCTACTAATATATTATTAATTATTAATATTTATCATATAAATTATAAATCAAGAATTAATTGTACGATTCAATTGATGTTACTATCATGCTGTAAGTAAATTTTGTTTCTTGTCATTTATCTGATTATAAGAATCGATTCAATCACAGAACCAAGACAAAATCCGTTACCAATCGTATTCATTCTTTGTTTTTTTATTTTTTTATTTTATTTTTCTGTCCTTGAACAATTCCTGTCGACTGTAATTGTTATTTAATCGATCAAATCAGTTAGAAGAAAGTCATTCCATTCCCTTATCACTATCATTACCTATTACCAACTACAATCAATCCAAATTTTCGAATTTAAATCAAAAACATAACCTGAGTGGTCGACGGGTCCTGTTCTTGAAACATTCTTGCCATAAATCGATTTTTGACGAATTTTTAAAATGTAAAATTGAAGTATTGTTGGAAATATATTAATCAAACTACCTGTAAGTTTTCAAGTTCCAATTTTGTCTTTTGAATTCGAATTTCTAAGTCAAAGCTTTTAAATTTAAAAGTCAAACTTATGTTCTTGAACGAATTCGTAGTTTCTGTTTTGAATTAAGTTAAATTGACGGTTCCTATAGTTTCTAAAAGGGATTTAAAACTTATTTTATTCAAAAATCGAGGTCTGTAACAATCTATAATGTCGAGTTTTAAATTTGAGTTCATTAACGTTTATTTTATTTTTTTTCTTACTGATACAGCTCAAAGTCTTAGTTGTTTTTGTTTAAATTGATTTAATCCAGTTTGGGAGTCGTTTCTGTATGAATTTTTAATCTTAAAACTAATTAGGAAACGTGATAATAACATGGTCTGATCCTCGGTCGTTTTTTCAATTTGAAGAAGAAGATGAATATTAACACAAAAGATTACGGGTTATATAACCTTGGGTTTGGCATAAATCAGAAAAAGCTGGACAGCCTAGCTGGTCTAACAAGTAACGGGTATACGAGGGGTTGCGGGTTCGAGTCCCGGCCTGGGCAGTTGATTAATTTTTTTGCCTTTAAAGGTAGTATTTCTTTCTTATTATTATTATTATTATTATTATTATTATTATTATTATTATTATTATTATTATTATTATTATTATTATTATTATTATTATTATTATTATTATTATTATTATTACTATTATGTTTATGTTTATTGTTATTATTATTATTGTTATATTATTATCATTAGTTGTTGTTATTATTATTAAGATAATCATTATTATTACTGTAGTGACCCGAACTTTTCCATGTTTATATATATTAATTGAGATTGATATTTACATGATTAAATGTTTCCAACATTTTAAGCAATCAAACTTGTTAAGACTTGATTAATTGAAATAGGTTTCATATAGACAATTGACCACCCAAGTTGACCGGTGATTCACGAACGTTAAAACTTGTAAAAACTATATGATGACATATATATGGATATATATATATATATATATATATATATATATATATATATATATATATATATATATATATATATATATATATATATATATATATATATATATATAGTTAACATGATATTATAATAAGTAAATATATCATTAAGTAAATTAACAATGAACTACTTATGTAAAAACAAGACTACTAACTTAATGATTTTTAAACGAGACATATATGTAACGATTATCGTTGTAAAGACATTTAATGTATATATATATCATATTAAGAGATATTCATACATGATAATATCATGATAATATAATAATTTAAAATCTCATTTGATATTATAAACATTGGGTTAACAACATTTAACAAGATCGTTAACCTAAAGGTTTCAAAACAACACTTACATGTAATGACTAACGATGACTTAACGACTCAGTTAAAATGTATATACATGTAGTGTTTTAATATATATTTATACACTTTTGAAATACTTCAATACACTTATCAAAATACTTCTACTTAACAAAAATGCTTACAATTACATCCTCGTTCAGTTTCATCAACAATTCTACTCGTATGCACCCGTATTCGTACTCGTACAATACACAGCTTTTAGATGTATGTACTATTGGTATATACACTCCAATGATCAGCTCTTAGCAGCCCATTTGAGTCACCTAACACATGTGGGAACCATCATTTGGCAACTAGCATGAAATATCTCATAAAATTACAAAAATATGAGTAATCATTCATGACTTATTTACATGAAAACAAAATTACATATCCTTTATATCTAATCCATACATCAACGACCAAAAACACCTACAAACACTTTCATTCTTCAATTTTCTTCATCTAATTGATCTCTCTCAAGTTCTATCTTCAAGTTCTAAGTGTTCTTCATAAATTCTACAAGTTCTAGTTACATAAAATCAAGAATACTTTCAAGTTTGCTAGCTCACTTCCAATCTTGTAAGGTGATCATCCAACCTCAAGAAATCTTTATTTCTTACAGTAGGTTATCATTCTAATACAAGGTAATAATCATATTCAAACTTTGGTTCAATTTCTATAACTATAACAATCTTATTTCAAGTGATGATCTTACTTGAACTTGTTTTCGTGTCATGATTCTGCTTCAAGAAGTTCGAGCCATCCAAGGATCCGTTGAAGCTAGATCTATTTTTCTCTTTTCCAGTAGGTTTATCCAAGGAACTTAAGGTAGTAATGATGTTCATAACATCATTCGATTCATACATATAAAGCTATCTTACTCGAAGGTTTAAACTTGTAATCACTAGAACATAGTTTAGTTAATTCTAAACTTGTTCGCAAACAAAAGTTAATCCTTCTAACTTGACTTTTAAAATCAACTAAACACATATTCTATATCTATATGATATGCTAACTTAATGATTTAAAACCTGGAAACACGAAAAACACTGTAAAACCGAATTTACGCCGTCGTAGTAACACCGCGGGCTGTTTTGGGTTAGTTAATTAAAAACTATGATAAACTTTGATTTAAAAGTTGTTATTCTGGGAAAATGATTTTTCTTATGAACATGAAACTATATCCAAAAATCATGGCTAAACTCAAAGTGTAAGTATGTTTTCTAAAATGGTCATCTAGACGTCGTTCTTTCGACTGAAATGACTACCTTTACAAAAACAACTTGTAACTTATATTTCCGACTATAAACCTATACTTTTTCTGTTTAGATTCATAAAATAGAGTTCAATATGAAACCATAGCAATTTGATTCACTCAAAACGGATTTAAAATGAAGAAGTTATGGGTAAAACAAGATTGGATAATTTTTCTCATTTTAGCTACGTGAAAATTGGTAACAAATCTATTCCAACCATAACTTAATCAACTTGTATTGTATATTATGTAATCTTGAGATACCATAGACACGTATACAATGTTTCGACCTATCATGTCAACACATCTATATATATTTCGGAACAACCATAGACACTCTATATGTGAATGTTGGAGTTAGCTATACAGGGTTGAGGTTGATTCCAAAATATATATAGTTTGAGTTGTGATCAATACTGAGATATGTATACACTGGGTCGTGGATTGATTCAAGATAATATATATCGATTTATTTCTGTACATCTAACTGTGGACAACTAGTTGTAGGTTACTAACGAGGACAGCTGACTTAATAAACTTAAAACATCAAAATGTATTAAAAGTGTTGTAAATATATTTTGGACATACTTTGATATATATGTACATATTTGTTATAGGTTCGTGAATCGACCAGTGGCTAAGTCTGACTTCCCGACGAAGTAAAAATCTGTGAAAGTGAGTTATAGTCCCACTTTTAAAATCTAATATTTTTGGGATGAGAATACATGCAGGTTTTATAAATGATTTACAAAATAGACACAAGTACGTGAAACTACATTCTATGGTTGAATTATCGAAATCGAATATGCCCCTTTTTATTAAGTCTGGTAATCTAAGAATTAGGGAACAGACACCCTAATTGACGCGAATCCTAAAGATAGATCTATTGGGCCTAACAAACCCCATCCAAAGTACCAGATGCTTTAGTACTTCGAAATTTATATCATATCCGAAGGGTGTCCCGGAATGATGGGGATATTCTTATATATGCATCTTGTTAATGTCGATTACCAGGTGTTCACCATATGAATAATTTTTATCTCTATGTATGGGATGTGTATTGAAATATGAAATCTTGTGGTATATTATTACGATTTGATATATATAGGTTAAACCTATAACTCACCAACATTTTTGTTGACGTTTAAAGCATGTTTATTCTCAAGTGAATACTAAGAGCTTCCGCTATTTCATACTAAAATAAGGACAAGATTTGGAGTCCATGTTTGTATGATATTGTGTAAAAACTGCATTCAAGAAACTGATTTCGATGTAACGTATTTGTATTGTGAACCATTATGTAATGGTCATGTGTAAACAGGATATTTTAGATTATCATTATTTGATAATCTACGTAAAGCTTTTTAAACCTTTATTTATGAAATAAAGGTTATGGTTTGTTTTAAAAATGAATGTAGTCTTTGAAAAACGTCTCATATAGAGGTCAAAACCTCGCAACGAAATCAATTAATATACAACGTTTTTAATCAATAAGAACGGGACATTTCAGTTGGTATCAGAGCGTTGGTCTTAGAGAACC
The DNA here is from genome assembly GCF_046630445.1 of Rutidosis leptorrhynchoides. Taxonomy (NCBI): domain Eukaryota; kingdom Viridiplantae; phylum Streptophyta; class Magnoliopsida; order Asterales; family Asteraceae; genus Rutidosis; species Rutidosis leptorrhynchoides. The sequence continues at coordinate 222,319,786 of NC_092338.1, read as the reverse complement.
AGAATTTTGCATTAGTGTGTCTTATCGAGTTTGTTAGGATGCATTAGTGAGTCTGGACTTCGACCGTGTTTACTTGAAAAATGATTGCTTAACAAATTTTGTTGGAAACTATATATTTTTAACATGTGAATATTATGTGATATATTAATCTCTTAACGCGTTTGATATTATGTGATAGATGTCTACCTCTAGAACAAGTCCCATTGACTCGCCTAATAATAATGAAGAGTCAAATGTAAATTGGAATGATTCGTGGACTGATTCACAAATTCCCGAAGAGGAACCGGAAGAAGAGTCGGAACTGGAAGAAGAATCGGAACCGGAAGAAGAGTCGGAACCGGTAGAAGAAATAGAACCAGTGGGGGAAATAATAAAACGGTTAAGTAGAAGAAAATCCTCAACCAACCGACCAAAGGTAATTATGGTCAATGGTGTTTCCGCCAAGGAAGCAAAATATTGGGAGGATTACCAATTCTCCGATGAATCGGATTTCGACGAGAATTCCAATGATGTTATAGAAATTACCCCAACTGAATTTAAAAAGGCAAAAGAAAATAATAAGGGAAAGGGCATAAAAATAGAGAAATCTAATTCCAACCCCGATGAACTTTATATGTATCGTCAACCCCCGAAGTCCTTAAGTTGTAACAATGACCCGGGAACCTCTAAACCACCAGGTTTTTCTAAACCAATGTGGAAAACGACGGCTCGTATTAGGGGAACATCATATATCCCTAGAAACTTGGCAAAACGAACCAAAACCGAAGAAGAAGAAACGAGCGAGTCGGAATAAGATAGTTGTATTCGTGTGGTGTAATATATGTAATATAGTGTGCTTATGCTTTATGATATATGTAAAAATTGCTTGCATTAATAAGTATTTTTTTTATGAATCTAACTCTTGTCTATTTTACAGTATAAAAACACAAAATGGATAGACAACCCAATATTTTAAGAGACCTACCCGGAGACATGATTGATGAAATCTTGTCTAGAGTCGGTCAGAATTCTTCGGCACAACTATTTAAGGCGAGATCAGTTTGTAAGACATTCGAAGAACGTTCCAAGAATGCCTTGGTTTATAAAAGGCTTTCATTCGAAAGATGGGGGATATCACATTGGGAAATCCATAAGTTACGATGTGTTTACTTTGACGCATATATTGCGGGGAACCCAAATGCTATTTTACGCAATGGGTTAAGAAATTATTTTGACTCAATATATCCGAATATTGGACTTCGTGATTTAGAAAAAGCGGCTAACATGCAACATAAAGAAGTATGTTATGCTTACAGATTAGTAATGTTCGCTTCTCACCAAAGTGAGAACAAGAACATCCGGCTACAACTATTAAACAAAACGTTCCCACAAGTGACGGAGTCGGTAATTGGGGTAAGAAATGAGGTTTTTAGATTGTTACGGGACTGTTGGACATTACGTAACCCTCGTCCCTTTGACGACGTTACAACACGCTGTCTTATTAACGGCCATAACGGTTATGTTCTACAAGACCAAGGATGGGAAGTAGTCCTAGTAAAACCAGAATGCATGACTTGTTTCTGGACGTATGAATTACGTGTCTTTATTGCCTTTGCTGAACGACTTGTGTACTAGCTAGAATTATCTTCACAACCATCTTGTATCAAATTTATTGTGTGCTATATTTCATGCTATATGTAAAATAAGCGGTATTGTAAGTTTGTAAAATATTGTGTAAAAGTTTGAACGCGACATATTATTATAATCAGTTTTTCATATAGAATTGTAGTAGTTGAATTGTATATTAGCTACTAAGTATGAACTTAACGGGTAGGTACTACCCGAATTTAAAATTATAAAACGCTAATATGAAGAAAAAGCTTTTATAAATGAGTTCATATTATGCTACGAAATACTATTAACTACTCTTAATATTCTGTATGATTAACTTGTTCCATTTGACTATTTTGAAGGAAATGGCACCGACTACTCGACACACCGTGAATATGAATGAAGAGGAATTCCGTACTTTTCTAGCTTCAAACATAGCCGCAGTACAGGCTGCGCTACATACCAACAATAACCTTGGATCCAGCAGTACAGGAAATCATGTAGGATGCACCTATAAAGAATTCACTGCCTGCAAACCTTTGGAATTTGATGGAACCGAAGGACCGATCGGATTGAAACGGTGGACCGAGAAGGTCAAATCGGTGTTTGCCATAAGTAAGTGTACTGAAGAGGACAAAGTGAAGTACGCTACGCATACCTTCACAGGTTCTGCATTAACATGGTGGAATACCTATCTAGAGCAAGTGGGACAAGACTACGCACTACCGTGGTCAGCATTCAAGCACTTGATAAACGAGAAGTACCGTCCCAGAACCGAGGTCAATAAGCTCAAGACAGAACTTATAGGGTTACGAACCCAAGGATTTGATATTACCACGTACGAAAGACGATTCACAGAATTGTGCCTATTTTGTCCGGGAGCGTTCGAAGATGAGGAAGAGAAGATCGACGCGTTTGTGAAAGGATTACCGGAAAGAATCCAAGAAGATATAAGTTCACACGAGCCCACCTCCATACAACAGGCATGTAGAATGGCTCACAACTAGTGAACCAGATTGAAGAAAGAATTAAAGAACAGACTGCTGAATAGGCCAATGTGAAGCAAGTCAAAAGAAAGTGGGAGGAAAACGGTGATAAGAATCACCAATATAACAACAACAGCAATTACAACAATAATCGCAACAATTATCCCAACAATCGCAACATCAATCGCAATTACAACAAACGGCCCAACAACAACAACAACAACAACAACAATAATAATAACAACAACAACTACAACAATCATCCCAACAACAATAATAACCGCAACAACAACAACAACAACAACAACAACAATCAGAAGCAGCTATGCTAAAGGTGTGAAAAGTATCACTCGGGGTTCTGCACCAAATTTTGCAACAAGTGTAAAAGAAATGGTCATAGCGCGATGAAGTGTGAGGTCTACGGACCAGGGGTTAATAGAACGAAAGGAACAAATGGTGTCAGAACGAGTAATGGCGGAGCAAGTAGTGTCGGAGCAAGTTATACCAATGTAGTTTGTTATAAATGTGGAAAACCGGGCCACATTATTAGAAATTGCCCGAACCAGGAGAACACAAATGGACGAGGCCGCGGAAGAGTTTTCAATATTAATGCGGCAGAGGCACAGGAAGACCTGGAGCTTGTTACGGGTACGTTTCTTATTGACAATAAATCTGCTTACGTTTTATTTGATTCGGGTGCGAATAGGAGCTATATGAGTAGAGATTTTTGTGCTAAATTAAGTTGTCCATTGATGCCTTTGGATAGTAAATTTTTACTCGAATTAGCAAATGGTAAATTAATTTCAGCAGATAATATATGTCGGAATCGAGAAATTAAACTGGTTAGCGAAACATTTAAGATTGATTTGATACCAGTAGAGTTAGGGAGTTTTGATGTGATAATCGGTATGGACTGGTTGAAAGAAGTGAAAGCAGAGATCGTTTGTTACAAAAATGCAATTCACATTATACAAGAAAAAGGAAAACCCTTAACGGTGTACGGGGAAAAGGGCAACACAAAGTTACATCTTATTAGTAATTTGAAGGCACAAAAACTAATAAGAAAAGGTTGCTATGCTGTTCTAGCACACGTCGAGAAAGTACAAACTGAAGAAAAGAGCATCAATGATGTTCCCGTTGCAAAAGAATTTCCCGATGTATTTTCGAAAGAATTACCGGGATTACCCCCACATCGATCCGTTGAATTTCAAATAGATCTTGTACCAGGAGCTGCACCAATAGCTCATGCTCCTTACAGACTCGCACCCAGCGAGATGAAAGAACTGCAAAGCCAATTACAAGAACTTTTAGAGCGTGGTTTCATTCGACCAAGCACATCACCGTGGGGAGCTCCTGTTTTGTTTGTCAAGAAGAAAGATGGTATATTCAGGTTGTGTATCGACTACCGAGAGTTGAACAAACTTACCATCAAGAACCGCTACCCACTACCGAGAATCGACGACTTATTTGATCAACTACAAGGCTCGTCTGTTTATTCAAAGATTGACTTACGTTCCGGGTATCATCAAATGTGGGTGAAAGAAGATGATATTCCAAAGACTGCTTTCAGAACATGTTACGGTCATTACGAGTTTATGGTCATGCCGTTTGGTTTAACTAATGCACCAGCTGTGTTCATGGACCTTATGAACCGAGTGTGTGGACCATACCTTGACAAGTTTGACATTGTTTTCATTGATGACATACTTATTTACTCAAAGAATGACGAAGAACACGGTGAACATTTGAGAAAGGTGTTAGAAGTATTGAGGAAGGAAGAATTATACGCTAAGTTTTCAAAGTGTGCATTTTGGTTGGAAGAAGTTCAATTCCTCGGTCACATAGTGAACAAAGAAGGTATTAAGGGGATCCGGCAAAGATAGAAACTGTTGAAAAGTGGGAAACCCCAAAAACTCCGAAGCATATACGTCAATTTTTAGGATTGGCTGGTTACTACAGAAGATTCATCCAAGATTTCTCCAAAATAGAAAAACCCTTGACTGCATTAACGCATAAAGGGAAGAAATTTGAATGGAAGGATGAACAAGAGAAGGCGTTTCAATTATTGAAGAAAAAGCTAACTACGGCACCTATATTGTCATTGCCTGAAGGGAATGATGATTTTGTGATTTATTGTGACGCATCAAAGCAAGGTCTCGGTTGTGTATTAATGCAACGGACGAAGGTGATTGCTTATGCGTCTAGACAATTGAAGATTCACGAGCAAAATTATACGACGCATGATTTGGAATTAGGCGCGGTTGTTTTTGCATTAAAGACTTGGAGGCACTACTTATATGGGGTCAAAAGTATTATATATACCGACCACAAAAGTCTTCAACACATATTTAATCAGAAACAACTGAATATGAGGCAGCGTAGGTGGATTGAATTGTTGAATGATTACGACTTTGAGATTCGTTACCACCCGGGGAAGGCAAATGTGGTAGCCGACGCCTTGAGCAGAAAGGACAGAGAACCCATTCGAGTAAAATCTATGAATATAATGATTCACACAAACCTTACTACTCAAATAAAGGAGGCGCAACAATGAGTTTTAAAAGAGGGAAATTTAAAGGATGAAATATCCAAAGGATCGGAGAAGCATCTTAATATTCGGGAAGACGAAACCCGGTATAGGGCTGAAAGGATTTGGGAACCAAAATTTGGAGATATGAGAGAAATGGTACTTAGAGAAGCTCATAAAACCAGATACTCAATACATCCTGGAACGGGGAAGATGTACAAGGATCTCAAGAAACATTTTTGGTGGCCGGGTATGAAAGCCGATGTTGCTAAATACGTAGGAGAATGTTTGACGTGTTCTAAGGTCAAAGCTGAGCATCAGAAACCATCAGGTCTACTTCAATAACCCGAAATCCCGGAATGGAAATGGGAAAACATTACCATGGATTTCATTACTAAATTGCCAAGGACTGCAAGTGGTTTTGATACTATTTGGGTAATAGTTTATCGTCTCACCAAATCAGCACACTTCCTGCCAATAAGAGAAGATGACATGATGGAGAAGTTAGCACGACTGTATTTGAAGGAAGTCGTCTCCAGACATGGAATACCAATCTCTATTATCTCTGATAGGGATGGCAGATTTATTTCAAGATTCTGGCAGACATTACAGCAAGCATTAGGAACTCGTCTAGATATGAGTACTGCCTATCATCCACAAACTGATGGGCAGAGCGAAAGGACGATACAAATGCTTGAAGACATGCTACGAGCATGTGTTATTGATTTAGGAAACAGTTGGGATCGACATCTACCGTTAGCAGAATTTTCCTACAACAACAGCTACCATTCAAGCATTGAGATGGCACCGTTTGAAGCACTTTATGGTAGAAAGTGCAGGTCTCTGATTTGTTGGAGTGAAGTGGGGGATAGACAGATTACGTGTCCGGAGATAATACAAGAAACTACCGAGAAGATCATCCAAATTCAACAACGGTTGAAAACCGCCCAAAGTCGACAAAAGAGCTACGCTGACATTAAAAGAAAAGATATAGAATTTGAAATTGGAGAGATGGTCATGCTTAAAGTTGCACCTTGGAAAGTCGTTGTTCGATTTGGTAAACGAGGGAAATTAAATCCAAGGTATATTGGACCATTCAAGATTATTGATCGTGTCGGACCAGTAGCTTACCGACTTGAGTTACCTCAACAACTCGCGGCTGTACATAACACTTTCCACGTCTCGAATTTGAAGAAATGTTTTGCTAAAGAAGATCTCACTATTCCGTTAGATGAAATCCAAATCAACGAAAAACTTCAATTCATCGAAGAACCCGTCGAAATAATGGATCGTGAGGTTAAAAGACTTAAGCAAAACAAGATACTAATTGTTAAGGTTCGATGGAATGCTTGTAGAGGACCCGAGTTCACCTGGGAGTGTGAAGATCAGATGAAGAAGAAATACCCACATCTATTTCCAGAAGATTCGTCAACACCTTCAACATCTTAAAATTTCGGGACGAAATTTATTTAACGGGTAGGTACTGTAGTGACCCGAACTTTTCCATGTTTATATATATTAATTGAGATTGATATTTACATGATTAAATGTTTCCAACATGTTAAGCAATCAAACTTGTTAAGACTTGATTAATTGAAATAGGTTTCATATAGACAATTGACCACCCAAGTTGACCGGTGATTCACGAACGTTAAAACTTGTAAAAACTAAATGATGACATATATATGGATATATATATATATATATATATATATATATATATATATATATATATATATATATATATATATATATATATATATATATATATAGTTAACATGATATTATAATAAGTAAACATATCATTAAGTATATTAACAATGAATTACATATGTAAAAACAAGACTACTAACTTAATGATTTTTAAACGAGACATATATGTAACGATTATCGTTGTAAAGACATTTAATGTATATATATCATATTAAGATATATTCATACATGATAATATCATGATAATATAATAATTTAAAATCTCATTTGATATTATAAACATTGGGTTAACAACATTTAACAAGATCATTAACCTAAAGGTTTCAAAACAACACTTACATGTAACGACTAACGATGACTTAACGACTCAGTTAAAATGTATATACATGTAGTGTTTTAATATGTATTTATACACTTTTGAAATACTTCAATACACTTATCAAACTACTTCTACTTAACAAAAATGCTTACAATTACATCCTCGTTCAGTTTCATCAACAATTCTACTCGTATGCACCCGTATTCGTACTCGTACAATACATAGCTTTTAGATGTATGTACTATTGGTATATACACTCCAATGATCAGCTCTTAGTAGCCCATGTGAGTCACCTAACACATGTGGGAACCATCATTTGGCAACTAGCATGAAACATCTCATAAAATTACAAAAATATGAGTAATCATTCATGACTTATTTACATGAAAACAAAATTACATATCCTTTATATCTAATCCATACATCAACGACCAAAAACACCTACAAACACTTTCATTCTTCAATTTTCTTCATCTAATTGATCTCTCTCAAGTTCTATCTTCAAGTTCTAAGTGTTCTTCATAAATTCTACAAGTTCTAGTTACATAAAATCAAGAATACTTTCAAGTTTGCTAGCTCACTTCCAATCTTGTAAGGTGATCATCCAACCTCAAGAAATCTTTATTTCTTACAGTAGGTTATCATTCTAATACAAGGTAATAATCATATTCAAACTTTGGTTCAATTTCTATAACTATAACAACCTTATTTCAAGTGATGATCTTACTTGAACTTGTTTTCGTGTCATGATTCTGCTTCAAGAAGTTCGAGCCATCCAAGGATCCGTTGAAGCTAGATCTATTTTTTTCTTTTCCAGTAGGTTTATCCAAGGAACTTAAGGTAGTAATGATGTTCATAACATCATTCGATTCATACATATAAAGCTATCTTACTCGAAGGTTTAAACTTGTAATCACTAGAACATAGTTTAGTTAATTCTAAACTTGTTCACAAACAAAAGTTAATCCTTCTAACTTGACTTTTAAAATCAACTAAACACATATTCTATATCTATATGATATGCTAACTTAATGATTTAAAACCTGGAAACACGAAAAACAATGTAAAACCGAATTTACGCCGTCGTAGTAACACCGCGGGCTGTTTTGGGTTAGTTAATTAAAAACTATGATAAACTTTGATTTAAAAGTTGTTCTTCTGGGAAAATGATTTTTCTTATGAACATGAAACTATATCCAAAAATCATGGCTAAACTCAAAGTGTAAGTATGTTTTCTAAAATGGTCATCTAGACGTCGTTCTTTCGACTGAAATGACTACCTTTACAAAAACAACTTGTAACTTATATTTCTGACTATAAACCTATACTTTTTCTGTTTAGATTCATAAAATATAGTTCAATATGAAACCATAGCAATTTGATTCACTCAAAACGGATTTAAAATGAAGAAGTTATGGGTAAAACAAGATTGGATAATTTTTCTCATTTTAGCTACGTGAAAATTGGTAACAAATCTATTCCAACCATAACTTAATCAACTTGTATTGTATATTATGTAATCTTGAGATACCATAGACACGTATACAATGTTTTGACCTATCATGTCGACACATCTATATATATTTCGGAACAACCATAGACACTCTATATGTGAATGTTGGAGTTAGCTATACAGGGTTGAGGTTGATTCCAAAATAAATATAGTTTGAGTTGTGATCAATACTGAGATATGTATACACTGGGTCGTGGATTGATTCAAGATAATATATATCGATTTATTTCTGTACATCTAACTGTGGACAACTAGTTGTAGGTTACTAACGAGGACAGCTGACTTAATAAACTTAAAACATCAAAATGTATTAAAAGTGTTGTAAATATATTTTAAACATACTTTGATATATATGTACATATTTGTTATAGGTTCGTGAATCGACCAGTGGCCAAGTCTTACTTCCCGACGAAGTAAAAATCTGTGAAAGTGAGTTATAGTCCCACTTTTAAAATCTAATATTTTTGGGATGAGAATACATGCAGGTTTTATAAATGATTTACAAAATAGACACAAGTACGTGAAACTACATTCTATGGTTGAATTATCGAAATCGAATATGCCCCTTTTTATTAAGTCTGGTAATCTAAGAATTAGGGAACAGACACCCTAATTGACGCGAATCCTAAAGATAGATCTATTGGGTCTAACAAACCCCATCCAAAGTACCGGATGCTTTAGTACTTCGAAATTTATATCATATCCGAAGGGTGTCCCGGAATGATGGGGATATTCTTATATATGCATCTTGTTAATGTCGATTACCAGGTGTTCACCATATGAATAATTTTTATCTCTATGTATGGGATGTGTATTGAAATATGAAATCTTGTGGTCTATTGTTACGATTTGATATATATAGGTTAAACCTATAACTCACCAACATTTTTGTTGACGTTTAAAGCATGTTTATTCTCAGGTGAATACTAAGAGCTTCCGCTATTTCATACTAAAATAAGGACAAGATTTGGAGTCCATGTTTGTATGATATTGTGTAAAAACTGCATTCAAGAAACTGATTTCGATGTAACATATTTGTATTGTGAACCATTATGTAATGGTCGTGTGTAAACAGGATATTTTAGATTATCATTATTTGATAATCTACGTAAAGCTTTTTAAACCTTTATTTATGAAATAAAGGTTATGGTTTGTTTTAAAAATGAATGCAGTCTTTGAAAAATGTCTCATATAGAGGTCAAAACCTCGCAACGAAATCAATTAATATGGAACGTTTTTAATCATTAAGAACGGGACATTTCAATTACTATCATAATACAAGTTATTATTATTATTACAAGTATTAGAATTGTTATTATTAGTAATGCTAAAATAGATGTTAGTTATTGTTATAAATATAATTACAATTATGAATAATACTAAGATTATTATCATTTTATTTCCAAGTAACATTATTAGTGTTATTACTATTAGTATTAGTGATATTGATATAGGTATTATTATGATTAGGAATATCATTATTATCATTACTACAAAAATAACACAAACTAGTTTTATTATCATTAATATTAGTATTAGTATCACTTTTGTAAAAGTTAGTATTATTATTCTCATTATTATTATTATCACTATCATTAATACTATTATTATTATTATTATTATTATTATTATTATTATTATTATTATTATTATTATTATTATTATTATTATTATTATTATTATTATTATTAGTAAACCATTAATAACAAGACTATCATTTTTATACAAATAAATATTTTGTACAATAAAACATAGTTATTAAATATACTATAATTATATTAATATTCCATATAAATATATATAAAACATATTAACATTTCTTATATAAAAACTTATATACAAATGAAGTATTTATAATATAATACTAAATATATATAGATATTAATATAACTATATTAATCACTTTATATACATATACAAAATAAATATATATAACATATAATTTAAGGTATAAAATTAAGTATATGTTTTTAAATAGAATCTAGTATAAATCTTATATAACTACGAAATATAAATAAATAATATATTTAAATAAATAAAATTATGAGATTTCTATTATATGTTTTAATAGAAATACAATTGATATAGGTTCGTGAATCTGAGGCCAACCCTACACTTGTTCATTGTCGTCATATGTATTTTTACTACAAAATACAGTGTGGTGAGTTTCATTACTCCCTTTTTATTTATATTTTTGGGACTGAGAATACATGCGCTGCTTTTATAAATTTTTTACGATATAGACACAAGTAATCGAAACTACATTCTATGGTTGAATTATCGAAATTGAATATGCCCCTTTTTATTAAGTCTGGTAATCTAAGAATTAGGGAACAGACACCTTAATTGACGCGAATCCTAAAGATAGATCTATCGGGCCCAACAAGCCCCATCCAAAGTACCGGATGCTTTAGTACTTTGAAATTTATATCATGTCCGAAGGAGGATCCCGGAATGATGGGGATATTCTTATATGCATATTGTGAATGTCGGTTACCAGGTGTTCAATTCATATGAATGATATTTTTGTCTCTATACATGGGACGTATGTTTATGAGAAATGGAAATATGAAATCTTGTGGTCTATTAAAATTATGAATTGATTATTTATGATAAACTAATGAACTCACCAACCTTTTGGTTGACACTTTAAAGCATGTTTATTCTCAGGTACGAAAGAAATCTTCCGCTGTGCATTTGCTCATCTTAGAGATATTACTTGGAGTCATTCATGACATATTTCAAAAAATGTTGCATTCGAGTCGTTGAGTTCATCAAGATTATTATTAAGTCAATTATAGTAAGATATATTACGAAATGGTATGCACGTTGTCAACTTTCGATGTAATGAAAGATTGTCTTTTCAAAAACGAATACAATGTTTGTAAAATATATCATATAGAGGTCAACTGTTGTGAATCGTTTATAATCGATATGGGCTTCGTCCAGATGGATTAGGACGGGTCACTACAGGTGGTATCAGAGCGGTGGTCTTAGCGAACCAGGTCTTGCATTAGTGTGTCTAAATTGATAGTTGTAAGGATGCATTAGTGAGTCTGGACTTCGACCATGTCTGCATGTCAAAAGTTTTGCTTATCTTTTTGTCGGAAATCATCTGCTTATCATCCTTAGGAAATTATCTGCTCATTATTCTTAATCTAGACATGTCTTACTGCCTCTATTGCATAGACAGTGTATAGATGAATTCATATCTTAACGTATCTGTTATTGTTACCTTTGCCTGACAGCCTTCGTAATTTCCTCCGTAACTTATGGGATTTTAGTATTATATATGCATAAGTAAATTATGTATTGTAGGGTATTAATCTACATCCTATAATCTATTTTTTTATCGAAAATCCTTCATCTGATCATACGAGATGAATCCCTCAACCAGTTCGAGTCCCTCAGATTCCGATAGTTATTCCGACAGCTATTCCAATATGGAATTCCACTCAAACTCCGAAAACAGTATAACCAGAATGAATCAACCAATCAGTCATCCCCAATTCATTTGATGAGTTCGTAGTCGACTTAAACAATGGAGACGCGAAGAAGGCGACCCTTTCCAGCCACCAAAATGCCCTCATGGCGAAGAACCTAAAGCACCTACCGGCGAATCTATCCGAAACACCACTTTCTGACTCATTTATAGAATAGTTCAACACGATTATATTTTATCCACAATTCTAAACCTTATTCATCCGCTCGTTCCGACCGACAATCATCCCGAAGTAATAGTAGAAGCCAACGAGCTTCGCGCTCGAGTTGTAGCTTTGGAAAATATGGTGAAAAACGTACCAGCTTCAGCAACGTCACCAGCATCAACAGTACCATCACCACCAACAACAACATCCGCATCACACGTCTCGACATTACAATCTATACCTCGAACATCAACATCATACGCATGATAGATATTAAAGAGTACCAACAACAATGAACGATGAAGTATTGATCCATAACTTCATTGAAGAAATATTCTGCGAAGAATATGTGGTTCCTAATAGTTTTAGAGATTACTTATTCTAGCTCAAACCGAAAATCATATGAGTTTAATATCATATTAACTCATTAAATCCATGATTAAATCTGAAGGAAATATATATGTATATATATTTTCATAAAGATTGTAATTAAAAATTCTTTTGTACAAATTGTTAATAGTGAAAATATTTTAACGGGTAGGTAATACCCTAGAAATATTTAGATTTCACATTAATAAGTTACACTGTACATTCTTCGAATCTAATTCAATAGTCATTTAATATCCTACTTACAACCACAGAAGTACGAATCCGTTCCTCACCGAATAACTATTTTCATTCAAATTCAATTTCATATTTGGATTTTAACCTATCAGAATCCAACAAGTGGCATAATGAAGAAATAATGGACACAATAAAAATTGATTAGAAACAGACTAATTAACAATATGAAATTTTGTTAAGAAACCACGCTAACAAGATCCTAGCTAACTGTTCCTAGCTAACTGTTAATTCTGCATCACATTTTATTTTATCGCAATTTATTTATCGCAATTTATATTCTAGCAATTTTATCGTCATTTAATTTCTGTATTTATTTTACGCACTTTAAATATCAGGACACGTATACAAGGTTTTGACATATCATATCGACGCATTTATATATATTATTTGGAATAATCATAGACACTCTATATGCAGTAATGATCGAGTTCTCTATACAGGATTGAGGTTGATTCTACAATAATATATATAATTTGAGTTGTGATCGAGTCTGAGACGTATATGGGTCACGACACGTATTAATTAATTTAAATATTGTATATTAAACTATATATGAATTATTGGACTGTTACTGTAGACTATCGACTGTGGACTAATAATGTTGGACAATTAAAATGAATTAAAATATTGATTATAAAATATGAAACTAAATAATTCTTCAAGTTTGCCATTTGATTTCATCCTAAACTTCAAATTATATCTTGACAATTACGATCTGCGTTCAAACTTTTCATGATACTTGAAAACACATCAATCGAGAGGATGAACCAACCGCACTTCATCTACGAAAGAAAAGATTGATACATATAGTTATGCACCTGAAAAACACTCGGAACCAGAGTAAACGTTTAACACGTATCTGTGCTAGCTCTTTTGGCGTTGTTATTACCGAAAATAACATTGCAATCCCTTTTTAAAGTAGCGAATTTTGTCACAGCTCCAGCAAGACAATTTCGACTTTTCATTCGAAATAGCCTTACTATAATCCTGATATATACGATTACCCTTTTGATACAGGAGAATTCTTTTATATTTCGCCATATTACCAGCAGACGTACCAGCAACCTCGTTGCTTCTTGGTTTAAATCTCTCCGATAAATCATTATATTTATTCATTGAAACCTTATCATATACTCATCCGCATCTTGTAACGAGAACTGCCATGCCAATTATCGGGAGTCAACAATCAGTACTTTGAAAATGCACAGCATATATACATCAACAGTTATATGTATAACATTTATCTTTTAGAATTATGGTCTCTTCTGAAAAGCACTCAATCTACAAATCAATAATCTGAATGTTGAAAAAAAAAACTGAATGAAGCAGCAGAAACTGTAGGCAACCGTAAACGACTTTAGTCGTCGGAAGTTTGATGATAAAGAATAATATGTTGGAAAAGCTCAGAAACATTGGAACTGGAAAACGGATAGAGTTAACCATGAAGGAGACCAAGGACAAATACAAGGACCACACCCTATATTCAAAGAATCCAGATAATTCTGGATCCGTTGAAATCTTTAGAGAATATCTTGCTCTGAATTCATGTTAAAATCTTGCGGAAAATCTTTCTCCATCAACCATCGAACTTAGAAATTCCAAAATATCATCATCAATATCTTCGATATTTCTGAGGATATTTTCATAAATATTCTCATCCAAAATTATATACCTCTTCGTCCTTCCTGTATATCATTATATTGAAAACATTCAATAGAAAATTTAGTACCGAAAAGCAGATTATGCGAAACTATGAAGAAAGCCGTGGACAAATCACAAAGAATAAGTTTGACTTCAAAGAATCCAAGTGATTCAATGTCTGCTAAAGTCTTTAGTGAATATCTTGCTCCTTACTCTAAACCCTTGCAGACAATAGTTTCTATCATCCTCTGATCTTAGATATTCCGAGATATTATCGTATCTTTCATTATAAATATCCTCCATATTTCTGGAGATATTTTTGTAACTATTCTTATCTGAAATCATTAATCTCTTCGTGCTATCAGTATTACATCATATAGAAACTGTTAGTTTCTATATTCTGTAAACTTTCGAGCTTAAAATATGAATGTTATTGAAGTAATGTTGGGAATTGATGCATGAGTTAGTATAATATAATGACACTTGATCAACGTGATTATATTACAGTAAGTAATGCTGAGTTTCTAATGGGACGTGATGATTCACAGATCATAACGTCATCATGTGCCATGTTACATAACTCTGTCATTCTGCTTAACTTCTGAACATATCAAGAAAGTATATTCTTGATAGTTCTATTCTCAGTGAATCTAGTAATTTGACAAATCAAATCGTGCTATTACGTTCCTTCTTATTTAGAACATTAATAATGTTCATTCTGAAACTTATATCTGCGAATTCTGGACCATTACAAGAGATGCCAAATCGCCAGAAGAAGAAATGAAGGGACAAAGCTCTGAAATAGAAATTGGAGTATAAATCGCAGCAAATAGGAGGGAGTATTAACTATGGATGACAATGATTATAGGAAACAGAAAGGGGGACATTGAAATATAAGGAGAGATATAAAGCCCGATAACAACGCATAAATTACAAACCGTGTATATCAATGTTTATCGCAACATAAAGACACGAGAGAATTAAAAGCACTATAACCCCAAGAGCAAAGTAGAAGTAAGCAGATTCCTCGGGTGGAAGTTGGAAAAGGAGAATGATTGTTACGATAGTAAGGATAAGGACAAGGATTAGAACTGGATTAAGCATTTCCACAATCTTTAGGATGTATGAACTAAGGAAGAGAGTATGGGAATGGTGAGAATAATGGAACGAAAGAGCTTAATTTATAATGAAAATATCAGACAGAGTAATCGAGACAGATCACCGTATTTAATTATAGAGATCTTAATTTCCTTACTCGTCGAAGAATCAAATCTTTTAGATTTCGAAGATCTTCTCTAAATCCCTTGAATTCCGAAATTCAACCAAGGCAACGTCAGAAGTTAAAACGAAACTTCATTTATTCATTTCACTCTTTTGTGATAGCTTCACTTGTACGCTTCGAGTAATCGAATCATTTTATCCAAATTATTCAATAATGATAAAACTCTATTTATCAGCTCATATTCGTCAGGAAAACATATTTCTTGTTAGCCATGACGAACTCACTCAAATTTCGGGACGAAATTTCTTTAACGGGTAGGTACTGTGATGACCCGGGAATTTCCGACCAAATTTAAACTTTAATCTTTATATGAATCCGACACGATAAGCAAAGTCTGTAATGTTGAAGTCTAAAAAAAAATTTAGAACTATGTTAATGTATACATTTGACCTTTGAACTAATTATATGGATTCATTTTAACCTTTGACTACATCCGACGATTCACGAACAATTGCGTGTAAATAAATATGTAAATAAATATATATAGATATATATAAGTATATACCTAAGTGTATATATAATAATTCAAATTAATAAAGTACACTTAATCAATTGGAATTAAAAATGTAAAATAATAATCTGAGATAATAAAATAAACTTTAAGTAATTAGAATTAAAAAATATAAAAGTAATAACCAAAATGACCAAGTACAATTAAAAATGATTATATATAAATATATATATGATATTATTATCTATATGTATATTTATGATTCAATGAATGTTATCATATGATATATAACTGTAACACCGTAGGCAAATCCCACATCGCCCACGAACATGAGTGATCATGGGATTATAAGGTAATACTCACGCTTAAATGACACAACGCGTTTTGGGATCACAGGCTGAGTAGAAGTGAGAGTACATTGTGGTTAAGCGTGCTCGGGCGAGAGCACTACCAGGATGCGTGACCTCCTGGGAAAGTGCTTCTCGTGTGTGATCGCCAAGAAAAAGCCGTGCGCCTGCGGGCAAAGCGGACAATATTGTGGTCATGTTAAGCTGGGGTGTTACAGAATGGTATCAGAGCCACTCATGTGCCATTGGGGGTGGTGGGGCAAACCTCATCGAGGACGATGAGTCCCTAAGGGGGGGTGAATGTAACACCCTAGGCAAATCCCACATCGCCCACGAACATGAGTGATCATGGGATTATAAGGTAATACTCACGCTTAAATGACACAACGCGTTTTGGGATCACAGGCTGAGTAGAAGTGCGAGTACGTTGTGGTTAAGCATGCTCGGGCGAGAGCACTACCAGGATGGGTGACCTCCTGGGAAAGTGCTTCTCGTGTGTGATCGCCAAGAAAAAGCCGTGCGCCTGCGGGCAAAGCGGACAATATTGTGGTCATGTTAAGCTGGGGTGTTACAGAACTATCACATAATATCAAACGCGTTAAGAGATTAATATATCACATAATATTCACATGTTAAAAATATATAGTTTCCAACAAAATTTGTTAAGCAATCATTTTTCAAGTAAACACGGTCTAAGTCCAGACTCACTAATGCATCCTAACAAACTCGATAAGACACACTAATGCAAAATTCTGGTTCTCTAAGACCAACGCTCTGATACCAACTGAAATGTCCCGTTCTTATTGATTAAAAACGTTCCATATTAATTAATTTCGTTGCGAGGTTTTGACGAGACGTTTTTCAAAGACTGCATTCATTTTAAAACAAACCATAACCTTTATTTCATTAATAAAGGTTTAAAAAGCTTTACGTAGATTATCAAATAATGATAATCTAAAATATCATGTTTACACACGACCATTACATAATGGTTTACAATACAAATATGTTACAACAAAATAAGTTTCTTGAATGTAGTTTTTACACAATATCATACAAGCATGGACTCCAAATCTCGTCCTTATTTAAGTATGCGACAGCGGAAGCTCTTAATAATCACCTGAGAATAAAAATGTTTAAAACGTCAACAAAAATGTTGGTGAGTTATAGTCCCACTTTTAAAATCTAATATTTTTGGGATGAGAATACATGCAGGTTTTATAAATGATTTACAAAATAGACACAAGTACGTGAAACTACATTCTATGGTTGAATTATCAAAATCGAATATGCCCCTTTTTATTAAGTCTGGTAATCTAAGAATTAGGGAACAGACACCCTAGGCAAATCCCACATCGCCCACGAACATGAGTGATCATGGGATTATAAGGTAATACTCATGCTTAAATGACACAATGCGTTTTGGGATCACAGGCTGAGTAGAAGTGCGAGTACGTTGTGGTTAAGCGTGCTCGGGCGAGAGCACTACCAGGATGGGTGACCTCCTGGGAAAGTGCTTCTCGTGTGTGATCGCCAAGAAAAAGCCGTGCGCCTGCGGGCAAAGCGGACAATATTGTGGTCATGTTAAGCTGGGGTGTTACAAAATGGTATCAGAGCCACTCATGTGCCATTGGGGGTGGTGGGGCAAACCTCATCGAGGACGATGAGTCCCTAAGGGGGGTGAATGTAACACCCTAGGCAAATCCCACATCGCCCACGAACATGAGTGATCATGGGATTATAAGGTAATACTCACGCTTAAATGACACAACGCGCTTTGGGATCACAGGCTGAGTAGAAGTGCGAGTACGTTGTGGTTAAGCGTGCTCGGGCGAGAGCACTACCAGGATGGGTGACCTCCTGGGAAAGTGCTTCTCGTGTGTGATCGCCAAGAAAAAGCCGTGCGCCTGCGGGCAAAGCGGACAATATTGTAGTCATGTTAAGCTGGGGTGTTACAATAACATAATTATTAAATATTACATAGCTAATAAGATTTAATATCAAACTTACTTGCAAATAAAAAAATATAATTTCGATGTTATTTTCAATATTAATAGTAATATCTGTAATATTATATATAGCATATAGATATGAAAATTTGATATGTAAGAATTTTATAATACTTTTATTGATAATTACTATTAGTATTATTGTTAGTAATATTAATAATATTAAGATTAGCAGTTTATTAATATTGATTATGATAAAAATTTATTTAAACTATAATTGTTATTAGTAACATCAATGTATTATTATTATCATTATGTATTACTAGTATTATCTTTATTAATATTATTATTATTATTATGTAATATTATCATTAATATAACTAATAGTATTATTAGTAAAGTTATTAATATTATTAATACTAAAATTATTATAATTGTAATATAATACAAATTATAGGATTATTCGTGGAATTGTTATTAAATATTATTATTATTATCATTAGAAATTATTATTATTAGTATATATATTTATTATTAATATTGTTATTATTAGAAAATAATATACTTTATTATTATTAACACTAATAATCTGATTATTATTATTATTATTATGTACTATGTACTATTATCAATATCATTATTATATCTACTAATATATTATTAATTATTAATATTTATCATATAAATTATAAATCAAGAATTAATTGTACGATTCAGTTGATGTTACTATCATGCTGTAAGTAAATTTTGTTTCTTGTCATTTATCTGATTATAAGAATTGATTCAATCACAGAACCAAGACAAAATCTGTTACCAATCGTATTCATTCTTTGTTTTTTTATTTTATTTTTCTGTCCTTGAACAATTCATGTCGACTTTAATTGTTATTTAATCGATCAAATCAGTTAGAAGAAAGTCATTCCATTCCCTTATCACTATCATTACCTATTACCAACTACAATCAATCCAAATTTTCGAATTTAAATCAAAAACATAACCTGAGTGGTCGACGGGTCCTGTTCTTGAAACATTCTTGCCATAAATCAATTTTTGACGAATTTTCAAAATGTAAAATTGCAGTATTGTTGGAAATATATTAATCAAACTACCTGTAAGTTTTTAAGTTCCAATTTTGTCTTTTGAATTCGAATTTCTAAGTCAAAGCTTTTAAATTTAAAAGTCAAACTTATGTTCTTGAACGAATTCGCAGTTTCTGTTTTGAATTAAGTTAAATTGACGGTTCCTATAGTTTCTAAAAGGGATTTAAAACTTATTTTATTCAAAAATTAAGGTCTGTAACAATCTATAATGTCGAGTTTTAAATTTGAGTTCATTAACGTTTATTTTATTTTTTTTCTTACTGATACAGCTCAAAGTCTTAGTTGTTTTTGTTTAAATTGATTTAATCCAGTTTGGGAGTCGTTTCTGTATGAATTTTTAATCTTAAAACTAATTAAGAAACGTGATAATAACATGGTCTGATCCTCGGTCGTTTTTTCAATTTGAAGAAGAAGATGAATATTAACACAAAAGATTACGGGTTATATAACCTTGGGTTTGGCATAAATCAGAAAAAGCTGGATAGCCTAGCTGGTCTAACAAGTAACGGGTATACGAGGGGTCGCGGGTTCGAGTCCCGGCCTGGGCAGTTGATTAATTTTTTTGCCTTTAAAGGTAGTATTTCTTTCTTCTTCTTCTTATTATTATTATTATTATTATTATTATTATTATTATTATTATTATTATTATTATTATTCTTATTATTATTATTATTATTATTATTATTATTATTATTATTATTATTACTACTATTATATTTATGTTTATTGTTATTATTATTATTGTTATGTTATTATCATTAGTTGTTGTTATTATTATTAAGATAATCATTATTATTACTATCATAATACAAGTTATTATTATTATTACAAGTATTAGAATTGTTATTATTAGTAATGCTAAAATAGATGTTAGTTATTGTTATAAATATAATTACAATTATGAATAATACTAAGATTATTATCATTTTATTTCCAAGTAACATTATTAGTGTTATTACTATTAGTATTAGTGATATTGATATAGGTATTATTATGATTAGGAATATCATTATTATCATTACTACAAAAATAACACAAACTAGTTTTATTATCATTAATATTAGTATTAGTATCACTTTTGTAAAAGTTAGTATTATTATTCTCATTATTATTATTATCACTATCATTAATATTATTATTATTATTATTATTATTATTATTATTATTATTATTATTATTATTATTATTATTATTATTATTATTATTATTATTATTATTATTATTATTATTATTATTATTATTATTATTATTATCATCATTATCATTATTATTATTATTAGTAAACCATTAATAACAAGACTATCATTTTTATACAAATAAATATTTTCTACAATAAAACATAGTTATTACATATACTATAATTATATTAATATTCCATATAAATATATATAAAACATATTAACATTTTTTATATAAAAACTTATATACAAATGAAGTATTTATAATATAATACTAAATATATATAGATATTAATATAACTATATTAATCACTTTATATACATATACAAAATAAATATATATAACATATAATTTAAGGTATAAAATTAAGTATATGTTTTTAAATAGAATCTAGTATAAATCTTATATAACTACGAAATATAAATAAATAATATATTTAAATAAATAAAATTATGAGATTTCTATTATATGTTTTAATAGAAATACAATTGATATAGGTTTGTGAATCCGAGGCCAACCCTACACTTGTTCATTGTCGTCATATGTATTTTTACTACAAAATACAGTATGGTGAGTTTCATTACTCCCTTTTTATTTATATTTTTGGGACTGAGAATACATGCGCTGCTTTTATAAATGTTTTACGATATAGACACAAGTAATCGAAACTACATTCTATGGTTGAATTATCGAAATCGAATATACCCCTTTTTATTAAGTCTGGTAATCTAAGAATTAGGGAACAGACACTTTAATTGACGCGAATCCTAAAGATAGATCTATCGGGCCCAACAAGCCCCATCTAAAGTACCGGATGCTTTAGTACTTCGAAATTTATATCATGTCCGAAGGAGGATCCCGGAATGATGGGGATATTCTTATATGCATATTGTGAATGTCGGTTACCAGGTGTTCAATCCATATGAATGATATTTTTGTCTCTATGCATGGGACGTATGTTTATGAGAAATGGAAATATGAAATCTTGTGGTCTATTAAAATTATGAATTGATTATTTATGATAAACTAATGAACTCACCAACCTTTTGGTTGACACTTTAAAGCATGTTTATTCTCAGGTACGAAAGAAATCTTTCGCTGTGCATTTGCTCATCTTAGAGATATTACTTGGAGTCATTCATGACATATTTCAAAAAACGTTGCATTCGAGTCATTGAGTTCATCAAGATTATTATTAAGTCAATTATAGTAAGATATATTACGAAATGGTATGCACGTTGTCAACTTTCGATGTAATGAAAGATTGTCTTTTCAAAAACGAATGAAATGTTTGTAAAATATATCATATAGAGGTCAAGTACCTCGCGATGTAATCAACTATTGTGAATTGTTTATAATCGATATAGGCTTCGTCCGGATGGATTAGGACGGGTCACAACACATGGTGAGTTTCATTTGCCTTTTTTACCCTTTATATTTTTGGGCTGAGAATACATGCGCAATTTTTATAAATGTTTTACGAAATAGACATAAGTAATTGAAACAACATTATATGGGTGAATGATCGAAGCCGAATATGCCCCTTTTTACTTGGTAACCTAAGAATTAGTAAACCAGTCTACTAATTGACGCGAATCCTAAAGATAGATCTATTGGGCTCAACAAACCCCATCCGTTGTAGTGGATGCTTTAGTACTTCGATGTTGTTTTATATCATATCCGATGGATGTCCCGAAATGATAGGGGATATTCTTATATGCATCTTGTTAATGTCGGTTACCAGGTGTTCAATCCATATGAATGATTTTTGTCTCTATGCATGGGACGTATATTTATGAGAACTGAAAATAAAATTCTTGTGGTCTATTAAAATGATGAAAATGAATGATTATGATAAACTAATAAACTCACCA
The DNA here is from genome assembly GCF_046630445.1 of Rutidosis leptorrhynchoides. Taxonomy (NCBI): domain Eukaryota; kingdom Viridiplantae; phylum Streptophyta; class Magnoliopsida; order Asterales; family Asteraceae; genus Rutidosis; species Rutidosis leptorrhynchoides. The sequence goes on along the minus strand of NC_092338.1, from coordinate 222,297,044 downwards.
ACCTTTTGGTTGACAGTTTAAAGCATGTTTATTCTCAGGTGTTAAAGAAATCTTCCGTTGTGCATTTGCTCATTTTAAAGATATTACTTGAAGTCATTCATGGCATATTTCAAAAGACATTGCATTCAAGTCGTTGAGTTCAGTAGAGATTATTATTAAGTAAATGACAGATTAGGTCATTTATAGTTGGACATTATAAAATGGTATGCATGCCTGTTAATTTTCGATGTAAAGAGAGTTTATCTTTTAAAAACGAATGCAATGTTTGTAAAATGTATCATATAGAGGTCAAATACCTCGCGATGAAATCAACTATTGTGAATCATTTATAATGTATATGAACGGGTCCTTTCAGTTGGTATCAGAGCGGTGGTCTTAGTGAACCAGGTCTGCATTAGTGTGTCTAACTGATAAGTCGTTAGGATGCATTACTGAGTCTAAACTTCGACCGTGTCTGCATGTCAAAAGTTTTGCTTATCATTTCTAGTCGGAAATCATCTGCTTATCAACCTTAGAAAATTACCTGCTTATCATTATTAGTCTAGACACGTCTTGCTACATTAATTGCATGAGTAGTGTATGGACAAAATTCATATCTTAGCGCATCTGCTAAATCATATCTTATCGTATCTGTTACTTTAGACTTTGCCTGATATATTCCGTAAATTCCTCCGCAATTTACGAAATCTTTTGCTCTACATATATAGATATTCTATGTAATCAGAATACCATCCGATAGCCGGAAGATCATTTCATATCGAAAAATCCTTTATCCAATCGTACGAAATGGAATTCGTCGTTAGTTCAAGTCACTCGGATTCCGAAATGGAATCTCACTCAAGTTCCGAAAGTAGTGTGACCGAAATGGATCAACCAATCAGTCATCACCTATTCTGGATGATATGGGTATGGGTTCGTAGCCTCCTCAATCATTGGAGACAAGAAGAAGGCGATCCTTTCCATCCACCATATTGCCCTCTTGACGAAGAACCTGAAGCACTTACCGGCGAACCTGTCCGAAACACCATTTTCTCTCTCATTTCCAGAGTATATCGTCACGATTATATACTACATCAAATTCTAGATTTTATTTATCCGCTCGTCCGAACCGACAATCACCCCGGTGTAATAGAAGAAGTCAACGAGCTTCACGCTCGGGTAGTGGCTTAGGAGAATATGGTACAAAGATTACAAACACCATCAGTATCATAACCAGTACCACCATCATCAACGCCAACAGTACCATTACCACCTCCAACCACAACCTCATCGTAACCCTCAACTTCACAATCTGTCCCACGAGTATCAAAGTCATACGCACCATAGATACCAAAGAATACCAACAACAATAACTGATGAAGTATTAATTCATAACTTCATTGGAGAAACATTCCGTAGAGATTATGTAATATCTAAAGTCTTAGATATTATCTAATCTAGCCCTAAACATAAAGCAGTTAAGCAAACCGAAATGATAGAAGGAAGAGTAGAAACCCTGACAAAAATGGTGTGTGATTAACCAGCTAAACTTGTTTTACCAACAACATCATCAGTACCGTCAGCGTCATCAGCATCGTCAGTGCAGTCAGCATCAGAATCAACAACATCTATAACATCACAAACTCCGTCAATTCAAGAATCACTGTGGACATCATTACGAATCAATAACGCGTATATTGTATTAGCGAGTTATGAAGAATTAACTCATTCCCTCTGAAGAAATTATATGTATATTTTACATATATATTTTGAAAAAAATAAAAATAAAAAAAATAAATCTTTCCGTGCTAAGCTATTGTGTATGAATCTTAACTACTTGGTTAATTCATATTACAAATATGCAATAATGTACGTCTTTCACCCGCAACTTAACCAGCGTTAACTACAATCTCTGTCTCAATTCAACAAATTCCAATTCATAATAAATCAAGTATATATTTGATTTTACACTTTCATCATCGATGTACCCTAAACTTTTCAGATAACATCATTCGTACTTTGCGAAGTTCACAAGAATTTAATGAAAACCAACATCACGCCTCAACAAATAACGAAGTATTGATTCATAATTTCAATATTATTGAAGAAATACTTATGTAATCTCTAAAGCCTTCAAGGGATTATTCAATTCTAGTTCCAACCGTAAATCGAATGAGTTTAATTTAGTATTAACTCATTAAAATCTATGTTACATCTGAGGAGAATATATACATATATATTTTCATAAAGACTGTAATAAAATTCTTATGTACAAAATATTAATTGTGAAAAATGTTTTTAACGGGTAGGTAATACCCGAGATATATATATATATATATATATATATATATATATACATATATATATGTATATATATATATATATACATATATATATATATATATATATATATATATATATATATGTATATATATATATATGTATATATATATATGTATATATATATACATATATATATACATATATATATATATATATATATATATATATATATATATATATATATATATATATATATATATATATATATATATATTCACAATTAATATGTTACATTCTTCGAATCAGATTAAGCAAATTATCAACTATACTTCCAATTTTCACAATAATATACATTCTTTCATAGAAATCAAAACAACCATGTTCATTCAAACCCAATTACATATTTTGATTTTGAAACCTCAGAATTCAATTCGAGATATAACCGGTACCATCACTTTTTGATTCCTACATCTTTCGAAGCTATACTTTGACTTCAAAACTGTGTTAGAACATCAAATGTATATTAATGATTACAATCTGTGTTCAAACCCTTCGAAAATTTCTGAAGACACTTCAATTAATGAGCAATTGAGATGATGATCCAACCACATATTACCCACAGTTATGTACTTAAAAAGCTCTCGAAACCAAAGTCATAATTCAACACATATCTGTGTCAGATCCTTTGGCATTTATTAGCAAAAATAACTTTGTAATTCCTTTTTCAAAGTAGCAAATTTTATCACAGCTCCAGCAAGACAACTTCGATTTTTCATTCGGAGTAGCCTTATCATAATCTTGATAAATATGTTGCTCTTTCGCCATTGTTACCGGGGAACCTTTCATATCGCACCACATTAGCTGTAAACTTATCAACAACCGTAATGATCTGAGATTTTCCGAAAAATCATTATATTTATCAAAACCCCATCATTTACTCATTCGCATCTTGTAACGAGAATTGCCATACGAATCATCGGAAATTAGCAATCAGTATTTAGAAATCTCGCAGCATGTCCACGCCAACAGTTATATGTGTATATATAACGTCTATCTCCTGGACTTACATACTTGAATGTGAAGTTTCTAAAAAACACCATAAACTGCGGAATAGTTCTCGAAATTGTTGATGAAGCAGCAAAAACTATAAAACGACCTTAACAGTAAAAAGTTTGATAATAAAGAGTAGTGTGTTGGCAGAGCTCAGAAAAAGAAAAGAGTTGGAACTGGAAAACAGATTGAGCAAAGTATGAAGGAGGCTGTGGACAAATCACAAAGGCTAAACCCACCTTCAAAGGATCCAAATGATTCAGTATCTGCTAAAGTCATTATCGAATACCTTGCTCCTGACTCTAAACCCTTGTGGACAATATTCTTCATCATCCTCTGATATTAGAAATCCTAATATATCATCATATCTTTCATTATAAATATCCTCCATATTTCTGAAGATATTTTCTTAATTTTTCTTATTTGAAATCATTTACCTCTTCGCGCTATCTGTATTACATCATAAAAGAAACTATTTTAGTTTCTAAATTCTGAAACATTCAAGTTTAAAATAGGAATATTTTGAAGTAGTGTTGGGAACTGAAGCATGAATTAGTATAATATAATGAAACTTGATCAACGTGATTATATTACAGTAAGTCATGCTGAGTTTCTAAATGGAACATGATGATTCACAGATCATAACATCATCATGTGCCATGTTATACGACTCTTGTATTCTATTTAACCTCTAAAATATCAAGAAAATTTTTCTTGATGATTCGGCATTTTCCAAGGTATTCTGGTAATTTGACAAGTCAAGATCGTGCCATCACAATTTCCTTCCTAGAAAATTAACAATGTTCATTCCGAAATTCATATCTGTGAATTCTGGACCATTACAAGCGGTACTTAATCGCAAGAAGAAGAAACGAAAGGACAAAACTCCGAAATAAAAATTGAGGTATAAATCGCAGCAAATAAAAGAGAGCATTAACTGTGAATGACAATGATTATAGAAGATAGAAGCAGAGACTTTGAAATATAAGGGAAGATATAAAGCCCAACGACAAACCAGAAATTACAAACCATATATATCGATGCATATAGCAATATAAAGACACGGGAGAACTAGAAACACTATAAACCCAAGAGTATAGTAGAAGTAAATAGATTCTTCCGGTGGTAGATGAAAAAGAAGAATGACCGATATGAAAGTTAGAAGTATATCGAGAATCAGAACTGGATGGAGCATATTGATGAATACTTTAAAATATGAGTTGAGGGGGAAAGAATAGAAGGTGATGAAACATGACTAGGAACTTAGAAATCAACAGATTTAACTCACACAATGGCGGAATAAGTGAATCAAACCCTCTAGTGAATAGGTTAAGTTTTTTTTGGATTAATTTAGTTAAACCACAACTAAATAAAGTGTGATTAGATCAACACCTAGAGCTATTATTCACCACCTGGGTGATTTGGACTGAAAGAGAATCGGAGGAGCTCACCAGATCTGAGTGTGTGTAACAAATGAGAGGCTTAACCTAAAATGAAGAACATAAGACTTTATATATCCCTGCCGTTGACTCACCCGTATGACTCATCCATCACACGTACGAGTTGGCTTCATCAGCCGTACGGGTGATCACTCACTTGTGTCTTCTCATTTAGGTTGTAATTGTGACTTAGCTCAGCATCAACCGTGCGTATGAGTCTGTCAGCCGTACTAATGAGGCTTCACTCGTACGTCTGACTAAGTCTAACATAGTCAAACATCCAAATCTCGTTCCTGCAGTTCCTGTAACCACATACAAACACGGATAGGATAATAACGAGCAATCATGGTGGCCTGTAAACTGTTATACCTGCAATGGACGTGGGTAGATGTCTAGGGACTTGCATAAAGTGCATCAACAGAAGGTGTGAGTTGTAAGGAAATGAAGAAGGTGAATTTATAAGAAAATCTCCGACAGAACAATTAAAATGGACGATCGCATTTAAAGCGGATCCTAATTCCCTTACCGGAGAATCAAATCTTATTGCGAAGATTTTCTTCAAATCCCTTGAAATCTGGAAATCAATCATATCTACGTCAAATGATAAGATGAATCTACACTTACTCATTTCACTCTTCTATGTTAGCTTCATTCGTACTCTTCATATAAATGGATTGTTTATCCAAATTATTCGCTGATGATAAAACTATAATTTTCAGCCCGTATGCATCATGAAAACATACTTATTATCATTCACGACCTTTCCACTCAAATTTCAGGACGAAATTTCTTTAACGGGTAGGTACTGTGACAACCCGGAAATTTTCGACCAAATTTAAACTTTAATCTTTATATATTCCCGACACGATAAGTAAAGTTGTAAGTTGAATCTCAAAGATTTTTTTTTTAAACTGTGTTCATACATTCATTTAAACCTCGACCAAGTTTCTATGATTCACGAACCATTATATGAACAAATTCGATTATATATGTATATGTGTATATATATTATAACTTGAAAACATTAACAAGTATTAGACGTATAATACTTTACATGAACGTTGTTGTTTTAAAATATATTTAAAATAATTATCGACAGAATTAAAAGATAATATTAAATGATTGAATTATTAGATACATTGAATTACGATTACGAGTCTCTGTTAAGAGGTCTACTTTGAATTAGAAAACCTTTTCTTTTTAACGGTATACGGAATATTTGGTAAAAGTGATTTACAAAAGTGTCATTAATGAGAGTTAGTCAAAAGTTAGTAATCATTTCCGTTTAAATTTCAAAAGTGTACTTTACTTTGATTAACTAGTGTCCCTTGATAAATCAACCATTTAGTTTTTTCATATTAAAAACATTGTTTGGTAGAATAACTACTAATATTTAAAAAGAGTTAAATTATATAAAACGAACTTTGAAATATAATTGGTTTTGAAAGACTAAATATTATATCATTAGATAAATATTTTGAACATATATATTATGTACAAATTTACAATTTTAAATATATATATATATATATATATATATATATATATATATATATATATATATATATATATATATATATATATATATATTAACTTAGTCATAAAATGTCCTGATTTAAAATAAAATATTTTGACAAATAATGAGCCACTGATTTATAGAAGCAAATGACCACAACGCTCAATTTTATAAAGTTACATTTTTATAAGGTAATTTATTGATGAGTAAGTTAATTTATTTATAAGGGTACACGTCGCGTAGCGTAAAAGGCTAGTTTTCTAAACGTGCGAAAGTGCGCTCGAAAAACCGAAAGTGGTACATGAGTCGAGTGACAACGTACGATTCATTTTAGTAAAAATTACATTTTTACTACGCACGTAAATATAATATAATATTTAACTAATTCTAAAGATTAAATATATTATATATTAAAATATATATAACTATATGCATCATATGTTAAATGAAAGTGTCGGCAGCCAAATTGAACGTGCATATGAGCTGGAAACATGTCCCATGCGATCGCATGGGCACTCCACACACCCACCATGCGATCGCATGGTAAGGGTTGGTGGCTAACATCCTTATAACTGAATTCATTTCATTCTTTCATTCATTCTTTTTCTTTCATCTTCATATTACGGAGTATTACTCATATTAATAATAATAATAATAATAATTATTATTATTATTATTATTATTAGTAAAGATTATTATTATTAATCCAAATATTATTATTAGTAGTATTAGTAATATTATTAGAAGTATACATAAAATACTACGACAAGGGTACGCACGAGTTATTTTAAAAAATGAGTTTTTATGAGTGGGATAGGACTAAGGAAATTATGGTTTATAGCTATGGAGGTTATGGGTATGGATCATGGGTATGCTCATGAGGTCAATTGGATATTTATCATCTCCGTTGCGTTTACGTACCTTTCCTGCAATATTGAATCTCAATATTGATACGTGAGTACTCATAATTTAACTTTTACATACTAATAGTGTATCCCTGACTAGTGCTCGAGTATATAGGATTATGCATGTTTGTACTTTTGATATCGCCCATAGATAAGTTATATTGAATCTTGAATTAGTTACTTATGCGGTTGAGCTAAGGTATAAGATATGCATGTCGTTGGAAAGCTAGCGAAAAATTAAAAACTTTTCATTTAGATATCGAATGGTTTCGACGAATGGATTAGAAGTTATAGTCAATTGAAATTTTGTAAAAATGATTATTATTATCGTCGTTATTATCGTCGTTCTAGTTTTTTTTATCTAATTATTATTATTATTATTATCTAATTATTATTATTATCATTATTATTATTATTATCATTATTAATATATATATCGTTAATTAAAAATGGTTATTGTTATTGTTATTGTTATTATTATATTATCATTAAAATAATTATTAGTATTATCGTTAATAATGTCATAGTAATTATCATTATTAGTATTATTGTAATTAAAACTAATATTAGTAACACCTAATTATTTTGATTACTATTATTATCATTATTATGAACACAATATAAAAGACGATTAAAAGCTATTAAACAAATTGATTAGGAAATAATGAGTATAAGTATCATGATGAAATTAAAATATCGTAAGATATTGATTTAGATAAAATTATCGTTTTTTATTATTTTTATCACTATTATTATCAAAAAGTATTATTAATATTAAAACTATCATTTTTACAAAATTATTATTTTAATAGGAATATCATTGTTAATATAAAATTTCATCATTTTTATTATCATTTTATCATAATACCATTTTTCGTAAATATAAATATTGTTATTATTATTAGTAGAATAATAATAATTATTATTACAAAATAATACAACTTTTACTTACTATTATTATAGATATTATTTTATCAAATAAATATGTGATACAAACATATCTTACTACGTATAATAAATTACTTTAATATTACATATCATATTATCTTTAGGATATTAAATGAACTCTATAAATTTTATTACTTAATATATATAAAAGTATATTTTATTATATAAATTTTAATATAAAATTATATTTATTAATAAATGAATTATATTATTTACTCTAATAAATCTTTTAAGAATATTTAAAAATATAAAACGACGATATTTAAAATATATTATAATCATGTATAAATTTTGGAAATCATTTTGAGTCAAATTGACTTTTGTTGACTTTTGCATATTAGTCTCGAGCATTAGGATTGTGGTACACTATGACTTGACTTAATTTGTTAGACAAATATTGACCAACATATACATATATATACTTAATTTAGGTTCGTGAATCCGAGGCCAACCTTGCACTTGTTCATTGACGTTATATGTATTTTTACTACGAAATACAGCATGGTGAGTTTCATTTGCCTTTTTTACCCTTTATATTTTTGGGCTGAGAATACATGCGCAATTTTTATAAATGTTTTATGAAATAGACACAAGTAATTGAAACTACGGTATATGGGTGAATGATCGAAGCCGAATATGTCCCTTTTTACTTGGTAACCTAAGAATTTGTAAACCAGTCTGCTAATTGACGCGAATCCTATAGATAGATCTATTGGACTCAACAAACCCCATCCGTTGTAGCGGATGCTTTATTACTTCGATGTTGTTTTATATCATGTCCGATGGATGTCCCAGAATGATAGGGGATATTCTTATATGCATCTTGTTAATGTCGGTTACCAGGTGTTCAATCCATATGAATGATTTTTGTCTCTATGCATGGGACGTATATTTATGAGAACTGGAAATGAAATTCTTGTGGTCTATTAAAATGATGAAAATGAATGATTATGATAAACTAATGAACTCACCAACCTTTTGATTGACACTTTAAAGCATGTTTATTCTCAGGTGTTAAAGAAACCTTCCGCTGTGCATTTGCTCATTTTAAAGATATTACTTAGAGTCATTCATGGCATATTTCAAAAGACGTTGCATTTAAGTCATTGAGTTCAGTAGAGATTATTATTTTTGTAAATGACAGATTAGGTCATTTATAGTTGGACATTATGAAATGGTATGCATGCCTGTTAATTTTCGATGTAAAGAGAGTTTATCTTTTAAAAATGAATGCAATGTTTGTAAAATGTATCATATAGAGGTCAAATACCTCGCAATGAAATCAACTATTGTGAATCGTTTATAATGTATATGAACGGGTCCTTTCATTTTGAGCTAAAATTTTCAAATCTGAAACCCACAAAACCCACAAAAATATTTTGCAAACACGGTGAAGGGTTATTCCGGAAAATTTATCTAGGGTAAAAGCTAGATTGAATTTTCAAAAGATCAAATGTTTTCATAAAGGTCCAATTTCCTAAAGGATCTAAATTTTTATAGTCATGAGGAACTGAAAGCCACATCGTTACTATCATTGTTCATATCGCCATATTAAAATCACTGATGTACAAAGTGTGAAGAATAAAGAAGTGATTCTAGTAAAGTTAAATTCAAGTTCTATATTGCTTGAGGACAAGCAACGCTTAAGTGTGGGAATATTTGATAATGCTAAAAACGAACATATGTTTTATAGCATTATCCTTCAAGAAAGACAAGCTTTTAGTTGCAATTGTTCTATTTACAAGTGATTTTTGTTTAAATAATAAAAGGTGAAGACAAAAGACAGATTCGACGATTTAAAGACGCAAACGACCAAAATGCTAAAAAGTACAAAGTACAATCAAGTGGTTCAAATTATTGCTGAGAAACGTCTAAAAGTTACAAGAGTACGAGCCGCAAAACGCAAAGTACAAGATATTAAATAATACAAAAGGACGTTCGAAAATCCGAAACTGAGACATGAACCAACTATCAACGCGCGACGCAACGGACCTAAAATTACAATTCAACGATGCACAAGAATATAATTATATATATTATATATTAAATAAATAAAAGCCGCCCACGTTTTGGAAGCAAATGTAGTCTGATCCAGCTGGCCATGCATTCACATGGCCTGCATGCTATAATTCCATGCGATCGCATGGAAAGAACAGTTTGGCCAGGTCTATAAATTGGACGAGTTTTCAGCGAATTATACATACCTTCATCATACTTCAATCTCACTCTCTCAATATATTTATATTTATAATTTTAATTTTAATTTTAATTTTAAGTTAATAATAATAAGGTTATAGTGGCGAATGTTTTAAGTTTGTAAGTCGAAATTATGTCCGTGTAACACTACGCGATTAATACTCATTGTAAGTTATGTTCAACCTTTTTAAATTAATGTCTCGTAGCTAAGTTATTATTATGCTTATTTAAGCCAAAGTAATCATGATGTTGGACTAAATATTAAAGACGGGGTTATTGGGCTTTGTACCATAATTCGGGTTTGGACAAAAGACCGACACTTGTGGAAATTGGACTATGGGCTATTAATGGGCTTTATATTTTTTTAACTGAATGATAGTTCGTTAATTTAATATAGAGATTTACAATTTGAGGTAATTATAAATGACCACATACACTCGATCGGATACGATGGGCGGGATATTTATAAATACTAATAATCGTTCATTTAACTGGACACGGGGATGGATTAATAGTCAATGGACTCATTAAAACAGGGGTGGATTACATACAAGGACACTTGGTGTAATTGTTAATAAAGTATTAAAACCTTGAATTGCACACAGTCGATAACCTGGTGTAATCATTAACAATGTATTAAAACCTTATTACAATTTAAGTCCCCAATTAGTTGGAATATTTGACTTCGGGTATAAGGATAATTTGACGAGGACACTCGCACTTTATATTTATGACTGATGGACTGTTATGGACAAAAACCAGATGGACATATCGAATAATCCAGGACAAAGGACAATTAACCCATGGTAATAAATTAAAATCAACACGTCAAACATCATGAATACGGAAGTTTAAATAAGCATAATTCCTTTATTTTATATCTCATCGCACTTTTATTTACTGTCATTTTATTTATTGCACTTTAAATTATTGCACTTTTATTTATCGCACTTTTATTTATCGTCATTTACTTTACGCTTTAAATTAAGTTATATTTATATTTAATATTTTACATTAGGTTTTAATTGTGACTTAAGACATAAAATCGACAAACCGGTCAATAAACGGTAAAAACCTCCCTTTTATAATAATAATAATAATAATATTACTTATATATATATTGATACAAATATAGTTTAAAATAAATATAGCATTAAACTCAGCTAGCTCCCTGCGAAACGAACTGGACTTACTAAAAACTACACTACTTTACGATTATGTACACTGCATATAGTGTTGTAGCAAGGTTTAGGTATATCCACTCTATAAATAAATAAATAACTTGTGTAAAATTGTATCGTATTTAATAGTATTTCACAATAAAAATATAACTATTTCGTATACACCTCACATAACATCAAGTGATAACTGTTGTTGTAAGAAAATTCAACCAAAGGCAAGTGTCTATCCCAACCTTTTCCGAAATCGATTACACAAGCACGTAACATATCTTCCAAGGTTTGAATAGTTCGTTCACTTTGACCATCAGTTTGTGGATGATAGGCTGTACTCATGTCGAGTTGAGTTCCAAGAGCAGATTGCAAAGTTTTCCAGAATCGAGAAACGAATCGACCGTCGCGATCAGAAATAATCGAGATAGGAACTCCATGACGTGAGACAATTTCTTTAATATAAAGCTGTGATAATTTCTCCATCTTGTCGGTTTTCTTGAACGGTATGAAATGTGCAGATTTAGTAAGACGATCAACTATGACCCAGATAGTATCGTTACCATTTGAAGTCTTAGGCAACTTAGTAACGAAGTCCATAGTGATACATTCCCACTTCCACTGCAGGATGTCGGGTTGTGTCAACAGACCAGAAGGCTTTTGATGTCAGCCTTGACTTTTAAACAAGTGAGACACTTACTAACATAAGTAGCAATGTCGGCTTTCATGTTAGGCCACCAGTAGAATTCCTTTACATCATGATACATCTTACTGGAACCGGGATGAATAGAGTATCTAGTCTTATGTGCTTCATCCAAGACTAGTTCACGGAGGTTACCGAAACGAGGGACCCAAATTCTGTTACCAAAGTACCGTGTACCATTGGCTTTCACTTGGAGTTGGTTCTCGAAACCGATAGGTCCTTCACCTTCGATAAGTGTTGTTTTGATAGCTTCAAGTTGAGCTTTACAGATTCACGATATAAGATTCGATTTGATTTTCAGGTTTAAAGCACGAACACGTTTAACATCGTCTTTTCGACTAAGGGCATCGACAACCACATTCGCCTTGCCGGGATGATATTTCAGCTCACAGTCATAATCGTTCAATAACTCGAGCCATCGGCTTTGCCTCATATTCAGCTGTTTCTGATCAAAGATGTGTCGAAGACTTTTATGGTCAGTATACACCGTAAAATTAGTACCATATAGATAATGTCTCTATATCTTTAATGAAAATACCACGGTACCTAACTCAAGGTCGTGTGTGGTATAGTTCTCCTCATGTTTCTTCAACTGTCTAGATGCATAGGCAATAACCTTTTCATGTTGCATTAAAACACAACCAAAACCTTGCTTTGAGGCATCGCAGTAAACAACAAAGTCGTCAGTAACTTCAGGTAAAGAGAGAATCAGGGCTGTGGTCAATTTCTCCTTTAGAATCTTGAAAGCAGATTCCTGTTCTTCGGACCACTTAAATTTCTTCCCTTTGTGAGTTAACTTTATAAGGGGTTTAGCAAGAAGAGAAAAATCTTTTATGAACCTTCGATAATAACCGGCAAGTCCCAAAAATTGACGAATATGCTTCGCAGTCTTTGGTATCTCCCAGTTCTGAATAGCGGTAATCTTAGCTGGATCGACATGTATTCCGTTACTATCAACAACATGCCCGAGAAATTGTACGGTTTTGAGCCAAAACTCGCACATAGAAAATTTAGCATAAAGTTGTTCCTTTCGTAAGAGTTCAAGAATCATGCGCAAATGTTGCTCATGTTCTTTCTCACTCTTTGAGTAGATCAAGATATCGTCAATGAATACAATGAAAAATTTGTCAAGATAGGCTTGCAGACACGATTCATAAGATCCATGAACACGGCAGGAGCATTAGTTAGACTGAAAGGCATGACATAGAATTCGTAGTGCCCATAACGAGTGCGAAAAGCAGTCTTAGGAAGATCGGATTCCTTGACTTTGAGTTGGTGATAACCGGACCTCAAATAAATCTTTGAATAAACACTCGACCCTTGAAGTTGGTCAAATAGATCATCAATACGCGGCAACGGGTAACGGTTCTTGATAGTAAGCTTGTTAAGTTCGCGATAATCAATGCACATCCTTAACGTACCATCCTTCTTTTTAACAAACAAAATAGGAGCTCCCCATGGGGACGAGCTTGGACGAATGAAACCTTTATCCAATAGTTCTTGAAGTTGGTTGGATAATTCCTTCATTTCGGACGGTGCTAAACGGTATGGTGCTTTAGCAATAGGAGCAGCACCGGGAGCTAAATCAATTTGGAATTCAACTTGTCGAGGAGGTGGAAGACCAGGAAGATCTTCTGGAAACACATCGGGAAAGTCTTTAACCACTGGTACATCTTCAATACACTTCTCTTTCGATTTGATCATCTTAACGTGGGCTAGAATAGCTGGATAACCTTTCATAAGGTATTTGCGAGTTTTAATACAGGAGATAATGTTGAGATTAGAACCACTCTTGTCACCTTGAATGACTAGAGTCTCTCCATTTCCCAACGAAATGTTAACGGTTTTATCAAAACACAAGATTGCAGCATGTAGTGGACGTAACCAATCCATTCCAACTACGACATCAAAACTTCCGAGCTCGACCGGCAAAAGGTCTATCTTGAATTCTTTATTGGCTAAGATTAGGTTGCAGTTTTTATAGATTTTATCGACTTTCATGATCTTTCCATTGGCTACTTCTACTAATCGTTTAGTTTCTAAGGGTTGAGGCTTTTTAGTAAATAGGGTACAAAATTCACTAGACACGTAACTTCTGTCGGCACCCGTATCAAATAAAATAGTTGCGTAACAATTGTTGACAAGATACGTACCCGTGATGACCTCATCTTCATCTCGGGCTTCAGCAGCAGTAAGAACAAATGCACGACCCTTTGCAGCAGTAGTATTGGCTCTAGTAGCGGGAGTATCTTTCTTCTTAGGACAATTTGGACTAATGTGTCCCTTTTCTCCACAAGTGTAACAAGTAGGAGGAGTTTTGGCAGGAACAATAGCTTTATCCTTTGGAGGAGTCTTACATGTCTTAGCAACGTGTCCCACTTTCTTACACAACGAACAAGTAGCAGTACACCGCCCCAGGTGATGCATTTCACAACGAATACAAAAAGGATAGGTACCCTTATAATTCATCCTTGTACTATCCACAGGCTTCTTACTAACATTCTGAGTCGAACCTTGAGATGGCTCAAACTTCCTTTTACCTTCATTACCCTTAGTATTAACTTGCTTATTAGCTGACGCTCTTCTTCTCTTGGCCAACATCAGATTTTGTGCCATGAGAATCACAGCATCAAGAGTAACCTTCTCGGCAGCAATAACATTCCCCAGAACATCCTCGGGGAGACCTTCAATATACCTTTCAATCCTTCTAGCTTCAGTAGGAAACATCTTGGGACACAAAGTAGAAAGCTCGAGAAAACGATTGGTGTAGCTTTCTATGTCGGTACCCTTCACCTTGAGTTCCCAGAACTCGGCTTCAAGTTTTTGAACTTGACTTTTAGGACAGAATTTATTAACCATCATGCATTTGAGTTCATCCCATGGGATTGTATTAGCATTATCAATCCCCACGGACTTAGCATGAGTAGTCCACCAAGTCAAAGCATTTCCAGCTAATGAGCTAGTGGCATATTTGACCCGATCGTTATCCCCGCAGTTGCAAATATGGAAGATAGACTCTAGCTTCTCGAACCATCGAACTAGTTCGACAGCCTCTTCATTTCCCTTGAAAGCGGGAGGGTGGCAGTTTGTAAAGTCCTTGTAAGAACAAGGTTTCGGTTGAGGGTTAACATTATTAGCTTGAGCGTTGCCTTGGGCGGCAGCGAGTTACTGTTGGAATTGCTCAGTGGTCAACACGATGTTGTTAACGGTAGGTGTAGCTGGACGAACCATGATATCACTACATTAAAGTGAACATAAGTTTGGTAAGTTATAAGTTTGAGCAATTACAAGTATGAATAAAATAAAGCATTGATATCACATGATATTAATAAAACACTTTATCTTATTAGAACGAGGCATTAAATAAGCCTTTATTACATGATTCAGAAATAGAAATAGTTTAAGGCATAGCCTTTACATAGACAAGAAATTGGAAAAATAAACTAGGAAATATTAAGATTGAAGTAATCTTCATATTTCTTCTTCTCGCCCTCAACCTTCTTCATAAACTCATCAACTTTCTCATTCCTCGCCTTTTGCTTCTCATAGATATACTCGAGGTTTTCATAGAGGTTAGTAACATGGTTGTTGACTGCGTTGTTATCGTACCCCTTTAGAGCAAGCTGCTTATTGACTCAATTTCTTTCCATATCCATCCAGAAATCAACATCCTCCTTGAGATGAGCAAGTGATTGCTTTCCCCAACAGGTGTTACGTTCTTCCTCATACTTCACCAACTTTATCTCTTTCTTTAACTCCGCGTTTTCCTCCAAAAGTTTCTTGATCACTAGGTCTTTTTCATCCATTTGAGCTTCGATCCTTGCAACATGGAAAAGTAAACCATCGAAGTTCTTCTCGATAGTTGTTCGCAGATTCATGATTTCACACATGGTGTTATGGTTATCATAAGAAGGAGATCGGGCTCTTTTCTTAGACGGGCCATCTTCGTTAAAATCAGCAGGGCGTTTCCCCTTGTCTTCAATTCTCGGGGTTGGGTAGTAGTCGGGAGACTTAGGTAAATTATTCGGACTATAGTGTGGTGAGGGAGGACCATCAAGACCATAAGGTAAGCTTTGGACTTGCCTCGAAGTTGAAGAGTGTCCAACACCTACTTCAGTGGTAGGGTTGAAGCGAGCCATTTCTTCAAAAGATTTGAAGAGAGTCATTTTGTTTGGTTGATTAACGCTTGAGCTTGACATCCTAACATTAGGAAAGAGACTTTGATTAGAATCTTTAAGTCAAGTTTATTAAAGCATAATTGTTAAGATTATAAGGAATCCTAAGTGCTTTAAGTCTAAGGCAGGAAAGGTTATAGTTTCCTAGATTGCTAAGGCACCCTAGCTAGCAATTAAGGCACACATAAAGATGCAATCCTGATTCTCTATAACAGCCTGGTTTTGCTCTGATACCAATCTATCACACCCCCAAATAGGGCCTGGGTGAATGTGACATTAATATCAAATAAACCAACATATTATAATATACGAGAACAATACTAAATGATAGAAACAAACTTTATTGAGTACGCAGCGGAAAATGAAATGTCGTTACAATAATGGAAAGTACAATAAAGTAATTGTTTCAAATGTAAGAATAATAAATGCGATATCTCTTGATCCTAAGTCCAAGTAGCATCACATAAGCAGTAAGTAAATAAGCTTGATCAATCGGCACCTGAGACAAACATGCTAAAGTGTCAACCAAAAAGGTTGAGTGAAGTTCATAGGTTTAACAAATATGTTTGACCTTTGTTTTAGACCACAAGATTAAGTTTGTAAAGTTGATCTCGCAGGGATCAAAAAGTTATGCCAATTCGTGATATTTAGACTAAACGTTCAAAGTTTGCCCTAATGACAAGTTGTGTCTATACTTGTCGGTTTAATTTCATTATTAAGTAATACAAAGACTTAGTCAAATATATCGGGGACGTTACTCCCGATAGGCCTACCCCCAATAATTAAGAATGCATTTAACGAGCAATTAAAAATATCACTGTAGGGACTTAGTCTGACATAGCCGGATATAGCATAGTTTAACAGTTGGTACTTGTGTCTAAATTGTAAATAGTAAAAGTAGCATGTGTCTCACCCCAAAAAGTTAAATAAGTTGCATGAAATAAAGAGTGGGGCTATGAATTCACCTTATAAGTAGAGAGAGATGGTTATTCCTCGGAATAGAAAGTTTGGATGAATGAGCAGAAAGTCAACCTATTGACATTTAAGAGTAGTTAAGTGTTTTGCCCAATTTAAGTTTAAGTACGCAAGTGTTTTAAGTATAGTTTGTTTTACTAAGTTCTCATTCCTAGTAAGTTTCCACTTTTAGTAAGTTTCCATTTTTAGTAAATTTCTATTTTTAGTAAGTTTATATTTTTAGTAAGTTAGTGTTGAACACTAGTGAGTTGTCCTTAATAAGTCTACCACCTATTAAGTGTGAAAGTAACTAAGTGTACGATTACTATAGTCGAGTTGATATTGTGGATCGTACTCAAATATCAATGTCACCGCCGAGTCACTAGAATGACCAATTGTTATCGGTTGGCCCAGGATTTTTTTGACCAAAATCTAAGTTTGGCATTCGTAATCCACAAGCGTCCCATAGTGGTACCAAGGATCACCCTAGGCCTTAAGCAACGTCGATGTTCAAGTAACTTCACGCTATCGTGAATGACTATTGTAACATAAGTATTATAATATAAGTAGTATATTATAAGTGTTAGTAATAGTATATATGTGTATAAGTGTTAAATAGTAGTATAGGTAGTATTAGGGTTTTATTAATTAGTTAGTATTTAATGATTAGGGTTTAGTAATAAATGACTAGGGTTTAATTAATGTTTTACGGTTTAGGTTTAATTAATTAGGGTTTTAATATTTATTTAATGTTTATGTATATATATAAAAATATTTTTTTTACATGTATATATATATATATATCGAATATGTATATGTATATATGTATATACTTTGTTTCCTTATTTAAACACTAACAAATCTTTTAGCAAATCTCTAGGTTTTAAAGATCAAACACCCTTATCTTTTTTTTTTTTCGGTCGACTACATATACATACATATTAAAAAAAAAATTTCTTTCATGTATATATATATATATATATATCTATGCGTGTACATGTATTTAATGTATATGTATATGAATTAACAAGATTGTAACATGAATATGAACAAAGATCAAAGGTTATGTAAATAAGTTTAGGGTTTATGTTATACCTTGAAGATTTGAAGATGATTAACAAAAGAAAAGAAGAAACACTTGAAGATGAAGATCAAAGCACTCCAAATACTAAGAACACCTTGAAGATCTTTGAAGAACACGAAGAACGAGCTTGAAGATCACTTGAAAACCCTTGAAGATGATGATGATTTTCGATGGTGGTGGTGGTGATTTTCGATTTTTGGCCGAAAATAAGAGAGAGGGAGAGAGACTTGAGAGAGATTTGTAATTTTGATTTGGTACAAGAAAATGGTTTAGCCTAGGTCTCTATTTATAGGAGTGATTAGAGAATTCTAGAATTAGGTTTAGGTTAAGTTTTACTTAGGGAACAAGTCAAGATTAATGAGGAGGTGATGGGGAGTTGCCTTGGCCGAAAATTGGGAGGGGTATAATGGGCATTTCACTATTTTTTTTTAAAAAATTCGGCTAGGGCTTTTTAAGGGAGGAGTTTGGGATTTTTCACTTTAGTCCTTGTACTTTAAATTAGCTTAAATGGTTCCTTAACTATCCAAGTTTAATTATTTAAGTGTACAAGGTTTAAGGTTATTTATTTTGTTCACAAAACAAAAGTTTATTAGCTCATTATTTTATCTTTTATTAACTTGTCGTTTATTACACAAAGTTAATTATTATATTTTATAATTCTTAACGCTTAACAATTTATTGATTCAAGTTAAATCATTAAGTTTAATTTACATTGTTGGGCATTTAATATTGGAAAAATATAGAATGGAAAAATGAGGGTCGTTATAGAAGGAATGTGGCCAATCACTTACAGTATATGATGACGTGCGATAAAGACCAAAATATTTGTCAAATCGTAATCATCCCTTTTCACAAGAATTGAAGTGTAAGATATGGGAAAAAATATGAACATGAGGAGTTATCCTACGAGCACGACAGTGCATCTCAAATACTGTGATCTTACGAATCGATGAAGGATCAAATTGACCAACGTTAACACCGTAAAAGTTGTAAAAAAATCAAAAAAGAAATCAGTAAAGGGAAGGCATAAATTTGAAAAAGACAGTGCACACGCATATATTGCAACTTTTCCAGGTGGAGGAAGAGATGCACATTCATTAGGTTAAGGAGCATCAGCATCAACAACAAATAAACAGGGGTATTGCTTACAAATGTTTTCTAAAAAGGTTTTGGTAACTGAACTACGACAGCAGAAACATTTAAAAGAGCTATTGAATAAACACAGAGATGAATTTTGAGGAAGAAAGCAAGATCAGATGAATCAAAAGGAAAGAACTTAAAATTGAGCTTTGAAAAACATATACGAATAACAAAAGAATTTAAAGAGGCGGTTAAATTTGTTTTTTTTTTTGTGGTGGGGTGGGGGGGGTTATTGTGACGATCGCTCCAAATCCATATGGACGAACACGTCATTCATTGATTTCATTGCGAGGTATTTGACCTCTATATGATACGTTTTGTAAACATTGCATTCTTTTGAAAAGGCACACCATAAATGAATATTTAAATCAAAGGTTTTCGACATCTGATATTTTTACATATAGAAAATCACTGTAAATAATAGTTTACAATAGTACTTCCGTTAACAATGCAGTCAAAATAATATACATGGAGATAATTTGGTGAATGCAACGTTTCCTTGAAAAATATGACATGTAAGACTCCATGCACATAGCTTGTCTAACATATAAGCAAACAGCGGAAGACTTCTAGGGAACCTGAGAATAAACATGCTAACAAGTGTCAACACAAAGGTTGGTGAGTTCATAGTTTTAATGTTTTGCATAATCTGTACATAAAAGTGGATCACAAGATTTCAGTTGTTCCATCCAGAAACGTTTATCAAAATATTCTACGAAATTGAGCACCCTGGTAACTAAACTTAACGTATATATAATTTGTACCCTTTGTATAATCATCTTAAAAATACACGCAAACCAACGTGTAAGCTTCTCAAATAGCATACGTCCGTTAAAAGGCTAGTGCTCTAGCTCGGATGGGGATGTCAAGCCCTATGGATCCATATACTGTTATTCGTGCCCACCAGTCCATATCCTATGTACTGGCAGCTACTAGTTACCAAAGCTAAGGGATTTTCGGTTCAAACTCAGTGTAGAATTAAGTATGTACTTGTATCCATTGCGTTTAAAATAAACTGCATGTATTCTCAGCCCAAAAATATATATTGCAAAAGCAATTAAAAAGGGAGCAAATGAAACTCACACATATAAGTCTAGTATTTTCAGTATTTATAAACAGTCGCATGTATTCTCAGCTCAAAAATATATTGAGTAAAAGGGATCATATGAAACTCACTTTAGTAGCATATAAAGTCGCTCACCAAAATGTGACCGAAACTCGGATTACCAAATAACCGTAGATCTCAACCTAGAGAACACATGTTGGTCAATAAATGTTTATCAAGCTAGGTCAGGTCATAGTGTATCACAATCCTAATGCTCGAGATCGACATACAAAAGTTATCCAAAGTCGTTTCAAAAAGTCAATTTTGGACAGCTGTTTAACAAAACGAGATGTACCTTATATAAGGATTCATTTACTCGGTTGGTAATATTCAAAAATCCAATTTATCAATCTTACAAACAAGTTGTTTAAATATTAATTGCAGATTCAAAAGCAATTCCAATTAACGTCAATTATAATTCAGTTGATCATATATTTTAATTCATTCATCGAAATTATTCGATATCTAAATGAAAAGTTATTGATTTTTCGCCAGCTTTCCAAAAACATGTATATCATATACCTTTTACCAGTAATATATGTATTTAATTAGTGATTCATTATAAACTGTTTAACGATGAAATTTAGTATACAAGCATGCATAAACATATATACTCGAGCACTAGACATGTATACACTATTAATATATAAAAGATAAGATATGAATGCTCACTTATCAATATTGAGATTCAATATTGCAGGAATGTACGTAGACGCAACAGAGATGATAAACACTAGGTTTGACTTGCGAACAGTACCCATAACCTCCATAGCTATAACCCATAATTTCCTTAGCTCTATCCCGCTCGAAAACATATTTTGAAAGTAACACGCTCATAACCTCGTCGTAATATTTTATGTATACATATTAATAATACCCTTACTAATACTAATACTAATACTAAATATTATTATTAATATTAATATTAATATTAATATTTATAATAATATTAATATATATATATATATATATATATATATATATATATACATATTTATACAGAGTGCATGATGAGATGAAATGAAAATGAATTACACGAATCAGGCTTCGGGCGAATTTATAGAGTTTTGGCCACCAGACTCACCATGCGATCGCATGGGTCTTGGGCACTATGGCCATGCGATCACATGGCCTCCCTCACCAGCTCACGCTCCGTTATTTTCTTGTGTATCGACATGTTTTAATAATACGTAAATTGAAATTTAAAATTTTAAAAAGTCGTATTTATTAAATACTTCAGGGGTATTCTATGTAACTTATAATTAATAATTTCTATCATGTCGTTTTCATGTGAATAGTAAATGAATTAATTTAAATTTAACTATTTAAGCTACACGTTGGTCGTGCTTTACAAATTGTACATTATTAATTTAACTTTGTTTCTTAAAAAAAATACAAAAATTATATCATAAAAATAAAATGACTTAATACGTAAAAATTTTAATTTGAAATAGCATCGTTTAATAGTAAATTTTTAATCATTTTGTATATAAATATTATTCGCATGATTCCGTATATATCGAAAACTCTTATATTTATTAAAATATGTATATAATACATGTTATGACGTTCGTGAATCGTTAGACAAACAGGGTGGTCAACCGTTATATAAAAAATCATTTTCAAAAGTTTTAAAACTTGTCAAAATTTCATTGCTTATCATGTCGAAAATATTAAATCATATAGAGAATTAGTTTAAATAAGTTGAAATTTTCTGGGTCATCACAGTACCTCCCCGTTAAAGAAAGTTCGTCCTGAAATTTGAGTGAGGTCGTCATGGTTAACAATAAAAATGTTTTTATGACGAATATTAGTTGATAAATAGAATTTCTATCACCGTTGAATAATATGGATAAAACAATCCAATTACTCGAAGCGTATGAGAGAAGTTTTCATAATAGAGTGAAATGAAGAATAGAGATTTGTCTTATCTCTTGACGTAGTAACGATTGATTTCCGGAATTTAAGGAATAGAAAATCTTCATAATTTAAATAAGATTTGATTCTTCGGGAATTAAGGAGATTAAGATCTTCTTTAATTAAATGCGTAATCTGCCTCGATTGCTATGTCTGATATTTCACTATAAATTGACCTCTTCCGTTTCATTTATTTTCACCACTCCTATAAGCTTCTTCCTTATTTCATAATTCCTAATAGATTGTGAAAATGCTTAATCCAGTTCTGATTCTTGATATTTTCTTAGCTATCGTATCCTTCATTCTTCTTTTTCTTATGCCACCAGAGGAGGTTATTTTCTTCTACTATTACCTTGGGGTTATAGTGTTTTTCATTCTCTCGTGTCTTTATATTGCTATACGCATTGATATACACGGTTTGTAATTTCAGGTTTGTTATCGGGCTTTATATCTCCCTTTATATTTCAATGTCTCTACCTCTGTCTTTCTATAATCATTGTCATTCACAGTTAATACTCCCTCTTATTTGCTGCGATTTATACTCCAATTTCTATTTCGGAGCTTTGTCCCTTCGTTTCTTCTTCTTGCGATTAGGCATCTCTTGTAATGGTCCAGAATTAGTAGGTATGGAGTTTTGGATGAACATAGTTAATGTTCTGAGAAGGTAATCGTAATGGCACGATCTTGATTTGTCAAATTACCAGAATATCCGAAAAAGACAGAATCATCAAGAAAATATATTTTCTTGATATGTTTAGAGGTTAAATAGAATAAAAGAGTTATGTAACATGGTTCATGATGAGGGTGGGATCTGTGAACCTTTATCAAGTTCTATTAGAAACTCAGCATGACTTACTGTAATATAATCACGTTGATCAAGTGTCATTATATTATACTAACTCATGCTTCAGCTCCCAACACCACTTCAAAAAAAAATATTCATATTTTAAACTCGAAGGTTTCAGAATATAGAAACTAAAATAGTTTCTTTTATGATGTTACACAGATATCGCAAGGAGAAAATTGATTTCCGATAAGAATGATTATGGAATTATCTTCAGAAATATGGAGGATATTTATAATGAAAGATACGATGATATCTTAGAATTTCTAATATCAGAGGATGATGAAGAATATTGTCCGCAAGGGTTTAGATTCGGAAGCAAGGTATTTATTAATGGCTTCAGTAGATACTGAATCATTTGTATTCTTTGAAGTCAGGTTTCGTCCTTGTGATTTATCCACAGCCTCCTTTATACTTTGCTCAATCCGTTTTCCAGTCCCAAACCTTTTCTTTTTCTGAGCTTTGCCAACACACTATTCTTTATCATTAAACTTTTTACTGTTAAGGTCGTTTACAGTTTTTGCTGCTTCATCAGTACTTTTCAAAATTTCGAGAACTAGTTCGCGGTTTAAGGTGTTTTTCGGAAGCTTCACATTCAAAGTACGTAAGTACATGAGATAGATGTTATATGTACACATATAACTGTTGGAGTAGACATGCTGCGAGATTTCAAAATACTGATTGCTGATTCCCAGTAATTGGCAAGATAATTCATGTTATAAGATGCAGATGAGTAAATGATGGGGTTTTGATAAATATAATGATTTTTCAGAAAGTCAAAGATCAGTGAAGTTGTTGGTAAGTTTACTGCTAATGTGGTGGAACATGATAGGTTCCCCAGTAACAAGAACGTATATGTCAAGGTTATAATAAGGTTAATCTGAAAAATCGAAATTGACTGGTTGGAAGTGTGATGAAAATTTGATATCTTGAAAAGAATTGCAAGATTATTTTCGGTAATAACAACTTTAAAGGATCTTGCACAGTTTTGAAGTCAAAGTATAGCTTTGAAAGATGTAGAGATCTAAGAATGATGTCACCGGTTCAGAGTTATGGCTTGGATTCTGATCCGTCAATATCAGAATATGTAATTGAAATTGTATGAAAACGATTGTATATCGCTGTGAGCATAGTTAATAATTTTTGAATCAAAGTTGAAGAATGTACAGTATAACATACTAATTGTGAACTTATATATTTCCCGGGAATTACCTACCCGTTAAAGATTTCACAAGTAATATTTTGTACAAAAGAATTTTCATTACTGTCTTTATAAAAATATATGTATGTATATTTCTTCAGATGTAATACGGATTTAATGAGTTAATATCATATTAAGCTCATTTGATTTTCTGCTTGACTTAGAAATGATTAATCTCTAAAACATTAAAGATTACATAATCTTTGCGGAGTTTTTCACTAATGAAATCAACACTTCATTATTTATTTTTATTGATATTCGTCAATGAAGGATGTTGGTGCTCGTGGAATTTTTGTGAACCTTACAAGGCACAGATGATGTTTTCTGAAAAGTTTCGAGTATATCGAAATTGAAAATGTAAAATCAATTATGTAATTGATTAATACACTTGGTTTATTATGAAATGGAATTCATTAAGTTTAAACAGAGATTTTAGTTAACAATGGTTAAGTTGTTAAGGATGGATGTACATCATTGCATATTAGTAATATGAACTAACCGAGTAGTGCCTACCAGTTAAGATTCACACGTAATAGCTTAGTACGAAAAGATTTATTTTGATTTCAAAATTCATATATATTAAATATACATAAAATTTCTTCAGGGGAAATGAGTTAATACTTCATCGGTTATTGTTGCTGGTATTTCTTGGTAACTACAGTGCGTATGACGTTGATGCTCGTGGGACAGATTGTGAAGTTGAGGTTTGCGATGCGGATGTTGTTGGTGGTGGTAATGGTACTGTTGGTGTTGTTGTCGGTGGTACTGTTGATGCCGGTGATGCTGCTGGTGCTTGTAACCTTTGCACCATATTCTCCAAAGCCACTACCCGAGCGAGAAGCTCGTTGACTTCTTCTATTACACCGGGATGATTGGCGGTTCGAACGAGCGGACGAATAAGATT
The DNA here is from genome assembly GCF_046630445.1 of Rutidosis leptorrhynchoides. NCBI lineage: Eukaryota > Viridiplantae > Streptophyta > Magnoliopsida > Asterales > Asteraceae > Rutidosis > Rutidosis leptorrhynchoides. Next base: position 222,271,532 of record NC_092338.1, on the reverse strand, counting down.
TAGAATGTGAGATAGTATATAATCATGACTAGATACTCTGGAAATGAGAGAGAAAATGGTATTACGAACAGGTTCGCCGGTAAGTGCTTCAGGTTCTTCGCCAAGAGGGCAATGTGGTGGATGGAAGGGATCGCCTTCTTCTTGTCTCCAATGACTAAGTAAGCTACGAACCCATCCCCAATTCATCCAGAATAGATGATGGCTAATTGGTTGATCCATTCCGGTTACACTATCTTCGGAGTTCAGGTAAATATCCATATCGGAATAGCTGTCAGAGTTTAAGGAATTTGAACTAGATACGGGATCCATCTTGTATAATTAGAGAGATGATTTTTGATATGAAATAGATTATAGAATTTAGATTGGTACTCTTCAATACATAATTTACATATGTATATATAATACCAAAATTCCATAAATTACGGAGGAATTTTCGGAAGATGTCAAGTAAAGTTTACAGTAACAGATACACGTGAATTTTATCAGTACACTATCTATGCAGTAAATGCAGTAAGACGTGTCTAGACTTAGAAATGATAAGCAAGTAATTTCCAACGATAAATGGTAAGCAAAACTTGGTAAAAACATATACGGTCATAGTCCAGACTCACTAATGCATCCTAACAATAACCAGTTAGACACACTCATGCAAGACCTGGTTCACTAGGACCAATGCTCTGATACCAACTGTGACGATCGCTCCAAATCCATATGGACGAACACGTCATTCATTGATTTCATTGCGAGGTATTTGACCTCTATATGATACGTTTTGTAAACATTGCATTCTTTTGAAAAGGCACACCATAAATGAATATTTAAATCAAAGGTTTTTGACATCTGATGATTTTTACATCTAGACAATCACTGTAAATAATAGTTTACAATAGTACTTCAGTTGACAATGCAGTCAAAATAATATACATGGTGATGATTTGGTGAATGCAACGTTTCCTTGAAAAATTTGCCATGTAAGACTCCATGCACATAGCTTGTCTAACATATAAGCAAATAGTGGAAGACTTCTAGGGAACCTGAGAATAAACATGCTAATAAGTGTCAACACAAAGGTTGGTGAGTTCATAGTTTTAATGTTTTGCATAATCTGTACATAAAAGTGGATCACAAGATTTCAGTTGTTCCATCCAGAAACGTTTATCAAAATATTCTACGAAATTGAGCACCCTGGTAACTAAACTTAACGTATATATAATTTGTACCCTTTGTATAATCATCTTAAAAATACACGCAAACCAACGTGTGAGACGACCCGACCCAATCCATCTGGACAAAGTCATCAACATCTGGTTCCATTGCGATGATCGACTCCAAATAAGGTCCTTAATATGAGTTTATGCACAGCGGAAGACTTAATTCGTACCTGAGAATAACATGCTTTAAAAAGTCAACATAATGTTGGTGAGATATATAGGTTTGATGCTAGCAGCGTTATAACTATGGACCACAAGATTTCATATATAAAAATATAACACACTCGCAAGTGTATGAAAAGCATTCCATGCAGTGGGCACCCGGTAACTAGCCTTAACAAGAGTGTGTACCCCTGAGTTATAATAATATGTGCACCGAATCAAGTGTGTTCCGTTAACCTCGAAGTACTAAACACCCGTTCTTCTAGTTTAGTAGTGACTAGAACAACATCTGGGTGGGGGTGTAAAACCCGATAGATCTATCTTTAGGATTCGCGCCTACCAGTTCATAAACCAATAGTTAAAGCTACCAAGCTAGGGGATTTTTGATTCAAACCCATGTAGAACGTAATTTTAGTCACTTGTGTCCATAACGTAAATCATTTAAAAATAGCGCATGTATTCTCAGCCCAAAAATATTTAAAGTTTAAAAGGGACTATATACTCACCATACTGTATTTTGTAGTAAAAATACATATAACACCATTGATAAATTATAAGGTTGGCCTTCGATTCACGAACCTATATAATTATATATATTAATTCACATAATCGTAATCGAACAATTTATTTATATTATTATAAATTGTTACCTTAATAAATTATATGTTTCATTAATAATTTACTATATTTATTTGTGTACACTTTAGATAAATAATGTAAAAAGAAAGATAATTATTTAAAGGTTACAAATTTTGATGATAATAATATTAATAATATTCATAAAACTAATAGTAATATTAATTTTTCATAGAAGTATTAATATTCATAAAATGATATTAATGATAACCTTAGTACTCTTAATAATACTTATTTATTTTAGTATTGTAATAATAATAATAATAATAATAATAATAATAATAATAATAATAATAATAATAATAATAAAAATATTAGTAATGATAAATGAATTAAAAAAAATGATAGTTTTTAATAATAATAATATTAAAATGATAATTTTTAAAAACAATAGTTTTGATAATACTTATAATAATATGTAACAATAATTGTTAACTAAAATTAATGTAATTATTGTAATACTTATAATAATAACAATAATTAATAACAATAACAATAGATATGACAATAATATGTTTTAAAATATCACTACCTTCAAAAAGAATCTCTAAAAAGAAAAGCCCTGTACCGGGCTCGAACCCGTGACCATCTGGATACTCGCTAACACCCTAAGCCGATTGAGCTGAACTGCTTATCTGTTAGTTTTATAACCGAAATATTTATAACCTTTTAATTCTGTGCTTCATCTTCTTCCACCATATAATCGACCAAAAGTAATTTTTAACCATAGAAGCTAGATTATTTTGTGAATGTAATACAGTTATTTAAAACAAAAACGATTTCTAATAGTTCTTGAATTACTCAGCAACGAAAGAAGGAAAAAAAAATATAACAGTAGTCTGCATCTTCGAAAACAACCCAAATGGGATTTTGAAATTAAGAATGTTTTGGCTAAAACTTCCTACATGAAAATGGTTTCAATTCGGACCTATAAACCTTTTGTAAACTCAATTGGATCCAAAACTTTAAATTTAACTCGAATTTAATCAAGAACATATTTATTGATTTTTTGATAATTACCTTTAACTTCAAAATTCTAATTCAATTCAATGAATTGGAATCCAAGACTTTGCAGAAAGTTCATATGACTAATTCCTAACAAATTCGCATTTACAGATTTTAATAATTTGTTCGATATTCAATTTTGGCCAAAAAGTTGATTATACAGAGGAAGCCGACGGTTTATTTTTAAAAAAAAAAAATTATCTGTGTTCACTCTTTCATCTGCACAAAATGATATTTAAAAGGAACGATTTTTGTTTTGTAATCTCTATTACTCGACAGGATTTTACAATAAAATCGAATCCAAGAAAAATTTGAATAACGATAAAAAGAAAAAAAAACAGTGAAGGGTAATATTTTGTTGTTTTTATCCGACTGATTATATATATAAATTTTTAAGTAATATTATAAATTACTAAATATAATTTCCTTTAATAGTATTATAAAATACAAATATTAATTATAATTATAATATCAAAATACTAATAGCATTTATAAAAAAAAATGGTATGATAATATTAATAACAATAATAATTTTAATAAGTTTAATAATAGTGATAATCATTAATACTTGAATTATAATTTTTATTATTCTTATAATAGTATTTATATTTCTTTTATATATTTTGCACTTAATATAATAAAAGATAATACTAGGATAATAATATTATTAATTACTTCTTAATAATGATATAAAATACTTTTAATAATAAATAAGAAAACAATGATAATAAAATAAGGATCTTAATAATAACTGACTTGATATTTTTAATAAGTTTGTTAGTAATAATCTATAAGAATGATATTAATATTATGCTTAATAATACAAATAATTAATTGTATTATTTTCTATTAAAATAACAATTTTAATAATAATGGTAAAAATAATAATAATAATAATAATAATAATAATAATAATCTTAATCAAGAGTTTAATTCTCATTATAACATGACAATAATATTAACAATAATAGCAATAATATTTGTAATAATAATATCATAACAATTTAATTATATCGTATTATTATTTTAAGTTATTGTATAAATACATATATATTATCATACCCAATTATATAATGGTTCGTGAATCGTTGGGAATAGTCAAAGGGTATTTGAACACATGAACATAGTTTCAAAGTTTTCGAGACTTAACATTATAGATTTTGCTTATCGTGTCGGAAACATATAGAGATTAGGGTTTAAATTTGGTCGGAAATTTCCGGGTCGTTACAGTACCCACCCGTTAAAGAAATTTCGTCCCCGAAATTTGGTAGAGGTTGTCATAAATAACAATAGGAATGTTTTCATGACGAATATGAGGTATAATAGAGTTTTATCATTATTGGAAGATATGAATAAAACGATTCGATCATGTGAAGCTATCACAAAAGAATGAATGAGTGAATATGGAATTGTTTTAACCGATGACGTGGTTATGATTGATTTCCAGAATTCACGAGATTTATAGAAAATCTTTCGTGATAAGATTTGGTTCTTCGGCGTTTTAGAAAACAGGATCTCCTTTGATTTAATGCGGCAAATCTGTTGTGATTTCTTTGTCGGATATTTCATTAATAAAACTACCCCCTTCGTTTCTTCTTCCCGTCCTCGGGTCATGCGATCAATGGTCCGAAATTCGTAGGTATGAAATTTGGAATGAGCATAGTTAATGCTATTAAAAAGAAATGGTAATGACACGATTTTGATTTGTCAAATTACCAGAATATCTTGGAAAGATAGAACTATCAAGACAATATGTTCTTAATATGTTTGGAGATTGAATAGAATGTAAGAGCCGTGTAACATGGCACATGATGACGGTACTGTGAATCATCACATTCCATTAGAAACTTAACATGACTTACTGTAATATAATGAAGTTGATCAAGTTTCATTATATTATACTAATTCATGCATCAGTTCCCAACACTACTTCAAAACATTCATATTTAAACTCAAAGATTTTAGAACTTAGAAACTAACACAGTTTCTGTTATGCTGTAACGCAGATGTTACGGAGTGGTAAATGTTTTCAGATAAAGATAATTGTGAAAATATTCCTAGAAATATGGAGAATATGTATAACGGAAGATATGAAGATATCTTATAATATCTAAGATTAGATGATGATGAAGAATATCATCCGGGAAAGGTTTAGGATAAGGAGTAGGGTTCTTACTAACGGTTTCAGCAGGCACTGAATCGTTTAGATTCTTTGAAGTCAAACTTATTCTTTGTGATTTGTTTACAGCCTCCTTCATACTTTGCTCAAACCTGTTTCCAGTTTTCAACCTTCTCTTTTTCAAAGTTTTACCAACACACTGTACTTTATTGACAACGTTTGACTTATTAAAGTCGTTTACAGCTTTTGCTGCTTCATCAGCATTTCGAGAACTACTTCACAATTCAGGGTATTTTTCAGAAACTTCACATTCGGAGTATGAAGTCCTTAGGGACAGACGCTATAGGTATAACTGGAGAAATTCTGCGAGAATTTCAAAATACTAATTGCGGATTTTGCCGAAGAGATGACGAGCTGTTGGTATATCTGCTGATGATGTCGTGGGATAAAAGGTTCTCCGGTAACGATGGCGAAAGGACAAGGTATAAATATCGAGGTTATAATAAGTGTAGTCTCACTGAGAAGTCGAAGTGGAGCTGTGACAAAATTAGCTTCTTGAAAAGAAATCGTATGGTTGTTTTTGGCTGATGAATGATAAAGAATTCAACGCGGATATGTTTTAACTATAACTTCAGTTTCGAAAGTTTTTCAGGTGCATAACTGTATGCATAAATCTTTCTTCCGTAGACGAGGTGCGGCTGGTTCAACTTCTCGATCGAGACGTTTTCAAGAATCATGAAAAGTTGTGAATGCGAATTGTAATTGTCGAGGTACAAAGGAGGTTTAAGATGAAATCAAGTGGCAAACTTGAAGAATTGTTTAGTTTCATATGTTATAATCAATATTTTAATTCATTTTAATTGTCCAAAGTTAGCAATCCAATAGTCCGCTAGTTCAATAGTTCAATAGTTCAATGATTCATATGTAATTTAATATATAATAATCGAATTAAATAATACGTATCGTGACCCGTGTACCGGTCTCAGTGTCGATCACAACTCAAAGTATATATATTATTTGAGAATCAACCTCAACCCTGTATAGCTAACTCCCGCATTACTGCATATAGAGTGTCTATGGTTATTCCAAATAATATATACAGATGCGTCGATATGATATGTCAAAACCTTGTATACGTGTCCCGATATTTAAAGGGCGTAAAATAAATAACAGAAATTAAATGACGATAAATTAAATGCATGAAGTAAATAACAGAAATTAAATGACGATAAATAAAATTGCGATAATTAAATTGCGATAAATAAAATGTAATCAGTTAGCTAGGAACAGTTAGCTGGAACAGTTAGCGTAGATTCTTAACAAAATTTCAATTAGTTAATTCGTTTGTTTCTAACAAATTTTATTTTGTCCAATGTTTTCTTCATTATGCCACTTGTTGGATTCTGATAGGTCAAAATCCAAATATGAAATTGAACGAAAATGGATTCTGTGGTGAACGGATACGTATATCTATGGATACAAGTAGGATAGTGACTGACTGTTGAATCAGAGTCGAAGAATGTACCGTGTAGCTGATTAATGTGAAATCTAAATATTCCTTGGGTATTACCCACCCGTTAAAATATTTTCATCATTAACAGTTTGTACGAAAGAATTTTTAATTACAATCTTTATGAAAATATAATTTCATATATATTTTCGTCGAATGTAATCATTTTAATGAGTCAATAGGATATTAAACTCATTTGATTTATCGTTAATACTAGATTACATAATCTCTAAAACTTTTAGAAATTACATAATCGCCATGTCGAGTGAAGATAAATGAGGTAGGATGATACGTAAAGCGAAGATAGTTGATGTAGAACGATATGTAGAACGAACATAGAGTAGATAGAACGATACGTAGAACGGTGATTATGCTCGAGGTATAATTTGTGACGTTGAGGTTTACGACGTGGTCGTGGTTTAAGGGTGATAGGGATACCGTTGACGTTGATGATAGTGATACAAATTATGTTGCTGATGCTGCTGCTGGTGTTTGTAATCCTAGTACCATGTTCTCCAAAATCGTCACGCGAGCGCGTAGTTCGTTAACTTCTGTTAGTACATCAGATTGATTGACGGTTGGAGTAAACGGATGAATAAGATTCGAAATATGGAATGGTATATATTCGTAACAAGATAATCTAGAATGAAAGAGAAAATGGTGTTTCGAACAGGTTCGCCGGTATATGCTTCAGGTTCATCGCTAAGAGAGCAATTTGGTGAATGAAAAGGATCTTCGATGTGAAATGATTTTCGAATATAGGATGATATTCTAACTTCATAGAATATCTACGTATATAGTACTAAAGATTTTGCAGACTACGGGGGAATTTACGACATGAGTCAGGCAATTCTATAGTAACAGATACGCTAAGATATGAATTTTGTCTATACACTATCGATGCACTAAATGCAGTGAGACGTGTCTAGACTTAAGAATAATAAGCAGGCAATTCCCTAAGGATGATAAACAGAGGGTTTCCGACTAGATATGATAAGCAAAACTTTTGACAGGTAGACACGGTCAAAGTCCAGACTCACTAATGTATCTTAACAACTACCAGTCAGACACACTAATGCAAGGCCTGGTTCGCTAAGACCAACGCTCTGATACCACATGAGACGACCCGACCCAATCCATCTGGACAAAGTCATCAACATCTGGTTCCATTGCGATGATCGACTCCAAATAAGGTCCTTAATATGAGTTTATGCACAGCGGAAGACTTAATTCGTACCTGAGAATAACATGCTTTAAAAAGTCAACATAATGTTGGTGAGATATATAGGTTTGATGCTAGCAGCGTTATAACTATGGACCACAAGATTTCATATATAAAAATATAACACACTCGCAAGTGTATGAAAAGCATTCCATGCAGTGGGCACCCGGTAACTAGCCTTAACAAGAGTGTGTACCCCTGAGTTATCATAATATGTGCACCGAATCAAGTGTGTTCCGTTAACCTCGAAGTACTAAACACCCGTTCTTCTAGTTTAGTAGTGACTAGAACAACATCTGGGTGGGGGTGTAAAACCCGATAGATCTATCTTTAGGATTCGCGCCTACCAGTTCATAAACCAATAGTTAAAGCTACCAAGCTAGGGGATTTTTGATTCAAACCCATGTAGAACGTAATTTTAGTCACTTGTGTCCATAACGTAAATCATTTAAAAATAGCGCATGTATTCTCAGCCCAAAAATATTTAAAGTTTAAAAGGGACTATATACTCACCATACTGTATTTTGTAGTAAAAATACATATAACACCATTGATAAATTATAAGGTTGGCCTTCGATTCACGAACCTATATAATTATATATATTAATTCACATAATCGTAATCGAACAATTTATTTATATTATTATAAATTGTTACCTTAATAAATTATATGTTTCATTAATAATTTACTATATTTATTTGTGTACACTTTAGATAAATAATGTAAAAAGAAAGATAATTATTTAAAGGTTACAAATTTTGATGATAATAATATTAATAATATTCATAAAACTAATAGTAATATTAATTTTTCATAGAAGTATTAATATTCATAAAATGATATTAATGATAACCTTAGTACTCTTAATAATACTTATTTATTTTAGTATTGTAATAATAATAATAATAATAATAATAATAATAATAATAAAAATATTAGTAATGATAAATGAATTAAAAAAAATGATAGTTTTTAATAATAATAATATTAAAATGATAATTTTTAAAAACAATAGTTTTGATAATACTTATAATAATATGTAACAATAATTGTTAACTAAAATTAATGTAATTATTGTAATACTTATAATAATAACAATAATTAATAACAATAACAATAAATATGATAATAATATGTTTTAAAATATCACTACCTTCAAAAAGAATCTCTAAAAAGAAAAGCCCTGTACCGGGCTCGAACCCGTGACCATCTGGATACTCGCTAACACCCTAAGCCGATTGAGCTGAACTGCTTATCTGTTAGTTTTATAACCGAAATATTTATAACCTTTTAATTCTGTGCTTCATCTTCTTCCACCATATAATCGACCAAAAGTAATTTTTAACCATAGAAGATAGATTATTTTGTGAATGTAATACAGTTATTTAAAACAAAAACGATTTCTAATAGTTCTTGAATTACTCATCAACGAAAGAAGGAAAAAAAATATAACAGTAGTCTGCATCTTCGAAAACAACCCAAATGGGATTTTGAAATTAAGAATGTTTTGGCTAAAACTTCCTACATGAAAATGGTTTCAATTCGGACCTATAAACCTTTCGTAAACTCAATTGGATCCAAAACTTTAAATTTAACTCGAATTTAATCAAGAACATATTTATTGATTTTTTGATAATTACCTTTAACTTCAAAATTCTAATTCAATTCAATGAATTGGAATCCAAGACTTTGCAGAAAGTTCATATGACTAATTCCTAACAAATTCGCATTTACAGATTTTAATAATTTGTTCGATATTCAATTTTGGCCAAAAAGTTGATTATACAGAGGAAGCCGACGGTTTATTTTTAAAAAAAAAAAATTATCTGTGTTCACTCTTTCATCTGCACAAAATGATATTTAAAAGGAACGATTTTTGTTTTGTAATCTCTATTACTCGACAGGATTTTACAATAAAATCGAATCCAAGAAAAATTTGAATAACGATAAAAAGAAAAAAAAACAGTGAAGGGTAATATTTTGTTGTTTTTATCCGACTGATTATATATATAAATTTTTAAGTAATATTATAAATTACTAAATATAATTTCCTTTAATAGTATTATAAAATACAAATATTAATTATAATTATAATATCAAAATACTAATAGCATTTATAAAAAAAAATGGTATGATAATATTAATAACAATAATAATTTTAATAAGTTTAATAATAGTGATAATCATTAATACTTGAATTATAATTTTTATTATTCTTATAATAGTATTTATATTTCTTTTATATATTTTTCACTTAATATAATAAAAGATAATACTAGGATAATAATATTATTAATTACTTCTTAATAATGATATAAAATACTTTTAATAATAAATAAGAAAACAATGATAATAAAATAAGGATCTTAATAATAACTGACTTGATATTTTTAATAAGTTTGTTAGTAATAATCTATAAGAATGATATTAATATTATGCTTAATAATACAAATAATTAATTGTATTATTTTCTATTAAAATAACAATTTTAATAATAATGGTAAAAATAATAATAATAATAATAATAATAATAATCTTAATCAAGAGTTTAATTCTCATTATAACATGACAATAATATTAACAATAATAGCAATAATATTTGTAATAATAATATCATAACAATTTAATTATATCGTATTATTATTTTAAGTTATTGTATAAATACATATATATTATCATACCCAATTATATAATGGTTCGTGAATCGTTGGGAATAGTCAAAGGGTATTTGAACACATGAACATAGTTTCAAAGTTTTCGAGACTTAACATTATAGATTTTGCTTATCGTGTCGGAAACATATAGAGATTAGGGTTTAAATTTGGTCGGAAATTTCCGGGTCGTTACAACGTGTAAGCTTCTCAAATAGCATACGTCCGTTAAAAGGCTAGTGCTCTAGCTCGGACGGGGATGTCAAGCCCTATGGATCCATATACTGTTATTCGCACCCACCAGTCCATATCCTATATACTGGCAGCTACTAGTTACCAAAGCTAAGGGATTTTCGGTTCAAACTCAGTCCATATCCATATACTGTTATTCGCGCCCACCAGTCCATATCCATATATGGTTATTCTGTGGTGAACGGATTTGTATATCGGCGGATGTAAGTAGGATAGTATATGACTTGTTGAAACAGATTCGAAGAATGTACAATGTAACTTATTAATATGAAATTTAAATAGTCCTCGGGTATTACCTACCCGTTAAATTATTTTCACCACTAACAATTTGTACAAGAGAATTTTTTTTTTTAATTACAATCTTTATGAAAACATATATACATATATATTTTCTTCAGATGTATTCATGGATTTAATGAGTTAATATGATATTAAACTCATTTGCTTTTCGGTTGGAACTAGAATAAATAATCTCTAAAACTTTAGAGATTACATATTCGCCATGTCGAACGAAGATCAATGAGGTAGAAGGATACGTAGGATGAAGATCATACTCAAAGTACATATGATGATATTGAAGCATGGATTGTTGATGGTACTTGTGCTATTATTGATTGTACTATTGGTGCCAGTGATGTTGCTGAAGCTGGTACATTTTGCACCATATTCTCAGAATTTATTATTCGAGTACGAAGTTCGTTGACTTATTACTCCAGGATGATTGTCGGTCGGAACGAGTGGATGAATAAGGTTCAGAATTGTGGATAGAATATGATCTTGTCGAGTTACCCTGGAAATGAGACTGAAAATGGTGTCTCGAACAGGTTCGCCGGTAAACGCTTCAGGTTCATTGTCAAGAGGTGAATTCAGTTGGTGGAAGGGATTGCCTTCTGCGCGTTTCCATTAATTAAGTCAACTACGAACCCATCAGATGAATTGATAATGGCTGATTGGTTGATTCATGCCGATGACGCTGTTTTCGGATCTTAGGTGAACATCTATGTCAGAATAGCTGTCGGAATAACTATCGGAATAGCTATCGGAATCTGAAGGACTCGAACTGGTTGCAGGATTCATCTCGTACGATCAGATGAAGGATTTTCGATAAGAAATAGATTATAGGATGTAGATTAGTACCCTGCAATACATAATTTACATATGCATATATAATACTAAAATCCCATAAGTTACGGAGGAATCCGGAAATTGTCAGGCAAAGTTACAGTAACAGATACACTAAGATATGAAGTAGCAGATACGCTAAGATATGAATTTTGTCTATACTCTATTCATACAGTCAATGCAGTAAAACGTGTCTAGACTAAGAATGATAAGCAAGTGATTCTCTAAGAATGATAAGCATGTAATTTTTGACACAAAATAATAAGCAAAACTTTTGATATGCAGACACGGTCGAAGTCCAGACTCAATAATGCATCCTAACGACTTATCAGTTAGACACACTAATGCAGACATGGTTCGATAAGACCACCGCTCTGATACCAACTGAAAGGACCCGTCCTAATCCATCTGGACGAAGTCACCAACATCTGGTTCCATTGCGATGATCGACCCCAAATAATGTCTTTACAAATGAGCAAATGCACAGCGGAATGTTTCTTTTGTACCTGAGAATAAACATGCTTTAAAGTGTCAACCAAAAGGTTGGTGAGTTCATTAGTTTAACATAAATAATCATTTCATAATTCTAATAGACCACAAGATTTCATATTTCCATTTCTCATAAATATACGTCCCATGCATAGAGACAAAAATAATCATTCATATGGTGAACACCTGGTAACCGACATTAACAATATGCATATAAGAATATCCCCATCATTCCGGGATCCTCCTTCGGACATGATATAAATTTCGAAGTACTAAAGCATCCGGTACTTTGGATGGGGCTTGTTGGGTCCGATAGATCTATCTTTAGGATTCGCGTCAATTAGGGTGTCTGTTCCCTAATTCTTAGATTACCAGACTAAAAAGGGGCATATTCGGTTTAATAATCCAGCCATAGAATGTAGTTTCATTTACTTGTGTTTATTTCGTAAAACAGTTATAAAAGCAGCGCATGTATTCTCAGTCCCAAAAATATATATTGCAAAAGCATTTAAAAAGGGAGTAATGAAACTCACCTAATGTATTTTGTAGTAAAAATACATATGACGACATTAGACAACTGAACAATGTAGGGTTGGCCTCGGATTCACGAACCTATACCATTCGTATATATATATATATATATATATATATATATATATATATATATATATATATATATATATATATATATATATATATATATATATATATATATATATATATTAAAACATATAGTCGTAACTGAACGAATTTATTTATTATATCTTTAATTTGTATATTTAATTTGTGTGTATATATTTAAAATGGTTAATCTTCACATAGTTATAATAATATATCTATATTTATATATAAACATGATTAAATGGTTAATCTTCACATAGTTATAATAATATATCTATATTTATATATAAACATGATTAAATGTTATATTTAAAAATCGATAGTTGTGTTATTTATATGTATTTATGTAACTAACATTAATAGGTTTGATATATATATTTATGTGAAATTCTAATATAATTTTAGTATATACAGTATGTATATTCTATGTATAAAATGTTTATCTGTTTTAAAAAAAATCTTGGTATTAATAATGATGATATTAATAATCCTATTACTTCAAAATAATACTTATTATGTTAATAATATTTATAACAATCTTATTATTAATGGTAATCTTAATAAAATACTTTTGTTAATAATAATCATAATTGTAACTAGGGTTATGATAATAATAATAATAATGGGCAATTAATACTTGTATTAGTAATAATATTAATACTAATAACTAATATTCGTAATACTTAATAATAATAATACTAATAATAACAATAACAATAACAATAATAATCATAGTAATAACAATAATAATAATAATAATAATAATAATAATAATAATAATAATAATAATAATAATAATATTCATAATATTCATAATATTAATAATAATAAAAAAAATAATGGAAATGAGAATAATAGTGTATACCCTTCTAAAAAGAAATGCTCCATACGGGACTCGAACTCGAGACCTCTCGCTAACCGGACACTCTCATAACCGTCCCTCTGCATCTCTTTTTCTATTTTAAAAACCCCGGATTTATAATATATAACTTATTATTTCGGCCCAATTAGGAACGCATAAGCTGAAATCTGGCCCAAAAATGCAATCGATTACTCGGCCCAATAGTTGAATAAATTGCAGTCCGTTTTTAGCAATTAGATAAGCCCATTTATGATGTGATCCATGAAATAACTTTTGTGGGTTTGGTTAGGTTTCAGATTGACGGCAGTAGGAGTAGAAACAGGATCGAAAACGTTTGTATCATCATCAACAAAGTATCGCGTTTATCATCATAACTATAATCACATATCATCATCAATTTGTCACTTATCCATAATCATCATTCGCGATTTATATTATGGAATAGAAAATCACGCAACCCACTAGTCTGTTTAATCCAATCGATATATTGTCTAGCTTTTGCATAACTTCACTAAATCGAAAGCATAATAATGGTAAGGTCTTCGGTTTATTATTAATTATCATGTTACAGCATTAACATGGCTTTACTCTCTTCCCCTTCACTTTTCATTACTTTATCATTCCTATAATATTTATCGTTTCTTGTTGGTTCCCAATAGCATATGACTTATTCAATTCTACCTAGGATCCTTATCTGATCAAGTAATAAAATGCTACAGCTATTATATATGTCGACATACTTATATTCCCATGTGCAGCCCACTAGTGAAAAGTTGGAGAGTGAGTATTGTTTATTTGTAATTTATCGGCTAAAAAAAAAAATACTCACTTTTTTTGTTTTGAATAAGTACAAAAGAGTTACTGCAGCAGTAACATTATCATCTCCAGCATTTTACTCATTGTTTTATCTATTAAACTTGCTGTAACAGAAAATATAGAAGCAGAAGCAGTGTATCACAGATTAAAGGGTGGCGATACAGCACAACGTATAACAGTTTAAAGAGGTGGTTTAGTTATACTGAAATAGCAGCTGGAATGGCAGTGTAGCAGCCAGCATGGAATCAAAAAAATATGGGTTTAATAGTAGTAGCAGCAATTCATATTAGTGGTGGTGAAGGTGGTGTTTGTTGTACGTTTCCAAGCCATATGCCTTGTACTAGCATGTATATATATATATATGTGTATAACTTGGAGAAAGATAGAAAAAGTGATATGGAGATGGTGTAGTGATAGGTTGATGGTTGTTGTTGGTGTTTATTTCGAAAGGTGGATGATTTGGGTCGTTTCTTATTAACAAACAGAAACAGTAAAAGCCTAAATCAATTTGAATGAGTAGAATTGAAACAGGAATCGATAGTGGCAGCTTCGAATGAGTGTTCTTCGGTGAATTTACTTGATCAGAAATATAAATGGGTTTGTTATGATCGAGCAGCAAACATAACAAGCAATTTGAAGGTTCTCATCTAAGTAAAAATAAAAACGAACAGTGTATAAGTCCTATAGTTATCGTGATGTTCTAACCATAAATCATGAACCAAAATAGTAACCATGTGTGTGTTGGTTAACTGAACTGAAGAAACAAGAACCAGAAGTAGTTGTGGTTTAAGGAAATGGTGTTGGGGATGTGATGGATTTTTGGTGGTGCTTTGATCGTAAAAGTGATGATTTTCGACTATGATTAAAACAGAAAAAGAAACTTTGAGCAAATGTTTTCGATGGTTTAGTTAGAAGATGAAGAGAAAAGCAGGATGTTATGGAATTTGTGGGGAATCGCATTCACATAGCAAAAGAAATAGAAGAGATATATGTTTGTGGGTTTCTTATTACTGATATGTAAAATGTAAATGTAAAGGTAAATGTATACATATATTATTAGATAGAGATCGTTGATGGTGATTAGAAACAGAAAAAGATGTGATAGTAGTGGGTGACACTGTTTAACCTGGGAGACAAAACAAAAGGGAAAGGAAATCAAAGTAGTGGGTAATTTAGCAGTTAAACTTGATCCTAATAGATTTGGGAAACCGACTGGTAACAACATTCATACAGAAACAAAGTTTTAATAAAGTGTGATTGTGATATTAATCAAATTCAAATTATGAATTGATTTTTATAAACTATAAATAATTAATATTAATATTTAATAAATATAAATATATATACAATAATAATTCTTTTAATATTATTGATAATAATAAAAGTAATAATAATAATAATGATAATAATAATATTAATAATATTAATAAGGATAATGCTATTCATCAATAATACCGTTACTGATATTATTAATAATAATAATAAATTTATTGAGAAAGATAATAATAATAATATGATAATATTAGTAATAGCAATATTGATAATAAAAATACTAAGTTTGATAATAATGATATTGATAACTATAAGTAATAATTTTTATTAATGATAATAACAAGTTATATGTATCAAATTTCATATCTATATATTATATATATTTATATTTATATTTATATTTATATTTATATACAAATATACATATACATGTACATATTTATTTATAAACAATTATTCATGAATCGTCGGGAATAGTCAAATGTATATATGAACACAATTCATGGTTTTAGAGATTTCAATATTACAGACTTTGCTTATCGTGTCGAAATCATATAAAGATTAAGTTTAAATTTGATCGGAAATTTCCGGGTCGTCACAGTACCTACCCGTTAAAGAAATTTTGTCCTGAAATTTGATTGGGATGGTCATTGCTAACAATAAATATGTTTTCATGACTCATACGAGTTGAAATTTAGAGCTTTATCACCATTGAGTAATAAGGATAAAATAATTCGGTTATTCGAAGAGTACGAATGAAGCTATCTCCAAAGAGTGAAATTTGGAATCAAAGATTCGTCTTAATTTTTGACGTGGTAACGGCTGAATTCCGGAATTCAAGAAATCTAAAGAAAATCCTCGAAATCTAAAAGATTTGATTCTTCGGTGAATAAGGAAATTAAGATCTCTATAATTAAATGCGGTGATCTGCCTTGATTACTCTGTCTGATATTTTCATTATAAATTATACTCTTCCGTTCCTTTATTCTCACAATTCCTATACTTTCTTCCTTAGTTCATACATCCAGAAGATTGTGAAAATGCTTAATCCAGTTCTAATCCTTGATATTTTCCTAATTATCATTTCTGTCCTCCTTCTTTTCAATCTTCCACCAGAAGAATCTGCTTACTTCTACTATGCTCTAGGGATTATTGTATTTATAATCCTCCCGTGTCTTTATATTGCTATACGCACTGATATCCACAGTTTGTAATTTCGGTGTTGTTGTTGGGCTTTATATTTTCCCTTATATATCGGAGCTTCATGCTCTTGTTTTCTCTTCCCAACTTTAAATCAAGCGAATAATGGTCCAGAATTTGTAGATATAGAGTTTCGAATGATTATAATGTTCTAAGCAGGAAGGAACGTGATAGCACAGTTTGATTTGTCAAATTACCAGAATCACTGAGAATAGAACTATCAAGAATATATTCTCTTGATATGTCCGAAGGTGAAGTAGAATGAACGAGTCGTGTAACATGGCACATGATGACGTTATGATCTGTGAATCATCACGTTCCATAAGAAACTCAGCATGACTTACTGTAATATAATCACGTTGATCAAGTGTCATTATATTATACTAACTCATGCATCAGTTCCCAACATTACTACAATAACATTCATATTTTAAGCTCGAAGTTTACAGAATATAGAAACTAACAGTTTCTATATGATGTAATACTGATAGCACGAAGAGATTAATGATTTCAGATAAGAATAGTTATAAAAATATCTCCAGAAATATGGAGGATATTTATAATGAAAGATACGATAATATCTCGGAATATCTAAGATCAGAGGATGATAGAAACTATTGTCTGCAAGGGTTTAGAGTAATGAGCAAGATATTCACTAAAGACCTTAGCAGACATTGAATCATTCGGATTCTTTGAAGTCAAACTTATTCTTTGTGATTTGTCCACGGCTTTCTTCATAGTTTCGCGTAATCTGCTTTTCGGTACTAAATTTTCTATTGAATGTTTCCATTATAATGATACACAGGAAGCACAAAGAGGTATATAATTTTGGACGAGAATATTTATGAAAATATCCTCAGAAATATCGAAGATATTGATGATGATATTTTGGAATTTCTAAGTTCGATGGTTAATGAAGAAAGATTTTCCGCAAGATTTTAATATGAGTACGGAGCAAGATATTTGTTGAAGATTTCATCGGATCCAGAATTAACTGGATTCTTTGAATGTAGGGTATGGTCCTTGTATTTGTCCTTGGTCTCCTTCATGGTTAACTCTATCCGTTTTCCAGTTCCAATGTTTCTGAGCTTTTCCAACATATTATTCTTTATCATCAAACTTTCGATGATTATGGGCGTTTACGGTTGTCTATGGTTTCTGCTGCTTCATTCAGCTTTTTCAACATTCAGAGTATTGATTTGTGACTGAGTGCTTTTAAGAATTCCAGAAGGAGAGATCATAATTCTAAGAGATAAATGTCATACATATAACTGTTGATGTAGATATGCTGTGAGTTTTCAAAGTACTGATTGCTGATTCCCGGTAATTGGTATGGCAGTTCTCGTCACAAGATGCGGATTAGTATATGATAGGGTCTCAATGAATAAATATAATGATTTGTCAGAGAGATTTAAGCCAAGAAGTAACGAGGTTGCTGGTATATCTGCTGGTAATATGGTGGAATATAAAAGAATTCTCCGGTATCAAAAGGGTAATCGTATATATCAGGATTATAGTAAGGCTACTTCGAATGAAAAGTCGAAGTTGACTGGCTGGAGCTGTGACAAAATTGGATACTTTGAAAAGGGATTGTATAGTTATTTTGGGTAATAATAATGCTAAAGGATCTAGCACAGATACATGTTAAACGTTTACTCAGGTTCTGAGAGTTTTCCAGATGCATAACTATATGCATAATTCTTTCCTTCCGTGGATGAAGTGTGGTTGGTTCATCCTCTTGATTGAGGTGTTTTCAAGAATCATGAAAGGTTTGAACGCAGATTCTGATCATCAAGATACAAATGAGGTTTAAGATAAATTCAAGTGGCAAACTTGAAGAATTGTTTAGTTTCATATGTTATAATCAATATTTTAATTCATTTTAATTGTCCAATGCTATTAGTCCACAGTCGATAGTCCATAGTTAACAGTCTAATAATTTGTATATAGTTTACTATATAATATTTGAATTAATTAATAAATATCGTGACCCGTGTACATGTCTCAGACTCGATCACAACTCAAAGTATATATATTATTTGAGAATCAACCTTAACCCTGTATAGAGAACTCGATCATTACTGCATATAGAGTGTCTATGGTGATTCCAAATAATATATATAGATGCGTTGATATGATATGTCAAAACCTTGTATACGTGTCCCGATATTTAAAGTGCGTAAAATAAATAACAGAAATTAAATGACGATAAATTAAATGCGTAAAGTAAATAACAGAAATTAAATAACGATAAATAAAATTGCGATAATTAAATTGCGATAAATAAACTGCGATAAATAAATTGCGATAATTAAATGGTATTACGGAATTAACAGTTAGCTAGGAACAGTTAGCTAGGATTTTGTTAGCGTGGATTCGTAATAGAATTTCATATTGTTAATTAATCTGTTTCTAATAAATTTTTATTGTGTCCGTTATTTCTTCATTATGCCACTTGATAAATTCTGATATGTCAAAATCCAAATATGTAATTAGATGAATATGGTTATTCTGTGGTGAACGGATTTGTATATCGGTAGATGTAAGTAGGATAGTATATGACTTGTTGAAACAGATTCGAAGAACATACAATGTAACTTATTAATATGAAATTTAAATAGTCCTCGGGTATTACCTACCCGTTAAATTATTTTCACCATTAACAGTTTGTACAAGAGAATTTTTTTTTTTTAATTACAATCTTTATGAAAACATATATACATATATATTTTCTTCAGATGTATTCATGGATTTAATGAGTTAATATGATATTAAACTCATTTCTTTTCGGTTGGAACTAGAATAAATAATCTCTAAAACTTTAGAGATTACATATTCGCCATGTTGAATGAAGATCAATGAGGTAGAAGGATACGTAGGATGAAGATCATACTCAAAGTACATATGATGATATTGAAGCATGGATTGTTGATGGTACTGGTGCTATTATTGATTGTACTGTTGGTGCCGGTGATGTTGCTGAAGCTGTTACATTTTGCACCATATTCTCCGAATTGATTATTCGAGTGCGAAGTTCGTTGACTTATTACTCCAGGATGATTGTCGGTCGGAACGAGTGGATGAATAAGGTTCAAAATTGTGGATAGAATATGATCTTGTCGAGTTACCCTGGAAATGAGACTGAAAATGGTGTCTCGAACAGGTTCACCGGTAAACGCTTCAGGTTCATTGTCAAGAGGTGAATTCAGTTGGTGGAAGGGATTGCCTTCTGCGCGTTTCCATTAATTAAGTCAACTACGAACCCATCAGATGAATTGATAATGGCTGATTGGTTGATTCATGCCGATGACGCTGTTTTCGGAGCTTAGGTGAACATCTATGTCTGAATAGCGGTCGGAATAACTATCGGAATAGCTATCGGAATCTGAGGGACTCGAACTGGTTGCAGGATTCATCTCGTACGATCAGATGAAGGATTTTCGATAAGAAATAGATTATAGGATGTAGATTAGTACCCTGCAATACATAATTTACATATGCATATATAATACTAAAATCCCATAAGTTACGGAGGAATCCGGAAATTGTCAGGCAAAGTTACAGTAACAGATACGCTAAGATATGAAGTAGCAGATACGCTAAGATATGAATTTTGTCTATACTCTATTCATACAGTTAATGCAGTAAAACGTGTCTAGACTAAGAATGATAAGAAAGTGATTCTCTAAGAATGATAAGCAGGTAATTTTTGACACAAAATAATAAGCAAAACTTTTGATATGCAGACACGGTCGAAGTCCAGACTCAATAATGCATCCTAACGACTTATCAGTTAGACATACTAATGCAGACATGGTTCGATAAGACCACCGCTCTGATACCAACTGAAAGGACCCGTCCTAATCCATCTGGACGAAGTCACCAACATCTGGTTCCATTGCTATGATCGACCCCAAATAATGTCTTTACAAATGAGCAAATGCACAGCGGAATGTTTCTTTTGTACCTGAGAATAAACATGCTTTAAATTGTCAACTAAAAGGTTGGTGAGTTCATTAGTTTAACATAAATAATCATTTCATAATTTTAATAGACCACAAGATTTCATATTTCCATTTCTCATAAATATACGTCCCATGCATAGAGACAAAAATAATCATTCATATGGTGAACACCTGGTAACCGACATTAACAATATGCATATAAGAATATCCCCATCATTCCGGGATCCTCCTTCGGACATGATATAAATTTCAAAGTACTAAAGCATCCGGTACTTTGGATGGGGCTTGTTGGGCCCGATAGATCTATCTTTAGGATTCGCGTCAATTAGGGTGTCTGTTCCCTAATTCTTAGATTACCAGACTAAAAAGGGGCATATTCGGTTTAATAATCCAGCCATAGAATGTAGTTTCATTTACTTGTGTTTATTTCGTAAAACAGTTATAAAAGCAGCGCATGTATTCTCAGTCCCAAAAATATATATTGCAAAAGCATTTAAAAAGGGAGTAATGAAACTCACCTAATGTATTTTGTAGTAAAAATACATATGACGACATTAGACAACTGAACAATGTAGGGTTGGCCTCGGATTCACGAACCTATACCATTCGTATATATATATATATATATATATATATATATATATATATATATATATATATATATATATATATATATATATTAAAACATATAGTCGTAACTGAACGAATTTATTTATTATATCTTTAATTTGTATATTTAATTTGTGTGTATATATTTAAAATGGTTAATCTTCACATAGTTATAATAATATATCTATATTTATATACAAACATGATTAAATGTTATATTTAAAAATCGATAGTTGTGTTATTTATATGTATTTATGTAACTAACATTAATAGGTTTGATATATATATTTATGTGAAATTCTAATATAATTTTAGTATATACAGTATGTATATTCTATGTATAAAATGTTTATCTGTTTTAAAAAAAATCTTGGTATTAATAATGATGATATTAATAATCCTATTACTTCAAAATAATACATATTCTGTTAATAATATTTATAACAATCTTATTATTAATGTTAATCTTAATAAAATACTTTTGTTAATAATAATCATAATTGTAACTAGGGTTATGATAATAATAATAATAATGGGCAATTAATACTTGTATTAGTAATAATATTAATACTAATAACTAATATTCGTAATACTTAATAATAATAATACTAATAATAACAATAACAATAATAATCATAGTAATAATAATAATAATAATAATAATAATAATAATAATAATAATAATAATAATAATAATAATAATAATAATAATAATAATAATAATAATAATATTCATAATATTAATAATAATAAAAAAATAATGGAAATGAGAATAATAGTGTATACCCTTCTAAAAAGAAATGCTCCATACGGGACTCGAACTCGAGACCTCTCGCTAACCTGACACTCTCCTAACCGTCCCTCTGCATCTCTTTTTCTATTTTAAAAACCCCGGATTTATAATATATAACTTATTATTTCGGCCCAATTAGGAAGGCATAAGCTGAAATCTGGCCCAAAAATGCAATCAATTACTCGGCCCAATAGTTGAATAAATTGTAGTCCGTTTTTAGCAATTAGATAAGCCCATTTATGATGTGATCCATGAAATAACTTTTGTGGGTTTGGTTAGGTTTCATATTGACGGCAGTAGGAGTAGAAACAGGATCGACAACGTTTGTATCATCATCAACAAAGTATCGCGTTTATCATCATAACTATAATCACATATCATCATCAATTTGTTACTTATCCATCATCATCATTCGCGGTTTATATTATGGAATAGAAAATCACGCAACCCACTAGTCTGTTTAATCCAATCGATATATTGTCTAGCTTTTGCATAACTTCACTAAATCGACAGCATAATAATGGTAGGGTCTTCGGTTTATTATTAATTATCATGTTACAGCATTAACATGGCTTTACTCTCTTCCCCTTCACTTTTCATTACTTTATCATTCCTATAATATTTATCGTTTCTTGTTGGTTCCCAATAGCATATGACTTATTCAATTCTACCTAGGATCCTTATCTGATCAAGTAATAAAATGCTACAGCTATTATATATGTCGACATACTTATATTCCCATGTGCAGCCCACTAGTGAAAAGTTGGAGAGTGAGTATTGTTTATTTGTAATTTTTCGGCTAAAAAAAAAAATACTCACTTTATTTGTTTTGAATAAGTACAAAAGAGTTGCTGCAGCAGTAACATTATCATCTCCAGCGTTTTACTCATTGTTTTATCTATTAAACTTGCTGTAACAGAAAATATAGAAGCAGAAGCAGTGTATCACGAATTAAAGGGTGGCGATACAGCACAACGTATAACAGTTTAAAGAGGTGGTTTAGTTATACTGAAATAGCAGCTGGAATGGCAGTGTAGCAGCCAGCATGGGATCAAAAAAAATATGGGTTTAATAGTAGTAGCAACAATTCATATTAGTGGTGGTGAAGGTGGTGTTTGTTGTACGTTTCCAAGCCATATGCCTTGTACTAGCATGTATATATATATATGTATAACTTGGAGAAAGATAGAAAAAGAGATATGGAGATGGTGTAGTGATAGGTTGATGGTTGTTGTTGGTGTTTGTTTCGAATGGTGGATGATTTGGGTCGTTTCTTATTAACAAACAGAAACAGTAAAAGCCTAAATCAATTTGAATGAGTAGAATTGAAACAGGAATCGATAGTGGCAGCTTCGAATGAGTGTTCTTCGGTGAATTTACTTGATCAGAAATATAATTGGGTTTGTTATGATCGAGCAGCAAACATAACAAGCAATTTGAAGGTTCTCATCTAAGTAAAAATAAAAACGAACAGTGTATAAGTCCTATAGTTATCATGATGTTCTAACCATAAATCATGAACCAAAACAGTAACCATGTGTGTGTTGGTTAACTGAACTGAAGAAACAGGAACCAGAAGTAGTTGTGGTTTAAGGAAATGGTGTTGGGGATGTGATGGATTTTTGGTGGTGCTTTGATCGTAAAAGTGATGATTTTCGACTATGATTAAAACAGAAAAAGAAACTTTGAGCAAATGTTTTCGATGGTTTAGTTAGAAGATGAAGAGAAAAGCAGGATGTTATGGAATTTGTAGGGAATCGCATTCACATAGCAAAAGAAATAGAAGAGATATATGTTTGTGGGTTTCTTATTACTGATATGTAAAATGTAAATGTATACATATATTATTAGATAGAGATCGTTGATGGTGATTAGAAACAGAAAAAGATGTGATAGCAGTGGGTGACACTGTTTAACCTGGGAGACAAAACAAAAGGGAAAGGAAATCAAAGTAGTGGGTAATTTAGCAGTTAAACTTGATCCTAATAGATTTGGGAAACCGACTGGTAACAACATTCATACAGAAACAAAGCTTTAATAAAGTGTGATTGTGATATTAATCAAATTCAAATTATGAATTGATTTTTATAAACTATAAATAATTAATATTAATATTTAATAAATATAAATATATATACAATAATAATTCTTTTAATATTATTGATAATAATAAAAGTAATAATAATAATAATAATAATAATAATAATAATAATAATAATAATACTAATAATAATAATAATAATATTAATAAGGATAATGCTATTCATCAATAATACCGTTACTGATATTATTAATAATAATAATAATAAATTTATTGAGAAAGATAATAATAATAATAATATGATAATATTAGTAATAGCAATATTGATAATAAAAATACTAAGTTTGATAATAATGATATTGATAACTATAAGTAATAATTTTTATTAATGATAATAACAAGTTATATGTATCAAATTTCATATCTATATATTATATATATTTATATTTATATTTATATTTATATACAAATATACATATACATGTACATATTTATTTATAAACAATTGTTCGTGAATCGTCGGGAATAGTCAAATGTATATATGAACACAATTCAAGGTTTTAGAGATTCCAATATTACAGACTTTGCTTATCGTGTCGAAATCATATAAAGATTAAGTTTAAATTTGATCGGAAATTTTCGGGTCGTCACAAAACTCACTTTAGCAGCATATAAAGTCGTTCACCAAAATGTGACCGAAACTCGGATTACCAAATAACCGTAGATCTCAACCTAGAGAACATATGTTGGTCAATAAATGTTTATCAAGCTAGGTCACGTCATAGTGTATCACAATCCTAATGCTCGAGATCGACATACAAAAGTTATCCAAAGTCGTTTCAAAAAGTCAATTTTGGACAGTTGTTTAACAAAACGAGATGTACCGTATATAAGGATTCATTTACTCGTTTGGCAATATTCAAAAATCCAATTTATCAATCTTACAAACAAGTTATTTAAATATTAATTGCAGATTCAAAAGTAATTTCAATTAACGTCAATTATAATTCAGTTGATCATATCTTTTAATTCATTCATCGAAACTATTCGATATCTAAATGAAAAGTTATTGATTTTTCGCCAGCTTTCCAAAAACATGTATATCATATACCTTTTACCAGTAATATATGTATTTAATTAGTGATTCATTATAAACTGTTTAACGATGAAATTTAGTATACAAGCATGCATAAACATATATACTCGAGCACTAGACATGTATACACTATTAATATATAAAAGATAAGATATGAATGCTCACTTATCAATATTGAGATTCAATATTGCAGGAAAGTACATAGACGCAACAGAGATGATAAACACTAGGTTTGACTTGCGAACAGTACCCATAACCTCCATAGCTATAACCCATAATTTCCTTAGCTCTATCCCGCTCGAAAACATATTTTGAAAGTAACACGCTCATAACCTCGTCGTAATATTTTATGTATACATATTAATAATACCCTTACTAATACTAATACTAATACTAATACTAAATATTATTATTAATATTAATATTAATATTTATAATAATATTAATATATATATATATATATATATATATATATATATATATATATATATATATATATATATATATATATATATATATATATATATATATATATATATATATATATATATATATATATATTTATTTATTTATTTATTTATACAGAGTGCATGATGAGATGAAATGAAAATGAATTACACGAATCAGGCTTCTGGCGAATTTATAGAGTTTTGGCCACCAGACTCACCATGCGATCGCATGGGTCTTGGGCACTATACCATGTGATCGCATGGCCTCCCTCACCAGCTCACACTCCGTTGTTTTCTTGTGTGTCGACATGTTTTAATAATGCGTAAATTGAAATTTAAAATTTTAAAAAGTCGTATTTATGAAATACTTCAGGGGTATTCTATGTAACTTATAATTAATAATTTCTATCATGTCGTTTTCATGTGAATAGTAAATGAATTAATTTAAATTCAACTATTTAAGCTACACGTTGTACGTCGTGCTTTACAAATTGTACATTATTAATTTAACTTCGTTTCTTAAAAAAAAAATACAAAAATTATATCATAAAAATAAAATGACTTAATACGTAAAATTTTTAATTTGAAATAGCATCGTTTAATAGTAAATTTTTAATCATTTCGTATATAAATATTGTTCGCATGATTCCGTATATATCGAAAACTCTTATATTTATTAAAATATGTATATAATACATGTTATGACGTTCGTGAATCGTTAGACAAACAGGGTGGTCAACCGTTATATAAAAAATCATTTTCAAAAGTTTTAAAACTTGTCAAAATTTCATTGCTTATCATGTCGAAAATATTAAATCATATAGAGAATTGGTTTAAATAAGTTGAAATTTTCCGGGTTATCACAGTTATCAAATCAACCGCACACGTGGGTGGTGCAGATAGAAAGATAACAAAATTATTTTAAAATGTAGTGCTTATATTATACAAAATTGTTTGATTCAAAAATGGAAACAATTTGAATTGTCAAATCAACCGCTAAAAGTCGTAGCAGCAGGTCCTAAAAGTCGTAGCAGCAGGTCAAATTAAATTAGTAAAAAATAGCGGGAACAATAGAACCTTCCGAGGTAGAAAACCAAGAGATACATATTTCTTTTATAGTTTAATGTGTACATTTTCACAAAATAAACACATCAAACTGGAGGGATTTAATGATGCGCCCTATGGTTTGCACGCATAATAAACTCATTATAAGTCAAAAAAGATGCTCAAAGGACATAAAAATAACATCAAAGGCAAATTTAATATATAGCCATTAATCGTTTTCCGACTAGAAAAGAATTATAAGATATAAATCAGATCGTCCAACATTTTGCGTAAGCCATAAAGGCAACTTTCTACACTTAAGCCCTAAAGTAAACACGTGAGCAGCACATATGCCACGTGAGCGTAAAACACCAAGTCGGTAACGCATCATTCGCATAAGTCAACCAATGACAATGTGACGCGTCTCCCCGAACATTACGGAGGACTCATGCCTATAAATAGATCCCTTGGGTCATCAATTTACATAATCTAAGAACTTGTCGCAAAGAACACACTTCCTTTCACACAATACTTTCTCACTATAGAACTTGACTTAGCCGCGCTAGACGGACCAACTCTCAGGTTGGCTCCGCAAAATTGATTAAGCTGATCCGGGTCTGCAAGGTTCCATCCCGAAGGTAAACATCAATCGATTATCCACCTCATTATACTTGGTTCTAGACCTGTGCTACTGCGCTAGCTGGAAATAGGTCTAACACTAACTATTCCACAAGATAGTGTGAGCAAACAGGAACAGGGGTTTAAAGATGATGTATAAATCCGAATATGCATATACATAATCGCCTTAACAAGAATACGTAAATTTATTCCATCGGTTTAAAGATACTTCACCCCTGTTTTTGTCAAGTGTATATGAATGATTTTATGTTATAATAAGAGGGTGTTTGTGTCATTACTTGAAAATAAATTCATTGAAAGCATGGTTATAAATTCTGCTTTTGTACAATTGTTACAGACTAATAGTTAACAATAGCCTGCCTTTGAATAACGGGTACTTCATAAAATAAAAGCTGTACATAGTATCAGGAACAGTGCAAGTGAATCAGATTTCAACACAATCATCGTCGTTATCAGTCTCGTTATCCCAATCAAGTTCAAATGAGTTGGCCGATTTCATCAATTCTGTTAGTCCAGTTAGATCCTCCAAATATGTCGGATGATTTATGGCTTGTAGGATAAAATCCAAACCCCTTTTCTGGTACTCCTTAACCACCTGCAACTCATGAAATTGTTAAAAAATGATCATTTTTTAGCAAAAGCCATAACAAAAAGGAAATATTGACGTTTGAGATTAATTCTGTAATTATTTTGGTCAGTGTTGTAAACGGCAGCAGTCTCGGTCGACTAGTCAATTTGATGACTAGTCCGTCCTGTTTCACCCAAAGACGTCTAATTAGTCGGTCAACGCTAAAAAGCTAGTTCAAAGTCGGTCTAATGCTGTCCGAGCCGGTCAAACTCAAGGTTGGTTAAAGTTAGGTCAAAATTTTAATATCTTTTATACTCGGATTTTGTGCCCTATACATATGTTTGAAAAATTTACGTTTGATAGATATATATATATACACACACATAGTTATATATAGATATATATACACACACATAGTATGTGTGTATGTGTGTATATATATAACTAAAAGTCAACGTTAGTCATCGTCCTACTCGAGACTGACTAGCCGTTTCAAAGTTCTGACCAACTCTTATCCGTCTAGCGACTTTTCCAACGTTGATTCCAGTACAACATTGGGAAAAAAATTGTGCCAGTTCTACTATAGCTTCACAATTTGTACAGAAGATACTTACGATTGGACAACAAGCGGTGCAACTACTTGAGGAATGGCCCACGAGAATCATCTGAGAAAACTGTGAAAGGGCGCCTCGAATTTGATGCGGTAATATACCAAGAGGTTGCTCACTGCTGCCACTATCCGAAGAGTTACCAAATTCTGCTTCTGCAGATATTCTAAAAAAAAATAAAAAAAAATTGTACACCAACCAACATTAATCATATTCCAACTATAGCATATAACTGTATAGTAATCAAATAATTTTTATATTTGTAAGTTATATGCAAATGAATATATATACATATAATAAACACTAATTGGTTCAAAAGAACTGAATCATTACCCAAGAGGATGATGCAAAATCCCTACTAAGAGCTCAACTGCGAGAGCAGATGCAATAGGAGCAAGACCGGGACGTGTCACCGTACATTGCTGGTCCAAAGTACGGTTGGCTGTTGACTGCATAACTTGTTAGGTTAGCATCCAAATTATACTAACTAATACATGGTGATATTATTATAGATTAAATTTAAATCATTCATTAATTAGAGACATAATTACGCGGATAGTCCATGTAGTTTTTATTCCACTAGTAGTCCTTCAAATTAAAATTTCTTTTGAATTCTTTTTATAATTTTTTGCGTGGATGGTCCCTCCGTCAAAAATCGTTAAACTTCTCCGTCAACTAGCATCACATGCGTGTCACATGAGGGTAGTTTAGTCATTATCATGGTGAACCACAGGGACTATTCGCGTAATTATGTCTTGATTAGACTAGATTGTTTTAACTAATAGGTATATACTTATAAATACCTAAATTTGATCAACCAAACTTTGGTAACATTTCAAGTCTAAAACCAACCAATATAAATTCACAGATAGCTATTTATCGTGAAAAAAAAAAATGTTGCTTACGTCAACAGGTGCAACAACGTCATTACAAAAGTAACAACCAAGCCTCAGCTTGCTGTCACTTTGTGTCAGCGACATATTTTCAACAGTCGTCGATATCGAGCCAACAGATGCAGCTTTCGAATCAACGGGTCCACCGAAAGGACCAGCACCGTGACGCATTACCAGGAAACTATCAAACCCCAACGCTGCTGTTATTGTTAGCTGAAAATCAAAGTTCAAAAAAAGTGTAAAATACTAAATTTTAAGTTTTCTTGGTAATTGAAACAAAAATGGGGCCCGCTGGTTATTTACTATGCTAACCTTATTAGCGTTGGCACATAATAAAGTTGGAAGCCAACGACTTTCTCTTGTATCGGTCAACAAAAACACAGCATCATGAGACTCGACTAAATTGTGAAGACGTTTGCAGTCGTCAAGCACGTTTTGTTCTTCTTGACTAGGCACTGGATGACCAGGCATAGGTATAGCCATTACTATACCTTCTGCTTCCTGTAAATGAATCAATAAAACAAAAAACAGATATTTAAATCAATTTTTTTTTTTTTTTTTTTTTTTTTTTATTATTTTTTTTTTTTTGCAAAACGTGAATATTTGAAAAAGGTCATACTCTAGAAAAAGATTATTACCACTGCTGGAAAAATTCTGTTGAGACTTTTAACTGCTGCCAAGGCTTTAAAGTCACCACCATCGAGACAGTCTTCCAATGTATATAACGATTGCCTCAATGGATTTGACATGGCCACCTTACCACTATCGACTAAGGTTATTTTCCTTACACCCCAAGCCTGCATCACACATATGTGTATCATTCGCCAAAGTCAGTCAAATTTAGGTAAAAAAAATTTAAATTTTTTAAAATTAGATTTTGTGCCATATATCTATGTTTGAAGTATTTATGTTTTATGTTTGATATATATAAATAGGACAAAATTACACGGGAGGTCCCTGTGGTATGTTCGAAACTACAACCGGGGTCCAAAAGAATTTTTTTGACTTGGGGGGTCACTGTGGTATGCATTTGTTTCGCGGGGAGTCCAAAAAGCTCACTGACGTCAATTATTCTGTCAAATCTCATCATGTGCAGGGCATGTGAGGGCAAAAACGTCATTTAAGCTATTTATCTTCTCTTTGCAAAAGGATAACAGCAACATGTCTATGAACTTTTTGTGCTTATTATAAAACTCCAAAATCAAAAACCCAGAAAATTAACAAACTTTATTTTTGTCAAAAAAAAAAAAAAAAAAAAAAAAAAGCCTTTATTGCTTGCCCATTTTCACCCAGTTCACCATGTATCCACAATCATCATCAATAATCAATAAATCAATAATCAATAATCAATAATAACTTAACATAACATAACATAACATAATAATTAAAATAAAACTCCTCTTTAAAAAAAATTTAAATAAACTTCATTAAAATATAGAGAAAAGATTGCATCTTGCTTTTGCCATTTTTTGAATTCCACATTCAGTCATTCAGTCAGAGCAGTGATAGTTCATATCTGTTTCTACTAAGCTCCCTGTTATTTTCCTGCCATTATGGGGATCAATTGAAATATTGAATATGCTATTTGTGATTACGATGACGTATCAGAGAGGGAAATAAAGAACGGTCGATCCATTTGCTGCATAACGTTTAATTTAACACACGCCGTACCTTCAAGTTTATTATTATGATGGTAGCGAGCGGAGGTAAACGACGGCGCTGGTAGAAAACGAGTACGGTGGCGGAAGAGATTCACAACAGAGGTTAAAATAAAATTGACGAAAACGAAGATTCAATCACAACATAGGCTTATCAAACTGGTCCAGATCCAGATCCAGATCCATATCAAGTTTGTCACGGATGGTTGTGTTATTCCGGTGGTGGTTGTGGTTTTTATTCTCTTCAAACGTGAAACTCCGGTCATGGTGGCGACGGTGACCTCCGGTCTTCATGACGGAGTAACATTAAATGGGTATGATCAGTTTATTAACGATTAGAGTTTTAATTGTGAGATTTATGCAATTTTTTGTTTGAAGATGGTTGGAATCGAATGTGAGATGGCTGGGTTTATCGAATGTCAGGGGAAGCAATAGTCAAGGAAAGTTAAGTAGGTTGGTGAAAGAGATAAAAAGTTTAAATGACCATTGTACCCTCATGTGCACTGCATCTGGTGGCTTTTAACAGAATTATTAACGGTGTTTAGTGAATTGGACTCCCCGCGAAACAAATGCATACCACAGTGACCCCCCAAGTCAAAAAAATTATTTTGGACCCCGGTTGTAATTTCGAACATACCATAGGGACCCCCGTGTAATTTTGTCTATAAATAGGGTGAGGATCCATGGAGAACTTGTGTAGAGAGAAACTAGAGAACTCACATATTAATGTACATGCACCTACCATATGCACCTATTTTTTAAAAAAAATAAATAAATAATTTCCAGGAAAAAAAATTTCTTCTAGGAAAAAAAAAATTCCAAAATTTTTTTAATTCCACGTCAGCAGACTGACTACCACGTCAGCACAGACACGTGGCAGTCAGTCTGTGCTGACGTGGCATGCTGACGTGGAAAAATTTAAAACAAATTTCCTAATTTTTTTTTTTTTTTAAATTCTTAATTTTTTTTTCCCGAATTTTTCAAAATTTAGCCCGATTTAGAGTTTAGGGTTTAGTGTTTTGGGTTTAGTCCCTAAACCCTAAACTCTAAACCGTTCGTGTTAAAAAACTCAATCTAAACCCTAAACCCTAATTTCTAAAGGGGGATGATACTCACACACTCAATATTGATCCATACACACTTAATTGACTATTATGTCCTTACTTACAATAATGGAGGTTCAAGTCCCTAGATAAATTTAAGGATATAATTGTAAGTTTTATGATAAAAAGTGTGTATGGATCAAAAATTGGTGTGTCAGTATCACCTCCCATTTCTAAACCCTAATTTCTAAACCCTAATTTATGTTTAGGAATGATTTGATGCGATAGGACGAAAATACCCTTACTAATATGAGTGAAATAAGTGAAATAACATGGTGCTAAGAAAGGCTCGGCATGTAATGTTATATTCTCGAGTTTTTTTTCGAGCCGAAAAGAATGGAAAAGAAAGTGGATGAGAGTGTTTTACTATCTTTCTCAATCCGTTCAAATATGAGCGGAGAGTGTTCTTAACAAAAACATAATATACTATCCTTCCTAATTATCTACTATCCTTTCCTTTCCGCTTAAAATAAAAACTCGAGAATCACTATTAGTTTTTAATCCGTCTATTTCCTTTCTTTTCCATTTAAAAAAAAAAAACTCAAGAATGCAGCGTAAGTGAAATAACATGGTGCTATGGGTTCTCTCCAATGTCAAGTTCTCTCTAGATCCTTTCACTATATATATATATATATATATATATATATATATATATATATATATATATATATATATATATATATATATATATATGGGAAAGAAACGCTGTAATGTAATCAGGAGAAAGCACCCCAGTATGCTTATTTTTTTAAGATGTGACTCACCATAAGCATGCGTGCAACTTGACATCCAAGAGTCCCTGCTCCCAACAAAAGACATTTAGTACCAGACAGCATGTTCAGGTTCAAAGACGGCAATGCACGCCATCTCATTAGCTTCAGATTCAAATCCGCAGCTGATATTGCCATTCTGCATGATTTACTTGAGAGTTACTTATATTATTAAAACTACAAATTATGAACAGTCAAGTTTGCAAAAATTCACTACTCTGTGAGTACTCGTTCTGGACATTTTAAGGAGTACTCGAATGTTGGCCAAGTTTGACTTTGACCGAATGGTGACCAATTTTTATAGTAATACCGAGTTTTGACCGATTTTCGAAGTAATCCCGAGTTTTGACACATAAAAACAGAGTCTAACCACCAAATGTACCTAGTCGGATCCATGGAAGTAGATAGATTTATGCATCTGGGTACTCTCTTCCCTCTATTGAGTTCCCATCCAACAGCATTAGGCACATGTTGTCGATCTTGCCAGGCTAATTTACATTGAAAAAAAATTACACGTAACAGGAGACAATTATATTATAGATTATAGATCATAATAATTTAAACTTTTAATAAAGAGGAAAAATTGTTTTTTTTAACAAAGCGATTACCCAATTATGCCTGCTCTACCTTGTGAAGGTTGTATGAGAGCTTCACCAACAAGGGACAAGCTGAGGTCAGCAAAGCCATGGTTCTCACGATAGCACAAAAATTGCACCTTTTTAATGTTCCATCTTGCAGATATAAATGCCAGATAGTTGCGTAAAGGCCACCCAGGATTATTTGGAAGATGACATGGATCATAGAAACCAAATAGGATCTGCCAACACCATAACAAAGTTTTATTACCCAATAAAAAGAAAAAAACTATGGCCACTGAGATTTTTTGCCAGGTAATAATTGTAAGTTTTACGATACAACCCAAAGATATATTGTACAGTAAAAGCACCCATGTGTTCCATAAAAAACCGCACATTCACAATTGGAAGTAACAAAATGGGCAGGCCAGGTGAGTTGGGTAATGGGTTGGGTTGACCCGCAAACAATTTTTTTTCTTTTTTTACATGGACTTGTATATTTTTGAATTTATTATATGTGATTACAGAAGTAGAGAAACAAAATTCCAATAGATGTAGTTAGCATTAAATCACCCTTAAGGTCACAGTTGACCCGTTCGACCTGTTAGAGAACAAAGACAGCCCAATTGACCCATTTTCAGGATAACCAGTGAAACGGCTATATATATGGATATACCAGACATTCATGTGTCCTATATCTATAGAAATAAATGTGACATTACCTTATCATCTTCACGTTGACAAGCTTCAAAGTCCTTTAGTGGTCTGGTAGTAGCATGTGAATTTGAAGATATTGAAATCAAAAAGAATGGCACATCTACAAAATCATGTATTTATCAATTTTGAATACTTACTCGTTTATGCCAGCAACATATAAACATACTTCCACATATAAGATCTAAAACACTGCTCGACTTCTAAGTTAATAATAGTTATTTTTACCATTTTCATGCTCCATTTTTTTGGTCTCATGTTTTCTCATCACATCAAATACAAGGAATCCAAAGTAGATAGGATGCATATTAAATGACAACTGGTCAGAGCACATTGTTAATGGCTTCTCGATAACAACATTTATCATCAGAGAAAATAAAAAACTTGGTAGTTGAGTTCTTATCACTTTTCACTTTAAAAGATACTAATTTGACCACAAAATCAATATATTGTAGCACAACCACGCACACACACACACACACACACACACACACACACACGTTACACATGCATAGATACATTCATGTAACGCTAATCCATAACTAAACTAACAGAATAGCACAAAAGTCCGAAAAATCTATATACCTGCTGTTAAACTTGACGTGCGCCACTCATTACAACATGACAACACTGATTCAGTCTGTGTGCCATGAAAGTACAACGATACAAAATTAAGAAAAAGAAACAAAAAAACATTGACATAAAGTATAAATTAATCTACTAGTCAAACCTCATCTGGTGTAAACCATTTAGACGCTGGCTTTAAATCAACCAATGTTGCAGGTGGGTCAAGAACCAGAGCCGGGAAAGCAAACCAATAATAAAAGTTAAATTTCTTAAGGTCTGCAAATGATATAAGAAGGAACCTCAAAAGCACCGAACCGTCTTCCTCTGCCTTTCCCAATCGGATATCGTCCCAAATCTAGTATTCAAAGTTTTTATATCATATGCATATAAGTAACTATAAAACTAATTCGAGTTTTAAAGAAAGGTAATGGTGTCCTTAACCATACCTTCTTTGCTTCAGCCTTTAATAAACCTTGTTTATCAAGGGCGTGAAAACCTTCCAACGTATTTGTGTTGTACAAAGTGCCAGGAACGGAACATTTGTTTCTGTTACCCCTGCTGGTTTCGATCGATGGTTCATCGTTTGGTTCGGTTGGTAAGGAATCGGTAAGAAGAGTTAGATGACTTGATACTTGAGAATTTGAGCAAGGTGCATAAAAACCTATAAGGATATATTGTCAATACATTCAGATTAGTAACCAATAATCACGGTGTCTCTAATTCTATAAACTAAATTGTCTCGAATCCTAAATTTGCCAAATATTAGAAGAATAAATGTTACAGAAATAAACCTGTTATCGAAATTGGTGACTCGTCTATTTTTAACTTGTTGAGTTTTAAAGAAGATAACCCATGCCAAAAACCCTCATCCACAGAACTCTGAAACGGTGCAAATTGCAAAACAGGCTCGTTCTTGTTACCAGCCATATTTGCAGATCACAATTTACGAACAATTGCGTCTTACTCCAGCTATAAATTCTAATCTTCTATGTAAAACTTCATACAGTAAGTAATACAAGTAAGTAAGTAAATTTTGTCATAACCAACAAACCAGAGTACAACTTAAAACCTATTTTCAGTAACAATGCATTACACAATTGTATCTTATGCACATAACCTGATCAACATTGATAAAGTGCAACTTTTAGACACTTAAAAGCATTAAAACAAAATTTACTGTAGAAATCTAATGTGAATCAATCAATCAATACAATATATAATATCAAAGAATCAACTTTCAATGAACAATTAAACATACTACCCTACATCGGAGCTAAGGTTAGGACTTCCTTTACGGTGATAAAAGTTAAAGTTTACTAATAACCAAAGATTGAAGGTTATACCTGATTCTTCTGATACTCGTATGAGACGATTTTAAATTTTTTATATAATCGAAGAGATTCTTGAAATATTTGATAAAGATTATTATTATTATTATTATTATTATGAACTATATATATATATATGAAACGTGATTTAGAGATGACTTCAACAAGTCATGTTAACTTTTGACTTTTTAAAGTCATATTTAGGGCCATTGTTCTCCAAAGATATAATTTAATTTAGGAACTCTTTTTTATTTTTTATTTTTTCATATGGGGCAGATTTAAGCTCTAATTCTGGTCCACTCATTCATTTATTTCATTTCGTTTTCTTTTTATTTCTCACTTTTCTCTCAAAACATAAATTCCTCAAATCATTAAAAAGGGATTTTGGAAATGAGGAAGCGGGATTCGATCGAGAGCGTAAGAGGCAACCTTGTTCTCCTCGTTCTTAGCTACAATTTGATACTAGCGGTAAGCTCTAACTCCAAATTTCGTTTTCGTGTTCATCATATAAATTTAGGGCTTTTGATTGTGAGTTCATAAATGGAACCCAACTAGTTGTTAATGAAGATGATAACTAGGATTCGGGTTTATAAGTGATGAGGGCGGGTTTTGGGTTTGGTGAGAGAGTTTAAACATGTAAGGCTTGCATAGAGTGAATAATCACTAGTATTAGTGATTATTGAAGTAGTGGAAACCATTTGTGTACATTTGGTTGACTAATTTTGAATATAGTCAAAATTAGGGTTTGTTGGTGATTTCGGTTCGATTGTTGTTTGTGTAAGGTTTATAAACTTAAATTTAGTTAAGTTAAAGTATAAACTTGAGTTAATGGCGTTTTGGAGTCAAAACTAGCAAATGTGAGAATTTGGCTTTGTTAAGGGTCAAAATGGGATTTGGGCGATTATGCGGACTAGTGTGTGTTTAATGGCTATATGTGGTGTCTTTGGGTATTTCAGGAACGCGGGAACTAGTCTCGTTAGTTTTGGACCTTCGGGTAGCGTTAAAAGTGCAAAAGGGTGTACTTTGCACTTGTTGTTCATTTGGGCGGGTCGAGAGTCCAAAGAGGTTGTATGTTGATTATGTGTATACCTATATGTGTATTATAGATAAAATCTTGCTCGGTTGCGTGTGGTGGAGATTTCGCGCATGGTTTGTAATGCTCGAGTTCACGAGGTGAGTGGAATAATTATACGTGTATGTATATAATGTATTTATTTTTGTAGGATGGATATGTGTTATCTATACCACCCATGAGTTAGTGATATATGTCGTTGTACACTAACGGTTGTTATGAACTGATATGTGTTGTCGTTACCACCCATGAGTTAGTAATATATGTCGTTGTACACTAACGGTTGTTATGAACGAATATGTGTTGTCGTTACCACCCATGAGTTAGTGATATATGTTGTTGTACACTAACGGTTGTTATGAACGGATATGTGTTGTCGTTACCGCCCAAGGGTTAGTGATATATGTCGTTGTATACTAACGGTTGTTATGATCACCGATGGGAAATTCTAGTACCATCCCCATGTGCGAAAACCATGGTTATGTGTTATAGTGTAGCATAATGTATTGTTCGAGTTATATGTGCTATTGTTTGTGCTAGCTTGTGGTCTTGAAGGTTTAGCGTTATACTTTTCGATGGTATGCTATATAAATTGCTAGCGTGTATGAGGTAATTGTGTATGTGATTGCAAGTAAGTAGGTTATATATGTATATGTATAATTATTGCATTCACTAAGCTTTATGCTTACCCCTCTCGTTGTTTACCTTTTTACAGGTATTGTGATTGTATGGCTAGCTAGTCGTTAGACTAGATGTGTAGGAGCGCTTGGGCTCGATGTGGTGGCTTTCGGAGATTTGGACGCGGATTGGGGATTTGGTAGTCCCCGGGATTATGCTCTTGGTATTGGGTTGGGTTATTGAGTATTAACCCGTATTTTGTGTAATTGGGTCGTTGTTACAAATGATTTTGTAATGTGTTATTTGTGTACCAAGGGTTATATTAAGTTGTTAAACGTAACGTTATGATATTATGTTTTCGATTAAAACAGAGTTGAAGGTGTTATGTATCATGTACGTTTTAATGGGACCTATCTTATAAATAAATAATAAAAAATGTGTACTTCGTTTTTGGTAAACGGATTTGGGGTAGTTACAAGTGGTATCAGAGCATAGTCTAAGGGAATTAGGTGGCCTTGGAATAGGTGCCTAGTCTTAGAGTTATTGGCTATTATGCATTATTTGCGGGACTTGTAGGAATACGGGTCGGATTGAGATTTGTTAGTGCCTTAGAGTAGGTGACTAACTAGGACTTGTGTTTGTCCAAAGCGTGATTATGTGGGGCCTTATTTCGCGTGTAAATTAGTGCCTTAGATTGCTAGTGCCTAATGTAAGTAGGCGAACTTGGACATTGTTTTAGTGGTAGTCACCTAGGTTGTAGGTTGACTTGTTGTTGTGGTGTACTTGTGTACGTTTATTATTATATTGTAAATTGGTGTGTATATACATACATATATTGGTGCGGTGTCCTAGAGACAAATCTATTGGAGAGATTTGAATGTTTGGCGGTTTTGAGTGATCAAGTTCACGGTAAGGACTTTTGTCATTCGGGTAATAGGAGTTATCGCGTGTTATTTTGTGTGAATGTTGCATCAGTCCGGGTACAGTAATGTGCGTGATAATGCGAAAATGGTAAGGTACGCAATTGTAATAATGAATGATTACCATTATTACAACCGTGTATCTTGGCACCAAGCATGACATGATGAGTACCGAGCGGAGGAAACGTGGCATGGTTGGGGTAGAATCGGGACGAGTTAGGAATCTTTATTGGTTCCTATGATATAGTGGTCTAAGGTGTTGTGCTTGTTGTCACATCGGATTCGTTGCGTGTCAAAAATTTTTACGGTGGTTTTGGTTAGCTAAGGTAAATGAGCGAACTCACGAGTTCGAAGCGTGCGTAGTCACCCTAAGTAGTGGGTGCACTATTGAGATTGTCATTGGTTGTGGTTACCCATCGTAACTAGGATAACCCATAATGGTGTGGGTGTGTGCGACGAAAACTTGAATTCCGTAATGGAATGCGACAAGTCTAATGATTGTAGTTTTGTGTTACACTCTGTAGAGTGTGTGTGGTTAGGGAATCATGTAAGGATTCTAGTTGTGAGTCGCCTGAGAATTGGCGAATCGGGGAGTCTTCGGGTCGTTAAACTCATGGGACTGGGACCCATATGTCAATGGTTGAGTTAGTGTGTTGTGGACTATAGGGTAACATTCCTAACGAAATATCCCATGTAGTTGTGGTTGTGCCGATATGTAGAAGGGTGTAAGACTTGGTGTTCCCGAGCATCTCTTTAGTGTTAGATGAAAGGTTTCGTGAGGCTTTATCGTTTGGCCTTGTGGAAATTTCGGATAGCGTGTGATCGCTAGGAACTTTTGATAAAACAATAAATCGTAAGGTTTGTCTGGTAGGTATGATTCGGGTCATCATTGTGGAGATATGGGTGACATCGGGTGTATGGAACCTAAAGATCGAGTTTCTAAAATTCGGTTGATTGTGGTGGGAGTCTGCATGACACTGCGTCAGGTGCCTCTTTATACCTGCTAGTGTAATGTTCAACTCCGGTATCGGTGTGATCACTTTGTGCTAAGGGTGACCGTGAGATGCCCTTGAAAGCTGCAGAGATTGTAATAGTGATCAACTGGTGATAGTAATTCGACGGTGGCAAAAATCGAAGTTTAAGAGCATTGCGGTCAGTACTTCTTATGAAGTGACGATATCGTGGTTGACGCAACTATTGTATCGGATTGGTCACTCTTCTCCATGAGAGTGAGCAATTGTTGATAAAGGTTCGTTGCGTAGAAGGTCGGGTGAACTCGACTGAGAATCATGACTAAGTAAGCGGAGTGGCGTATGCCTAGGCTTGGAGGCGTATGTAGGAATTTGGTGGAGTTCGCTTTGCGAACGATTAAGGTAGTTGATTGTGATTTGTGGTATGAAGGTGCGATGTCGTCGCGTGTATGACACCTCTAGTGATTGTGTATGACGGCTCTGAGAGCCTATAGTGAGTTTGCGGCGATTCGGTATTTATGATCAATGAAGAGAATGATCATGTGTGTTGTGGAATGGTAATTCCGCAGGATGTTACCATCTTTGCGGTAAGAATGTGGAGCTAAATCCTAAGTGGGGGAGTTTTTACTGCCGCCCGAGGAAACTCCGGTGGTGTTATGTATAGTGAACTATCGGAGTGTACCGAGCTAGGACTCAATAGGGATTCATAGTCCCTAACTAGGAAGAGTGACGGGTTGTTGATGTTGACTCGAGATCGTGCGCTACGATTGTGAGTTACGATTCCTAAATGTTATGTGTAGAGTTGTGATGATGGGATCGAATGAAGTGTAAGTATTCCCATGTAAGGTGGTCGTGTAGTACCAATGTGCGGTATGAGACGAAATGTGAAGTTTGAGATCCTGAAGTACGAGAATGCAACTGTCGTTGAGGGTGCTCTCGTGATGTAAATCTGGTTTGGTGTGAAACTCGGATAGTAATGTTGTATGAATACGAGTTAGGTATTGTGGTGTTTGTTGTATTTTCCCTGTCGGGAAACGTGATTGTGGAAATTGTCAGTGGATTATTCCACTTTATGGATGATTGTGAGGCGGGGAGTGCCGGTTCATATTGTCTCACATAGAGACACGCGGTTGTTGTTTGTTTGCGAGAGTGTGTTCCCTAGTGATGCGACTCGTTGGTTGCATGGAAATGTCGAGGCCATCCTTAATGGACGGTCTAGGTAGGAGGATTCACCCAGCGTCGGTGAATATTTGTGGGTCGTGTGGTAAATCGCGAATTGTTATGACGATAATTCGCTGTTGTTGGAGTTTTAGTATACGAATAGTTTCCATACTAGTACTAGGAAGCCGTAGTGTATTGGATGTGTTGTAGGGTTTAAGAGAGAAACCCTGTGTCGAGTGTTGATGTTTTGCCTAGTTCGTGGTGTATTAATGTTGTCCGAGATTAATCCAGAGACTGGTGGTCGTGTGCGGATCGATTGATGGGAAAGTTGTGTTCCCAGTGTGATTATTTGGCGTTTATGAACCGATGAAGTACGGAATTTTAACGCGGCATGAATCCTTCTCGATTTGGATTAATGCAAGACTTGGGTCACCTCGTAGTGGACCTAGTAGATCGCGTTGGTGATATAGTTATGGAAGCAGCTTGTTGCGAGTATTGCCAAGAGATTTTAAAGGAATATATGGTGTTTTCCGTATTTCCTAAGTCGGCATTTTGGGCGTTGAGCGTATGAGATACCGCTGGTTGCGGTAATGCACGCTAGTGACTATTAGCGTGTGGTGAGATTTTTGGGTTAATGCAAATTTGTTAAGGACATCGAGTTTGGATGTGTGTCGAAGGGCCATAAAGTGTGGGTTCGGTTGGTTAAATGACGAGGATCACGAGGACGTGATCGAAATAAGTGGGGGAGAGTTGTAAGACCCGTTTATTCATACGATGTGTATATGTAGAGCACGTACGATATATAATGAATATATATATATATATATATATATATATATATATATATATATATATATATATATATATATATATATATATATATATATATGTCGTACGATGGACCTAATGAGATATCATTTCGAGTTGTGACGTGAAGTTATGATGTACGTGAACGCATGCATGAGAATAGATGAGTGCATGGGAATGTATATATATATATATACACGTATATGCATGGCGAGATTATGAAAGTATTCATGCGTTGGAACGAGACGTGTAAGCATGTGTACGTATATGTATAGAAAATATATATAACGAATATATATATGTATGTATGTACGTTGCATGCATGTATATTGTGTACGCGAGTTAAATGATGAAGGGTTATAAGTACATGTTTAGGATCGTACGTTGCAAGTATGAAGCGTGCAAAGCGTATACGAGTGGAAGGGTTGTGGTGCATGAAAAATGGTAAAAGTATGCCTACGGTCGCGGCGCGGGACTCGATGGTCGCGGCATGGAGAATCAAAGGGTTTGGCAACAGCAGCTCGACAAAATGGATCCCAGACCGAAGTAAAACCCGCGGCGCGGAGGGGTTCGGTCGCGGCGCGACCCCTCTGGGTGTCTGGTCCGAAATTTTGTAAAATGAAGGTTTTTTCAAGGGCGTTTTGGTCATTTCACGTATGGGGCAGATTTAAGTCCCAATTATGGTCCACTCATTCATTTATTTCATTTATTTTTCTTTTTCTTTCTCACTTTTCTCTCAAAACATAAATTCCTCAAATCATTAAAAAGGGATTTTGGAAAGGAGGAAGCGGGATTCGATCGAGAGCGTAAGAGGCAACCTTGTTCTC
Source organism: Rutidosis leptorrhynchoides (assembly GCF_046630445.1). Taxonomy (NCBI): domain Eukaryota; kingdom Viridiplantae; phylum Streptophyta; class Magnoliopsida; order Asterales; family Asteraceae; genus Rutidosis; species Rutidosis leptorrhynchoides. Next base: position 222,228,585 of record NC_092338.1, on the reverse strand, counting down.
TTTGTTCTTAGCTACAATTTGATATTAGCGTTAAGCTCTAACTCCGAATTCGTTTTCATATTCATCATCTAAATTTAGGGCTTTTGATTGTGAGTTCATAAATGGAACCCAACTAGTTGTTAATGAAGATGATAACTAGGATACGGGTTTATAAGTGATGAGGGCGGGTTTTGGGTTTGGTGAGCGAGTTTAAACATGTAAGGCTTGCATAGTGTAGTGACCCGAACTTTTCCATGTTTATATATATATTAAATGAAATTGTTATTTACATGATTAAGTGTTTCCAACATGTTAAGCAATCAAACTTGTTAAGACTTGATTAATTGAAATAGGTTTCATATAGACAATTGACCACCCAAGTTGACCGGTGATTCACGAACGTTAAAACTTGTAAAAACTATACGATGACATATATATGGTTATATATATAGTTAACATGATTTTATTATAAGTATGTATCTCATTAGGTATTTTAACAATGAGTTATATACATAAAAATGAGACTATTAATTTAAGAAACTCGAAAACGATATATATAACGATTATCGTTATAACAACGTCTTACTAGGTACATATGAATCATATTAAGATATTGATACACTTGGTTAATTATGTTAAATGATAAGTAAATATATTATTAAGTGTATTAACAATGAAATACATATGTAAAAATAAGACTACTAACTTAATGATTTCGAAACGAGACATATATGTAACGATTATCGTTGTAACGGCATTTAACTGTATATATATCATACTAAGATATATTATATATCATAATATCATGATAATATAACAATTTAACATCTCATTTGTTATAATAAACAATGGGTTAACAACATTCAACAAGATCGTTAACCTAAAGGTTTCAAAACAACATTTACATGTAACGACTAACGATGACTTAACGACTCAGTTAAAATGTATATACATGTAGTGTTTTAATATGTATTCATACACTTTTGAAAGACTTCAAGACACTTATCAAAATACTTCTACTTAACAAAAATGCTTACAATTATATCCTCGTTCAGTTTCATCAACAATTCTACTCGTATGCACCCGTATTCGTACTCGTACAATACACAGCTTTTAGATGTATGTAATATTGGTATATACACTCCAATGATCAGCTCTTAGCAGCCCATGTGAGTCATCTAACACATGTGGGAACCATCATTTGGCAACTAGCATGAAATATCTCATAAAATTACAAAAATATGAGTAATCATTCATGACTTATTTACATGAAAACAAAATTACATATCCTTTATATCTAATCCATACACCAACGACCAAAAACACCTACAAACACTTTCATTCTTCAATTTTCTTCATCTAATTGATCTCTCTCAAGTTCTATCTTCAAGTTCTAAGTGTTCTTCATAAATTCCAAAAGTTCTAGTTTCATAAAATCAAGAATACTTCCAAGATTGCAAGTTTACTTCCAAGTTTTCTAAATCCATTCCAAGTAATCCTTCAAGATCAAGAAACCTTTGTTACTTATAGTAGGTTATCTTTCTAATACAAGGTAATAATCATATTCAAACTTTAATTCAGTTTCTATAACTATAACAATCTTATTTCGAGTGGAAATCTTACTTGAAATTGTTTTCGTGTCATGATTCTGCTTCAAGAACTTTCAAGCCATCCAAGGATCCTTTGAAGCTAGATCTATTTTTCTCATTTCCAGTAGGTTTATCCAAGGAACTTGAGGTAGTAATGATGTTCATAACATCATTCGATTCATACATATAAAGCTATCTTATTCGAAGGTTTAAACTTGTAATCACTAGAACATAGTTTAGTTAATTCTAAACTTGTTCGCAAATAAAAGTTAATCCTTCTAACTTGACTTTTAAAATCAACTAAACACATGTTCTATATCTATATGATATGCTAACTTAATGATTTAAAACCTGGAAACACGAAAAACACCGTAAAATCGGATTTACGCCGTCGTAGTAACAGGCTGTTTTGGGTTAGTTAATTAAAAACTATGATAAACTTTGATTTAAAAGTTGTTATTCTGGGAAAATGATTTTTATTATGAACATGAAACTATATCCAAAAATTATGGTTAAACTCAAAGTGGAAGTATGTTTTCTAAAATGGTCATCTAGACGTCGTTCTTTCGACTGAAATGACTACCTTTACAAAAATGACTTGTAACTTATTTTTCCGACTATAAACCTATACTTTTTCTGTTTAGATTCATAAAATAGAGCTCAATATGAAACCATAGCAATTTGATTCACTCAAAACGGATTTAAAATGAAGAAGTTATGGGTAAAACAAGATTGGATAATTTTTCTCATTTTAGCTACGTGAAAATTGGTAACAAATCTATTCCAACCATAACTTAATCAACTTGTATTGTATATTATGTAATCTTGAGATACCATAGACACGTATACAATGTTTCAACCTATCATGTCGACACATCTATATATATTTCGGAACAACCATAGACACTCTATATGTGAATGTTGGAGTTAGCTATACAGAGTTGAGGTTGATTCCAAAATATATATAGTTTGAGTTGTGATCAATACTAAGATACGTATACACTGGGTCGTGGATTGATTCAAGATAATATTTATCGATTTATTTCTGTACATCTAACTGTGGACAACTAGTTGTAGGTTACTAGCGAGGACAGCTGACTTAATAAACTTAAAATATCAAAATATATTAAAAGTGTTGTAAATATATTTTGAACATACTTTGATATATATGTATATATTGTTATAGGTTCGTGAATCAACCAGTGGTCAAGTCTTACTTCCCAACGAAGTAAAAATCTGTGAAAGTGAGTTATAGTCCCACTTTTAAAATCTAATATTTTTGGGATGAGAATACATGCAGGTTTTATAAATGATTTACAAAATAGACACAAGTACGTGAAACTACATTCTATGGTTGAATTATCGAAATCGAATATGCCCCTTTTTATTAAGTCTGGTAATCTAAGAATTAGGGAACAGACACCCTAATTGACGCGAATCCTAAAGATAGATCTATTGGGCCTAACAAACCCCATCCAAAGTACCGGATGCTTTAGTACTTCAAAATTTATATCATATCCGAAGGGTGTCCCGGAATGATGGGGATATTCTTATATATGCATCTTGTTAATGTCGGTTACCAGGTGTTCACCATATGAATGATTTTTATCTCTATGTATGGGATGTGTATTGAAATATGAAATCTTGTGGTCTATTGTTACGATTTGATATATATAGGTTAAACCTATAACTCACCAACATTTTTGTTGACGTTTAAAGCATGTTTATTCTCAGGTGAATACTAAGAGCTTCCGCTGTTGCATACTAAAATAAGGACAAGATTTGGAGTCCATGTTTGTATGATATTGTGTAAAAACTGCATTCAAGAAACTGATTTCGATGTAACATATTTGTATTGTAAACCATTATATAATGGTCGTGTGTAAACAGGATATTTTAGATTATCATTATTTGATAATCTACGTAAAGATTTTTAAACCTTTATTTATGAAATAAAGGTTATGGTTTGTTTTAAAAATGAATGCAGTCTTTGAAAAACGTCTCATATAGAGGTCAAAACCTCGCAACGAAATCAATTAATATGGAACGTTTTTAATCAATAAGAACGGGACATTTCACATAGAGTGAATAATCACTAGTATTAGTAATTATTGAAGTAGTGGAAATCATTTGTGTACATTTGGTAGACTAATTTTGAATAGAGTCAAAATTAGGGTTTGTTGGTGATTTCGGTTCGATTGTCGTTTGTGTAAGGTTTATAAACTTAAATTGAGTTAAGTTAAATTATAAAATTGAGTTAATGGCATTTTGGAGTCAAAACTAGCAAATGTGAGAATTTGACTTTTTTAAGGGTCAAAATGGGATTTGGGCGATTATGCGGACTAGTGTGTGTTTAATGGCTATATGTGGTGTCTTTGGGTATTTCGGGAACGCGGGAACTAGTCTCATTAGTTTTGGACCTTCGGGTAGCGTTAAAAGTGCAAAAGGGTGTACTTTGCACTCATTGTTCATTTGGGCGGGTCGAGAGTCCAAATGATGTTGTATTTGAATATGTGTATACCTAGATCATATTATAGGTAAAATCTTGCTCGGTTGCGTGTGGTGGAGATTTCGCGCATGGTTTGTAATGCTCGAGTTTACGAGGCGAGTGGAATAATTATACGTCTATGTATATAATGTATTTATTTATGTAGGATGGATATGTGTTGTCTATACCACCCATGAGTTAGTGATATATGTCATTGTACACTAACGGTTGTTATGAATGGATATGTGTTGTCATTACCACCCATGAGTTAGTGATATATGTCGTTGTACACTAACGGTTGTTATGAACGGATATATGTTGTCGTTACCACCCATGAGTTAGTGATATATGCCGTTGTACACTAACGGTTGTTATGAACGGATATGTGTTGTCGTTACTGCCCAAGGGTTAGTGATATATGTCGTTGTACACTAACGGTTGTTATGAACACCGATGGGAAATTCGAGTACCATCCCCGTGTGCGAATGGTTAACCATGGTTATGTGTTATAGTGTAGCATAATATATTGTTCGAGTTATATGTGCTATTGTTTATGCTAGCTTGTGGTCTTGAAGGTTTAGCGTTATACTTTTCGATGGTATGCTATATAAATTGCTAGCGTGTATGAGGTAATTGTGTATGTGATTGCATGTAAGTAGATTATATATGTCTATGTATAATTATTGCATTCACTAAGCTTTATGCTTACCCCTCTCGTTGTTTACTGTTTTACATGTATTGTGATTGTAAGGCTAGCTTGTCGTTAAACTAGATGTGTAGGAGTGCTTGGGCTCGATGGGGTGGCTTTCGGAGATTTGGACGCGGATTGGGGATTTGGTAGTCCCCGGGATTATGCTCTTGGTATTGGGTTAGGTTATTGAGTATTAACCCGTGTTTTGTGTAATTGGGTAGTTGTTACAAATGATTTTGTAATGTGTCATTTGTGTACCAAGGGTTATATTAAGTTGTTAAACGTAACGTTATGATATTATGTTTTCGGTTAAAACAGAGTTGAAGATGTTATGTATCATGTACGTTTTAATGGGACCTATCTTATAAATAAATAAATAAAAATGTGTGCTTCGTTTTTGGTAAACGAATTTGGGGTCGTTATGAAATGTCCCGTTCTTATTGATTAAAAACGTTCCATATTAATTGATTTCGTTGCGAGGTTTTGACCTCTATATGAGACGTTTTTCAAAGACTGCATTCCTTTTTAAAACAAACCATAACCTTTATTTCATAAATAAAGGTTTAAAAAGCTTTACGTAGATTATCAAATAATGATAATCTAAAATATCCTGTTTACACACGACCATTACATAATGGTTTACAATACAAATATGTTACATCGAAATCAGTTTCTTGAATGCAGTTTTTACACAATATCATACAAACATGGACTCCAAATCTTGTCCTTATTTTAGTATGCAACAGCGGAAGCTCTTAATATTCACCTGAGAATAAACATGCTTTAAACGTCAACAAAAATGTTGGTGAGTTATAGGTTTAACCTATATATATCAAATCGTAACAATAGACCACAAGATTTCATATTTCAATACACATCCCATACATAGAGATAAAAATCATTCATATGGTGAACACCTGGTAACCGACAATAACAAGATGCATATATAAGAATATCCCCATCATTCCGGGACACCCTTCGGATATGATATAAATTTCGAAGTACTAAAGCATCCGGTACTTTGGATGGGGTTTGTTAGGCCCAATAGATCTATCTTTAGGATTCGCGTCAATTAGGGTGTCTGTTCCCTAATTCTTAGATTACCAGACTTAATAAAAAGGGGCATATTCGATTTCGATAATTCAACCATAGAATGTAGTTTCACGTACTTGTGTCTATTTTGTAAATCATTTATAAAACCTGCATGTATTCTCATCCCAAAAATATTAGATTTTAAAAGTGGGACTATAACTCACTTTCACAGATTTTTACTTCGTCGGGAAGTAAGACTTGGCCACTGTTGATTCACGAACCTATAACAATATATACATATATATTAAAGTATGTTCAAAATATATTTACAACACTTTTAATATATTTTGATGTTTTAAGTTTATTAAGTCAGCTGTCCTCGTTAGTAACCTATAACTAGTTGTCCACAGTTAGATGTACAGAAATAAATCAATAAATATTATCTTGAATCAATCCACGACCCAGTGTATACGTATCTCAGTATTGATCACAACTCAAACTATATATATTTTGGAATCAACCTCAACCCTGTATAGCTAACTCCAACATTCACATATAGAGTGTCTATGGTTGTTCCGAAATATATATAGATGTGTCGACATGATAGGTCGAAACATTGTATACGTGTCTATGGTATCTCAAGATTACATAATATACAATACAAGTTGATTAAGTTATGGTTGGAATAGATTTGTTACCAATTTTCACGTAGCTAAAATGAGAAAAATTATCCAATCTTGTTTTACCCATAACTTCTTCATTTTAAATCCGTTTTGAGTGAATCAAATTGCTATGGTTTCATATTGAACTCTATTTTATGAATCTAAACAGAAAAAGTATAGGTTTATAGTCGGAAAAATAAGTTACAAGTCGTTTTTGTAAAGGTAGTCATTTCAGTCGAAAGAACGACGTCTAGATGACCATTTTAGAAAACATACTTCCACTTTGAGTTTAACCATAATTTTTGGATATAGTTTCATGTTCATAATAAAAATCATTTTCTCAGAATAACAACTTTTAAATCAAAGTTTATCATAGTTTTTAATTAACTAACCCAAAACAGCCCGCGGTGTTACTACGACGGCGTAAATCCGGTTTTACGGTGTTTTTCGTGTTTCCAGGTTTTAAATCATTAAGTTAGCATATCATATAGATATAGAACATGTGTTTAGTTGATTTTAAAAGTCAAGTTAGAAGGATTAACTTTTGTTTGCGAACAAGTTTAGAATTAACTAAACTATGTTCTAGTGATTACAAGTTTAAACCTTCGAATAAGATAGCTTTATATGTATGAATCGAATGATGTTATGAACATCATTACTACCTTAATTTCCTTGGATAAACCTACTGGAAAAGAGAAAAATGGATCTAGCTTCAATGGATCCTTGGATGGCTCGAAGTTCTTGAAGCAGAATCATGACACGAAAACAAGTTCAAGTAAGATCATCACTTGAAATAAGATTGTTATAGTTATAGAAATTGAACCAAAGTTTGAATATGATTATTACCTTGTATTAGAATGATAACCTACTGTAAGAAACAAAGATTTCTTGAGGTTGGATGATCACCTTACAAGATTGGAAGTGAGCTAGCAAACTTGAAAGTATTCTTGATTTTATGAAACTAGAACTTTTGGAATTTATGAAGAACACTTAGAACTTGAAGATAGAACTTGAGAGAGATCAATTAGATGAATAAAATTGAAGAATGAAAGTGTTTGTAGGTGTTTTTGGTCGTTGGTGTATGGATTAGATATAAAGGATATGTAATTTTGTTTTCATGTAAATAAGTCATGAATGATTACTCATATTTTTGTAATTTTATGAGATATTTCATGCTAGTTGCCAAATGATGGTTCCCACATGTGTTAGGTGACTCACATGGGCTGCTAAGAGCTGATCATTGGAGTGTATATACCAATAGTACATACATCTAAAAGCTGTGTATTGTACGAGTACGAATACGGGTGGATACGAGTAGAATTGTTGATGAAACTGAACGAGGATGTAATTGTAAGCATTTTTGTTAAGTAGAAGTATTTTGATAAGTGTATTGAAGTCTTTCAAAAGTGTATAAATACATATTAAAACACTACATGTATATACATTTTAACTGAGTCGTTAAGTCATCGTTAGTCGTTACATGTAAGTGTTGTTTTGAAACCTTTAGGTTAACGATCTTGTTAAATGTTGTTAACCCAATGTTTATAATATCAAATGAGATTTTAAATTATTATATTATCATGATATTATCATGTATGAATATCTCTTAATATGATATATATACATTAAATGTCTTTACAACGATAATCGTTACATATATGTCTCGTTTAAAAATCATTAAGTTAGTAGTCTTGTTTTTACATATGTAGTTCATTGTTAATATACTTTATGATATGTTTTATTATCATAGTATCATGTTAACTATATATATATATCCATATATATGTCATCATATAGTTTTTACAAGTTTTAACGTTCGTGAATCACCGATCAACTTGGGTGGTCAATTGTCTATATGAAACATATTTCAATTAATCAAGTCTTAACAAGTTTGATTGCTTAACATGTTGGAAACATTTAATCATGTAAATATCAATCTCAATTAATATATATAAACATGGAAAAGTTCGGGTCACTACAGTACCTACCCGTTAAATAAATTTCGTCCCGAAATTTTAAGCTGTTGAAGGTGTTGACGAATCTTCTGGAAATAGATGCGGGTATTTCTTCTTCATCTGATCTTCACGCTCCCAGGTGAACTCGGGTCCTCTACGAGCATTCCATCGAACCTTAACAATTGGTATCTTGTTTTGCTTAAGTCTTTTAACCTCACGATCCATTATTTCGACGGGTTCTTCGATGAATTGAAGTTTTTCGTTGATTTGGATTTCATCTAACGGAATAGTGAGATCTTCTTTAGCAAAACATTTCTTTAAATTCGAGACGTGGAAAGTGTTATGTACAGCCGCGAGTTGTTGAGGTAACTCTAGTCGGTAAGCTACTGGTCCGACACGATCAATAATCTTGAATGGTCCAATATACCTTGGATTTAATTTCCCTCGTTTACCAAATCGAACAACGCCTTTCCAAGGTGCAACTTTAAGCATGACCATCTCTCCAATTTCAAATTCTATATCTTTTCTTTTAATGTCAGCGTAGCTCTTTTGTCGACTTTGGGCGGTTTTCAACCGTTGTTGAATTTGGATGATCTTCTCGGTAGTTTCTTGTATAATCTCCGGACCCGTAATCTGTCTATCCCCCACTTCACTCCAACAAATCGGAGACCTGCACTTTCTACCATAAAGTGCTTCAAACGGCGCCATCTCAATGCTTGAATGGTAGCTGTTGTTGTAGGAAAATTCTGCTAACGGTAGATGTCGATCCCAACTGTTTCCGAAATCAATAACACATGCTCGTAGCATGTCTTCAAGCGTTTGTATCGTCCTTTCGCTCTGCCCATCAGTTTGTGGATGATAGGCAGTACTCATGTCTAGACGAGTTCCTAATGCTTGCTGTAATGTCTGCCAGAATCTTGAAATAAATCTGCCATCCCTATCAGAGATAATAGAGATTGGTATTCCATGTCTGGAGACGACTTCCTTCAAATACAGTCGTGCTAACTTCTCCATCTTGTCATCTTCTCTTATTGGTAGGAAGTGTGCTGATTTGGTGAGACGATCAACTATTACCCAAATAGTATCAAAACCACTTGCAGTCCTTGGCAATTTAGTGATGAAATCCATGGTAATGTTTTCCCATTTCCATTCCGGGATTTCGGGTTGTTGAAGTAGACCTGATGGTTTCTGATGCTCAGCTTTGACCTTAGAACACGTCAAACATTCTCCTACGTATTTAGCAACATCGGCTTTCATACCCGGCCACCAAAAATGTTTCTTGAGATCCTTGTACATCTTCCCCGTTCCAGGATGTATTGAGTATCTGGTTTTATGAGCTTCTCTAAGTACCATTTCTCTCATATCTCCAAATTTTGGTACCCAAATCCTTTCAGCCCTATACCGGGTTCCGTCTTCCCGAATATTAAGATGCTTCTCCGATCCTTTGGGTATTTCATCCTTTAAATTTCCCTCTTTTAAAACTCCTTGTTGCGCCTCCTTTATTTGAGTAGTAATGTTATTATGAATCATTATATTCATAGATTTTACTCGAATGGGTTCTCTGTCCTTCCTGCTCAAGGCATCGGCTACCACATTTGCCTTCCCCGGGTGGTAACGAATCTCAAAGTCGTAATCATTCAATAATTCAATCCACCTACGCTGCCTCATATTCAGTTGTTTCTGATTAAATATGTGTTGAAGACTTTTGTGGTCGGTATATATAATACTTTTGACCCCATATAAGTAGTGCCTCCAAGTCTTTAATGCAAAAACAACCGCGCCTAATTCCAAATCATGCGTCGTATAATTTTGTTCGTGAATCTTCAATTGTCTAGACGCATAAGCAATCACCTTCGTTCGTTGCATTAATACACAACCGAGACCTTGCTTTGATGCATCACAATAAATCACAAAATCATCATTCCCTTCAGGCAATGACAATATAGGTGCCGTAGTTAGCTTTTTCTTCAATAACTGAAACGCTTTCTCTTGTTCATCATTCCATTCAAATTTCTTCCCTTTATGCGTTAATGCAGTCAAGGGTTTTGCTATTCTGGAAAAGTCTTGGATGAACCTTCTGTAGTAACCAGCTAGTCCTAAAAACTGGCGTATGTGTTTCGGAGTTTTCGGGGTTTCCCACTTTTCAACAGTTTCTATCTTTGCCGGATCCACCTTAATACCTTCTTTGTTCACTATGTGACCGAGGAATTGAACTTCTTCCAACCAAAATGCACACTTTGAAAACTTAGCGTACAATTCTTCCTTCCTCAATACTTCTAACACCTTTCTCAAATGTTCACCGTGTTCTTGGTCATTCTTTGAGTAAATAAGTATGTCATCAATGAAAACAATGACAAACTTGTCAAGGTATGGTCCACACACTCGGTTCATAAGGTCCATGAACACAGCTGGTGCATTAGTTAAACCAAACGGCATGACCATAAACTCGTAATGACCGTAACGTGTTCTGAAAGCAGTCTTTGGAATATCATCTTCTTTCACCCGCATTTGATGATACCCGGAACGTAAGTCAATCTTTGAATAAACAGACGAGCCTTGTAGTTGATCAAATAAGTCGTCGATTCTCGGTAGTGGGTAGCGGTTCTTGATGGTAAGTTTGTTCAACTCTCGGTAGTCGATACACAACCTGAATGTACCATCTTTCTTCTTGACAAACAAAACAGGAGCTCCCCACGGTGATGTGCTTGGTCGAATGAAACCACGCTCTAAAATTTCTTGTAATTGGCTTTGCAGTTCTTTCATCTCGCTGGGTGCGAGTCTGTAAGGAGCACGAGCTATTGGTGCAGCTCCTGGTACAAGATCTATTTGAAATTCAACGGATCGATGTGGGGGTAATCCCGGTAATTCTTTCGGAAATACATCGGGAAATTCTTTTGCAATGGGAACATCATTGATGCTCTTTTCTTCAGTTTGTACTTTCTCGACGTGTGCTAGAACAGCATAGCAACCTTTTCTTATTAGTTTTTGTGCCTTCAAATTACTAATAAGATGTAGCTTCGTGTTGCCCTTTTCTCCGTACACCATTAAGGGTTTTCCTTTTTCTCGTATAATGCGAATTGCATTTTTGTAACAAACGATCTCCGCTTTCACTTCTTTCAACCAGTCCATACCGATTATCACATCAAAACTCCCTAACTCTACTGGTATCAAATCAATCTTAAATGTTTCGCTAACCAGTTTAATTTCTCGATTCCGACATATATTATCTGCTGAAATTAATTTACCATTTGCTAATTCGAGTAAAAATTTACTATCCAAAGGCGTCAATGGACAACTTAATTTAGCACAAAAATCTCTACTCATATAGCTTCTATCCGCACCCGAATCAAATAAAACGTAAGCAGATTTATTGTCAATAAGAAACGTACCCGTAACAAGCTCCGGGTCTTCCTGTGCCTCTACCGCATTAATATTGAAAACTCTTCCACGGCCTTGTCCATTCGTGTTCTCCTGGTTCGAGCAATTTCTAATAATGTGGCCTGGTTTTCCACATTTATAACAAACTACATTGGCATAACTTGCTCCGACACTACTTGCTCCGCCATTACTCGTTCCGACACCATTTGTTCCTTTCGTTCTATTAACCCCTGGTCCGTAGACCTCACACTTCGCCGCGCTATGACCATTTCTTTTACACTTGTTGCAAAATTTGGTGCAGAACCCCGAGTGATTCTTTTCACACCTTTGGCATAGCTGCTTCTGATTGTTGTTGTTGTTGCGGTTATTATTGTTGTTGGGATGATTGTTGTAGTTGCTGTTGTTGTTGTTGTTGTTGGGCCGTTTGTTGTAGTTGCGATTGATGTTGCGATTGTTGGGATAATTGTTGCGATTATTGTTGTAATTGCTGTTGTTGTTGTATTGGTGATTCTTATCACCATTTTCCTCCCACTTTCTTTTGACTTGCTTCACATTGGCCTCTTCAGCAGTCTGTTCTTTAATTCTTTCTTCAATCTGGTTCACTAGTTTGTGAGCCATTCTACATGCCTGTTGTATGGAGGCGGGCTCGTGTGAACTTATATCTTCTTGGATTCTTTCCGGTAATCCTTTCACAAACGCGTCGATCTTCTCTTCCTCATCTTCGAATGCTCCCGGACACAATAAGCACAATTCTGTGAATCGTCTTTCGTACGTGGTAATATCAAATCCTTGGGTTCGTAACCCTCTAAGTTCTGTCTTGAGCTTATTGACCTCGGTTCTGGGACGGTACTTCTCGTTCATCAAGTGCTTGAATGCTGACCACGGTAGTGCGTACGCATCATCTTGTCCCACTTGCTCTAGATAGGTATTCCACCATGTTAACGCAGAACCTGTGAAGGTATGCGTAGCGTACTTCACTTTTTCCTCTTCAGTACACTTACTTATGGCAAACACCGATTCAACCTTCTCGGTCCACCGTTTCAATCCGATCGGTCCTTCGGTTCCATCAAATTCCAAAGGTTTGCAGGCAGTGAATTCTTTGTAGGTGCATCCTACACGATTTCCTGTACTGGTAGATCCAAGGTTATTGTTGGTATGTAGCGCAGCCTGTACTGCGGCTATGTTTGAAGCTAGAAAAGTACGGAATTCCTCTTCATTCATATTCACGGTGTGTCGAGTAGTCGGTGCCATTTCCTTCAAAATAGTTAAATGGAACAAGTTAATCATACAGAATATTAAGAGTAGTTAATAGTATTTCGTAGCATAATATGAACTCATTTATAAAAGCTTTTTCTTCATATTAGCGTTTTATAAGTTTAAATTCGGGTAGTACCTACCCGTTAAGTTCATACTTAGTAGCTAATATACAATTCAACTACTACAATTCTATATGAAAAACTGATTATAATAATATTTCGCGTTCAAACTTTTATACAATATTTTACAAACTTACAATACCGCTTATTTTACATAAAGCATGAAATATAGCACACAATAACTTTGATACAAGATAGTTGTGAAGACAATTCTAGCTAGTACACAAGTCGTTCAGCAAAGGCAATAAAGACACGTAATTCATACGTCCAGAAACAAGTCATGCATTCTGGTTTTACTAGGACTACTTCCCATCCTTGGTCTTGTGCAACATAACCGTTATGGCCGTTGATAAGACAGCGTGTTGTAACGTCATCAAAGGGACGAGGGTTACGTAATGTCCAACAGTCCCGTAATAATCTAAAAACCTCATTTCTTACCCCAATTACCGACTCCGTCACTTGTGGAAACGTTTTGTTTAATAGTTGTAGCCCGATGTTCTTGTTCTCACTTTGGTGAGAAGCGAACATTACTAATCCGTAAGCATAACATGCTTCTTTATGTTGCATGTTAGCCGCTTTTTCTAAATCACGAAGTCCAATATTCGGATATATTGAGTCAAAATAATTTCTTAACCCGTTGCGTAAAATAGCATTTGGGTTCCCCGCAATATATGCGTCAAAGTAAACACATCGTAACTTATGGGTTTCCCAATGTGATATCCCCCATCTTTCAAACGAAAGTCTCTTATAAACCAAGACATTCTTGGAACGTTCTTCGAATGTCTTACAAACTGATCTCGCCTTAAATAGTTGTGCCGAAGAATTCTGGCCGACTCTAGACAAGATTTCATCAATCATGTCTCCGGGTAGGTCTCTTAAAATATTGGGTTGTCTATCCATTTTGTGTTTTTAAACTGTAAAATAGACAAGAGTTAGATTCATAAAAAAGAATACTTATTAATACAAGCAATTTTTACATATATCATAAAGCATAAGAACACTATATTACATATATTACACCACACGAATACAACTATCTTATTCCGACTCGCTCGTTTCTTCTTCTTCGGTTTTGGTTCGTTTTGCCAAGTTTCTAGGGATATATGATGTTCCCCTAATACGAGCCGTCGTTGTCCACATTGGTTTAGAAAAACCTGGTGGTTTAGAGGTTCCCGGGTCATTGTTACAACTTAAGGACTTCGGGGGTTGACGATACATATAAAGTTCATCGGGGTTGGAATTAGATTTCTCTATTTTTATGCCCTTTCCCTTATTATTTTCTTTTGCCTTTTTAAATTCAGTTGGGGTAATTTCTATAACATCATCGGAATTCTCGTCGGAATCCGATTCATCGGAGAATTGGTAATCCTCCCAATATTTTGCTTCCTTGGCGGAAACACCATTGACCATAATTAACTTTGGTCGGTTGGTTGAGGATTTTCTTTTACTTAACCGTTTTATTATTTCCCCCACCGGTTCCGATTCTTCTTCCGGTTCCGATTCTTCTTCCGGTTCCGATTCTTCTTCCGGTTCCGACTCTTCTTCCGGTTCTTCTTCGGGAACTTGTGAATCAGTCCACAAATCATTCCAATTTACATTTGACTCTTCATTATTATTAGGTGAGTCAATGGAACTTGTTCTAGAGGTAGACATATATCACATAATATCAATCACGTTAAGAGATTAATATATCACATAATATTCATATGTTAAAAATATATAGTTTCCAACAAAAATGTTAAGCAATCATTTTTAAAGAAAACACGGTCGAAGTCCAGACTCACTAATGCATCCTAACAAACTCGATAAGACACACTAATGCAAATTTTCTGGTTCTCTAAGACCAACGCTCGGATACCAACTGAAATGTCCCGTTCTTATTGATTAAAAACGTTCCATATTAATTGATTTCGTTGCGAGGTTTTGACCTCTATATGAGACGTTTTTCAAAGACTGCATTCCTTTTTAAAACAAACCATAACCTTTATTTCATAAATAAAGGTTTAAAAAGCTTTACGTAGATTATCAAATAATGATAATCTAAAATATCCTGTTTACACACGACCATTACATAATGGTTTACAATACAAATATGTTACATCGAAATCAGTTTCTTGAATGCAGTTTTTACACAATATCATACAAACATGGACTCCAAATCTTGTCCTTATTTTAGTATGCAACAGCGGAAGCTCTTAATATTCACCTGAGAATAAACATGCTTTAAACGTCAACAAAAATGTTGGTGAGTTATAGGTTTAACCTATATATATCAAATCGTAACAATAGACCACAAGATTTCATATTTCAATACACATCCCATACATAGAGATAAAAATCATTCATATGGTGAACACCTGGTAACCGACAATAACAAGATGCATATATAAGAATATCCCCATCATTCCGGGACACCCTTCGGATATGATATAAATTTCGAAGTACTAAAGCATCCGGTACTTTGGATGGGGTTTGTTAGGCCCAATAGATCTATCTTTAGGATTCGCGTCAATTAGGGTGTCTGTTCCCTAATTCTTAGATTACCAGACTTAATAAAAAGGGGCATATTCGATTTCGATAATTCAACCATAGAATGTAGTTTCACGTACTTGTGTCTATTTTGTAAATCATTTATAAAACCTGCATGTATTCTCATCCCAAAAATATTAGATTTTAAAAGTGGGACTATAACTCACTTTCACAGATTTTTACTTCGTCGGGAAGTAAGACTTGGCCACTGTTGATTCACGAACCTATAACAATATATACATATATATTAAAGTATGTTCAAAATATATTTACAACACTTTTAATATATTTTGATGTTTTAAGTTTATTAAGTCAGCTGTCCTCGTTAGTAACCTATAACTAGTTGTCCACAGTTAGATGTACAGAAATAAATCAATAAATATTATCTTGAATCAATCCACGACCCAGTGTATACGTATCTCAGTATTGATCACAACTCAAACTATATATATTTTGGAATCAACCTCAACCCTGTATAGCTAACTCCAACATTCACATATAGAGTGTCTATGGTTGTTCCGAAATATATATAGATGTGTCGACATGATAGGTCGAAACATTGTATACGTGTCTATGGTATCTCAAGATTACATAATATACAATACAAGTTGATTAAGTTATGGTTGGAATAGATTTGTTACCAATTTTCACGTAGCTAAAATGAGAAAAATTATCCAATCTTGTTTTACCCATAACTTCTTCATTTTAAATCCGTTTTGAGTGAATCAAATTGCTATGGTTTCATATTGAACTCTATTTTATGAATCTAAACAGAAAAAGTATAGGTTTATAGTCGGAAAAATAAGTTACAAGTCGTTTTTTTAAAGGTAGTCATTTCAGTCGAAAGAACGACGTCTAGATGACCATTTTAGAAAACATACTTCCACTTTGAGTTTAACCATAATTTTTGGATATAGTTTCATGTTCATAATAAAAATCATTTTCTCAGAATAACAACTTTTAAATCAAAGTTTATCATAGTTTTTAATTAACTAACCCAAAACAGCCCGCGGTGTTACTACGACGGCGTAAATCCGGTTTTACGGTGTTTTTCGTGTTTCCAGGTTTTAAATCATTAAGTTAGCATATCATATAGATATAGAACATGTGTTTAGTTGATTTTAAAAGTCAAGTTAGAAGGATTAACTTTTGTTTGCGAACAAGTTTAGAATTAACTAAACTATGTTCTAGTGATTACAAGTTTAAACCTTCGAATAAGATAGCTTTATATGTATGAATCGAATGATGTTATGAACATCATTACTACCTTAATTTCCTTGGATAAACCTACTGGAAAAGAGAAAAATGGATCTAGCTTCAATGGATCCTTGGATGGCTCGAAGTTCTTGAAGCAGAATCATGACACGAAAACAAGTTCAAGTAAGATCATCACTTGAAATAAGATTGTTATAGTTATAGAAATTGAACCAAAGTTTGAATATGATTATTACCTTGTATTAGAATGATAACCTACTGTAAGAAACAAAGATTTCTTGAGGTTGGATGATCACCTTACAAGATTGGAAGTGAGCTAGCAAACTTGAAAGTATTCTTGATTTTATGAAACTAGAACTTTTGGAATTTATGAAGAACACTTAGAACTTGAAGATAGAACTTGAGAGAGATCAATTAGATGAATAAAATTGAAGAATGAAAGTGTTTGTAGGTGTTTTTGGTCGTTGGTGTATGGATTAGATATAAAGGATATGTAATTTTGTTTTCATGTAAATAAGTCATGAATGATTACTCATATTTTTGTAATTTTATGAGATATTTCATGCTAGTTGCCAAATGATGGTTCCCACATGTGTTAGGTGACTCACATGGGCTGCTAAGAGCTGATCATTGGAGTGTATATACCAATAGTACATACATCTAAAAGCTGTGTATTGTACGAGTACGAATACGGGTGGATACGAGTAGAATTGTTGATGAAACTGAACGAGGATGTAATTGTAAGCATTTTTGTTAAGTAGAAGTATTTTGATAAGTGTATTGAAGTCTTTCAAAAGTGTATAAATACATATTAAAACACTACATGTATATACATTTTAACTGAGTCGTTAAGTCATCGTTAGTCGTTACATGTAAGTGTTGTTTTGAAACCTTTAGGTTAACGATCTTGTTAAATGTTGTTAACCCAATGTTTATAATATCAAATGAGATTTTAAATTATTATATTATCATGATATTATCATGTATGAATATCTCTTAATATGATATATATACATTAAATGTCTTTACAACGATAATCGTTACATATATGTCTCGTTTAAAAATCATTAAGTTAGTAGTCTTGTTTTTACATATGTAGTTCATTGTTAATATACTTTATGATATGTTTTATTATCATAGTATCATGTTAACTATATATATATATCCATATATATGTCATCATATAGTTTTTACAAGTTTTAACGTTCGTGAATCACCGATCAACTTGGGTGGTCAATTGTCTATATGAAACATATTTCAATTAATCAAGTCTTAAAAAGTTTGATTGCTTAACATGTTGGAAACATTTAATCATGTAAATATCAATCTCAATTAATATATATAAACATGGAAAAGTTCGGGTCACTACACGTTACAAGTATCTACGGACATTTAAAAGGCTATTGCTTTAGAAACTGAAGTATTCTTTCGTTTCTGTCTCGTAGTGGAAGCAGATGATCCTCCGGCTTACACTGCACGTACCCCTGCCCCTGCTCCGGAATACACTTTCTTCACAGATAGACAC
Source organism: Rutidosis leptorrhynchoides (assembly GCF_046630445.1). Lineage (NCBI taxonomy): Eukaryota > Viridiplantae > Streptophyta > Magnoliopsida > Asterales > Asteraceae > Rutidosis > Rutidosis leptorrhynchoides. The sequence continues at coordinate 222,210,166 of NC_092338.1, read as the reverse complement.
TCTGCGGATTTTTGTCCTTCTTTCTGGCAGTTCTAGCAAACATTATCTTTAAATGAACAAGTTGGAGGCTCATGTTCCACTGTTCCACAACGTAGACATCTTTTTGTCAATGCCAAATGAAATGTCCCGTTCTTATTGATTAAAAACGTTCCATATTAAATGATTTCGTTGCGAGGTTTTGACCTCTATATGAGACGTTTTTCAAAGACTGCATTCATTTTTAAAACAAACCATAACCTTTATTTCATAAATAAAGGTTTAAAAAGCTTTACGTAGATTATCAAATAATGATAATCTAAAATATCCTGTTTACACACGACCATTACATAATGGTTTACAATACAAATATGTTACATCGAAATCAGTTTCTTGAATGCAGTTTTTACACAATATCATACAAACATGGACTCCAAATCTTGTCCTTATTTTAGTATGCAACAGCGGAAGCTCTTAGTATTCACCTGAGAATAAACATGCTTTAAACGTCAACAAAAATGTTGGTGAGTTATTGGTTTAACCTATATATATCAAATCGTAACAATAGACCACAAGATTTCATATTTCAATACACATCCCATACATAGAGATAAAAATCATTCATATGGTGAACACCTGGTAACCGACATTAACAAGATGCATATATAAGAATATCCCCATCATTCCGGGACACCCTTCGGATATGATATAAATTTCGAAGTACTAAAGCATTCGGTACTTTGGATGGGGTTTGTTAGGCCCAATAGATCTATCTTTAGGATTCGCGTCAATTAGGGTGTCTGTTCCCTAATTCTTAGATTACCAGACTTAATAAAAAGGGGCATATTCAATTTCGATAATTCAACCATAGAATGTAGTTTCACGTACTTGTGTCTATTTTGTAAATCAATTATAAAACCTGCATGTATTCTCATCCCAAAAATATTAGATTTTAAAAGTGGGACTATAACTCACTTTTACAGATTTTTACTTCGTCGGGAAGTAAGACTTGGCCACTGGTTGATTCACGAACCTATAACAATATATACATATATATCAAAGTATGTTCAAAATATATTTACAACACTTTTAATATATTTTGATGTTTTAAGTTTATTAAGTCAGCTGTCCTCGTTAGTAACCTACAACTAGTTGTCCATAGTTAGATGTACAGAAATAAATCGATAAATATTATCTTGAATCAATCCACGACCCAGTGTATACGTATCTCAGTATTGATCACAACTCAAACTATATATATTTTGGAATCAACCTCAACCCTGTATAGCTAACTCCAACATTCACATATAGAGTGTCTATGGTTGTTCCGAAATATATATAGATGTGTTGACATGATAGGTCGAAACATTGTATACGTGTCTATGGTATCTCAAGATTACATAATATACAATACAAGTTGATTAAGTTATGGTTGGAATAGATTTGTTACCAATTTTCACGTAGCTAAAATGAGAAAAATTATCTAATCTTGTTTTACCCATAACTTCTTCATTTTAAATCAGTTTTGAGTGAATCAAATTGCTATGGTTTCATATTGAACTCTATTTTATGAATCTAAATAGAAAAATTATAGGTTTATAGTCGGAAAAATAAGTTACAAGTCGTTTTTGTAAAGGTAGTCATTTCAGTCGAAAGAACGACGTCTAGATGACCATTTTAGAAAACATACTTTCACTTTGAGTTTAACCATAATTTTTGGATATAGTTTCATGTTCATAATAAAAATTATTTTCCCAGAATAACAACTTTTAAATCAAAGTTTATCATAGTTTTTAATTAACTAACCCAAAACAGCCCGCGGTGTTACTACGACTGCGTAAATCTGATTTTACGGTGTTTTTCGTGTTTCCAGGTTTTAAATCATTAAGTTAGCATATCATATAGATATAGAACATGTGTTTAGTTGATTTTAAAAGTCAAGTTATAAGGATTAACTTTTATTTGCGAACAAGTTTAGAATTAACTAAACTATGTTCTAGTGATTACAAGTTTAAACCTTCGAATAAGATAGCTTTATATGTATGAATCGAATGATGTTATGAACATCATTACTACCTAAAGTTCCTTGGATAAACCTACTAGAAATGAGAAAAATAGATCTAGCTTCAAAGGATCCTTGGATGGCTTGAAAGTTCTTGAAGCAGAATCATGACACGAAAACAATTTCAAGTAAGATTTTCACTCGAAATAAGATTGTTATAGTTATAGAAATTGAATTAAAGTTTAAATATGATTATTACCTTGTATTAGAAAGATAACCTACTGTAAGTAACAAAGGTTTCTTGATCTTGGATGATTACTTGGAATGGATTTAGAAAACTTGGATGTAAACTTGCAATCTTGGAAGTATTCTTGTTTTTATGAAACTAGAACTTTTGGAATTTATGAAGAACACTTAGAACTTGAAGATAGAACTTGAGAGAGATCAATTAGATGAAGAAAATTGAAGAATGAAAGTGTTTGTAGGTGTTTTTGTTCGTTGGTGTATGGATTAGATATAAATGATATGTAATTTTGTTTTCATGTAAATAAGTCATGAATGATTACTCATATTTTTGTAATTTTATGAGATATTTCATGCTAATTGCCAAATGATGGTTCCCACATGTGTTAGGTGACTCACATGGGCTGCTAAGAGCTGATCATTGGAGTGTATATACCAATACATATATCTAAAAGTTGTGTATTGTACGAGTACGAATACGGGTGCATACGAGTAGAATTGTTGATGAAACTGAACGAGGATGTAATTGTAAGCATTTTTGTTAAGTAGAAGTATTTTGATAAGTGTCTTGAAGTCTTTCAAAAGTGTATGAATACATATTAAAACACTACATGTATATACATTTTAACTGAGTCGTTAAGTCATCGTTAGTCGTTACATGTAAATGTTGTTTTGAAACCTTTAGGTTAACGATCTTGTTGAATGTTGTTAACCCATTGTTTATTATAACAAATGAGATTTTAAATTGTTATATTATCATGATATTATTATATATAATATATCTTAGTATGATATATATACAGTTAAATGTCGTTACAACGATAATCGTTACATATATATCTCGTTTCGAAATCATTAAGTTAGTAGTCTTATTTTTATATATGTATTTCATTGTTAATACACTTAATAATATATTTACTTATCATTTAACATAATTAACCAAGTGTATCAATATCTTAATATGATTCATATGTACCTAGTAAGACGTTGTTATAACGATAATCGTTATATATATCGTTTTCGAGTTTCTTAAATTAATAGTCTCATTTTTATGTATATAACTCATTGTTAAAATACCTAATGAGATACATACTTATAATAAAATCATGTTAACTATATATATAACCATATATATGTCATCGTATAGTTTTTACAATTTTTAACGTTCGTGAATCACCGGTCAACTTGGGTGGTCAATTGTCTATATGAAACCTATTTCAATTAATCAAGTCTTAACAAGTTTGATTGCTTAACATGTTGGAAACACTTAATCATGTAAATAACAATTTCATTTAATATATATATAAACATGGAAAAGTTCGGGTCACTACAGTACCTACCCGTTAAATAAATTTCATCCCGAAATTTTAAGCTGTTGAAGGTGTTGATGAATCTTCTAGAAATAGATGCGGGTATTTCTTCTTCATCCGATCTTCATGCTCCCAGGTGAACTCGGGTCCTCTACGAGCATTCCATCGAACCTTAACAATCGGTATCTTGTTTTGTTTAAGTCTCTTAACCTCACGATCCATTATTTCGACGGGTTCTTCAATGAATTGAAGTTTTTCATTGATTTGGATTTTGTCCAACGGAATAGTGAGATCTTCATTAGCAAAACATTTCTTCAAATTTGAGACATGGAAAGTGTTATGTACAGCCGCGAGTTGTTGAGGTAGCTCCAGTTGGTAAGCTACTGGTCTGACACGATCTATAATCTTTAATGGTCCAATGTACCTTGGATTTAGTTTCCCCCGTTTACCAAATCGAACAACGCCTTTCCAAGGTGAAACCTTAAGCATGACCATTTCTCTAATTTCAAACTCTATATCTTTTCTTTTACTGTCCGTGTAGCTCTTTTGTCGACTCTGGGCGGTTTTCAATCTTTGTTGAATTTGGATGATTTTCTCGGTAGTTTCTTGTATTATCTCTGGACCCGTAATCTGTCTATCCCCCACTTCACTCTAACAAATCGGAGACCTGCACTTTCTACCATAAAGTGCTTCAAACGGTGCCATCTCAATGCTTGAATGGTAGCTGTTGTTGTAGGAAAATTCTGCTAACGGTAGATGTCGATCCCAACTGTTTCCGAAATCAATAACACAAGCTCGTAGTATGTCTTCAAGCGTTTGTATCATCCTTTCACTCTGCCCATCAGTTTGTGGATGATAGGCAGTACTCATGTCTAGACGAGTACCTAATGCTTGCTGTAATGTCTGCCAGAATCTTGAAATAAATCTGCCATCCCTATCAGAGATAATAGAGATTGGTATTCCATGTCTGGAGACGACTTCCTTCAAATACAGTCATGCTAACTTCTCCATCTTGTCATCTTCTCTTATTGGCAGGAAGTGTGCTGACTTGGTGAGACGATCAACTATTACCCAAATAGTATCATAACCACTTGCAGTCCTTGGCAATTTAGTAATGAAATCCATGGTAATGTTTTCACATTTCCATTCCGGGATTTCAGGTTGTTGTAGTAGACATGATGGTTTCTGATGTTCAGCTTTGACCTTAGAACACGTCAAACATTCTCCTACATATTTAGCAATATTGGCTTTCATACCTGGCCACCAAAAATGTTTCTTAAGATCCTTGTACATCTTCCCTGTTCCAGGATGTATTGAGTATCTGGTTTTATGAGCTTCTCTAAGTACCATTTCTCTCATATCTCTAAATTTTGGTACCCAAATCCTTTCAGCCCTATACCGGGTTCCGTCTTCCCGAATATTAAGATGCTTCTCCGATCCTTTGGGTATTTCATTCTTTAAATTTCCCTCTTTTAAAACTCCTTGTTGCGCCTCCTTTATTTGAGTAGTAAGGTTATTGTGAATCATTATATTCATAGATTTTACTTGAATGGATTCTCTGTCCTTTCTACTCAAGGCGTCGGCTACCACATTTACCTTCCCCAGGTGGTAACGAATCTCAAAGTCGTAATCATTCAACAATTCAATCCACCTACGCTGCCTCATATTCAGTTGTTTCTGATTAAATATGTGTTGAAGACTTTTGTGGTCGGTATATATAATACTTTTGACCCCATATAAGTAGTGCCTCCAAGTCTTTAATGCAAAAACAACCGCGCCTAATTCCAAATCATGCGTCGTATAATTTTGTTCGTGAATCTTCAATTGTCTAGACGCATAAGCAATCACCTTCGTTCGTTGCATTAATACACAACCGAGACCTTGCTTTGATGCGTCACAATAAATCACAAAATCATCATTCCCTTCAGGCAATGACAATATAGGTGCCGTAGTTAGCTTTTTCTTCAATAACTGAAACGCCTTCTCTTGTTCATCCTTCCATTCAAATTTCTTCCCTTTATGCGTTAATCAGTCAAGGGTTTTGCTATTCTGGAAAAGTCTTGGATGAACCTTCTGTAGTAACCAGCTAGTCCTAAAAACTGGCGTATGTGTTTCGGAGTTTTCGGGGTTTCCCACTTTTTAACAGTTTCTATCTTTGCCGGATCCACCTTAATACCTTCTTTGTTCACTATGTGACCGAGGAATTGAACTTCTTCCAACCAAAATGCACACTTTGAAAACTTAGCGTACAGTTTTTCTTTCCTCAATACTTCTAGAACTTTTCTCAAATGTTCTTCGTGCTCTTGATCATTCTTTGAGTAAATAAGTATGTCATCGATGAAAACAATGACAAACTTGTCAAGATATGGCCCACACACTTGGTTCATAAGGTCCATGAACATAGCTGGTGCGTTAGTTAATCCAAATGGCATAACCATAAACTCGTAATGACCATAACGCGTCCTAAAAGCAGTTTTTGGAATATCATCCTCCTTTACTCGCATTTGATGATATCCAGAACGTAAATCGATCTTCGAATAAACCGACGAGCCTTGTAGTTGATCAAATAAGTCGTCAATTCTCGGCAGTGGATAACGGTTTTTGATGGTAAGTTTGTTCAACTCTCTGTAGTCAATACACAAACTAAATGTACCATCCTTCTTCTTGACAAACAAAACAGGAGCTCCCCATGGTGATGTGCTTGATCGAATGAAACCACGTTCTAATAGTTCTTGCAGTTGGCTTTGCAGTTCTTTCATCTCGCTGGGTGCGAGTCTATAAGGAGCACGAGCTATTGGTGCAGCTCCTGGTATAAGATCTATTTGAAATTCAACAGATCGATGTGGAGGTAGTCCCGGTAATTCTTTCAGAAATACATCGGGAAATTCTTTTGCAACGGGAACATCATTGATGCTCTTTTCTTCAATTTGTACTTTCTCGAGGTGTGCTAGAACAGCATAGCAACCTTTTCTTATTAGTTTTTGTGCCTTCAAATTACTAAGAAGATGTAGCTTCATGTTGCCCTTTTCTCCGTACACCATTAAGGGTTCTCCTTCTTCTCGTACAATGCGAATTGCATTTTTATAACATACGATCTCTGCTTTCACCTTCTTCAGCCAGTCCATGCCAACTATTACATCAAAACTCCCTAACTCTACTGGTATCAAATCAATCTTAAATATTTCGCTACCCAGTTTAATTTCTCGATTACGGCATATATTATCTGCTGAAATTAATTTACCGTTTGCTAATTCGAGTAAAAATTTACTATCCAACGGTGTCAATGGACAACTTAATTTAGCACAAAAATCTCTACTCATATAGCTTCTATCCGCACCCGAATCAAATAAAACGTAAGCAGATTTATTGTCAATAAGAAACGTACCCGTAACAAGCTCCGGGTCTTCCTGTGCCTCTGCCGAATTAATATTGAAAACTCTTCCGCGGCCTCGTCCATTCGTGTTCTCCTGGTTCGGGCAATTTCTAATAATGTGGCCCGGTTTTCCACATTTATAACAAACTACATTGGCATAACTTGCTCCGACACTACTTGCTCCGCCATTACTCGTTCCGACACCATTTGTTCCTTTTGTTCTATTAACCCCTGGTCCGTAGACCTCACACTTCGCCGCGCTATGACCATTTCTTTTACACTTGTTGCAAAATTTGGTGCAGAACCCCGAGTGATACTTTTCACACCTTTGGCATAGCTGCTTCTGATTGTTGTTGTTGTTGCGGTTATTATTGTTGTTGGGATGATTGTTGTAGTTGCTGTTGTTGTTGTTGTTGTTGTTGTTGGGCCGTTTGTTGTAGTTGCGATTGATGTTGCGATTGTTGGGATAGTTATTGAGATTATTGTTGTAATTGCTGTTGTTGTTGTATTGGTGATTCTTATCACCGTTTTCCTCCCACTTTCTTTTGACTTGCTTCACATTGGCCTCTTCAGCAGTCTGTTCTTTAATTCTTTCCTCAATCTGTTTCACTAGTTTGTGAGCCATTCTACATGCCTGTTGTATGGAGGCGGGCTCGTGTAAACTTATATCTTCTTGGATTCTTTCCGGTAATCCTTTCACAAACGCGTCGATCTTCTCTTCCTCATCTTCGAACGCTCCCGGACACAATAGGCACAATTCTGTGAATCGTCTTTCGTACGTGGTAATATCAAATCCTTGGGTTCGTAACCCTCTAAGTTCTGTCTTGAGCTTATTGACCTCAGTTCTGGGACGGTACTTCTCGTTCATTAAGTGCTTGAATGCTGACCACGGTAGTGCGTACGCATCATCTTGTCCCACTTGCTCTAGATAGGTATTCCACCATGTTAACGCAGAACCTGTGAAGGTATGCGTAGCGTACTTCACTTTGTCCTCTTCAGTACACTTACTTATGGCAAACACCGATTCGACCTTCTCGGTCCACCGTTTCAATCCGATCGGTCCTTCGGTTCCATCAAATTCCAAAGGTTTGCAGGCAGTGAATTCTTTGTAGGTGCATCCTACATGATTTCCTGTACTGCTAGATCCAAGGTTATTGTTGGTATGTAGCACAGCCTGTACGGCGGCTATGTTTGAAGCTAGAAAAGTACGGAATTCCTCTTCATTCATATTCACGGTGTGTCGAGTAGTCGGTGCCATTTCCTTCAAAATAGTCAAATGGAACAAGTTAATCATACATAATATTAAGAGTAGTTAATAGTATTTCGTAGCATAATATGAACTCATTTATAAAAGCTTTTTCTTCATATTAGCGTTTTATAAGTTTAAATTCGGGTAGTACCTACCCGTTAAGTTCATACTTAGTAGCTAATATACAATTCAACTACTACAATTCTATATGAAAAACTGATTATAATAATATTTCGCGTTCAAACTTTTACACAATATTTTACAAACTTACAATACCGCTTATTTTACATATAGCATGAAATATAGCACACAATAAATTTGATACAAGATGGTTGTGAAGATAATTCTAGTTAGTACACAAGTCGTTCAGCAAAGGCAATAAAGACACGTAATTCATACGTCCAGAAACAAGTCATGCATTCTGGTTTTACTAGGACTACTTCCCATCCTTGGTCTTGTGGAACATAACCGTTATGGCCGTTGATAAGACAGCGTATTGTAACGTCGTCAAAGGGACGAGGGTTACGTAATGTCCAACAGTCCCGTAACAATCTAAAAACGTCATTTCTTACCCCAATTACCGACTCCGTCACTTGTGGGAACGTTTTGTTTAATAGTTGTAGCCCGATGTTCTTGTTCTCACTTTGGTGAGAAGCGAACATTATTAATCCGTAAGCATAACATGCTTCTTTATGTTGCATGTTAGCCGCTTTTTCTAAATCACGAAGTCCAATATTCGGATATATTGAGTCAAAATAATTTCTTAACCCATTGCGTAAAATAGCATTTAGGTTCCCCGCAATATATGCGTCAAAGTAAACACATCGTAACTTATGGATTTCCCAATGTGATATCCCCCATCTTTCAAACGAAAGCCTTTTATAAACCAAGGCATTCTTGGAACGTTCTTCGAATGTCTTACAAACTGATCTAGCCTTAAATAGTTGTGCCGAAGAATTCTGACCGACTCTAGACAAGATTTCATCAATCATGTCTCCGGGTAGGTCTCTTAAAATATTGGGTTGTCTATCCATTTTGTGTTTTTATACTGTAAAATAGACAAGAGTTAGATTCATAAAAAAAATACTTATTAATACAAGCAATTTTTACATATATCATAAAGCATAAGCACACTATATTACATATATTACACCACACGAATACAACTATCTTATTCCGACTCGCTTGTTTCTTCTTCTTCGGTTTTGGTTCGTTTTGCCAAGTTTCTAGGGATATATGATGTTCCCCTAATACGAGCCGTCGTTTTCCACATTGGTTTAGAAAAACCTGGTGGTTTAGAGGTTCCCGGGTCATTGTTACAACTTAAGGGCTTCGGGGGTTGACGATACATATAAACTTCATCGGGGTTGGAATTAGATTTCTCTATTTTTATGCCCTTTTCCTTATTATTTTCTTTTGCCTTTTTAAATTCAGTTGGGGTAATTTCTATAACATCATCGGAATTCTCGTCGGAATCCGATTCATCGGAGAATTGGTAATCCTCCCAATATTTTGCTTCCTTGGCGGAAACACCATTGACCATAATTAACCTTGGTCGGTTGGTTGAGGGTTTTCTTTTACTTAACCGTTTTATTATTTCCCCCACCGGTTCTATTTCTTCATCCGGTTCCGATTCTTCTTCCAGTTCCGATTCTTCTTCCGGTTCCGACTCTTCTTCCGGTTCCTCTTCGGGAACTTGTGAATCAGTCCATGAATCATTTCAATTTACATTTGACTCTTCATTATTATTAGGTGAGTCAATGGGACTTGTTCTAGAGGTAGACATCTATCACATAATATCAAACGCGTTAAGAGATTAATATATCACATAATATTCACATGTTAAAAATATATAGTTTCCAACAAAATTTGTTAAGCAATCATTTTTCAAGTAAACACGGTCGAAGTCCAGACTCACTAATGCATCCTAACAAACTCGATAAGACACACTAATGCAAAATTCTGGTTCTCTAAGACCAACGCTCGGATACCAACTGAAATGTCCCGTTCTTATTGATTAAAAACGTTCCATATTAATTGATTTCGTTGCGAGGTTTTGACCTCTATATGAGACGTTTTTCAAAGACTGCATTCATTTTTAAAACAAACCATAACCTTTATTTCATAAATAAAGGTTTAAAAAGCTTTACGTAGATTATCAAATAATGGTAATCTAAAATATCCTGTTTACACACGACCATTACATAATGGTTTACAATGCAAATATGTTACATCGAAATCAGTTTCTTGAATGCAGTTTTTACACAATATCATACAAACATGGACTCCAAATCTTGTCCTTATTTTAGTATGCAACAGCGGAAGCTCTTAGTATTCACCTGAGAATAAACATGCTTTAAACATCAACAAAAATGTTGGTGAGTTATAGGTTTAACCTATATATATCAAATCGTAACAATAGACCACAAGATTTCATATTTCAATACACATCCCATACATAGAGATAAAAATTATTCATATGGTGAACACCTGGTAACCGACATTAACAAGATGCATATATAAGAATATCCCCATCATTCCGGGACACCCTTCGGATATGATATAAATTTCGAAGTACTAAAGCATCCGGTACTTTGGATGGGGTTTGTTAGGCCCAATAGATCTATCTTTAGGATTCGCGTCAATTAGGGTGTCTGTTCCCTAATTCTTAGATTACCAGACTTAATAAAAAGGGGCATATTCGATTTCGATAATTCAACCATAGAATGTAGTTTCACGTACTTGTGTCTATTTTATAAATCATTTATAAAACCTGCATGTATTCTCATCCCAAAAATATTAGATTTTAAAAGTGGGACTATAACTCACTTTCACAGATTTTTACTTCGTCGGGAAGTAAGACTTGGCCACTGGTTGATTCACGAACCTATAACAATATATACATATATATCAAAGTATGTTCAAAATATATTTACAACACTTTTAATATATTTTGATGTTTTAAGTTTATTAAGTCAGCTGTCCTCGTTAGTAACCTACAACTAGTTGTCCATAGTTAGATGTACAGAAATAAATCGATAAATATTATCTTGAATCAATCCACGACCCGGTGTATACGTATCTCAGTATTGATCACAACTCAAACTATATATATTTTGGAATCAACCTCAACCCTGTATAGCTAACTCCAACATTCACATATAGAGTGTCTACGGTTGTTCCGAAATATATATAGATGTGTCGACATGATAGGTTGAAACATTGTATACGTGTCTATGGTATCTCAAGATTACATAATATACAATACAAGTTGATTAAGTTATGGTTGGAATAGATTTGTTACCAATTTTCACGTAGCTAAAATGAGAAAAATTATCCAATCTTGTTTTACCCATAACTTCTTCATTTTAAATCCGTTTTGAGTGAATCAAATTGCTATGGTTTCATATTGAACTATATTTTATGAATCTAAACAGAAAATATATAGGTTTATAGTCGGAAAAATAAGTTACAAGTCGTTTTTGTAAAGGTAGTCATTTTCAGTCGAAAGAACGACGTCTAGATGACCATTTTAGAAAACATACTTCCACTTTGAGTTTAACCATAATTTTTGGATATAGTTTCATGTTCATAATAAAAATCATTTTCCCAGAATAACAACTTTTAAATCAAAGTTTATCATAGTTTTTAATTAACTAACCCAAAACAGCCCGCGGTGTTACTACGACGGCGTAAATCCGATTTTACGGTGTTTTTCGTGTTTCCAGGTTTTAAATCATTAAGTTAGAATATCATATAGATATAGAACATGTGTTTAGTTGATTTTAAAAGTCAAGTTAGAAGGATTAACTTTTATTTGCGAACAAGTTTAGAATTAACTAAACTATGTTCTAGTGATTACAAGTTTAGACCTTCGAATAAGATAGCTTTATATGTATGAATCGAATGATGTTATGAACATCATTACTACCTCAAGTTCCTTGGATAAACCTACTAGAAATGAGAAAAATAGATCTAGCTTCAAAGGATCCTTGGATGGCTTGAAAATTCTTGAAGCAGAATCATGACACGAAAACAATTTCAAGTAAGATTTCCACTCGAAATAAGATTGTTATAGTTATAGAAATTGAATTAAAGTTTGAATATGATTATTACCTTGTATTAGAAATATAACCTACTATAAGTAACAAAGGTTTCTTGATCTTGGATGATTACTTGGAATGGATTTAGAAAACTTGGATGTAAACTTGCAATCTTGGAAGTATTCTTGATTTTATGAAACTAGAACTTTTGGAATTTATGAAGAACACTTAGAACTTGAAGATAGAACTTGAGAGAGATCAATTAGATGAAGAAAATTGAAGAATGAAAGTGTTTGTAGGTGTTTTTGGTCGTTGGTGTATGGATTAGATATAAAGGATATGTAATTTTGTTTTCATGTAAATAAGTCATGAATGATTACTCATATTTTTGTAATTTTATGAGATATTTCATGCTTGTTGCCTAATGATGGTTCCCATATGTGTTAGGTGACTCACATGGGCTGCTAAGAGCTGATCATTGGAGTGTATATACCAATAGTACATACATCTAAAAGCTGTGTATTGTACGAGTACGAATACGGGTGCATACGAGTAGAATTGTTGATGAAACTGAACGAGGATGTAATTGTAAGCATTTTTGTTAAGTAGAAGTATTTTGATAAGTGTCTTGAAGTCTTTCAAAAGTGTATAAATACATATTAAAACACTACATGTATATACATTTTAACTGAGTCGTTAAGTCATCGTTAGTCGTTACATGTAAATGTTGTTTTGAAACCTTTAGGTTAACGATCTTGTTGAATGTTGTTAACCCATTGTTTATTATAACAAATGAGATGTTAAATTGTTATATTATCATGATATTATGATATATAATATATCTTAGTATGATATATATACAGTTAAATATCGTTACAACGATAATCGTTACATATATGTCTCGTTTCGAAATCATTAAGTTAGTAGTCTTATTTTTATATATGTATTTCATTGTTAATACACTTAATAATATATTTACTTATCATTTAACATAATTAACCAAGTGTATCAATATCTTAATATGATTCATATGTACCTAGTAAGACGTTGTTATAACGATAATCGTTATATATATCGTTTTCGAGTTTCTTAAATTAATAGTCTCATTTTTATGTATATAACTCATTGTTAAAATACCTAATGAGATACATACTTATAATAAAATCATGTTAACTATATATATAACCATATATATGTCATCGTATAGTTTTTACAAGTTTTAACGTTCGTGAATCACCGGTCAACTTGGGTGGTCAATTGTCTATATGAAACCTATTTCAATTAATCAAGTCTTAACAAGTTTGATTGCTTAACATGTTGGAAACACTTAATCATGTAAATAACAATTTCATTTAATATATATGTAAACATGGAAAAGTTCGGGTCACTACACCAAACATGGGCCACCATGTGAAGATTTATATGCTCTACCTGACCACTTGACACTGGTCCACCCTAGTTTAATTGCTCTTTCAAATTAAACCGACTTGATTTCTTAGATCAATGGCTATACTGACTCATAGATTGCTTCACTTGCGATACGCTCTCAGTACCCACACTTCGGGCAACCGTAATATAGTCTTCCGTAATCTTTGCCATCATATGAGCTTGTGACAAAGTAGTAGCAAGTCTGACAACCAGTTCGACATTCGGGTCGTAAAATCTCTACAAAAGTTGCACTCGAGACTCTTCATCAGGAACCCACTGTTGAATAAATCTCAACTTATCCATAAATAGCTCAAAAAATTCATCCACTATCATCTTTCTAGTTATCTTCATTTCCATAAACTCTTGCTTCAATTAATTAATATCGTACACCGTACAATAATGTTTGCAAACCATTGAATAAAATTGTTACTAAGTGATTTGGCTAAGTTGTTCTTTTGACAAAGGAGCTGTGATCGTATCCCACCATACCATGGATCTATTCCTCAAATGTCGGCTGGCATATATCACTTTCAATGTAGGTTCACACTGACAGTCATCTAACGCTCGGTCGACTTCTCGTCATCAGTTAATCGTCACTATTGGATCTATATGACCAAAATATTCAGGGGGTCTATAGTAGAGAAACTGCTTGAAGGTACACTTTTTCTTCTTTTCTAGCATTAGTTGTTGAAACATCAGATTCTAGAAAGGATTCGTTACTAGATTTTGGTAAGAGTACTAGTACTGGGGATGATACTAAAATTGCAGAGGAAACTGATACTATGCTTGGGGTGGACATTGAGACCAAACTTGGGGTGGCTGAGAAGTACTCCCTATAGGCACTGACATATATTGTGGGATCGTAAACCCCGGAGGTGCTGAAGGATCAATAGATTCAGAAATAACAGTCGCCTTAACAAACTGAGTTTGTTGCTACTCAAGTTCGCGCACTATATCCCTTGATTCCTGTAGCTGACCTTCTAACTGAAGAACACACTCGGATTGCTCGTGTTCCCTACTATGCTCCTCTGAAGGTGCTCTAAAAGTTCCGGGTCTGGAGGTTAAGGGGGCATCTTCATTTCTTGTTTCATCAACCATACGTGTCTAGTCACATCATCTCACAAACTTTTAGCTGATAATTCGTTAGTACCTATCACTAGCCACAATTATTTAAACACATATCACCTACATTCACTTATCCCTTATCGCACTTGTATGTTTAACACAACACATTTATAAATTTGAGAGAATGACACTTATTACAATTTACATGCTTACAAATCTAGACTCTGATACCTACTTTTAACACCGTACATTTTTTTTTAAATCACAACGGAAGTTTTTTAAAGCACAATATATATTAATTACACATAATATAGGTTTATATAAATTCACCGGTGTTAATTAATTACTGACCAGACCTATTAATTGTTTATACAAAACATCAGTGTTGGTAATCATGTCAAACATCACTTCAAACCATGCTTCACCCATCCCACAAACTAGCTGCACCTAACTTGCAGGGAAGGAAAACTATGAGGGATATAGCCAACATTAAGTGAATATAATATCTAAATGAATATCACTATAATCTTTAAGCACAAATCAAGGCATAACTTAAGAGACAAGTCACTAAGTACATAACACAATCAAGAGGACCGGCGGCTTGATCGAGCTTTCAACTACTAGCTGATCGGGTTAGAGTTTACCGATAGTCTCTATTACTGAACCACCGTTATCATCTTCCTAACATGACACACTCGTCATTTAAACTATACCACCAATCAGTAACACTTAGACCCAACACACTTCCATTAAGAAAACACCATGAAGGAAGGGTTGACCTCTTTGGTATAGAAAACACCATGATGGTATCACTGGTTGCATAAAATCACTTACACTGTCACAGACAACACTATGTAGTCTAATCATAAGCACGATACAGATCACTATACTTGTCACTATATAATCATATCCATATGGTAGTCCCACTCACCTGGAAGCACAAGAACTTAGAAGTCTAATTTTAGTGAGCCTTCACCTTTGCTTTTATCACACGAGAATATCATATTTCAAGTCAATACATTTTTCCAATAACATTCATATATGATAACAGATAATGACAACAACATAGTAAACGGTTCAAAATTACACTTAACCCAATTAATAAACATTGTCACTCACGTGACTGACCTCTCACTCGCACGGATGATCTTATTCGTGAAGATACCATGGCACATTGACTCGCACGATTGAGAATGTCACTCACATGAATGACATTTCATTCGCACGAGTGACTGTCAAGCCCATCCGCACAAGTGACTATCTCACTCAT
Source organism: Rutidosis leptorrhynchoides (assembly GCF_046630445.1). Lineage (NCBI taxonomy): Eukaryota > Viridiplantae > Streptophyta > Magnoliopsida > Asterales > Asteraceae > Rutidosis > Rutidosis leptorrhynchoides. The sequence continues at coordinate 222,194,207 of NC_092338.1, read as the reverse complement.
AGGAATAACAGTGTCACTCGCACGAATGTCTATCTGATTCGCACGAGTGAAGTCTCACTCACACGAACTAGTACGAACAGGAGCATACTTGTATTTTTGAGTTCTAACATTCAAATCTTAATTTCTGCAGTTTCTGGGTCGATTCAAGGCACACATAGACCATATATGTAAGACCCAAATATTTATTGTACATAATGTATTTATGGTGTACGATGCGTGTATGAAGTGTACGAAGCATGTACGTGTTGCTTGCTCGAATGTCGAAGAAAACTGGACGTTGTTTGAGTTACAAGGTGTGTACGTATCTTTTCAACCCAAATAAAGTTTGAGTTGATGTTTCAAAGCCTTACCATTGGAAAGAATATCTTATTACGTTTTCAACGATATTTGATTCATCGAAAATGGAGTTACGGTCGAAAAGTTATGGCCAAAACAAGTTTCTGAAACCTGTTTTGCTCAGCTGCCAGTATCTGAAGGTTGGAGCGGCGCTCCACCCTTTAGAGTGGCGCTCAGATTACCTCTTATGCATTTTTCAGCATTTTTAAAGGGTTTAAATGAGGTGTATTATAGTCCTTTCGCATATGGACGGATTTGGAGCCGTGAAACTGATCCAAAACCTTATCCAACCTCATTTCCTTCCTCCTCACTCACATCCACTCACACACCAAACCCTAGAGAGAGGGTAGTGCTCTTGAGAGAGAAAGCTCGAATCAGGGAAGAAGAAGTGTGTTTCGGGCCGGGTCACAAGAGTTAACGTTATTCTCCTCGTTCACAGCTACGTTGTGGTAGTGTTGGTAAGTTCTAACTCCAAGTTTTCATTATTTGATTTGATAATCAATTTGGGGTTTTAACTTGTATGTTCTTGAGATAACCCAATTAGTTCATTAATGGAAGATTGGAACTAGTAATCGGGTTTATTGTTGATGTTGGCGGGTTTTGGGTTAGTGAACAATTTAGCTTTGTTTAAATCTTGTAAATGGTGTATAATCACTAGTATTAGTGATTATAGAAGTGTTGGAAACCATTTGAGTATATTTGGTTGACTAATTTTGTAATGAGTCAAAATTAGGGTTAGTTGGTGATTTCGGATCGGTTTTTGATTATGTAAAGTTTATTAACTTATAAGTGTTAAGCTAAGAAGACAAACTTGAATTAAAAGTGTTTTGGTGTTGAAAGTAGCAAATGTTGGAATTTAACTTTGTAAGGGTCAAAATGGGTTTTTGTGTGAAACTCGGGCTAGCGAGTATTTAGTGGCTAAATGTGGTGTCATTGGGTATTTCGGGAACGCGAGAACTAGTCTCGATAATTTTGAACCTTCGGGTAACGTTAAAAGTGCAAAAAGTGTATATTGCACTTTATGTCAATTTGGGCGGGTCAAGAGTCCAAGTGGGTGATTGGTTGATCAAACCTCGTGTAAAATGTGCTAATGGAACATAATCACTAGTTGATTATGATTATGGATGGTTTGGGTGAGTTTTGACTTAGTCAAAGTTAGTGCATGTGTAAATGGTCGAAATTGCACTTATAGTGATTTGAGTATAAGCTTAGGTGTAAAGCTTATTTGTTGTGGATCTCTTAGGTGATTTACATTTGGACGATTAGGAGCTCAGGCGGGATTGACTCTTCAAGTAATCGAGGTGAGTGGAATAATTATGCACGTATGTATATAGTGTATTTATTTATATGCTATGGCATGATCCACGGAGGCGGAATTGCCATAGTGTGTTCGAGTGTGCTATGATGTGAACCATGGAGCCGGTGGCATCATGGTAGTGTATTGTAGTGTGAACCACGGAGCCGGTAGCGCTAAGGTACGTGTGTTGTAGTGTGAACTACGGAGCCGGTAACACTATAGAACGAGTGTTGAGGTGTGAACCACGGAGCCGGTATCGCCTCAACGAGAGTATGACTCGAGTTGTGATGTGAACCATAGAGCCGGTAACATCAAAGTGTGAACCAAGGAGCCGGTAGCACTATAAAATGAGGTGTGAACCACGGAATCGGTAACATCAAAGTATGAACCAAGGAGCCGGTAGCACTATAAAATGAGGTGTGAACCACGGAGCCGGTAACACCAAAGTGTGAACCAAGGAGCCGATAGCACTATAAAAGAGTATGACTCAAATGCGTAGTGACGTGAACCAAGGAGCCGGTAGCGTAATAGCATTACGTATGGTGTGAACCACGGAGCTGGTAGCACCATGACGTGTGTATGGTTAACCATGTGTTTTGTGTATGATTTGTAGTGTAGCATATTATATTGTTTGGCGTATATGCTATTGGTTATGCTAGATGCGGTTTTGGAGGTTGTTAACTTATTACTTGAGACGGTATGCTAATAATATTGCTAGCATGTTTGCGGTATTTGTGTAAGTGTTTGCAAGTAGGTATATTATATATGTATATGTATAATTATTGCATTCACTAAGCGTTTAGCTTTTCCTCTCGTTGTTTACATTTTTATAGATTTGCGTGGAGGTGATGGCTCGGGTAAGCGTGGGGACTAGTGGACTTGCGTATTTTGCTTTAGAAGACGTGTTGTTGGATTTGATTAGAATTAGGTAGCGTATCCCAAATCTCTATGTTCGGTCTATGTTTTGTATTAAACTAAAATGGGTCGAAATGGTCACTTTGTCGTAATTTGGGTCGATGTGGGCCCGGTATTGTAAAACTCGATTTTATTGTGGGAAATTCTCAGTTTTACTTATATTGACGTGTTATGATAATTTGTTTCATTTAAAAGTGTTGAGAAACATGTTTTACGAACGAGCATAAAAAAGAAAAGTGGACATGCCACTTTGGAGCGGCGCGCCCCTATATGGAGTGGCGCTCCATATGTATGAAACTGGATGTTTTAAAAAAAAAAAATTTTAAGTGTTTTCGATTGGATAACGGGTTGGGTCGTTACAAGTGGTATCAGAGCATGGTCTAAGGAATTTAGGTGACTTGAGATAGGCGCCTAGACTTAGACTTTTTGTGTGTGCTATTATGCGGGACTTGTAGGATTACGGGTCGGTTCGGGTTATTAGTTAGTGCCTTAGAGAATAGGTGAACTAGTTATGTATTGATTTTGTTGTTACTAATTACGTTGTTTTGTGTTGAACATCTAGCGAGATGGTTGTTGTATTCATGAGCTCGGCACGGCATGTTGTGACGACCCGAAAAATTTCGACCAAATTTAAACTTAATTTTATATGGTTTCGACACGATAAGCAAAGTATGTAAAGTGGAGTCTCAAAATTTTGGAATTTGTTTACATGAATTCATTTACCTTTTGACTACTCCTGACGATTCACGAACAATTGTGTATAACAAATATGTAATTATATATATAAATATATATATATATATATATATATATATATATATATATATATATATATATATATATATATATATATATAATATTTTGAATTAATAAAATACTTTAAGTCAATTAGAATTTAAAATGTAAAATAATAAATAGAAAAATTATGTTACTATTAAAAAGAATATATATATATATATATATATATATATATATATATATATATATATATATATATATATATATATATATATATATATATATATATATATATATATATATATATATATAAGTATACATATAATATTATATGATTGCTATCAATAATTAGTATATTGTAATTAAATATTCAATAAATGATATCATGTAACATATGTTATAATTATTAAATAGTACATAATTAATAAATTGTAATATTAATATATTAAATGTAATTACAAGTTTAATTATAGTTATTATATTATTATTACATTCATTATTATTAGTAATAATAATATTAATATTAACAATATTAAAATTATAATACTGAAAATTGATACATTTGAATTATTGTTATATCATTATTATTACAACTAGTAGTAAAGTTATAATGTTAGTATTCTATTATTGTTAATATTTGTACTAGCATTTTATTAATAACATTATCAATGTTATTATTAATATTATTATGAACATTATCGTTAATAATTATTATTATCTGTAATACTATTATTCATTTGTTATTTTTATCATTAATAATATTATTAGTATTTTTATTAAATTATTAATTATTAATCATTAGAATTATTGCTATTATTATCATTATTATAAATTGTATTATCATGTATATACCTATTATTAGTGTTAATAATATTATTAATACACTTATATATTTACAGATATATATACATATACATATACGATATACAATTATAAATATGTAAATACATATACAGAGTATATATACATACGTATATGCTGTTATATACATACATACAAACTCATTATATAATCTGTATTATTATTATTATTAATTTTAATTAAATAAAATACTGAATTACCACCACAGAATCAAATTTGGTTTTAAATCACTTTCAATCTGTAGATGATTGTTAAATCGTACAAATTAGTGTTTAATCACAAACTACAATCCAATTTCTGTAGCTTTCACGATCGAGCTGTACATTGTTGTTCCCATCTGAGTAATTGAAAAAGTGGAATCAAATTGTCTATACCAAACAAGAATCGATCATATCATAGGTACTATCTCAATTATACGATTTATACATATGTACTTACATATACAAAGCCCATGGAGGGAGAAAGTTATAGATTTTCATTCAACACCACATTATACTTCCCGGTTCTAAACTACAAACTTACCCGCCATCGAACTCAAACCACCATCTTCATTTGATTATCTTCACGACACCACTTGAAATCACCATTACCTTAATGATGAAAGCTTCACCACCATTGAATCCTTTTTATCGTTACAGCTATCGTTGTGCTACTGCTTAATCCTTTTGCTCGATGAAACCATAACCAAAACCTAAAACACCACGAACCACCACCTTCTTCAACTCACTCTTTCTTGATGATGTTTGCTATTGTTAAACATAAACCACCACTTAAACCGTCACCATCTCTCCCATTTATGGTTGCATACGAACTATCACAACCACCTTAGATCACCACCTTCGCCTCGTGAAAACCATCACCATCACCTTCGAATTCGAATCACCACTGACTACCACCTTTCTCTCTCTCTCCCTCTTCTCTTTCTTTCTTGCTTCCTTCGTGAACACCAAACCGATACACCCCTGCTACTATATTTTATACTATCTCGATCATAAAACAAATTTCATCCTCAAACCGCTACCATCTTAATGTTTCTATTTCGGTCAGTCTCCCATCCACCACCGCCACTTTCTTTCTTTCTTCTCCCTGATCTGCAGCCCGAAACAACCACCATCATAACCTGTAATTATACATGCTGCTATACGAACGTCCCTACTTCTGTTTAACCTTGAAACCACCTTTCAATCACCACTTGATCGATGTATACGATATTTTTTCTGCTTTGGAACAGCTCGACAACAAACATGATATTTTTATTGTTGTTTATTACTGGTTCATCGTTGGATATATACTGCTATATATACGAGAATGATTATGATAAAACGTGATAATAATGATGATAATTTAACTGGTAGTGCCGCTGTACACTTGGTGTTCCTACTTTTAATTCGGTATCCTATGTGATCCCACATAAATCAATTCGAAATTGTTGTTTAATGAAAGTGGGGCTGCTGTATAACTTTTTCTATTTAAATCTATACCACTACAGACGGCCCTTTTGTTTTTCTCCTGTTAAACTTATTCTGTTGAACTAGTGGGCCGATGTTAAATAAATGGATTAGGCTGGTGTTAGATATTGGGCCGTGACCCAGTTATTGTTTGTCTATTGAGGCTAAAACAAGACCGAGGGTTTATAAAAGGTGAGTGTTTCTGCGAATCGTCTAGGTTTTGAGGATGATATAGATGATTAGTTTGTAATGATGAGATTAGGTTTAGATTAGGATGATGATGATTATGATAAGGAAGATTGGATAGATGATAATGATATGATGTATGGTGATTTTATGAAATAATGAAAATGATGATCATGAAAGGATCATGGTATGTATACGATGACATTTAAGAAGATGATGATTATGATAGTCGCACAAAATAACGAATGACGATGATGGTGATTTTATGATGTTAAGATTTGGTCGATTACTCGATTGAATATGTGAAGAAGAGGATATAGAAGACAGAAGTAACGGTTTAAACTTACATAGGGTTCATATAATTTCAGAACAAGCAAGACAGACGGACTGGTTTGGATGTGTTTTATTTAACGAGAGGTCTCAGGTTCAATCCTGAGCTGTGGTTTTTTTTAGAAGAGAAGAAGATGATAACAGACGAATAAACTGGTTAAGTAGATTTAAATTGTTAATTAAAGCAAGAAGGAACAAGTAGAGGAATGGTTAGGGGAATAGGCGTTTAAAGGGAGGTTGCGAGTTCAACCCCGGGCATTGACATTATTTTTATTTCTTTCATGGGAGTTTACAAACTTAAGTAAGGTAGTCTCATTCTTAATATTAATTTTTATATCACCATTATTATTATTATTATTATTATTATTATTATTATTATTATTATTATTATTATTATTATTATTATTATTATTATTATTATTATTATTATTATTATTATTATTATTATTATTATTATCATTATTATCATTATTATTATCATCAATATTATAACTGTTATTATCATTAATACTATTTTTATTATTAACATTAATTACTATCAAGTAATATTAATAAGTATTATTGGTATTAAGAGTTATTATCAAAATTATAATTTTTATGGTAAAAATAATACAACTTTTTATTTTATTATCATTATTTTTAAAATTATTATTTATACTAAAACTATATTTTTATTAAAAACAACATTTTTAATAAAGTTATCATTCTTATTATTATTTGAATTGACATTATTGATATCATTATTATTATCATTATAAAGAGTTTACCACTTTTTAATTATTAGTATTAGTATTATTAATATATCAAATAAATATTTTCTATATAAAAATAAATATATCTAATTAAATTATTAATGAAACATATAATTTATTAAAATAACAATTATATCATTAATGATATATAAATTGTTCGATTACAATTATATGTGTTAAGATATATATATAAATGATATAGGTTAGTGAATTCGAGGCCAACCCTGCATTGTTCAGTTCCGTCGTATGCATATTTTTACTACAAAATATCGTATCGTGAGTTTCATTTGCTCCCTTTTTAAATGCTTTTGCAATATATATTTTTTTGGGACTGAGAATACATGCTCTGCTTTTATAAATGTTTTACAAAATAGACACAAGTACGTGAAACTACATTCTATGGTTGAATTATTAAACCGAATATGCCCCTTTTTAGTCTGGTAATCTAAGAATTAGGGAACAGACACCCGAATTGACGCGAATCCTAAAGATAGATCTATTGGGCCCAACAAGCCCCATCCAAAGTACCGGATGCTTTAGTACTTCGAATTTATCATGTCCGAAGGGAGTCCTGAAATGATGGGGATATTCTATATGCATCTTGTTATGGTCGGTTACCAGGTGTTCACCATATGAATGATTTTTATCTCTATGCAGTTTGTGCGAAATGCCTGATATGAGATGATGTTTATGAAAAATGAAAATAGAAATCTTGTGGTATATTAAAATTATGGAAATGATTGATTATGATAAATTAATGAACTCACCAACCTTTTGGTTGACACTTTAAAGCATGTTTATTCTCAGGTATGAAAGAAATCTTTCGCTGTGCATTTGCTCATTTTGTAGATATTCCTTAGAGTCATTCATGACATATTTTAAAAGACGTTGCATTCGAGTCGTTGAGTTTATCAAGATTATTATTAAGTCAATTATAGATTGGATATATTATGAAATGGTATGCATGCCTGTCAACTTCCGATGTGATGAAAGTTTGTCTTTAAAAAAACGAATGCAATGTTTGTAAAACCTATCATATAGAGGTCAAGTACCTCGCGATGTAACCAAATGTAATGTATTCGTCCAGATGGATTAGGACGGGTCGTTATACTTGTGAGCATAATAATGCTTCGCGACCATTATTACGATTGCAAACCAAGTCAAGCAAGTGATGTACAACAAGTGTTGAACTAGATGGGTTGTACGAACGGTGATATATTTATATGATTGTGAGTGTAGATCGTGAAGGTGTATGTAATTTATTCGTGTTGCGTTCCTAATCGAGTTCATTTCTTAGAATGACGACAAGGAATGAACAAGTTAATGAAGGCCGAAGTGACGAGAATAATTTCAAGGCCAAGGTTGAGGCCATTATTAAACCTAGTTTGGCGAGTTTACATGAGGATGTCAAGAAGATGTTCCAAGAGTCGGTTGCGGGGCAAATAACCGACCTCGTGGAGGAACGTGTGAACGCTATTGTTCAACGAGAAGTCGATAAAAGGTTTGCTAACCTTCGAGTGGAGGACATAGAGGGTTTTGCGGGTAATGTTGGAAGGAGAGACCTTCATTTCAAGAACTTCAAACCCTCCGAACCTCCTATGTTTCATGGTGAACGAGATCCACATAAGAGTACTTGTTGGATCACCAATATTGAAGGGGCGTTTCGTACTAGTGAGTGTCCTATTGATAAGAAGATAAGGTACGATAGTAGTATGTTGCAGGATAACGCAAAGTTGTGGTGGGACGGAAAGGTTTAAGTTTATGGTGAAGAACAATGTTTGAGTTTAACTTGGGAAGAGTTCGAGGAGGAATTCTTTAAAGAATATCGCACTCAGACCGATCTATCTCGGATTAGAGATGAGTTGCTAAATTTGGAGCAAGGATCAATGGACTTGAATGAACTAAAGTCCACCTTTTTGTCAAAGACCCGATTTTGCCCGGAGTATATCGGGAATGATCGTATGTTGATGGAAGATTTCTATCAAACTTTGAATGATGACTTGCGGAAAAAAATCAGTAGAGGGTCGGTTGACTCTTTTGAAAGATTATTTGAGGTGGCAAGGGGTTTTGAGACACTTGTCCCGAGGAGAAGTGGTTTTGATGATAGTAAATGAAAGTTTGAAGCTACGTTTTGTTCGAACAAAAGTAGTAAGAGTGCCTCCTAAGGTGTCGGAAGTGTGAAAAGTGGTGGCAAGAAGGGTTTTCTACCCGTGTGTTAAAATTGTGGACAACGGGGTCATTGTCGCGTGATTGTACGAGTACGCCTTCGAATAAGGTTACATGTTTTAGGTGTCAAAAAGAGGGGCATAGAAATTCGGAGTGACCCAAGTTGGTTGGTGATGCTAGGGTGCGCAACTATGGAGTGATAGATAAGGATGAACGAAGGGCATAAGACTTGGTGCTCCCAAGCATTCCTTACTGTGGAGTAAAATATTTTACCTAGCCATGGGAGTAGGCTTTGGTGTTACTTGTTAGTGCGTGGTCGCTTTTATGTTGTAAATTTATGAACCATGGGGTTCGACGTGTATGCATGACTTAAAGTCAATCCAGTCGTAGTATGGGTGTCCTCGGGCGGATGAAACCTTAGGTATTAAGTCTTTTGACTTCTTTAGATGTTAGTAGTGGAGTCTAGGTGACGCGGCGTCAGGTGCCTTTTTCATACCTGCAAGCATAATGTACGACTCTGATGAAGTGGCGGTTACATTGTACTTAGGGTGCTGAAGAGAAACCCTTAAGTATGTGTGTGACGGTGAAGAAGTGACAAGCGTTAGAAATTGAAAAAATTGCAATATAAAGCTTATGTAAATTATAGTGAGATCTTCGTATGAAGTGATGAAAGATAATTCGAAATCTTTCATATGCTCGAGGTTGGAGCAAAGTATTGTGACGTGTGTATCGTGGGATGCGAGGTGATTGAACACCATTAATCTTCAATGAGTTTAGTTGAATAAGTTACCGGTGAAGCGGAAACGGACTTGACGGTTGTAACATCCCGCATTTTTTCGTTAAATTTATTTTAACACCGTTTTTTAGATAATATCTTTCGTTATCTAAATTCGCATCTTTCGCTAACTAACGTTCGTAATATTTTCGTTATTTGATTTTAACATCTCTCGTTTACTCTAGCGTTTTAAAATATTCGCTCGGTTAATTCACGCACCCACTTACAAACTTGAGGGACCGAAGTTGCCAAGTGGGCAAACTAGTTGACTAGGTAAACTAGTCAACCCACTCTTTCCACCACTCCTTCCATTTTCACCTCCTCATCTCTTTCTCTCTTTCTCTACTTCCATTTTTGAACTCAAACACCCAAATCATTCATTCATCATCTAAATCATTTCAAGGAAGTTTACATCAAAGCAAATTACATATTTGGAATCCTCTCTTCATCCTCTACAATTTGATACCAATTTCATCTCGTTTGGGTAACATTTCTAAAACTCTAGATTTCTCTAATTCGTGTTTTTCACTTGAAATGGTGTTAGTTAGTGTCTATGGCTCGAGTCTAACATGAATATGTGATTAGTTTGCTCGATTTGTTCGTTTTGAGTAACTAGCATGAACACTTGAAATGGGTTTGTTAAATCTTTGATTTTGGATGATGATATGTGTTTAGATGTTATTGTTTATGTGTTTAAAGAGTTAATTACTTCATATGCTTCAAATTGGTATGTTGGGTGACATGAAAACTCACATTAACATGATTATTGATTTCATGATTCTTGGTTAGGGTTTGATAGACTTAAAATGAACTTTTGATGCATTGAATGCTATGAAATGTTGTTAGTAAGTGTTTAGTTGTACTGTATGTTTCATTACCTTGAAAAAGGCGTACCGTATGTATAAATTGGATTCCCGAGTCAAGAAATGCGTTTTATGAACTTGAAACTTTGATTATGAACATTTAACGACCATTTATTGAGGTTTTCATTGTTGTTAATGATGGATTTGATTTATGAAATGTGTTTATTTGTAGTCCTTGTCAAAATACCTTTCCAATGATATAAGATACATGTTTTGAATGTTTACGGTTCATAAGTTATGATTGTTTGAAGTTGGATTCGTGCTTGAGTGTTCAAAAACTGCCAGACTTGCTGAACAGCTATACTGAGCGCCGCTCAGGGTCCTGGAGCGCCGCTCTAGGCCCCTGCTGTCCAAACATTCACATTTTCGATTAATTCTAACTATGCTACGCACCCCCGATCAACATGAAACTTGGCCAACATGCTTGTATATGATTAAAAACCCCAGAAAAATAGTTCGGGACCCGACCCGACCCCGTTGACTTTTTCGTTGACTTTAACCAAAATTGACTTTTATTCAAACTTAACAAACAATTATGCAATCGTTCTAATGTGCTTTTATACTTATATCTTGCATGAAACTTGACAACGTAATTCACATGCTATATATTCGAGTCGTAACGAGCCATAGGACTAACTGAACACATTTCGCCCGACCTTGTGTCGTAAACGATTAATTGATACAACTTACTTATTTAGATCAAGGCTAAACAACTTTCATGCACACGTTTACTTTGTGAAGTACATTTATACTCGTGCACCCGAGGTGAGATCATAGTCCCATCTTTTCAACAATTTTTATACTTTTAAATCATGGGATGAGAAACATATACAGTTTTATACTACATACTTTTATGCTTTGAACACAAGTACAAAAACAAACATTCCATAGCGAGTTAGAACAAAAAGCCTTAATTCAATTATCATTAGTTACACTTGCAGGGTGTAAGCGAGAACTTATATTATGTGATCACATGGGCTTGAGGAGCCTCATTCGGACGATTCGCTACCGTTAGCGAATGAAATATATTTTTGGGTTTAGTGTATGTTCTAACACTACGTAACAGGGTGTAAAACAGTTAAGTCTTGATAATTGGGTGCTCGCGAACAAACTTTTGGAATGCAAACGATTTGGATAATGAACTATACAAAATCTTGTGGTTCAAAACAACGTTTACAAATACACCTATGATTTCACCAACGTTTTTCGTTGACATATTTCTAAATGTTTCTCAGGTTCATACTTGGCTACTTGATACATGCTTCCGCACACTTTGATTACTTGCTTGGGGTCAAGCATACATGCATACATGCATACGCTAGTGATAGCACCTTTGGATTCAAGCATATTGTTTACATACTTACGCTATTTATAGCAACTGTGGTTTTCAACTTATATTATATCGCAAGTCATTTCATTTATACTTTATAACTTTTGTAAACTTAAAATCTTTGTCGAACTGTTTGGTAACTAAACTTTGCAAGTCTTACACGTTTTAAATGAATGCGACATAATTTTGGTCAAACGCGTCTCATTTAGGGACTATGACCACGCAACGGGACCTAAGTTAACGGCACCGTCAATGAAGATTTTGTCGAGTCGTTACAGATGGTATCAGAGCGTTGGTTGTAGGGAACTAGGATATGCATTATGTGTCTGACAGAGTCGTTAGGACGCATTAGTGAATCTAGACTACAACCGGATAGTTAATCATTGCATCCTGACTTGCATTTACTATAGATAGCACTTACTTGACTACTTGTGCATTATACTTAAACCTTTCTTAGGTGAACTTCTTAATGGTACCAAACTTTTATCATACGAATCCGTATTCTACCACTTTCTGGTAACACACGTAAATTTAAGATTCATATGCGTAAGGATGACGATGACTTCATTAGTCACACTAGTTCAGGAACTCTGTCTCCTCGGTTGTTATTCATCACCATCCCGACTTACTATCCACAAGTGTTGTAAAATTTCCACCACTACTTTAGATGAGTATCGTCATCACTATTTATCACTACGGTTGCGTACTATTCGTTATCATGATTCATTACTCTTTTCGTACCTAAAGACATTATTGTTTGACTTGAACCACAATGACGTGAACCATCATTTATACATTTCCCTCGGGAAACGCTTATTCAGAGTTTCACTAATTCTTTTGATTAGATACGAGTCACGTTAGTGATGTCGCTATACTTTGTTCATTTTAAATCTTCAGGATTACACGAACTTGAATCTATGGAGTGATGTGGGAATGGAGTTATGAGTTAGCATAATATAATGACACTCGATCAACGTGGTTATATTACGGTAAGTCATACCAAAGTTCTAATGACACGTGATGGTGATTGGACTCGATCAACCTAATCACCACCATGTGCCATGTACATGACTTCATTTTTCTTGTTGGATATCCGAAAACTCCGAGAATATTGATAACAACCATACCAAGGACACACCTTTGATTATTGCTGACCCATGTTTATGCTTCCGAATGAATGACAAATTCTTTCAACTTCGAACATATGTTACACGTGTATACTATCTCGTTTCGCACAGTTTTATCGATGAACAACAATATGCTTGTTATGCTCACATCGAGGTGGAAACTTCTCTCGCATCACACTCGTACTTCCGTTTAAGGAAATCTTTTTTTTAGATTCTCAATGGAGAGAGAGACTCTTCACATTATACTAACATTTGCCACGAAGGTGAATAGTCCTAACGAACGTTTTTGAAAACCGATAAATCTTCCGCGGCGCGAATTTCTTGAGAAACTTGTTCTAACTAACGTTTTCAAGTCCTAACAAACTTGTTCGAATATATCTTAAAGAACTGTACCTCGTTTCGGATCGAGATTCTCGATTCACTTCTAGATTTTTGGAGTGCCTTACAAAAAGCGTCGGGACCACGTTTAGACATGAGTACCGCACATCAACCACAACCCGACGGATCGAGCAAACATACAATTCAAACCTTGGAAACCGTAATACGAATTTGTGTTATCAACTTCAAATTTACTTGGGAAAAGTCCTTACCTTTAACCGAATTCTCTTACAACGATAGTTATCACACGAGTATTAACGCCGCAGCTTTTCAAAACTCATATAGCCGCAATTATCGTTTTCTTAATTGTTGAACCGAAGTAGGTAACAAGCAAACCACCGAACCCGAACTCATTCATGAAACAACCAAGAAATTTGTTCAAACCCGAGAAAGACTCAAGACGGCTCGTAGTCACCAAAAGAGCTATGCCGATGTTAGACGTAAACCTCTCAAATTCCAAATGGGGGACCGCGTAATGTTAAAAGTCGCATCGCACCTTGGAAAAGTGTAATCCGTTTCGGGAAACGTAGGAAGCTAAATCCGCGATATTTTAATCCTTTTGAAATCTTGGGGCGTATTGGACCCGTTGCTTACTGTTTCGAACTTCCAACTCGATCAAACTCCGTTCATTCTACATACCACGTATCAAACTTAAAGAAGTGTCTTGCCGGACAAGAACTTGTTATTCCTTTCGATGAGCTTACTATCGATGACAAACTCCACTCCATAGGTGTAGTGACCCGAACTTTTCCATGTTTATATATATTAATTGAGATTGATATTTACATGATTAAATGTTTCCAACATGTTAAGCAATCAAACTTGTTAAGACTTGATTAATTGAAATATGTTTCATATAGACAATTGACCACCCAAGTTGACCGGTGATTCACGAACGTTAAAACTTGTAAAAACTATATGATGACATATATATGGATATATATATATAGTTAACATGATACTATGATAAGTAAACATATCATTAAGTATATTAACAATGAACTACATATGTAAAAACAAGACTACTAACTTAATGATTTTTAAACGAGAAATATATGTAACGATTATCGTTGTAAAGACATTTAATGTATATATATCATATTAAGAGATATTCATACATGATAATATCATGATAATATAATAATTTAAAATCTCATTTGATATTATAAATATTGGGTTAACAACATTTAACAAGATCGTTAACCTAAAGGTTTCAAAACAACACTTACATGTAACGACTAACGATGACTTAACGACTCAGTTAAAATATATATACATGTAGTGTTTTAATATGTATTTATACACTTTTGAAAGACTTCAATACACTTATCAAAATACTTCTACTTAACAAAAATGCTTACAATTACATCCTCGTTCAGTTTCATCAACAATTCTACTCGTATGCACCCGTATTCGTACTCGTACAATACACAGCTTTTAGATGTATGTACTATTGGTATATACACTCCAATGATCAGCTTTTAGCAGCCCATGTGAGTCACCTAACACATGTGGGAACCATCATTTGGCAACTAGCATGAAATATCTCATAAAATTACAAAAATATGAGTAATCATTCATGACTTATTTACATGAAAACAAAATTACATATCCTTTATATCTAATCCATACACCAACGACCAAAAACACCTACAAACACTTTCATTCTTCAATTTTCTTCATCTAATTGATCTCTCTCAAGTTCTATCTTCAAGTTCTAAGTGTTCTTCATATATTCTACAAGTTCTAGTTACATAAAATCAAGAATACTTTCAAGTTTGCTAGCTCACTTCCAATCTTGTAAGGTGATCATCCAACCTCAAGAAATCTTTGTTTATTACAGTAGGTTATCATTCTAATACAAGTTAATAATCATATTCAAACTTTGGTTCAATTTCTATAACTATAACAATCTTATTTCAAGTGATGATCTTACTTGAACTTGTTTTCGTGTCATGATTCTGCTTCAAGAACTTCGAGCCATCCAAGAATCCGTTGAAGCTAGATCCATTTTTCTCTTTTCCAGTAGGTTTATCCAAGGAACTTAAGGTAGTATTGATGTTCATAACATCATTCGATTCATACATATAAAGCTATCTTATTCGAAGGTTTAAACTTGTAATCACTAGAACATAGTTTAGTTAATTCTAAACTTGTTCGCAAACAAAAGTTAATCCTTCTAACTTGACTTTTAAAATCAACTAAACACATGTTATATATCTATATGATATGCTAACTTAATGATTTAAAACCTGGAAACACGAAAAACACCGTAAAACCGGATTTATGCCGTCGTAGTAACACCGCGGGCTGTTTTGGGTTAGTTAATTAAAAACTATGATAAACTTTGATTTAAAAGTTGTTATTCTGAGAAAATGATTTTTATTATGAACATGAAACTATATCCAAAAATTATGGTTAAACTCAAAGTGGAAGTATGTTTTCTAAAATAGTCATCTAGACGTCGTTCTTTCGCCTGAAATGACTACCTTTACAAAAATGACTTGTAACTTATTTTTCCGACAATAAACCTATACTTTTTATGTTTAGATTCATAAAATAGAGTTCAATATGAAACCATAGCAATTTGATTCACTCAAAACGGATTTAAAATGAAGAAGTTATGGGTAAAACAAGATTGGATAATTTTTCACATTTTAGCTACGTGAAAATTGGTAACAAATCTATTCCAACCATAACTTAATAAACTTGTATTGTATATTATGTAATCTTGAGATACCATAGACACGTATACAATGTTTCGACCTATCATGTCGACACATCTATATATATTTCGGAACAACCATAGACACTCTATATGTGAATGTTGGAGTTAGCTATACAGGGTTGAGGTTGATTCCAAAATATATATAGTTTGAGTTGTGATCAATACTGAGATACGCATACACTGGGTCGTGGATTGATTCAAGATAATATTGATCGATTTATTTCTGTACATCTAACTGTGGACAACTAGTTGTAGGTTACTAACGAGGACAGCTGACTTAATAAACTTAAAACATCAAAATATATTAAAAGTGTTGTAAATATATTTTGAACATACTTTGATATATATGTATATATTGTTATAGGTTCGTGAACCAACCAGTGGCCAAGTCTTACTTCCCGACGAAGTAAAAATCTGTGAAAATGAGTTATAGTCCCACTTTTAAAATCTAATATTTTTGGGATGAGAATACATGCAGGTTTAAATAGACACAAGTACGTGAAACTACATTCTATGGTTGAATTATCGAAATCGAATATGCCCCTTTTTATTAAGTCTGGTAATCTAAGAATTAGGGAACAGACACCCTAATTGACGCGAATCCTAAAGATAGATCTATTGGGCCTAACAAACCCCATCCAAAGTACCGGATGCTTTAGTACTTCAAAATTTATATCATATCCGAAGGGTGTCCCGAAATGATGGGGATATTCTTATATATGCATCTTGTTAATGTCGGTTACCAGGACTTCACCATATGAATGATTTTTATCTCTATGTATGGGATGTGTATTGAAATATGAAATCTTGTGGTCTATTATTATGATTTGATATATATATATAGGTTAAACCTATAACTCACCAACATTTTTGTTGACGTTTTAAGCATGTTTATTCTCAGGTGATTATTAAGAGCTTCCGCTGTCGCATACTTAAATAAGGACGAGATTTGGAGTCCATGCTTGTATGATATTGTGTAAAAACTGCATTCAAGAAACTTATTTTGTTGTAACATATTTGTATTGTAAACCATTATGTAATGGTCGTGTGAAAACAGGATATTTTAGATTATCATTATTTGATAATCTACGTAAAGCTTTTTAAACCTTTATTGATGAAATAAAGGTTATGGTTTGTTTTAAAATGAATGCAGTCTTTGAAAAATGTCTCATATAGAGGTCAAAACCTCGCAACGAAATCAATTAATATGGAACGTTTTTAATCAATAAGAACGGGACATTTCAGTTGGTATCCGAGCGTTGGTCTTAGAGAACCAGAATTTTGCATTAGTGTGTCTTATCGAGTTTGTTAGGATGCATTAGTGAGTCTGGACTTCGACCGTGTTTACTTGAAAAAATGATTGCTTAACAAATTTTGTTGGAAACTATATATTTTTAACATGTGAATATTATGTGATATATTAATCTCTTAACGCGTTTGATATTATGTGATAGATGTCTACCTCTAGAACAAGTCCCATTGACTCACCTAATAATAATGAAGAGTCAAATGTAAATTGGAATGATTCGTGGACTGATTCACAAGTTCCCGAAGAGGAACCGGAAGAAGAGTCGGAACTGGAAGAAGAATCGGAACCGGAAGAAGAATCGGAACCGGAAGAAGAATCGGAACCGGATGAAGAAATAGAACCGGTGGGGGAAATAATAAAACGGTTAAGTAAAAGAAAATCCTCAACCAACCGACCAAGGTTAATTATGGTCAATGGTGTTTCCGCCAAGGAAGCAAAATATTGGGAGGATTACCAATTCTCCGATGAATCGGATTCCGACGAGAATTCCGATGATGTTATAGAAATTACCCCAATTGAATTTAAAAAGGCAAAATAAAATAATAAGAGAAAGGGCATAAAAATAGAGAAATCTAATTCCAACCCCGATGAACTTTATATGTATCGTCAACCCCCGAAGTCCTTAAGTTGTAACAATGACCCGGGAACCTCTAAACCACCAGGTTTTTCTAAACCAATGTGGAAAACGATGGCTCGTATTAGGGGAACATCATATATCCCTAGAAACTTGGCAAAACGAACCAAAACCGAAGAAGAAGAAACAAGCGAGTCGGAATAAGATAGTTATATTCGTGTGGTGTAATATATGTAATATAGTGTGCTTATGCTTTATGATATATGTAAAAATTGCTTGTATTAATAAGTATATTTTTTTATGAATCTAACTCTTGTCTATTTTACAGTATAAAAACACAAAATGGATAGACAACCCAATATTTTAAGAGACCTACCCGGAGACATGATTGATGAAATCTTGTCTAGAGTCGGTCAGAATTCTTCGGCACAACTATTTAAGGCGAGATCAGTTTGTAAGACATTCGAAGAACGTTCCAAGAATGCCTTGGTTTATAAAAGGCTTTCGTTAGAAAGAAGGGGGATATCACATTGTGAAATCCATAAGTTACGATGTGTTTACTTTGACGCATATATTGCGGGGAACCCAAATGCTATTTTACGTAATGGGTTAAAAAATTATTTTGACTCAATATATCCGAATATTGGACTTCATGATTTAGAAAAAGCGGCTAACATGCAACATAAAGAAGCATGTTATGCTTACGGATTAGTAATGTTCGCTTCTCACCAAAGTGAGAACAAGAACATCGGGCTACAACTATTAAACAAAACGTTCCCACAAGTGACGGAGTCGGTAATTGGGGTAAGAAATGAGGTTTTTAGATTGTTACGGGACTGTTGGTCATTACGTAACCCTCGTCCCTTTGACAACGTTACAACACGCTGTCTTATCAACGGCCATAATGGTTATGTTCCACAAGACCAAGGATAGGAAGTAATCCTAGTAAAACCAGAATGCATGACTTGTTTCTGGACGTATGAATTACGTGTCTTTATTGCCTTTGCTGAACGACTTGTGTACTAGCTAGAATTATCTTCACAACCATCTTGTATCAAATTTATTGTGTGCTATATTTCATGCTATATGTAAAATAAGCGGTATTGTAAGTTTGTAAAATATTGTGTAAAAGTTTGAACGCGAAATATTATTATAATCAGTTTTTCATATAGAATTGTAGTAGTTGAATTGTATATTAGCTACTAAGTATGAACTTAACGGGTAGGTACTACCCGAATTTAAACTTATAAAACGCTAATATGAAGAAAAAGCTTTTATAAATGAGTTCATATTATGCTACGAAATACTATTAACTACTCTTAATATTCTGTATGATTAACTTGTTCCATTTGACTATTTTGAAGGAAATGGCACCGACTACTCGACACACCGTGAATTTGAATGAAGAGGAATTCCGTACTTTTCTAGCTTCAAACATAGCCGCAGTACAGGCTGCGCTACATACCAACAATAACCTTGGATCTAGCAGTATAGGAAATCGTGTAGGATGCACCTACAAATAATTCACTGCCTGCAAACCTTTGGAATTTGATGGAACCGAAGGACCGATCGGATTGAAACGGTGGACCGAGAAGGTCGAATCGGTGTTTGCCATAAGTAAGTGTACTGAAGAGGACAAAGTGAAGTACGCTACGCATACCTTCACAGGTTCTGCGTTAACATGGTGGAATACCTATCTAGAGCAAGTGGGATAAGACGATGCGTACGCACTACCGTGGTCAGCATTCAAGCACTTGATGAACGAGAAGTACCGTCCCAGAACCGAGGTCAATAAGCTCAAGATAGAACTTAGAGGGTTACGAACCCAAGGATTTGATATTACCACGTACGAAAGACGATTCACAGAATTGTGCCTATTGTGTCCGGGAGCATTCGAAGATGAGGAAGAGAAGATCGACGCGTTTGTGAAAGGATTACCGGAAAGAATCCAAGAAGATATAAGTTCACACGAGCCCGCCTCCATACAACAGGCATGTAGAATGGCTCACAAACTAGTGAACCATATTGAAGAAAGAATTAAAGAACAGACTGCTGAAGAGGCCAATGTGAAGCAAGTCAAAAGAAAGTGGGAGGAAAACGGTGATAAGAATCACCAATACAACAACAACAGCAATTATAACAATAATCGCAACAATTATCCCAACAATCGCAACATCAATCGCAACTACAACAAACGGCCCAACAACAACAACAACAACAACATCAACTACAACAATCATCCCAACAACAATAATAACCGCAACAACAACAACAATCAGAAGCAGCTATGTCAAAGGTGTGAAAAGTATCACTCGGGGTTCTGGACCAAATTTTGCAACAAGTGTAAAAGAAATGGTCATAGCGCGGCGAAGTGTGAGGTCTACGGACCAGGGATTAATAGAACAAAAGGAACAAATGGTGTCGGAACGAGTAATGGCGGAGCAAGTAGTGTCGGAGAAAGTTATGCCAATGTAGTTTGTTATAAATGTGGAAAACTGGGACACATTATTAGAAATTGCCCGAACCAGGGGAACACGAATGGACAAGGCCACGGAAGAGTTTTCAATATTAATGCGGCAGAGGCACATGAAGACCCGGAGCTTGTTACGGGTACGTTTCTTATTGACAATAAATCTGCTTACGTTTTATTTGATTCGGGTGCGGATAGAAGCTATATGAGTAGAGATTTTTGTGCTAAATTAAGTTGTCCATTGACGCCTTTGGATAGTAAATTTTTACTCGAATTAGCAAATGGTAAATTAATTTCAGCAGATAATATATGTCGGAATCGAGAAATTAAACTGGTTAGCGAAACATTTAAGATTGATTTGATACTAGTAGAGTTAGGGAGTTTTGATGTGATAATCGGTATGGACTGGTTGAAAGAAGTGAAAGCAGAGATCGTTTGTTATAAAAATGCAATTCGCATTATACGAGAAAAAGGAAAACCCTTAATGGTGTACGGAGAAAAGGGCAACACGAAGCTACATCTTATTAGTAATTTGAAGGCACAAAAACTAATAAGAAAAGGTTGCTATGCTATTCTAGCACACGTCGAGAAAGTACAAACTGAAGAAAAGAGTATCAATGATGTTCCCATTGCAAAAGAATTTCCCGATGTATTTCCGAAAGAATTACCGGGATTACCCCCACATCGATCCGTTGAATTTCAAATAGATCTTGTACCAGGAGCTGCACCAATAGCTCGTGCTCCTTACAGACTCGCACCCAGCGAGATGAAAGAACTACAAAGCCAGTTACAAGAACTTTTAGAGCGTGGTTTCATTCGACCAAGCACATCACCGTGGGGAGCTCCTATTTTGTTTGTCAAGAAGAAAGATGGTACACTCAGGTTGTGTATCGACTACTGAGAGTTGAACAAACTTACCATCAAGAACCGCTACCCACTACCAAGAATCGACGACTTATTTGATCAACTACAAGGCTCGTCTGTTTATTCAAAGATTGACTTACGTTCCGGGTATCATCAAATGCGGGTGAAAGAAGATGATATTCCAAAGACTGCTTTCAGAACACGTTACGGTCATTACGAGTTTATGGTCATGCCGTTTGGTTTAACTAATGCACCAGCTGTGTTCATGGACCTTATGAACCGAGTGTGTGGACCATACCTTGACAAGTTTGTCATTGTTTTCATTGATGACATACTTATTTACTCAAAGAATGACCAAGAACATGGTGAACATTTTAGAAAGGTGTTAGAAGTATTGAGGAAGGAAGAATTGTACGCTAAGTTTTCAAAGTGTGCATTTTGGTTGGAAGAAGTTCAATTCCTCGGTCACATAGTGAACAAAGAAGGTATTAAGGTGGATCCGGCAAAGACAGAAACTGTTGAAAAGTGGGAAACCCCGAAAACTCCGAAACACATACGCCAGTTTTTAGGACTAGCTGGTTACTATAGAAGGTTCATCAAAGACTTTTCCAGAATAGCAAAACCCTTGACTGCATTAACGCATAAAGGGAAGAAATTTGAATGGAATGATGAACAAGAGAAAGCGTTTCAGTTATTGAAGAAAAAGCTAACTACGTTACCTATATTGTCATTGCCTGAAGGGAATGATGATTTTGTGATTTATTGTGACGCATCAAAGCAAGGTCTCGATTGTGTATTAATGCAACGAACGAAGGTGATTGCTTATGCATCTAGACAATTGAAGATTCACGAACAAAATTATACGACGCATGATTTGGAATTAGGCGCGGTTGTTTTTGCATTAAAAACTTGGAGGCACTACTTATATGGGGTCAAAAGTATTATATATACCGACCACAAAAGTCTTCAACACATATTTAATCAGAAACAACTGAATATGAGGCAGCGTAGGTGGATTGAATTATTGAATAATTACGACTTTGAGATTCGTTACCACCCGGGAAAGGAAAATGTGGTAGCCGATGCCTTGAGCAGGAAGGACAGAGAACCCATTCGAGTAAAATCTATGAATATAATGATTCATAATAACCTTACTACTCAAATAAAGGAGGCACAACAAGGAGTTTTAAAAGAGGGAAATTTAAAGGATTTGGGTACCAAAATTTGGAGATATGAGAGAAATGGTACTTAGAGAAGCTCATAAAACCAGATACTCAATACATCCTGGAACGGGGAAGATGTACAAGGATCTCAAGAAACATTTTTGGTGGCCGGGTATGAAAGCCGATGTTGCTAAATACGTAGGAGAATGTTTGACGTGTTCTAAGGTCAAAGCTGAGCATCAGAAACCATCAGGTCTACTTCAACAACCCGAAATCCCGGAATGGAAATGGGAAAACATTACCATGGATTTCATCACTAAATTGCCAAGGACTGCAAGTGGTTTTGATACTATTTGGGTAATAGTTGATCGTCTCACCAAATCAGCACACTTCCTGCCAATAAGAGAAGATGACAAGATGGAGAAGTTAGCACGACTGTATTTGAAGGAAGTCGTCTCCAGACATGGAATACCAATCTCTATTATCTCTGATAGGGATAGCAGATTTATTTCAAGATTCTGGCAGACATTACAGCAAGCATTAGGAACTCGTCTAGACATGAGTACTGCCTATCATCCACAAACTGATGGGCAGAGCGAAAGGACGATACAAACACTTGAAGACATGCTACGAGCATGTGTTATTGATTTCAGAAATAGTTGGGATCGACATCTACCGTTAGCTGAATTTTCCTACAACAACAGCTACCATTCAAGCATTGAGATGGCGCCGTTTGAAGCACTTTATGGTAGAAAGTGCAGGTCTCCGATTTGTTGGAGTGAAGTGGGGGATAGACAGATTACGGGTCCGGAGATTATACAAGAAACTACCGAGAAGATCATCCAAATTCAACAACGGTTGAAAACCGCCCAAAGTCGAAAAAAGAGCTACGCTGACATTAAAAGAAAAGATATAGAATATGAAATTGGAGAGATGGTCATGCTTAAAGTTGCACCTTGGAAAGGCGTTGTTCAATTTGGTAAACGAGGGAAATTAAATCCAAGGTATATTGGACCATTCAAGATTATTGATCGTGTCGGACCACTAGCTTACCGACTTGAGTTACCTCAACAACTCGCGGCTGTACATAACACTTTCCACGTCTCAAATTTGAAGAAATGTTTTGCTAAAGAAGGTCTCACTATTACGTTAGATGAAATCCAAATCAACGAAAAACTTCAATTCATCAAAGAACCCGTCGAAATAATGGATCGTGAGGTTAAAACACTTAAGCAAAACAAGATACCAATTGTTAAGGTTCGATGGAATGCTCGTAGAGGACCCGAGTTCACCTGGGATTGTGAAGATCAGATGAAGAAGAAATACCCGCATCATTAAGTATATTAACAATGAACTACATATGTAAAAACAAGACTACTAACTTAATGATTTTTAAACGAGACATATATGTAACGATTATCGTTGTAAAGACATTTAATGTATATATATCATATTAAGAGATATTCATACATGATAATATCATGATAATATAATAATTTAAAATCTCATTTGATATTATAAACATTGGGTTAATAACATTTAACAAGATCGTTAACCTAAAGGTTTCAAAACAACACTTACATGTAACGACTAACGATGACTTAACGACTCAGTTAAAATATATATACATGTAGTGTTTTAATATGTATTTATACACTTTTGAAAGACTTCAATACACTTATCAAAATACTTCTACTTAACAAAAATGCTTACAATTATATCCTCGTTCAGTTTCATCAACAATTCTACTCGTATGCACTCGTATTCGTACTCATACAATACACAGCTTTTAGATGTATGTACTATTGGTATATACACTCCAATGATCAGCTCTTAGCAGCCCATGTGAGTCACCTAACACATGTGGGAACCATCATTTGGCAACTAGCATGAAATATCTCATAAATTTACAAAAATATGAGTAATCATTCATGACTTATTTACATGAAAACAAAATTACATATCCTTTATATCTAATCCATACACCAACGACCAAAAACACCTACAAACACTTTCATTCTTCAATTTTCTTCATCTAATTGATCTCTCTCAAGTTCTATCTTCAAGTTCTAAGTGTTCTTCATATATTCTACAAGTTCTAGTTACATAAAATCAAGAATACTTTCAAGTTTGCTAGCTCACTTCCAATCTTGTAAGGTGATCATCCAACCTCAAGAAATCTTTGTTTCTTACAGTAGGTTATCATTCTAATACAAGGTAATAATCATATTCAAACTTTGGTTCAATTTCTATAACTATAACAATCTTATTTCAAGTGATGATCTTACTTGAACTTGTTTTCGTGTCATGATTCTGCTTCAAGAACTTCGAGCCATCCAAGAATCCGTTGAAGCTAGATCCATTTTTCTCTTTTCCAGTAGGTTTATCCAAGGAACTTAAGGTAGTAATGATGTTCATAACATCATTCGATTCATACATATAAAGCTATCTTATTCGAAGGTTTAAACTTGTAATCACTAGAACATAGTTTAGTTAATTCTAAACTTGTTCGCAAAGAAAAGTTAATCCTTCTAACTTTACTTTTAAAATCAACTAAACACATGTTATATATCTATATGATATGCTAACTTAATGATTTAAAACCTGGAAACACGAAAAATACCGTAAAACCGGATTTACGCCGTCGTAGTAACACCGCGGGCTGTTTTGGGTTAGTTAATTAAAAACTATGATAAACTTTGATTTAAAAGTTGTTATTCTGAGAAAATGATTTTTATTATGAACATGAAACTATATCCAAAAATTATGGTTAAACTCAAAGTGGAAGTATGTTTTCTAAAATGGTCATCTAGACGTCGTTCTTTCGCCTGAAATGACTACCTTTACAAAAATGACTTGTAACTTATTTTTACGACAATAAACCTATACTTTTTATGTTTAGATTTATAAAATAGAGTTCAATATGAAACCATAGCAATTTGATTCACTCAAAACGGATTTAAAATGAAGAAGTTATGGGTAAAACAAGATTGGATAATTTTTCTCATTTTAGCTACGTGAAAATTGGTAACAAATCTATTCCAACCATAACTTAATCAACTTGTATTGTATATTATGTAATCTTGAGATACCATAGACACGTATACAATGTTTCGACCTATCATGTCGACACATCTATATATATTTCGGAACAACCATAGACACTCTATATGTGAATGTTGGAGTTAGCTATACAGGGTTGAGGTTGATTCCAAAATATATATAGTTTGAGTTGTGATCAATACTGAGATACGTATACACTGGGTCGTGGATTGATTCAAGATAATATTTATCGATTTATTTCTGTACATCTAACTGTGGACAACTAGTTGTAGGTTACTAACAAGGACAGCTGACTTAATAAACTTAAAACATCAAAATATATTAAAAGTGTTGTAAATATATTTTGAACATACTTTGATATATATGTATATATTGTTATAGGTTCGTGAACCAACCAGTGGCCAAGTCTTACTTCCCGACGAAGTAAAAATCTGTGAAAGTGAGTTATAGTCCCACTTTTAAAATCTAATATTTTTGGGATGAGAATACATGCAGGTTTTATAAATGATTTACAAAATGGACACAAGTACGTGAAACTACATTCTATGGTTGAATTATCGAAATCGAATATGCCCCTTTTTATTAAGTCTGGTAATCTAAGAATTAGGGAACAGACACCCTAATTGACGCGAATCCTAAAGATAGATCTATTGGGCCTAACAAACCCCATCCAAAGTACCGGATGCTTTAGTACTTCAAAATTTATATCATATCCGAAGGGTGTCCCGGAATGATGGGGATATTCTTATATATGCATCTTGTTAATGTCGGTTACCAGGTGTTCACCATATGAATGATTTTTATCTCTATGTATGGGATGTGTATTGAAATATGAAATCTTGTGGTCTATTGTTACGATTTGATATATATAGGTTAAACCTATAACTCACCAACATTTTTGTTGACGTTTTAAGCATGTTTTTTCTCAGGTGATTATTAAGAGCTTCCGCTGTCGCATACTTAAATAAGGACGAGATTTGGAGTCCATGCTTGTATGATATTGTGTAAAAACTGCATTCAAGAAACTTATTTTGTTGTAACATATTTGTATTGTAAACCATTATGTAATGGTCGTGTGTAAACAGGATATTTTAGATTATCATTATTTGATAATCTACGTAAAGCTTTTTAAACCTTTATTGATAAAATAAAGGTTATGGTTTGTTTTAAAATGAATGCAGTCTTTGAAAAACGTCTCATATAGAGGTCAAAACCTCGCAACGAAATCAATTAATATGGAACGTTTTTAATCAATAAGAACGGGACATTTCAATAGGAGAACCAGTTGAAATTATGAATCGTGAAACGAAACTTTAAAACAACGTAAAAATCCCAACTGTCAAAGTTCGTCGTAATGCCCAAGGAAGTACCCTCACTTATTCGTAGAATTGGCAACGCCAGATCTCGAGGAAGAATCAACGACTATTACTTCCGACTAAATTTTAGGACGAAATTTCTTTTAAGGTGTTGGTAATGTAACATCCCTCATTTTTCCGTTAAATTTATTTTTAACACCATTTTTTTTAGATAATATCTTTCGTTATCTAAATTCGCATCTTTCACTAACTAACGTTCGTAAATATTTTCATTATTTGATTTTAACATATCTCGTTTACTCTAGCGTTTTAAACTATTCGCTCGGTTAATTCACGCACCCGCTTACAAACTTGAGGGACCGAAGTTGCCAAGTAGGCAAACTAGTTGGCTAGGTCAACTAGTCAACCCACTCTTTCCACCACTCATTTCATTTTCACCTCCTCATCTCTTTCTCTCTTTCTCTACTTCCATTTTTGAACTCAAACACCCAAATCATTCATTCATCATCTAAATCATTTCAAGGAAGTTTACATAAAAACAAATTACATATTTGAAATCCTCTCTTCATCCTCTACAATTTGATACCAATTTCATCTCGTTTGGGTAACATTTCTAAAACTCTAGATTTCTCTAATTCGTGTTTTTGACTTGAAATGGTGTTAGTTGGTGTCTATGGCTCGAGTCTAACATGAATATGTGATTAGTTTGCTCGATTTGTTTATTTTGAGTAACTACCATGAACACTTGAAATGGGTTTGTTAAATCTTTGATTTTGGATGATGATATGTGTTTAGATGTTATTGTTTATGTGTTTAAAGAGTTAGTTACTTCATATGCTTCAAATTGGTATGTTGGATGACATGAAAATCTCACATTAACATGAATATTGATTTCATGATTCTTGGTTAGGGTTTGATAGACTTAAACGAACTTTTGATTCATTGAATGCTATGAAATATTGTTAGTAAGTGTTTAGTTGTATTGTATGTTTCATTACCTTCAAAACGGCATATCGTATGTGTAAATTGGATTCCCGAGTCAAGAAATGCGTTTTATGAACTTGAAACTTTGATTATGAACATTTAAGGATCATTTATTGAGATTTTCATTGTTTTCAATGATGGATTTGATTTATGAAATGTATTTAGTTGTATTCCTTGTCAAAATACCTTTCCAACGATATAAGATACGTGTTTTGAATGTTTACGGTTCATAAGTTATGATTGTTTGAAGTTGGATTCGTGCTTGAGTGTTCAAAAACTGCCAGACTTGCTGAACAGCTATACTGAGCGCCGCTCAGGGTCCTAGAGCGCCGCTCCGGGCCCCTGCTGTCCAAAAATACACATTTTCGATTAATTCTAACTATGCTACGCACCCCCGATCAACATGAAACTTAGCCAACATGCTTGTATATGATTAAAAACCCCAGAAAAATAGTTCGAGACCCGAACCGACCCCGTTGACTTTTTCGTTGACTTTGACCAAAGTTGACTTTTATTCAAACTTAACAAACACTTATGCAATCGTTCTAACATGCTTTTATGCTTATATCTTGCATGAAACTTGACAACGTGATTCACATGCTATATATTCGAGTCGTAACGAGGCATATGACTAACTGAACACATTTCGCCCGACCTTGTGTCGTAAACGGTTAATTGATACAACTTACTTGTTTAGGTCAAGGCTAAGCAACTTTCATGAACATGTTTACTTTGTGAAGTACATTTATACTCGTGCACCCGAGGTGAGATCATAGTCCCATATTTTCAACTTTTATACTTTTAAATCATGGGATAAGAAACATATACAATTGTATACTACATACTTTTATGCTTTGAACACAAGTACGAAAACAAATATTCCACAGCGAGTTAGAACAAAAAGCCTCTATTCAATTATCATTAGTTACACTTGCAGGGTGTAAGCGAGAACTTATATTATGTGATCACATGGTCTTGACGAGCCTCATTCGGACGGTTCGCTACTGTTAGCGGATAAAATATATTTTCGGGTTTAGTGTATGTTCTAACACTATGTAAAAGGGTGCAAAATAGTTAAGTCTTGATAATTGGGTGCTCGCGAACAAAGTTTTGGAATGCAAACGATTTGGATAATCAACTATACAAAATCTTGTGGTTCAAAACAACGTTTACAAATACACCTATGATTTTACCAACGTTTTTTGTTGACAGTTTTCTATATGTTTCTCAGGTCCATACTTGGCTACTTGATACATGCTTCCGCACACTTTGATTACTTTCTTGGGGTCAAGCATACATGCATACGTTAGTGATAGCACCTTTGGATTCAAGCATATTGTTTACATACTTACACTATTTATAGTAACCGTGGTTTTCAACTTATATTATGTCGCAAGTAATTTCATTTATACTTTATAACTTTTGTAAACTTAAACTCTTTGTCGAACTGTTTGGTAACTAAACTTTGCAAGTCTTACACGTTTCAAATGAATGCGACATAATTTTGGTCAAACGCGTCTCATTTAGGGACTATGACCACGCAACGGGACCTAAGTTAACGGCGCCGTCAATGATGATTTTGTCGGGTCGTTACAACGGTTAGCCGAGTCAAGTACGGAGTTAGGTGGTAATTGTGATGACCCGGGAATTTCTGACCAAATTTAAACTTAATCTTACCATGATTCGGACACGATAACCAAAATCTGTAATGTTGAGTCTCGAAAGTTTTGAAATCTATGTTCATGTATTCAATTGACCTTCGACCATTCCCGACGATTCACGAACAACTATTTGTAAATAGATACATATAAATATTTAAATATATAAGTGTATATAATACAAACATAACTATAGTTGTTATAATAATATTGCCATTATTTTCAATATTAATATCAATATTAGTGTTATTTTAAATATATAATTTATAGATACGAATTTGATATATATAAATTGATATATTATTATTAATAATATTATTATTATTATCATTAATAATATTAATATTTATTATAATTTACATTATTATTAGTATCCTTAGTGATATTAGTATTATCATTAATATTATCATTTTTTTATTTCTAATATTAAAATTATTATTATTATTTTTTCATTTATATTTATTAAGTATTAATATCAATTAATATTTAAATTATAAACATAAATAAACTAAAAGTAATATGTTAAACAACTTTTATTTTTAGCTGTCCCTATTTTCCATTTTACTGGTTCACTAACCCAATTAGTCACCTAATGTAAACAAAATCAGTTTACAATCACTTTCAACTCTTTATTGTATCTTATATCTTTTTGTATGACTGATATATGTCAATCCTTATCTACAATATATAAATCCATTTTCCTTACTTTCCATATTATTGAAACTTTAGATGATAAAGTTTCACTGTTTTGTTTCAACTCCATCCACTACCATTATACAATCAATATATTGATAAAGTTAGAATCAATCAAACAACTCTATTACCCGTTCCTTTCATCAATTCGGATATATTATATGTTATATATATACACATAAATATTGATACAATACATATTAGGTATATTAAAAACATCCACACCCATCACTTGTTCTTTTGTGTTTCTTCTTCATAACAAACCAAACTTCACCACCAATCATCACTAAACATCACCATAACTATTATCGAGTCACTTTAGCGTTTGTTTTAAACTTTCATCGCAAACAACAATCAACATATTCTATCAATTTAATTTTAATAGGTTGCTACTCTTCATTAACGCTGGCTTCCTCCTCCTTTCTGTAATACTCTTTATCTGATGAACCCATCATCAACCTGCAAATTTCGTTTGGTATTACCCTGCTGTAGAAACTACAAAACCATCATTAATCCAACACCATCTACAACACCTGCAACGATCATTTTTTTTTATTCAGTACAACGACATCACAATAACAAACCTGCCACCATGAATCGCCATCACTATTACGCTGCTAGTTCCTTCTGTTTTCCTGCTTACCTCGAACACCAAGTGAGCACCAAACTCCAATTAATCGCTACTGCTACCTTTTAATTATGTTCGAAAAATAATTCCAGCTGCTGTGATCTTTTCTTTCTATTTTCAAACAAACACAATGATGATGATTTATTTAAATGATTAGGATGATAGATAATGGAACCCAAAAACCCATTCAACCCATACATCATCAACGAAACCCACCAGATACCAACTATCTTTACTGTTCTATTTTTTCAGTTTCTACCCGATTAATCACCATGACCGACACCCCTAAAAACACATACCTGTTACTACTACAATTTATCTTGTGCTCCTCTCGACCGATTATTTCTACTACCGCAACCATGTTTCCGGATGCTTGAAACCAATTCATCTTAATTAAATTGATACAACTCATATCAGTTTTGTAAATGAAATTAAAATAATAAGCTAAATCGAAAGGTAAGAGACTCAACTGAAATCGGTTTCCATCTAATTAATTATAGATGAAGGCTTCGACTTCCTTTGATAATCCTAATTTTTTTTTCTCTGATCGATCGATGTTGAACCGTGTGCAAACCCTAATCCTTGTTTTCCTGGTTGAAATCATCGATGGTTTTCTTTTTCATCATGATGGTTCAATAAATGAAACACTAATTGCGGTTGAAATCTTCATTGTCGGTTTAATGGTTGAATGAAGTACGGAGTATATGAAAACCATCGATCCTGGTGGCTGCTTCGTGACTGTATCCTGACCGACAGGTTTATATCGGGTCATCCAAAACTGATTTGGATAAGTCATATGTTGGGACGAATAATTGGTTATGTTTGTGGACTTGCAGTTGGGCCGAAATATATTTTGGCCCGATTTATATTATGTAATTTATCACCTTGGGCCGATAGCCTAATAATGAGGGGAGTTACAAGAATACAGAGAAAGGGTTAAATGAAATTAGAGGCTAATTAAATCACAAAAATATGAAGCAGAGCATTGGTTAGAGGTGTTGTTTGTTAAGCGAGAGGTCGCGGGTTCGAGCCCTAATAGTGGCTATTTTTTTAGGGAGCTTTTACAATCTCTTTTAAGGTAGTATCATATTCATTATTATCATTGCTAATATAAATTATTATTATTATTATTATTAATTAGTATTATTAATAATTAGTATTATTACTTAATGTAGTTATTATTATCATTATCCTAAATATTACCATTAACTTAGCTATTATTAATAGAATAAGTATTATTATTATTATTATTATTTTTAAGATTAAGATTATTGTTATTATATATTCATTACTATTATTATTATCATTGTTATCTATATAAAAATCAATAAATGTAGTTTTATTTATAAATATTATAATTATTAGTATTATTAATATTAACACAAGTATTATTATTGATAGTATCATTTTCATTAAGGTGAGTATCAGTAACAAGATAATTATTATTAAAAATTTATATAACTATTACTAAAAGTATCATTATTTTCAATCTATCATTATTTTCACAAAAACTATTATTTATACTATCATTATTATTATTAGTAATATTAAAAGTATTCATTTTATACCTATTCTAGTATTATTATAAATATATTTTGTAAACAAAAGACTGTTTATATAAAAAGATATATAATACAAAACTTAACTATATTAATATTGTTATTTATTTAAATATGTAAAATAATTTATATAAACTATTAATATGAAAATGTTATCATTAATAAGTTATAAATATAAACTTGTTCAATTATGATTATATATTTTAATATATATACAAATGATATAGGTTCGTGAATCCGAGGCCAACCCTTCATTGTTCAATTGTTAAATGTCGTCATATGTATTTTTACTACAAAATACATTAGGTGAGTTTCATTGATCCCCTTTTACTCTTTACGTTTTTGGGCTGAGAATACATGCAAATGCTTTATTAACTGTTTTACAATATTTATATGCGTGAGTTTCATTTGCTCCCTTTTAAAATGCTTTTGCAATATATATTCTTGGGACTGAGAATACATGCGCTGCTTTTATAACTGTTTTTACGAAATAGACACAAGTAATCGAAACTACATTCTATGGTTGAATTATTAAACCGAATATGCCCCTTTTTATTAAGTCTGGTAATCTAAGAATTAGGGAACAGACACCCTAATTGATGCGAATCCTAAAGATAGATCTATCGGGCCCAACAAGCCCCATCCAAAGT
Organism: Rutidosis leptorrhynchoides; assembly: GCF_046630445.1. Taxonomy (NCBI): domain Eukaryota; kingdom Viridiplantae; phylum Streptophyta; class Magnoliopsida; order Asterales; family Asteraceae; genus Rutidosis; species Rutidosis leptorrhynchoides. The sequence goes on along the minus strand of NC_092338.1, from coordinate 222,161,046 downwards.
ACCGGATGCTTTAGTACTTCGAAATTTATATCATGTCCGAAGGAGGATCCCGGAATGATGGGGATATTCTTATATGCATATTGTGAATGTCGGTTACCAGGTGTTCAATCCATATGAATGATATTTTTGTCTCTATGCATGGGACGTATGTTTATGAGAAATGAAAATATGAAATCTTGTGGTCTATTAAAAATTATGAAATGATTAATTATGTTAAACTAATGAACTCACCAACCTTTTGGTTGACACTTGAAAGCATGTTTATTCTCAGGTACGAAAGAAATCTTCCGCTGTGTAATTGCTCATTTTAAAGATATTACTTGGAGTCATTCATGACATATTTCAAAAGACGTTGCATTCGAGTCATTGAGTTCATCAAGATTATTATTTAGTCAATTATGGTTAGATATATTATGAAATAGTATGCATGCCGTCAACTTTCGATGTAAATGAAAATTTGTCTTTTAAAACGAATGCAATGTTTGTAAAATGTATCATATAGAGGTCAGGTACCTCGCAATGAAATCAACTATTGTGAATCGTTTATAATCGATGTGGACTTCGTCCGGATGGATTAGGATGGGTCCTTTCAGTTGGTATCAGAGCGGTGGTCTTAGCGAACCAGGTCTGCATTAGTGTGTATAACTGATAAGTCGTTAGAATGCATTAGTAAGTCTGGACTTCGACCGTGTCTGCATGTCAAAAGTTTTGCTTATCTTTTCGTGTCGAAAATTACTTGCTTATCACTCTTAGTCTAGACACATCTTACTGCCTCTATTGCATAGACAGTGTATAGATAAAAATTCATATCTTAGCGTATCTGCTAATCCATATCTTAGCGTATCTGTTACATAAACTTTGCCTGATATATTTCGTAAATTCCTCCGTAATCTACGAAATCTTCTGTTCTATATATAGGTATTCTATGTAATTAGAATATCATTCGATATCCAAAAATCATTTCATTTCGAGAAATCCTTCATTCAATCGTACACAATGGAACTCACAACTAGTTCAAGTTCCTCGGATTCCGATATGGAGTCCCACTCCAGCTCCGAAAGCAGCGGCACCAGAATGAATCAATCAATCAGTCATCCCCAATTCATCTGATGAGTTCGTAGTCGACTTAATCAATGGAGACGAGAAGAAGACGATACTTCCACCAACCAAATTCACCTCGTGACGATGAACCTGAAGCACTCACCGGCGAACCAATCTGAAACTCCATTTTCACTCCCATTACCCGAATATCTCGCCATGATTATATTATATCTAAAATTCTAAACCTCATTCGTCCGCTCGTTTCGACCGACAATCATCCCGGAATAATAGAAGAAGTCAACGAGCTTCGCACCCGAGTTGTAGCCTTGAAAAGTATGGTGTAAAATGTACCAGCTTCAGCAACATCACTGGCACCAACAGTACCACCACCAACACCAACATCCGCATCCCACACCTCAACTTCACAATCTGTCCCATGAACATCAACATCATACGCATCATAAATACCAAGGAGTACCAACAACAATTAACAATGAAGTATTGAACCATAACTTCATCAATATTCTGCGAAGAATATGTGGATCCTAATAGTTTTAAAGATTACTTATTCTAGCTCAAATCGAAAATCAAATGAGTCTAATATTATATTGACTCATTAAATCCATAATTACATCTGAAGAAAATATATATGTATATATATTTTCATAAAGATTGTGATTAAAAATTCTTCCGTACAAACTGTTAATGATGAAAATATTTTAACGGGTAGGTAATACCCGAGGAATAATTAGAATTTCACATTAATTAGTTATACTGTACATTCTTCAAATCCGATTCAACAGTTATTTTCTATCCTACTTACATCCACGGATATATGAATCCGTTCACCACAGAATAACCATTTTCATTCAAATTTCATATTTGGATTTTGACATATCAGAATCCAACAGGTGGCATAATGAAGAAAACATTTGATGGAATAAAATTTGTTAGAAACAAACAAATTAATTATGAGAAATTATGTTAAGCACCCACGCTAACAAAATCCTAGCTAACTATTCCTAGCTAACTGTGGACTAATCAATTGAGGACTACCAACAGTGGACAATTAAAATGAATTAAAATATTGATTATAATATATGAAACTAAACAAATCTTCAAGTTTGCCACTTGATTTCATCTTAAACCTCATTTGTATCTTGACAATTACAATCTGCGTTCAAACCATTCGTGATTCTTGAAAACACCTCAATCGGGAGGATGAACCAATCGCACTTCATCTACGGAAGAAAAGATTTACGTATATAGTTATGCACCTGATGAAAAAAAAAAAAAAAAAAAAAAAAAAAACACTCTCGGCAACTGAGTAAAAGTTTAACACGTAGCCGCGTCAAATCCTTTGGCATTTATTAGCAAAAAATAACTTTGCGATCCCTCTTCAAGGTAGCCAATTTTGTCACAGCTCCAGCAAATTAACTTCGACTTTTCATTCGAAGTAGCCTTACTATAATCCTGATATATACGATCAAACTTTTAATACCGGAGAACTCTTTTATATTCCACCATATTACCAGCAGATATACCAGCAACCTCGTTACTTCTTGGCTTAAATCTCTCTGACAAATCATTATATTTATTCATTGAAACCCTATCATATACTCATCCGCATCTGGTAACGAGAACTGCCATACCAATTACCGGGAATCAGCAATCAGTACTTTAAAAACTCACAGCATATCTACCTCAACAGTTATATGTATGACATTTACCTATTAGAATTATGATCTCTCCTTCTGGAATTCTGAAAAGCACTCAGTCACAAATCATCGAAAGTTTGACAACCGTAAACGACCATAATCATCGAAAGTTTGACGATAAAGAATAGTATGTTGGAAAAGCTCAGAAAAGTTGAAACTGGAAAATGAATTGAGCTAACCACGAAGGAGACCGAGGACAAATACAAGGACCATACCATATATTCAAAGAATCCAGGTAATTCTGGATCCGATGAAACCTTCAAAGAATATCTTGCTCCGAAGTCATGTTAAAATCTTGCGGAAAATCTTTCTCCATCAACCATCAAACTTAGAAATTCCAAAATATCATCATCAATATCTTCGATATTTCTGAGGATATTTTCATAAATATTCTCGTCCGAAATTATATACCTCTTCGTGCTTCCTGTGTATCATTATATTGGAAACATTCAATAGAAAATTTAGTACTGAAAAGCAGATTATGCGAAACTATGAAGAAAGCCGTGGACAAATCACAAAGAATAAGTTTGACTTCAAAGAATCCAAATGATTCAATGTCTGCTAAAAAGTCTTTAGTGAATATCTTGCTCCTTACTCTAAACCCTTGCAGACAATAGTTTCTATCATCCTCTGATCTTAGATATTCCGAGATATTATCTTATCTTTCATTATAAATATCCTCCATATTTTTGAAGATATTTTTATAACTACTCTTATCTGAAATCATTAATCTCTTCGTATTATCAGTGTTACATCATATAGAAACTGTTAGTTTCTATATTCTATAAACTTTCGAGCTTAAAATATGAATGTTTTTGAAGTAGTGTTGGGAACTGATGCATGAGTTAGTATAATATAATGACACTTGATCAACGTGATTATATTACAGTAAGTCATGCTGAGTTTCTAAATGGAACATGATGATTCACAGATTATAACGTCATCATGTGCCATGTTACATAACTCTTTCATTCTGATTAACTTCAGAACATATCAAGAAAATATATTCTTGATAGTTCTATTCTCAGTGATTCTGGTATTTTGATAAATAAAATCGTGCTATCACGTTCCTTCCTGCTTAGAACATTATAATCATTCGAAACTCTATATCTACAAACTCTGGACCATTATTCGCTTGACTTGAAGTCGGGAAGAGAAAACAAAAGCATAGAGCTTTGAAAAATAAGAGAGAATATAAAGCCCGATAACAACACATAAATTACAAACCGTGTATATCAATGTTTACCGCAACATAATGACACGGGAGAAGTAAAACCATTATAATCCCAAGGACGAAGTAGAAGAAAGCAAATTCCTCGGGTGGAAGTTGGAAAAGGAGAATGATTGTTGCTATAGTAAGGATGAGGACAAGGATCAGAACTGGATTAAGCATTTTCAGAATCTTTTGGATGTATGAAACAAGAAGAAAAGTATAGGAATGGTGAGAATAATGGAACAGAAGAATTTAATTTATAATGGAAATATCAGACAGAGTAATCAAAGCAGATCACCGTATTTAATTAGAGAGATCTTAATTTCCTTATTCACCGAAGAATCAGATCTTATAGATTTCCAAGATTTTCTTTTGAATCCCTTGAATTCCGGAATTCAACCCTCTACGTCAAAAGCTATGACGCACCATATCTTCTAAATTCAACCATGACTAGTCAAAAGTTATGATAAAATTTATCTTTCTCATTTCACTATTTTATGAAAACTTCATTCGTACGCTTCACATAATCGAATCGTTTTATTCATATTAATCAACAATGATAAAACTCTATTTATCAACTCATATTCGTCATGAAAACATTTTTATTGTTAGCCATGACCATCTCACTCAAATTTCGGGACGAAATTTCTTTAACGGGTAGGTACTGTGATGACCCGGGAATTTCTGACCAAATTTAAACTTAATCTTACCATGATTCGGACACGATAACCAAAATCTGTAATGTTGAGTCTCGAAAGTTTTGAAATCTATGTTCATGTATTCAATTGACCTTCGACCATTCCCGACGATTCACGAACAACTATTTGTAAATAGATACATATAAATATTTAAATATATAAGTGTATATAATACAAACATAACTATAGTTGTTATAATAATATTGCCATTATTTTCAATATTAATATCAATATTAGTGTTATTTTAAATATATAATTTATAGATACGAATTTGATATATATAAATTGATATATTATTATTAATAATATTATTATTATTATCATTAATAATATTAATATTTATTATAATTTACATTATTATTAGTATCCTTAGTGATATTAGTATTATCATTAATATTATCATTTTTTTATTTCTAATATTAAAATTATTATTATTATTTTTTCATTTATATTTATTAAGTATTAATATCAATTAATATTTAAATTATAAACATAAATAAACTAAAAGTAATATGTTAAACAACTTTTATTTTCAGCTGTCCCTATTTTCCATTTTACTGGTTCACTAACCCAATTAGTCACCTAATGTAAACAAAATCAGTTTACAATCACTTTCAACTCTTTATTGTATCTTATATCTTTTTGTATGACTGATATATGTCAATCCTTATCTACAATATATAAATCCATTTTCCTTACTTTCCATATTATTGAAACTTTAGATGATAAAGTTTCACTGTTTTGTTTCAACTCCATCCACTACCATTATACAATCAATATATTGATAAAGTTAGAATCAATCAAACAACTCTATTACCCGTTCCTTTCATCAATTCGGATATATTATATGTTATATATATACACATAAATATTGATACAATACATATTAGGTATATTAAAAACATCCACACCCATCACTTGTTCTTTTGTGTTTCTTCTTCATAACAAACCAAACTTCACCACCAATCATCACTAAACATCACCATAACTATTATCGAGTCACTTTAGCGTTTGTTTTAAACTTTCATCGCAAACAACAATCAACATATTCTATCAATTTAATTTTAATAGGTTGCTACTCTTCATTAACGCTGGCTTCCTCCTCCTTTCTGTAATACTCTTTATCTGATGAACCCATCATCAACCTGCAAATTTCGTTTGGTATTACCCTGCTATAGAAACTACAAAACCATCATTGATCCAACACCATCTACAACACCTGCAACGATCATTTTTTTTTATTCAGTACAACGACATCACAATAACAAACCTGCCACCATGAATCGCCATCACTATTACGCTGCTAGTTCCTTCTGTTTTCCTGCTTACCTCGAACACCAAGTGAGCACCAAACTCCAATTAATCGCTACTGCTACCTTTTAATTATGTTCGAAAAATAATTCCAGCTGCTGTGATCTTTTCTTTCTATTTTCAAACAAACACAATGATGATGATTTATTTAAATGATTAGGATGATAGATAATGGAACCCAAAAACCCATTCAACCCATACATCATCAACGAAACCCACCAGATACCAACTATCTTTACTGTTCTATTTTTTCAGTTTCTACCCGATTAATCACCATGACCGACACCCCTAAAAACACATACCTGTTACTACTACAATTTATGTTGTGCTCCTCTCGACCGATTATTGCTACTACCGCAACCATGTTTCCGGATGCTTGAAACCAATTCATCTTAATTAAATTGATACAACTCATATCAGTTTTGTAAATGAAATTAAAATAATAAGCTAAATCGAAAGGTAAGAAACTCAACTGAAATCGGTTTCCATCTAATTAATTATAGATGAAGGCTTCGACTTCCTTTGATAATCCTAATTTTTTTTTCTCTGATCGATCGATGTTGAACCGTGTGCAAACCCTAATCCTTGTTTTCCTGGTTGAAATCATCGATGGTTTTCTTTTTCATCATGATGGTTCAATAAATGAAACACTAATTGCGGTTGAAATCTTCATTGTCGGTTTAATGGTTGAATGAAGTACGGAGTATATGAAAACCATCGATCCTGGTGGCTGCTTCGTGACTGTATCCTGACCGACAGGTTTATATCGGGTCATCCAAAACTGATTTGGATAAGTCATATGTTGGGACGAATAATTGGTTATGTTTGTGGACTTGCAGTTGGGCCGAAATATATTTTGGCCCGATTTATATTATGTAATTTATCACCTTGGGCCGATAGCCTAATAATGAGGGGAGTTACAAGAATACAGAGAAAGGGTTAAATGAAATTAGAGGCTAATTAAATCATAAAAATATGAAGCAGAGCATTGGTTAGAGGTGTTGTTTGTTAAGCGAGAGGTCGCGGGTTCGAGCCCTAATAGTGGCTATTTTTTTAGGGAGCTTTTACAATCTCTTTTAAGGTAGTATCATATTCATTATTATCATTGCTAATATAAATTATTATTATTATTATTATTAATTAGTATTATTAATAATTAGTATTATTACTTAATGTAGTTATTATTATCATTATCCTAAATATTACCATTAACTTAGCTATTATTAATAGAATAAGTATTATTATTATTATTATTATTTTTAAGATTAAGATTATTGTTATTATATATTCATTACTATTATTATTATCATTGTTATCTATATAAAAATCAATAAATGTAGTTTTATTTATAAATATTATAATTATTAGTATTATTAATATTAACACAAGTATTATTATTGATAGTATCATTTTCATTAAGGTGAGTATCAGTAACAAGATAATTATTATTAAAAATTTATATAACTATTACTAAAAGTATCATTATTTTCAATCTATCATTATTTTCACAAAAACTATTATTTATACTATCATTATTATTATTAGTAATATTAAAAGTATTCATTTTATACCTATTCTAGTATTATTATAAATATATTTTGTAAACAAAAGACTGTTTATATAAAAAGATATATAATACAAAACTTAACTATATTAATATTGTTATTTATTTAAATATGTAAAATAATTTATATAAACTATTAATATGAAAATGTTATCATTAATAAGTTATAAATATAAACTTGTTCAATTATGATTATATATTTTAATATATATACAAATGATATAGGTTCGTGAATCCGAGGCCAACCCTTCATTGTTCAATTGTTAAATGTCGTCATATGTATTTTTACTACAAAATACATTAGGTGAGTTTCATTGATCCCCTTTTACTCTTTACGTTTTTGGGCTGAGAATACATGCAAATGCTTTATTAACTGTTTTACAATATTTATATGCGTGAGTTTCATTTGCTCCCTTTTAAAATGCTTTTGCAATATATATTCTTGGGACTGAGAATACATGCGCTGCTTTTATAACTGTTTTTACGAAATAGACACAAGTAATCGAAACTACATTCTATGGTTGAATTATTAAACCGAATATGCCCCTTTTTATTAAGTCTGGTAATCTAAGAATTAGGGAACAGACACCCTAATTGATGCGAATCCTAAAGATAGATCTATCGGGCCCAACAAGCCCCATCCAAAGTACCGGATGCTTTAGTACTTCGAAATTTATATCATGTCCGAAGGAGGATCCCGGAATGATGGGGATATTCTTATATACATATTGTGAATATCGGTTACCAGGTGTTCAATCCATATGAATGATATTTTTGTCTCTATGCATGGGACGTATGTTTATGAGAAATGAAAATATGAAATCTTGTGGTCTATTAAAAATTATGAAATGATTAATTATGTTAAACTAATGAACTCACCAACCTTTTGGTTGACACTTGAAAGCATGTTTATTCTCAGGTACGAAAGAAATCTTCCGCTGTGTAATTGCTCATTTTAAAGATATTACTTGGAGTCATTCATGACATATTTCAAAAGACGTTGCATTCGAGTCATTGAGTTCATCAAGATTATTATTTAGTCAATTATGGTTAGATATATTATGAAATAGTATGCATGCCGTCAACTTTCAATGTAAATGAAAATTTGTCTTTTAAAACGAATGCAATGTTTGTAAAATGTATCATATAGAGGTCAGGTACCTCGCAATGAAATCAACTATTGTGAATCGTTTATAATCGATGTGGACTTCGTCCGGATGGATTAGGATGGGTCCTTTCAGTAATAATGCGGGTAACACATTCGTAGAGAAGGCAATGGTCGCTCTTTCCATGAGAGTGAACATATGCGTGTCATCGGTCGGACAATTTCAGAAGTGACGGGTCGAGAGAACCCAATGTTAGGAAAGTCTACTTTGCAAGTAGCAACATGTCGATGTACAAGTGTGTATGGTGTTGGTTTAAATCGTTGTTTAAATGACGCCAACGAGTGATGGTGAGCGTAAATTTCCATCGTTGGAAACAATTGGTGAAAGTAGAAGACTATGAAAACGAGAGGTTTAGTCGTGTATTTCGGAAAATGATAATTATCGTTGGATGATATTATCTTAACGATGTGGTTATGGGACGAGATCCTAAGTAGGGGAGTGGTACTCCCACACAAAGGAAGTTTAAGGTGAAAATTCTAAACGGCGCTTGTGATAGATTTGGAATTTGTATCGAGACCTAGATTGGTCGAATTATGGTAAGGTACAATTTAGGTTGAAATTGTAATTATTAATTTAGATCTGAGTTACTACTTGAGGTAGCAATATTGATAACTCATCAAGAGTTAAGTGAGCGGGTTCGACGAGCAATGTAAGGCCTCGTGGACAAAGAATGACGTGTCAAAATATCTTTTAGAGAATGATTGGTTGTACCTATCGTGACGTAGGTGATATCTTGCTTGGTCTTGATGTCGATACATGTAACTAGCGAGCGGAAATTCCAAGTCGAGTGGAATCATTCTAAGTATGTGTATATACTTGGCGTACGTGCAATGAGGGTTTAAGTTTGATTTGATGATGCCATATCACCGGGTGTGCTTGCGTGCTTGCAAGTATTGAGTCGAGTGTTATCCAATTGTGAGGATACACTTTTCGTTGACTCTCTTGAGTCGTTTGTAACTATGTTAATGGTACAAATTTAATTTTAGCGATGTACGTGGTGAGAGTACGCTAAGGAAATTGCTAACTCGGTACGAGATTGAGAGTGTTAGCTTGTAAATGTCGTGTGGTTGAAGCACGAGTTCGTTCCAGATTGGGAACAAAGTGAGACTTAGTACTCGGATTTGGTAGGATTGGTAAATCACGGATGGCGATTTAAGTTGAAAGGGGTGATTCATCGGAAGGGTCGCCTAAGTGCAGTGTAAGATCTTCGGGTTACGGGAAATTTCGTAGACTTCGAGTTTGAAAGTACATCGAAGGACCATAGGGTGTAGGTCCGGATTGGTTAAGTGACGAAGATCACGAGGACGTGATCGAGTTTAAGTGGGGGAGAGTCGTAAGACCCAAATATTTATTGTACATAATGTATTTATGGTGTACGATGCGTGTATGAAGTGTACTAACCATCTACGTGTTGCTTGCTCGAATGTCGAAGAAAACTGGACGTTGTTTGAGTTACAAGGTGTGTACTGTGACGATCGCTCTAAATCTATATGGACGAATACGTCATTCATCGATTTCATTGCGAGGTATTTGACCTCTATATGATACGTTTTATAAACATTGCATTCTTTTGAAAAGGTATACCATAAATGAATATTTAAATCCAAGGTTTTCGACATCTGATGATTTCTACATATAGACAATCACCGTAAATAATAGTTTACAATAATACATCCGTTGACAATGCAGTCAAAATAGATACATGATGATGGTTTTGTGAATGCAACGTTTTCTTGAATAAAGCATGTATGACTCCATGTACAAAGCTTGTCTAACATATAAGCAAACAGCGGAAGACTTCTAGGGAACCTGAGAATAAACATGCTAACAAGTGTCAACACAAAGGTTGGTGAGTTCATAGTTTTAATGTTTCGCATAATCTGTATATAAAGGTGGATCACAAGATTTCAGTTGTTTCATCCAGAAACGTTTATCAAAATATTCTACGAAATTGAGCACCCTGGTAACTAAACTTTAACGTATATATAATAAGTACCCCTGTTTTAATATACATGCAACCAACATGTACAATACACGCAAACCAACGTGTACTAACCTCAAATAGCATACGTCTGTTTTATAGTTTAGGCTAGGGTTTCTATACCTGGAACAGACGGGGATGTCAAGCCCTATGGATCCATATATAACTACTCGCGCCCACCAGTTCTTATAACCGACAGTTACTAGTTACCAAAGCTAAGGGATTTTCGGTTCAAACTCGGTGTAGAATTTAGTATGTATTTGTATCCATTCCGTTTAAAATAAAGTGCATGTAATCTCAGCCTAAAAATATAGATTGCAAAAGCAATTAAAAAGGGAGCAAATAAAACTCACCTTAGCAGCACATAAAGTCGTTCACCAAAATGTGACCGAAACTCGAAATACCAAATAACCGTAGATCTCAACCTAGAGAACATATGTTGGTCAATAAATGTCTATCAAGCTAGGTCAGGTCATAGTGTATCACAATCCTAATGCTCGAGACTGACATGCAAAAGTTAACAAAAGTCATCTCAAAAGTCAACCTGACCCAATATGATCTTTAAATTTATACATGTTCATTAACATAGTATAAGTCTTGATAATTGAACGAATTTATAGTTTATCAAACTCAAAATATTATTTATTTCAGGAGCTATATTATATTTGAATTATCATGGCAATCAAAAATATTTTATTATTTCACATAGCTTTTCAATACTTGTAAAATCAGATTATAGTGTTTAAGCTTTAAAATATGATAAGACAGTCAATTTTAACAATTGTTCAACAAAACGAGACATGCCTTATATAGAAATTCATTTACTCGATTAGTAATATCTAAAAATCCAATTTATCAATCTCATAGACAAGTTGTTTAAATATTAATTTACAGTTTCAAACACAATTTCAATTAACGTCAAACATAATTTAGTTGACCATATCTTTTAATCCGTTCATCGAAATCACGCGATTTCTAAATGAAAAGTTAATAATTTTTCGCCAGCTTTCCAAAAATATGCATATCATATACCTTATCTCAGTAGCATATGTATCAAATTCATAATTCATAAAAATTATCTAATGATGAAAATTAAAACATACAAGCATGCATAAACATATATACTCGAGCACTATACATGGATACACTATTAATATATAAAAGATAAGATGTGAATGATCACGTATCAATATTGTGATTCAATAGTGTAGGAAAGTACGTAGATGCAACGGAGATGATAAACACTAGGTTGACCTCACGAGCATACCCTCGAACAATACCCATAACCTCCATAGCTATAACCCGTAATTTCCTTAGCTCTATCCCGCTCATAAAACCCGTCTTGAAAATAATGCACTCATGACCTCGTCGTAGTATTTTATGTATAATACTAATTAATAATAATACTACTAATAATATTAAGACTAATAATAATATTAATCTTAATAATAATAATAATATAAATAATAAATATAATATATACGGAGGAATATAGATAGAGAGGAGTGAATTGTGAATGCACAAACAAGGAATTCGATCAAATTTATAATACTTGGCCTGTCCAGGACTGCCATGCGATCGTATGGCTTCCTAGCCCATTTCCCATGCGATCGCATGGGGTGGGTTTCCAGCTCATATTGTTTTGTTTTGTAGTTTGTCGACATAATTTTTAATTATATATATAATATATAATATTTATAATAATTATATATATTATATTATATTCTCGTGCAACGTTGACTTGTAACTTTTGTTCGGATAAGTCATATGTCTTCACTCGACTTATGTCCCGGTTTCGGTTTTTTGAACGTTGTTTCGTACGCTTAGAAAACTTGCACTTTTCGTTTCGTGACTCGTACCTTTTTCAAAATATACACTTAAATTATCCATAAACTATATCACTCGAAATATAACTTATACATTTGAGTGTTTTGGTCATTTACTTCAATAAATTATCTTCTCGTTATTTACTAATATAATAGTATTATCAAACGTTTTATAACCAAGTTAATATCTATTCCCAATATTTAAAAACACGTTTTAAATACACGTCGCAAGTTATTCATTAATATTCCAACTTATCATAAATATTCAAATAGATATTTAAACCAATAAGGTTAATGCACAGTATCATATACTTAATACTTTGTTACGCTTTCAAGTTGTAGTATATATATGTATCTATTTACATATAATTGTTCGTGAATCGTCGAGAACAAACGAAGGGTATTTGAACATATGAAAGTAGTTCAAAAATATTGAGATTCAGTTTTACAGACTTTACTTATCGTGTCGGAAACGTTAATCATACAAAGATTAAGTTTAAATTTGGTCAGAAATTTCCGGGTCGTCACAGTACCTACCTATTAAAGAAATGTCGTCCCGAAATTTGAGTAAGGTCGTCATGGATAACAATAAAAATGTTTTCATGATGTATATGAGTCGATAAATAGAGTTTTATCACTGTTGAATAATATGGATAAAACAATCCAATTACTCGAAGCGCATGAGAGAAGTTATCGTAAAAGAGTGAAATGGAGAATAGAGATTCGTCTTAACTCTTGACGTAGTAATGATTGATTTTTGGAATTTAAGGAATAGAAAATCTTCATAATCTAAATAAGATTTGATTATTTAGAAATTGCGAAAATTAGGATTCTCTTTGATTAAATGCGTAATCTGCCTCGATTGCTATGTCTGATATTTTGCTATAAATTGACCTCTTCCGTTTCATTTATTTTCACCACTCCTATAATCTTTTTCCTTATTTCATACTTCCTAATAGATTGTGAAAATGCTTAATTCAGTTCTGATTCTTGATATTTTCTTAGCTATTGTATCCTTCATTCTTCTTTTTCATCTGCCACCAGAGGAAGTTATTTTCTTCTACTATTACCTTGGGGTTATAGTGTTTTACATTCTCCTGTGTCTTTATATTGCTATACGCATCGATATACACGGTTTGTAATTTCGGGATTGTTGGCTTTATATTCTCCATTATATTTAGGAGCTTCATGCTTTCGTTTTCTCTTCCCGACCTTAAGTCAAGCGGATAATGGTCCAGAATTCGTAGTTATGCATTTCGGAATGAACATAGTTAATGTTCTAAGAAACAAATTGTAATGGCACGATCTTGATTTGTCAAATTACCAGAATTCAAAGGAAGAGATAGAACTATCAAAAGAATATGTTTAGATATTAGATAGAATGTAAGAGTCATGTAACATGGCACATAATGATGGTATGGTCTGTGAATCATCATGTTCCATTAGAAACTTCGCATGACTTACTGTAATATAATCACGTTGATCAAGTGTCATTATATTATACTCACTCATGCTTCAGTTCCCAACACTACTTCAAAAACATCCATTTTTTTGAAATTTTCAGAATTTAGAAACTAACATAGTTTCTTTTATGATGTAACACAGATAGCGCGAAGAGATAAATAATTTTGGATAATAATAGTTATGAAGATATCTTCAGAAATATCAAAGATATTTATAATGAAAGATATGCTGATATCTTAGAATTTCTAATATCGAATGATGATGAAGAAGATTTGTTCGTAAAGGTTTAGAGTCAGGAGCAAGGTATGCGTTAATGACTTTAGCAGGTACTGAATCATTTGAATTCTTTGAAGGTAGGTTTAGTCTTTGTGATTTGTCCACAGCCTCCTTCATGGTTTGCTCAATCCGTTTTCCAGTTCCAATTTTTCTGAGCTTTGCCAACTTTTACTGTCAAGGTCGTTTACAGTTTTTGCTGCTTCATTTAGCTTTTTCAACATCCAGAGTATTGATTCGTAGACTGGTTGCTTTTCAGAATTTCAGAATGGAAGATCATAATTCTAAGAGATAAATGGTGTATGTATGCATATAACTATCGATATAGAAACGCTGCGAGATTCGAAATACTGATTGCTAATTCCCAGTAGTTGGTATGGCAATTATTGTTACAAGATGTGGATGAGTACATGATAGGGTTTCAATGAGTATAATGATTTTTTAGAAGGTCAAGGATCAATGAAGTTGTTGGTAAATTTACTGCTAATGTGGTGGAACATAAAAGGTTCCCCGGTAACAAGAACGTATATGTCAAGGTTACAATAAGGCTAATTTGAAAAGTCGAAGTTGACTGGTTGGAAGTGTGGTAAAACTGGATACTTTGAAAAGGGATTGCAAGATTATTTTCGGTAATAACAACGCTAAAGGATCTTGCACAGTTTTGAAGTCAAAGTATAGCTTTGAAAGATGTAGAGATCTAAGAATGATGTCACTTGTTAAATTTTGACTTGGATTCTGTTTTGTCAAAATCAGAATATGTAATCGAATTTGTATGAGAATGATTGTGTATTGCAGTTAAGGTAGTGAGTATAGTTAATGATTTTTGAATCAAAATTAAAGAATGTACAGTGTAACATATTATTTACGAATTTAAATATTTTCCGAGTATTACCTACCTGTTAAAGATTTCACAAGTAATATTTTGTACAAAAAAATTTTCATTACAATCTTTATGAAAATATATGTATGTATATTTTCTTCAGATGTAATTTAGATTTAATGAGTTAATATCATATTAAGCTCATTTGATTTTTGACTTGAATTAGAAATAAATAATCTCTAAAACATTAGAGATCACATAATCTTCGCGGAATATTTCACTAATGTAATCAATACTTCATTATTTATTCTTATTGATATTCCTTGGTGGAGGATGTTGATGTTCGTGGAATTCTTGTGAATTTCGCAAGGCACGAATGATGTTTTCTGGATAGTTTCGAGTACATCGAAAATGAAAATGTAAACTCAATTATGTAATTGAATAATACACTTGGTTTATTATGAAATGGTATTCATTGAGTTGAAACAGAGATTGTAGTTAACGATGGTTAAGTCATTAACGAAAGATGTACATCATAGCATATTAGCAATATGAATTAACCGTGTATTACCTACCAGTTAAGATTCACACGTAATAGCTTAGTACAAAAAGATTTATTTTGTTTTCAAAATTCATATATATATAAAATATACATATAATTTCTTCAGGGAAATGAGTTAATACTTCATAACTCGGTGATGCAATATACGCGTTGTTGATTTGTTGATGATGTTAGTGATTATGGAATTGTCGGAACTTGTAGTGCTACAGGTTTTGCCGGTGTTGGTAATTCTGACGGTACTGTTGATGCTGCAGGTAAAACAAGTCTACTTGTAAATCGTGCACCATTCTGGTTAGGGTTTCTACTCTTTCTTCTATCGTTTTGGTCCACTCATCTGATTTACGGTTACGGCTGGAATAGATAATCGCTAAGACTTTAGAGATTACATAATCACCACAGAATATTTCTCCAATGAAGTTATGAATCAATACTTCATCGTTTGTTGTTGTTGGTATTCCTTGGTATCTTCAGGGCATATGACGTTGATGCTCGTGGGACAGATTGTGAAGTTGAGGTTTGCGATGCGATTGTTGTTGGTGGTGGTAATGGTACGGTTGGAGTTGTTGTTGGTGGTATTGTTGATGCCGGTGATGCTGCTGGTGCTTGTAACCTTTGCACCATATTCTCCAAAGCCACTACCCGAGCGCGAAGCTCGTTGACTTCTTCTATTACATCGGGATGATTGTTAGTTCGGACAAGTGGATGAATAAGATTCAGAATTTGAGATAGTATACTATCGTGTCGAGATACTCTGGAAATGAGAGAGAAAATGGTATTTCGGACAGGTTCACGGGTAAGTGCTTCAGGTTCTTCGCCAAGAGGGCAATATGGTGGATGGAAGGGATCGCATTCTTCTTGTCTCCAATGATTAAGTAGGCTACGAACCCATCCCCAATTCATCCAGAATAGATGATGGCTAATTGGTTGATCCATTCCGGTTACGCTGCTTTTAGAGCTCAGGTAGAATTCCATATCGGAATAGCTGTCAGAATCTGAGGAATTCAAACTAGATGCAGAATTCATCTTACACGGTTAGATAAAGGATTTTTGATATGAAATGATATTTGGATATCGGATGATATTCTAATTACATAGAATACCTATATATAGTACAAGGGATCCCGCAAATTACGGAGGAACTTTCGAAAGCTGTCAGACAAAGTTTATAGTAACAGATATGCTAAGATATGAATTTTGTCTATACACTATTCATGCAATCAACGCAGTAAAACATGTCTAGACTAAGAATGATAAGCAGGTAATTTCTGACAAGAAATGATAAGCAAAACTTTTGACATGTAGACACGGTCGTAGTCCAGACTCACTAATGCATCTAAACAACTATCAGTTAGATACACTAATATCTGGTTCGCTAAGACCAACGCTCTGATACCAACTGTGACGATCGATCCAAATCCACTTGGACGAATACGTCATTCATCGATTTCATTGCGAGGTATTTGACCTCTATATGATAAATTTTATAAACATTGCATTCTTTTGAAAAGGTATACCATAAATGAATATTTAAATCCAAGGTTTTCGACATCTGATGATTTCTACATATAGACAATCACCGTAAATAATAGTTTACAATAATACATCCGTTGACAATGCAGTCAAAATAGATACATGATGATGGTTTTGTGAATGCAATGTTTTCTTGAATAAAGCATGTATGACTCCATGCACAAAGCTTATCTAACATATAAGCAAATAGCGGAAGACTTCTAGGGAACCTGAGAATAAACATGCTAACAAGTGTCAACACAAAGGTTGGTGAGTTCATAGTTTTAATGTTTCGCATAATCTGTATATAAAGGTGGATCACAAGATTTCAGTTGTTTCATCCAGAAACGTTTATCAAAATATTCTACAAGATTGAGAACCCTAGTAACTAAACTTTAACGTATATATAATAAGTACCCCTGTTTTAACATACATGCAACCAACATGTACAATACACGCAAACCAACGTGTACTAACCTCAAATAGCATACGTCTGTTTTATAGTTCAGGCTAGGGTTTCTATACCTGGAACAGACGGGGATGTCAAGCCCTATGGATCCATATATAACTACCCGCGCCTACCAGTTCTTATAACCGGCAGTTACTAGTTACCAAAGCTAAGGGATTTTCGGTTCAAACTCGATGTAGAATTTAGTATGTACTTGTATCCATTGCGTTTAAAATAAAGTGCATGTATTCTCAGCCCAAAAATATAGATTGCAAAAGCAATTAAAAAGGGAGCAAATGAAACTCACCTTAGCAGCACAAAAAGTCGTTCACCGAAATGTGACCGAAACTCGGAATACCAAATAACCGTAGATCTCAACCTAGAGAACATATGTTGGTCAATAAATGTCTATCAAGCTAGGTCAGGTCATAGTGTATCACAATCCTAATGCTCGAGACCGACATGCAAAAGTTAACAAAAGTCATCTCAAAAGTCAACCTGACCCAATATGATCTTTAAATTTATACATGTTTATTAACATAGTATAAGTCTTGATAATTGAATGAATTTATAGTTTATCAAAGTCAAAATATTATTTATTTCAGGAGCTATATTATATTTGAATTATCATGGCAATCAAAAATATTTTATTATTTCACATAGATTTTCAATACTTGTAAAATCAGATTATAGTGTTTATAAAGCTTTAAAATATGATAAGACAGTCAGTTTTAACAATTGTTCAACAAAACAAGACATGCCTTATATAGAAATTCATTTACTCGATTAGTAATATCTAAAAATCCGATTTATCAATCTCATAGACAAGTTGTTTAAATATTAATTTACAGTTTCAAACACAATTTCAATTAACGTCAAACATAATTCAGTTGACCATATCTTTTAATCCGTTCATCGAAATCACGCGATTTCTAAATGAAAAGTTAATAATTTTTCGCCAGCATTCCAAAAACATGCATATCATATACCTTATCCTAGTAGCATATGTATCAAATTCATAATTCATCAAAACTATCTAATGATGAAAATTAAAACATACAAGCATGCATAAACATATATACTCGAGCACTAGACATGGATACACTATTAATATATAAAAGATAAGATGTGAATGTTCACGTATCAATATTGTGATTCAATATTGTAGGAAATTACGTAGACGCAACGGAGATGATAAACACTAGGTTGACCTCATGAGCATACCCGCGAACAATACCCATAACCTCCATAGCTATAACCCGTAATTTCCTTAGCTCTATCCCGCTCATAAAACACGTCTTGAAAATAATGCACTCATGACCTCGTCGTAGTATTTTATGTATAATACTAATTAATAATAATACTACTAATAATATTAAGATTAATAATAATATTAAACTTAATAATAATAATAATAATAATAATAATAATAATAATAATAATAATAATAATAATAATATAAATAATAAATATAATATATACGGAGGAGTGAATTGTGAATGCACAAACAAGGAATTCGATTGAATTTATAGTACTTGGCCTGTCCAGGACTGCCATGCGATCGTATGGGGTGGGTTTCCAGCTCATATTGTTTTGTTTTGTAGTTTGTCGACATAATTTTTAATTATATGTATAATATATAATATTTATAATAATTATATATATATTATATTATATTATATTCTCGTGCAACGTTGACTTGTAACTTTTGTTTCGATAAGTCGTACGTCATCACTCGACTTATGTCCCGTTTTCAGTTTTTCGAACGTTGTTTCGTACGCTTAGAAAACTTGCACTTTTCGTTTCGTGACTCGTACCTTTGTCAAAATATAGACTTAAATTATCCATAAACTATATCACTCGAAATATAACTTATACATTTGAGTGTTTTTGGTCATTTACTTCAATAAATCCTCTTCTCGTTATTTACTAATATAATAGTATTATCAAACGTTTTATAACCAAGTTAATATCTATTCCCAATATTTAAAAACACGTTTTAAATACACGTCGCAAGTTATTCATTAATATTCCAACTTATCATAAATATTCAAATAGATATTTAAACCAATAATGTTAATGCACAGTATCATATACTTAATACTTTGTTATGCTTTCAAGTTATAGTATATATATGTATCTATTTACATATAATTGTTCGCGAATCGTCGAGAACAAACGAAGGGTATTTGAACATATGAAAGTAGTTCAAAAATATTGAGATTCAGTTTTACAGACTTTGCTTATCGTGTCGGAAACGTTAATCATACAAAGATTAAGTTTAAATTTGGTCAGAAATTTCTGGGTCGTCACATGTATGTATCTTTTCAACCCCAAATAAAGTTTGAGTTGATGTTTCAAAGCTGATTCATCGAAAATGGAGTTACGGTCGAAAAGTTATGTCCAAAACAAGTTGTTGAAACCTGTTTTACTTGGCTGCTAGTATATGAAGGTTGGAGCGGCACTCCGATTGCCTCTGATGCATTTTTCAGCATTTCTAAAGGGTTTAAATGAGGGGTATTATAGTCCTTTCACATATGGACGGATTTAGAGCCCTGAAACTGATCCAAAACCTTATCCAACCTCATTTTCTTCCTCCTCACTCACATCCACTCACACCAAACCCTAGAGAGAGGGTAGAGCTCTAGAGAGAGAAAGCTCGAATCAGGGAAGAAGAAGTGTGTTTCGGGTCGGGTCACAAGAGTTAACTTTGTTCTCCTCATTCACGGCTACATTGTGGTAGTGTTGGTAAGTTCTAACTCCAAGTTTTCATTATTTGATTTGATAATCAATTTGGGGTTTTAATTGAGATAACCCAGTTAGTTCATTATGGAAGATTGGAACTAGTAATCGGGTTTATTGTTGATGTTGGCGGGTTTTGGGTTAGTGAATGATTTAGCTTTGTTTAAAGCTTGTAAATGGTGTATAATCACTAACATTATTGATTATAGAAGTGTTGGAAACCATCTGAGTATATTTGGTTGACTAATTTTGTAATGAGTCAAAATTAGGGTTAGTTAGTGATTTCGGATCGGTTTTCGATTATGTAAAGTTTATTAACTTATAAGTGTTAAGTTAAGAAGACAAACTTGAATTAAAAGTGTTTTGGTGTCGAAACTATTAAATGTTGGAATTTGACTTTGTAAGGGTCAAAATGGGTTTTTGTGCGAAACTCGGGCTAGCTAGTGTTTAAAGGCTAAATGTGGTGTCATTGGGTATTTTGGGAACGCGGAAACTAGTCTAGATAATTTTGAACCTTCGGGTAACGTTAAAAGTGCAAAAAGGTGTATATTGCACTTTATGTCAATTTGGACGGGTCAAGAGTCCAAGTGGGTAATTGGTTGATCAAACCTCATGTAAAATGTGCTAATAGAACATAATCACTAGTTGATTGTGATTATGGGTGGTTTGGGTGAGTTTTGACTTGGTCAAAGTTAGTGCATGTGTAAATGGCCAAAATTGCACTTATGGTGATTGAGTATAAGCTTAGGTGTAAAGCTTATTTGTTGTGAATCTCTTAGGTGATTTACATTTGGACGATTAAGAGCTCAAGCGGGATTGGCTCTTCAAGTAATCGAGGTGAGTGGAATAATTATGCACGTATGTATATAGTGTATTTATTTGTATGCTATGGCATGATCCACAGAGCCGGAAGTGCCATAGTGTGTTCGAGTGTGCTATGATGTGAACCATGGAGCCGGTGGCATCATGGTACGTGTATTGTAGTGTGAACCACAGAGCCGGTAGCACTAAGGTACATGTGTTGTAGTGTGAACCACGGATCCGGTAACACTATAGCACGAGTGTTGAGGTGTGAAACATGGAGCCGGTATCGCCTCAACGAGAGTATGACTCATGTTGTGATGTGAACCACGGAGCCAGTTACATCAAAGTGTGAACCAAGGAGCCGGTAGCACTATAAAATGAGGTGTGAACCACGGAGCCGGTAACACCAAAGTGTGAACCAAGGAGCCGGTAGCACTATAAAAGAGTATGACTCAAATGCGTAGTGACGTGAACCAAGGAGCCGGTAGCGTCATAGCATTACGTATGGTGTGAACCACAGAGCCGGTTATAACGACCCGTCCTAATCCATCTGGATGAATACATTACATTTGGTTACATCGTGAGGTACTTGACCTCTATATGATACGTTTTACAAACATTGCATTCATTTTTTTCAAAGACAAACTTTCATCACATCGGAAGTTGACAGGCATGCATACCATTTCATAATATATCCAATCTATAATTGACTTAATAATAATATTGATGAACTCAACGACTCGAATCAACATCTTTTGAAATATGTCATGAATGACTCCAAGTAATATCTCTAAAATGAGCAAATGCACAGCAGAAGATTTCTTTCATACCTGAGAATAAACATGCTTTAAAGTGTCAACCAAAACGTTGGCGAGTTCATTAATTTATCATAATCGATCATTTCCATAATTTTAATAGACCACAAGATTTCTATTTTCATTTTTCATAAACATCATCTCATATCAGGCATTTCGTACAAACTGCATAGAGATAAAAATCATTCATATGGTGAACACCTGGTAACCAACCTTAACAAGATGCATATAGAATATCCCCATCATTCCGGGACTCCCTTCGGACATGATAAATTCGAAGTACTAAAGCATCTGGTACTTTAGATGGGGCTTGTTGGGCCCAATAGATCTATCTTTAGGATTCGCATCAATTAGGGTGTATGTTCCCTAATTCTTAGATTACCAGACTAAAAAG
The DNA here is from genome assembly GCF_046630445.1 of Rutidosis leptorrhynchoides. Taxonomy (NCBI): domain Eukaryota; kingdom Viridiplantae; phylum Streptophyta; class Magnoliopsida; order Asterales; family Asteraceae; genus Rutidosis; species Rutidosis leptorrhynchoides. The sequence continues at coordinate 222,138,697 of NC_092338.1, read as the reverse complement.
GGGTATATTCGGTTTAATAATTCAACCATAGAATGTAGTTTCATGTACTTGTGTCTATTTCGTAAAACATTTATAAAAGCAGCGCATGTATTCTCAGTCCCAAAAAAATATATATTGCAAAAGCATTTAAAAAGTGAGCTAATGAAACTCACGATACGATATTTTGTAGTAAAAATATGCATACGACGGAACTGAACAATGCAGGGTTGGCCTCGGATTCACGAACCTATATCATTTATATATATTAACACATATAATTGTATTCGAACAATTTATATATCATTAGTGATATAATTGTTATTTTAATAAATTATATGTTTCATTAATAATTTAATTAGATATATTTATTTTTATATAGAAAATATTTATTTGATATATTAATAATACTAATAATAATAATTAAAAAGTGGTAAACTCATTATCTTTATAATGATAATAATAATGATATCAATAATGTCAATTCAAATAATAATAAGAATGATAACTTTATTAAAAATGTTGTTTTTAAAAAAATATAGTTTTTGTTGACATATGTTTATGTAATAGATTTGTGGCGCACGGTTTTATTATTTCTTTGTAATCTATTTACTGTATTTACCATGGTAACTTGTAACTCTTGTAACTTAGGAGGTTGTCATAAATAAACAACCTCCTCACTTGTTAATAATCTAGTTATCCATTTTGCATATTACATATCTTATCTTTACTCTCTAGTGTTCTTGATAACTAATACTTCCAACCCACTAAACATCCATCAAAACCGTAGATCTAAGCTTAATTTGGGACTAACAATTGGTATCAGAGCGGGACTTGCTATCTTGCTTGTTGATCCAAGGATTGAAGCTTCAAGAATCGTATTTTTGGAGTGTTTGGTGTTATTCGGTTGAGGTATCACGATTTTCTCTTTTTGGTCATAAATATGGTTGTTGTATGTTAATAATATGTTTGTGTATGCTAGTAATCTGTCAAATATTGCTTGAACATGCTCTAAAATTCGAAGATTATTCCTCAGATTCACTTGTTTCTTAGATTATCATGCACGAAAAAGTTACTTAGAACCGAATAAATACTATACTTTTGAGTGATAAAATATGTTTAACATGTTTCTGACTTGTATGTTGAAATAACATGAATTCTGTGTTATGTTCTGTTAGATTAATGCTTAGCACATGTATTTAGATCGTTATTCATGTTCCTATGTTCATGTTCCTGCTCCTATGCTTGAAAAATGTTGATTTTGTCACTTTGTTCATGGGTTAATCGAAATATTCTTGTATTTTCTCACTTAATTCTTGCTTAGATTATTTAAAGGCTGTAATACTACATGATTCATTGCTAATTTGCCTTGAAACTCTGCTAAATCTACTTGAAATTACTTGAAAAATTGCTTAAGTTTTCCAGATTTTGTGCTCGAAAAACCCCATCTGGGTTTGAAACTGCTTGAAAACCTCCTAGGGTTACTTCACTACAGTGAAACCCTAAGGTTTTGCCTGAAAAACTCTATTGCTTTTGCCACGTGTTTAGTTGATTTAGGCTCCAAACTTTGGACCTTCGGTTAATACCCACCGAAAACGGCTTTACCCATTAGTTTTTGGTACTAAAGTGACTTGTCCTTGACATATTACCTCGACTTATGTCAGAAAGGACAAAAGACTTGTCCTTGTATGCATCACCTTGTACTTAAGTGTAAGAGTTCACGTGCATGGCTTTCTCTTTCTTAAAAGTCAAACAAGTTTGAATTTTAAACTCACTGAACCAAACGTTTTTCAGTCAAAGTGCTCGAAAAACTTTGAAAAAGGTGATTTTTTGCTCGAAAACAGTAAGCAACTTGAGCATCTGCTCGAAAAAATTAAGCTTAAATCTTAAAAGATTGACTGAAAAACAGTGATTTATGGTGCCCGAAAACCTTGCACGAAAATCTCATTTTGCTCGAAAACTTTAAAGATTCTGTCCTTTTGTGCTCGAAAACCTTGTGTCCAGATAACCTGGTTTTTGCTCGAAAACCACCCTGTTTTGTGGGCTTGGTTTTGCTTAAAACCCTAGTTATCTACTCGAAATACTTTAGGTACTCTAGAATTAAGTAGGTGCTCGAATACCTTAGTTGCTCGAATACAGTACCTGCTCGAAAACCTAACTAGTTGCTCCATTATCCTGCCTGCTCGAAAACCTAGGATTTTGATCTCAGAACTGTGCTGCTCGAAAATCTCCATTTCCCTACTTCTTTTGTGGTGCTCGAAAACATAGGTTAACTTGAAATTTGGATTTGCTCAAAAACCATTCAGTATTCACAAGTGGTTTTACACCAAAACCCTAATTTCACTCTGTTTATACAAGTGTTATTCCACACTCAATTTCTACTCCTCTGCACCACTCAGTTCACACTTCTAAGTTAAGATGGCTACTGCAAACCGTGATGCTTTGGTTGTGGGCTCAGATACTCATCCTCCCATGCTGTTCGAGGGACTGTTTGACGAATGGAAAGGAAGGTTTGACAACTTCATCGACGGAAAAGGAGAACAAACCAAATACCTCTGGGAATCATTTCTCAATGGACCCAAGATCTCACTTCACCCTGACACCGGCGAAGTCCTAAAACCCTATGAACTTCAAGGTGAAGAAGCTAAGAGAGCTCAAGCCGATATTGATTCCAGGTCCATCATCATGCAAGCCCTTCCTCATGACATGTACAAATCCGTCAGTTCTCTGAAATCCGGAAAAGAACTTCTAGAGGAAATCACCCGTCAACAGGAAGGATACAGTCAATCCGAACAGACAAAACTCGACATAGCGCTCGCAATGTATGAGGACTACTTTCAGAAACCCGATGAACCTCTAAAAGACTGCTACAAACATTTCTGTGAAGTCATTAATGAGCTAAAGAACGTTGGAGTGAAAAAGGAAAATCAAGAGCTGAACATGAAATTTCTGAAGAAACTGAATGCCACCTGGACTCCATATGGAAACAACTTCCGTGCCTCCAAAAACACCAAGAAGTACAACATCCATGAAGTTGTAGGAAAACTAATTAATCATCAACCTGATGTTCTAGCTGCCCAAAACCCTAAATCCAATCTTACTGAAACTAGTGATCCAATGGCCTTGTTTGTTAACAAAAGCTCCACCAAAACCCCTTCCAACCGCTCCAACTCACTCAAAACAAAACAAACCATTTCCTCTGATGAGGACACATACTCTGATGTTGATGAAGAACATCGAGATCTCGTCAAGGCTGCCGCAATGTTCAGTAAGCAACTAAATCTCAGGAGATCATCTGGCGGCTTTAAGAAAAACAACAACAATCGAACCTCATCCAGCTCTTCTTACTACAAAAAACCCGAAACACCTACCACTCAATTTCGGGCCCCGGACAGCAAGGAGCCCGATAATGTTTGTTTCAACTGTGGTAAAATAGGTCACTTTGTACGAGAATGCAGACTACCCAAATGAAAGGATGCCGAGTACTACAAGAAAAAGATGTTGCTCGCCCAAGATGCAGAAAAGGGGAAGGTCCTCAAAGCCTCAGATGACGTTTGGCTAAACTGGTCAGACAGTGAACAGGAGCCCGAACGTGCCAACGTAGTGAAACTCACCAACATGAACCATGCTCCTGACAGTGTTTCTTCCGATGATGAGGAATAGGTACAACTTTACACCGACATAATTCATGAATATTATAACTCTGTAAATAATAGTTCTGAATGTGTTTCTGATGTATTGCAAGCAACCTCTAAGAGACCCAATGACCCTTCTATCCAAATTAATGTGCCCATTAGTAGTGAACCTGATTCTCATAATCATGATAGGAAGCTCCCTGAACTACCTGATATGTATATTGACAACTTTGCTAAAATGAGTAACGATCTTAGATCATTTGCTAGTCAAGTTAGTGGACTACAAAATGAGAACCATAGGTTAAAAGCTGAATTGAAAATCAAAGTGTCAAACAATGCATACCTAACACTTCAGAAGGATCTAGCTGATAACGTAACACAATTAAAGGAGCTAGAATCTAGTGTGAGACCGTTACGAATAGAAAGGACAAACTTTAGGTTAAGAAATGAAGTTCTTTGTGAGAAAGTAGACAATGTTGAGAAAGAAATTAAGAAACTCACTGCTTCTAAGAAAACTCTCCTAGATACCTTAGAAGAAAAGATAAGAGAACCTCTCTTCGATCTTGCTAAGAAAACCTCTGAATGTTCTAAACTTATTGCACATAATCTAGAGCTTCAAACTCGTCTAGGAAAATTTGAAGAAAAGCTCTACAGGACCGAACAGTCTAAGTTTGTTTTAGCAGGACACATCTCGAATCAAACCCTTTTCATGAATCGTCCAAAGGACTCCTTCCGTGAGAACAAAGGCCTAGGTTTTGAAAACCCTCTCACTTTGTCCAAAATGGCCAAAGCAGAGCCCTGTTTGTATGATAGTAAATACTTGATGATTGGTGTACCTGCACGACTCACATTTGCATCCAACAGTGAGGTTGAGGAAGCATTGGCTAAAAGATCAACTAAAATGAAACGAGAAATTGCCCTAATCTATGATAAAATCAACGCTCTTTATTTAAAAAAGAAAAACTCATTTTCATATGAAAGCTTACATGATTTGTTTAATGAAAGTGAGAATTCAGAAGGTCAAAAACGTATTGTCTATTTACCAACTCTGGTATTAGAAAAATACATCATCAGTTTGGAAAAGGAACTTTTCGAAAATAAAATGAATTCTTTTGACAATGAACGAAAATTTCTGATGATCATAAAAGCCATGCAACACCAAATCTCACTACATGTAACAACAAATGATCAACTTGCACATGATGTGCATGAGCTTCAAAAACAGATTGCTAGTCAAGTGACCACTTTCTGTGAAATGATTTCAAAGTCTAAAGCCCCTCAGGGACCGTCGCCCTGCCACCCCATCGAACCCTCAAATGTTCTTGCTGATTCTCTCGGGAAAGAAATCGTTGACTTAAAACTTGAACTAAAAGGATATAAGAAACATGTTGCCCTTATTGAAAAGGACAACATCGATTTGCAAGTAAAAGTTTTAATGAATCGTGATTTTGAAAAAGCCGTAAAGAATTTTGGTCCAACATTGTCACAAAACTATTCTCAACAAAAGGAATCAAATTTAACAAAAGAAAAATTTGTACCATGGGTACCCACCTATTCTCAACAAGTTCTCTCCCCACATCAGCAAGGCTTTCCTTACACTACGGTAGCGAATTCAAGGAAACCTGTCATTCCGGCTGTCACCATCCTAAAAAACCCTATTCGTGGCTCTTGTTTGGAGATGATTGTCACTAAAAGGGGTGCTGATCCCAAACCACCACATTCCGCAACCTTGATAGGAAGGCGAAATAACCCTGTTCAAAGAATTGTCCAAGAACATGGTGTGTATGACCACTCAGCAAGAAAAGCACACAACCACCCTGCACCATCTAGTCTAGACAAGAGGGGTGGTTCAAGCAGCCATCACGTTCTTCAAAATATCAACCACTCTAACTCCTTCCAGAGCAACAGTGGTAGATCATTGAAACACAACCCCAAATCCATCAAACATCCGCAACTACCAAATCTCAACCAGGATGCAAAGCGGATATCTGATGGATTAACCAAGACTCAAAAGCGAAACCGTCGCAAAAGAGCACAAAGGGCTAGACAGTCATTACTTAAAGACATGAATCATTTTCAAACTAGTTCTAAATTTGGTGTTTTAAATTTCATAGGACCTAAACCAAAACAAAACATTTTGAAAGCATGGAAACCCAAGACTGAAACAGTCCAAGCATCTTCAAGTCTTGCTTCTCAGTCCGGGTCATTAATGTGTAATAGATGTAAAAGACGTCTGTATTTTGGTCATCAAAACCATGATTCGTGTGTTATAATGAATGTTCAGACCTTGTTGAATGTTTCATCTAATGATCCTAATGATCTAAATTCTCTGAGTATATCTGCTTACAAGGAACCCGAGATAACTGGGGTCCCTAAAACTTGTGCTTAACTCTGTTTTGCAGGTTATCCCAGCATGTGTTTGGTATCTGGATTCTGGTTGTTCCAGACACATGACTGGTGATAAATCAATGTTGACAAACTATGTCAACAAGTTTCTAGGTACTGTTCGCTTTGGAAATGATGAAATTGCAACAATCGAGGGGTATGGAGATTATGTATTTAACGGTGTGACCATCAAACGTGTGTCCTATGTTCGTGGTCTTGGGTGTTGTCTCTTCAGTGTCAGTCAATTATGTGACAGTGATCTTCGCGTAATCTTTGAAAGATCTATGTGCTGTGTTCAAACCATGGAGGGTAACAACCTACTTGAAGGAAAACGTGAATCCACTCTTTACTCTCTTGCCATGAAAAACATGTCTTCAAACTTACAACCACTCTGCCTGGTTTCCAAAGCTTCCTCTGAAACCTCATGGTTGTGGCATCACCGGATGTCACATCTACACTCTTAGAACCTCAACAAACTTGTCTCCAACAACCTTGTTGACGGTGTTCCACTCATCTCATTCGATACTTCACACTTTTGCCCTTCATGTGCTATGGGAAAGATTCATAAATCCTCCCACAAATCAAAAACCGAATTCAACACCTCCAGTCCACTTCATATGCTTCACATGGACCTTTGCGGACCAATGCGTGTTTCCAGTCTAGGTGGAAGAAAGTACATCCTGGTGATAGTTGATGACTATTCACGATACACATGGGTCAGATTTCTGAAAAGTAAGTCTGAAACTCCGAAGATAATCATTGATTTTCTGAAAATAATCCAATTATCCACCAATATGCTTGTACGTACTCTCAGAACTGATAACGGCACGGAATTTCAAAACTATGTTCTTAACTCTTATCTCGATCATGCCGGCATCACCCATCAAAACTCTGCCGCTCGTACTCCACAACAAAATGGAGTTGTAGAAAGACGTAATCGTACCCTTGTTGAAGCAGAAAGAACAATGCTTGTTTATTCCAAGCTACCCCCGTCTCTCTGGGCTGAAGCTGTTAACACTGCATGCTTCACCCAAAATCGTTCCATTATTAATCGTCGGTTCGACAAAACTCCATATGAACTGCTCTTCAAACGTCGACCCAACGTGAAGTACTTTTGCATATTCGGATGCGTGTGCTATGTTCTAAACGACGAGGACAACCTTGTAAAGTTTGATGTTCGTGGTGACGAAGCAATATTTATTGGCTACTCTCAAGATCGTGTGGCATATCGTGTTTATAATCGTCGAACTCGAATCATTAAAGAAAGCACCAATGTCAAGTTTGATGAGATGTCTGGAATGGTTCTTGGTCATAACGGCTCTCGCCCCGGACTCAATTCTGATCCTCACTTTTGACATGTTCCACTGGCCACCTCTGATGATCTAGATGTATTGTTTGAACCCATCATCCCTCCATTGCCATCAAACCCCACGGTACCCTCGGAACCGGCTCTCCCCGAATCAATCACAATCAGTTCCTCTACTCCAGCAGTTGTGGGCGAATCACCATCGAACAAAAGTAAGTCCTCCGATTTTCTTCTTCTAGATGACTTTGATACTGGAGTGTCTTCCTCAAACAACGCTCCCATTTTCAACCCTCATCCTTCAGCTGTTGAATCATCTCCTCTTGAATCTAGTGAAGAAACTCCTTCAAATGAAACAGGTACTAGGTCTCTAGACGCTGCAACCCCTCCCATACTTTCCATCGAACAAAATGCAGATACCCTTGTTCCTCTGTGGGAAGAACATGCCACCTACCCCACTGACAACACTGAACGTTCTGGATCCTCATCTTCCTCGCATACCGACTCCTCCCTTAATAATGAATCTACTACACCTCTCCCACATTCCACGAAATGGACTGCGAATCATCTAATTCATCAAATCATTGGTGATCCAGATGCTCCCGTTCGCACTCGCAAGGCTTCCAACAATGAATGCCTTTTCGCCGCCTTTCTGAGCACGATCGAACCTAAAACTGCCTTTGAGGCCCTCCAAGATCCCGACTGGTCTATAGCCATGCAAGAAGAAATCCATCAATTTGATCGGCTTGAAGTATGGGAACTTGTTCCTCGTCCATCTGGAAAAACCATTATTGATACTAAGTGGATCTTCAAAAATAAGAAGGATCCTCACGGCATCATCATCGTAATAAAGCACGTCTTGTAGCAAAAGGATACAGACAACAAGAAGGAATTGACTACGATGAAACATTTGCTCCTGTGGCTCGATTAGAAGCCATCCATCTATTTCTTTCATATGCTGCTCACAAGCGATTCACTGTTTATCAAATGGACGTAAAAACTGCCTTTCTGAATGGGGTTCTTCAAGAAGAGGTCTACGTCAGTCAACCTGAAGGTTTCATAGACTCCAAATGCCCAAATCACGTGTATCTCCTTTCCAAGGCTCTTTATGGTCTAAAACAGGCACCCAGGGCATGGTATGAAACCCTAACCGCGTTTCTTCTCAAAAACGACTTCTCACGTGGAACCATTGACACGACTCTATTCATCAGAAAACAGAAAGAACACATCTTGTTAATTCAAGTCTATGTTGATGACATCATTTTCGGTTCCACTTCCCCCGCTCTCTGCTATGAGTTTTCTGAACTCATGAAGAACAAGTTTGAAATGAGCATGCTCGAAGAACTCCACTTCTTTCTAGGATTAGAAGTTAAAGAACTTCCAACGGGGATTTTCATCGGTCAATCAAAATACATTTCTGACATGTTCAAAAAATTTAACTTTCCTGAGATGAAAACCAGCTCCATTCCAATGTCAATCAACATTTCATTACATGCTGATCTGGATGGTCAATCTTTCGATCAAACACTCTATAGGAGCCTCATTGGCTCATTGATGTATCTCACTACTAGTAGACCCGACATCATATTTACTGTATGTCTGTGTGCCCATTTTCAGGCCAACCATAGATATTCTCACTACAAGGCTGTAATGAGAATCTTTAGCTATCTCAAAGGCACGCCCAATCTCGGACTCTGGTATCCCTTTAGAACTGGCTTCAATCTTACAGCATTCACAGATGCTGATCATGCTGGTGACCAAGTAAACCGGAAAAGCACCTCTGGTGGTCTCCAATTCCTTGGTCACAAGTTGGTCAGCTGGTCCTCTCGCAAGCAAAATTGCATCTCTCTTTCCACTGCTGAATCCGAGTATATTGCAGCTGCAAGCTGTTACTCCCAAGTACTATGGATGCAGTCCCAACTACTTGACTATGGATTCAGATTTCATAAAATCCCAATCTATTGCGACTCTCAGAGTGCCATTGCTATCACCAGCAACCCAGTGCACCACTCTCGAACCAAACACATTGACATTCGTTACCACTTTATCAAGGATCATGTTGAAAAAGGAAATGTCGAATTGTACTTCGTACCCACCAAAAGTCAACTTGCTGACCTTTTAACCAAGGCCTTAGATGAACCCACATTTAAATATCTAGTTGAAAAAATTGGCATGATTGATTTCAACTCCATTTAGGGTCCCGACAAGTGTCTAGGGGGAGTGATGCACTTGCTTAGGGGAGCGTTGTGTTCTTCAAAATCTGATACTTCATATTTTGAGGGGGAGATAAGAACAATGGCTCTCACATAAATTACAGTGTGAGACCCGGTTTCATAATGTTGATTCTCAAAATCTAAAATGACTTTTACACAAACATCAATGTAAAACTCGCTCTTACAAAACTAACTCTCCTGAAACTGGCAACTGTCTAGGGGGAGTTAACATCAAAATGTCAACAAATGACGGAGGATGAGTCTCTATGATCACCTCAAGAGGATGTGTCTAAATGACTGCCTCAAAATCTCAGTCAACAAATGACGGAGGATAAGTCTTTGTGACTAACCTCAAGAGGATGTGTCTAAATGACTGCCTCAAAACTTTCAGTCAACAAATGACGGAGGATAAGTCTTTGTGACTAACCTCAAGAGGATGTGTCTAAATGACTGCCTCAAAACTTTCAGTCAACAAATGACGAAGGATAAGTATCTGTGACTACCTCATGAGGATATGTCTATATGACTGCCTCATGGTTCCAGGTTCCAATAACTGTTAAAACCCGAGAAAATTAAATTTTGAAAAATAATTAAAGTTTAATCAATAACTTGATTATTTCACAGAATTTCTTAAAATTCATAAAAGTTATTATAGGGTTCCAAAATCCCTTAAAATCCAAAATCTAGTGAATATTTTCGAGCAAAGATCTAAGACTGAAGGTTTTCGAGCAAATTGTGCTTGAAATTGAAACTCTCGTGCTATAATTTTGAACTTATCACTTTGCGAGCAGTAACTGACTGAAAAATCAATTTTTTAGACTCCCAGTGTGTATATAAGGTTAAAGGTTCACTTTTCAAACACATCACTTTCAAATATTACTTTAGCAAATCTAACTTAGCCAGGATCACGTGCTCTCACCAACACCCTGTTCATCAACACTGTTCATCACCTTCATACTTAATCTATTCGGTATTTTCCACTTCAAATTCATGTGTTGATTGTTAATATTGTTATTTTAGAAGATTCTCTGTCTCTGTAATCATTTAAAGTGTTAAAATTGCCATGATTTGAATGATTATGTGATGAATATCTGTCGTGTATATACAGGGGTGTCGAACCCTAAAATCCTAAGTTGATTGATTGCACCCATAAAACGAATCTATTGTAATGAATTAACTTAGGGTTTCAGATTATGATAAGTAGAACATGATTCATTCGTTAAATCCATTGATTAGATGCTTGTTGCACTCTTGATGTCGATTAGGGGTAATTTTAGGGTTCACAAATAGATCTGAGAATTTCAGATGTTTTGTCTTAATTCATGATGTTAAACAGGTTAGGTTTTCATAGATTCCATTCATTAAAACTTTATGTGGCCAGATTTATTGAGTTTTCTACAAAAAATTGAACATGAACTCAAAACAGACAGGGTGCTCGAAAAATTACTATTTTTCGAGCGCTCGAAAAAGTTGCCCGAAAAAGTCGCTAGAAGTAGTTGTGTCTGAAAACCTTTGAATGCTCGAAAAAGTGTGATGAAATCATTTGACTGAAAAACTTCTATGCTCGAAAACTTAACTGTATGCAATACTCTTGTGCCTGAAAAGTTGTGTGTTCGAAAATGAATTGTGCTTGAAAAAGCTGTGTGCTCGAAAAAGGTTGTCTGTCTGAAAAACCTGTTAATACACAAAAGGTGTGCTCGAAAACTTCTGTCTGAAACCCTTTGCTAGTTGAATTGCTTGCACGAAAACCTTCCTGTTCTAAAATTGTCTAATGCTCGAAAACCAACTTTGTTCAAAACTGTTAAGTGTTAGTACTGTTTCAAATGAACTTTGAGAAATCTTAAAACTGAAACAACTAATGTCTTGTCACAATCTTTCACAAAACACCAAATGAACTGTGTTTTCTCTAACCTTGCTCATGATTCCACAGCAATGTCAAACAATGTCTTTTTCAACGAGGATGTTCCCACCCCTTGCTCCTACTGGATCCCCATACTTCTAAATCACCCACTGCATAATCTTTTCACTGAATTCGACCATGTCTCAGTACAACAACTTCGTCTAATGAGGGACACCATGACCTACCACCCTCCAGTTAACGATGCACCCGACTATTTTTCTTTTCTAGCCACTCAGAACCCTGATCGGAGAGCTACCTTCACACTAGCTAACATGAGACGATTCTTGGAAATTCCCGCCCGTGCTCAATACGATCTTTTTCCTTCAGAAAATGTAATGCTTGCTGCTGTACTTCAACTTGGATACGAAGGAGAGTTGACAAAGATAAGGGATTTCAAAAAGAAACGAATGGCACAACGATGGGCTGTCCTATATACTCTCATCAATCGCTGCTTCAATCCAATGCAAACTAGAACCGATCACATCACAGTATTCTTGTTAAAAATCTTCTATGGCATTGTGTTCTTGTCATCTGCTGACTTTGGTCGTGTCATCTGGGAACGCATGATAGAAATCCACTCAACACCTCTCCTATCATACATTCAATTCCCAAGATTCTATTCCTTAATTCTTGGAGCAGTAATTGATGTCAGTAACCAGACTCCAGATCCCATACCTAGAGATTGTGATGAACCACTAGTAGAGCATCCGTTCATAGAGTTCATTCAAAAGAGAATAGGATCACAGAATGTGCCAGCTCAACCTATTCCTGTGCATTTACTAAATCTTGGACCTCGTGATGATCCAAGAATCACTGCTTATATGAGACAGATAGGAGCTCCTATGGATCCTCTACAACCCGGGGATCCTACCTCAGGAACTGATAGGACACCTAGTGAGGGGTCTAGTAAGCGAGGGTCACAGAAAAGAAAATTTGAGGGGAAAAGAAATGAGGGTGAAATGAGGTCCAAAAGAAAAGCAGAATCAAAGCAGGTAACCTCTGAACAACTTCAGAAGGTTTTTCACGATATTGTTCGGAGTGATAAGGATGGAAATGAGGGTGTGGTTGAAAAATCAAGAGAGGATGTGCGGACCGGGTGTGAGATGGGGCAAAAAGAAAACGTTAGCCCCCCCCAAACATTAGGAAGCCACTCAGATGCTCAAACATCTGTTTCATATGAGTTAGAATCGGCATCTCTAGATGAGATTCGCCAAAAACAATTTGAGAATGTGTCTAGTGCTCATAGGGATTTGGTGCAGTCCTATACCGAACAATCAGTGTCTATAGCTCAGACTGCAACAACAAGCGTAGAGGTTAGCAAATCCTCAGAAATTGCTTCTCTAAGATCGCTTGGAAGTCCTATCTCCACAGGCCTCACTGCTCAGCTTTCCAGCTTAACAGTGGTGACAACTGAGTTTCATCCAGAATCTCAGGCTATTTTCACTAACACTTCATTGCAGGGCTCTATCACATCCTTACCAATTATTTCCACAGCTCCATCACCACCACGATTAACATCACCACCACCTGATCTCAATGCTTTACCACCGCCGCTGTCACCTCCAATCATGACATCATCCCCTATCACTCAAACTGTCACTCATCAACCAAATCTCACGTATATTCAACTGGAAAATGAATTTCATGCTCACCTTCTCTCAGTTAATCTTTCTGAGGGTGATTACATCAGAAAAGCTATTCTCGATCTTCTCAACTCACTTCAACTCATCCCAAATTATCTACCGGTTCTTGAACCGATCTCGTGTTGTGTTGATCAACCATCTTCCTCCCGGCGACATGATGACCCCGATTCCAGCGGCCAACATAAGGGGGAGAATATCAGAGGAAGATCCGTTGTGCACATCACCCAAACTATCAGTCAAACACAATCTGCACCTAGCTCTTCCAGGAAAGGGAAAGAAATTGTTGATGACTCTGATATACCTGAAGGAATGGTCGAAGGGATCGAATACATAGTAGAAGAAGATGATACTGCCCCAGACGGACATGATGTGATCACAATCAACTCTGATGATGAAGATGATTTCGATGAAGTTATGTTTGTTGATGTCAAAGAGGAAGTAGAAATCGATATCGATATACCTGAAGAAGTGGTTACCTCTGCCGAAACTTCTCTTGCCATGGTGGTATACACAAGTTCAGACATCGAACCTATCACCTCCCAGTCTGAAACTATCATCACATCCACTTCACAGCTTATCATTCCAAAATTCGAAGAAGAAGAGGAAGAGTTCTTCAGAAACTTGAAACCCCAGCCTACCGCGGTCATTGAAGGAGCATTCACCAAAGAAAATTACGTAAACTTAGAAGCTCCGGATGAGGAAGAACTAAATGAATTTGATCGGTTTGTCACTCAGGAATACACCGATGAACCTGCACCAAGGTTTCCCAAACCAACAGCTCCACCACCTCCTGATCAATCCACGTCATCCGATCCTCAAAATGGAGAATTCAACAAACACAGATCACTTCCAATCAATCTTGGTGAACCTCAATCTGAAGAAGTTTTACAGGAATGCTGGCTGGAGGAACAAGCTTACAGGATCTTCGTAAGTGAAGATAAACTCAAAAACGTGCCAGTAGCTGAAAAGTTCAAACCAATCGGGTACTATGATTTTCTCAATGACAAAGAAAAATTGATAATGTATTGTTACCAAAGTCAGGTTTATAAGAACTGGAATGAGTTTGATATAGAAGAACAGAAAGAAAATCCAATCATCATCATAAACAGTGTGCTCTGCAGGTCATTGTCTAAGAGAGTGTATACTCCATTTTTTAGAGTGATTCGTTCAAACAACCAAGAGTACATGTTCTCGAAATATGATCTAATTGAACTTAATCCGGTTGATGTGTTGTTTCTGTACAATTTGTTGAGAAGCAAAATAAGAAAGAATTGGGTTATCGAAACGGTAATCGAAAGGGTGAGAAGGTTCATGAAAGATAGAATCAAACTGGCTTCTCAATATGATCTGCAGTTAGGTGTCGAGTCTATTCGAAAGAAGATTCTGCTCTCTGCACCAAATCAAACCATCAGCGATCTGGATTTGTCTTCTTTTAGGATTTGCTATTGCTTAGACGCCCCTGAAGAAGGTTTCATATTTCGCAACAAGATCAAAAAGCCAATTTTCATCCACAAATCAGAGCTGCCAAAATACTCTGACGGGACTCTCAAGCGTGCACTAAAGTATTTCGACATATGCAAGCGAACAGAAAACATTGGGAACTATCAAAAGCTGATGACAAACGAGATGGAAAATCACATCAATGAACTTCTTGAATTCAGGCTGTACATGAGGCAGTTTGACACTTCGCTGGGAATCAACCGAAAGAAAAACTACTTCACAGGGTCACAATATGTTCCAAGGTTCGAATACAAAATCACCAGCCTCAAAGAGTTCATCATTCCCAAACACTATGAAAGGAATTACACACCGGGAAGTGACGTGATCAAGGCGATGAAAGCTGAGGAAGAAGCAAAGAAAAAGGCCTCAGAAGGTGCCAGTCAAAGCTGATGATTCGGTGATGATATTTTTTTGAAAACCGCACGCCAAGGGGGAGATTGTTGACATATGTTTATGTAATAGATTTGTGGCGCACGGTTTTATTATTTCTTTGTAATGTATTTACTGTATTTACCATGGTAACTTGTAACTCTTGTAACTTAGGAGGTTGTCATATATAAACAACCTCCTCACTTGTTAATAATCTAGTTATCCATTTTGCATATTACATATCTTATCTTTACTCTCTAGTGTTCTTCATAACTAATACTTCCAACCCACTAAACATCCATCAAAACCGTAGATCTAAGCTTCATTTGGGACTAACATTTTTAGTATAAATGATAATTTTAACAATAATGATAATAAAATAAAAAGTTGTATTATTTTTACCATAAAAATTATAATTTTGATAATAACTCTTAATACCAATAATACTTATTAATATTACTTGATAGTAATTAATGTTAATAATAAAAATAGTATTAATGATAATAATAGTTATAATATGATGATAATAATAATGATAATAATAATAATAATAATAATAATAATAATAATAATAATAATAATAATAATAATAATAATAATAATAATAATAATAATAATAATAATAATAATAATAATGATAATAATATTAATAATATTAATAATAGTGATATAAAAATTAATATTAAGAATGAGACTACCTTACTTAAGTTTGTAGCTCCCATGAGAGAAATAAAAATAATGTCAATGCCCGGGGTCGAACTCGCAACCTCCCTTTAAACGCCTATTCTCCTAACCATTCCTCTACTTGTTCCTGCTTGCTTTCATTAACAATTTAAATCTACTTAACCAGTTTATTCGTCTGTTATCATCTTCTTCTCTTCTAAAAAAAACCACAGCTCAGGATTTTACCTGAGACCTCTCGTTAAACAAAACACATCCAAACCAGTCTGTCTGTCTTGCTTGTTCTGAAATTATACGAACCCTATGTAAGTTTAAACCGTTACTTCTGTCTTCTATATCCTCTTCTTCACATATTCAATTGAGTAATTTACCAAATCTTAACATCATAAAATCACCATCATCGTCATTCATTATTTTATGCGACTATCATAATCATCATCTTTTTAAATGTCATCGTATACATACCATGATCCTTTCATGATCATCATTTTCATTATTTCATAAAATCACCATACATCATATCATTATCATCTATCCAATCTTCCTTATCATAATCATCATCATCCTAATCTAAAGCTAATCTCATCATTACAAACTAATCATCTATATCATCCTCGATACCTAGACGATTCACAGAAACACTCACCTTTTATAAACCCTCGGTCTTGTTTCAGCCTCAATAGACAAACAAAAACTGGGACACGACCTAATATCTAACACCAGCCTAATCTATTTATTTAACATCGGCCCACTAGTTCAACAGAATAAGTTTAACAGGAGAAAAACAAAAGGGCCATCGGTGGTGGTATTGATTTAAATAGAAAAAGTTATACAGCAGCTCCACTTTCATTAAACAACAATTTCGAATTGATTTACGTGGGATCACATAGGATACCGAATTATAAGTAGGAACACCAAGTGTACAGCGGCCCTACCAGTTAAATTATCATCATTATTATCACGTTTTATCATAATCATTCTCGTATATATAACAGTATATATCCAACGATGAACCAGCAATAAACAACAATAAAAATATCATGTTTGTTGTTGAGCTGTTCCAAAGCAGAAACAATATCGTATACATCGATCAAGTGGTGATTGAAAGGTGGTTTCAAGGTTAAATAGAAATAGGGACGTTCATATAGCAGCAAGTATAATTACAGGTTATGATGGTGGTTGTTTCGGGCTGCAGATCTGGGAGAAGAAAGAAAGAAAGTGGCAGTGGTGGATGGGAGAATGACCGAAATAGAAACATTAAGACGGTAGCGGTTTGATGATGGAATTTATTTTATGATCGAGATAGTATAAAATATAGTAGCAGGGGTGTATCGGTTTGGTGTTCATGAAGGAACAAGAAAGAAAGAGAAGAGGGAGGAGAGAGAGAAAGGTGGTAGTCAGTGGTGATTCGAATTCGAAGGTGCTGGTGATGGTTTTTGCGAGGCGAAGGTGGTGATCTAAGGTGGTTGTGATAGTTCGTATGCGACCACAAATGGGAGAGATGGTGACGGTTTAAGTGGTGGTTTATGTTTAACAATAGCAAACATCATCAAGAAAGAGTGAGTTGAAGAAGGTGGTGGTTCGTGGTGTTTTAGGTTTTGGTTATGGTTTCATCGAGCAAAAGGATTAAGCAGTAGCACAAGGATAGCTGTAACGATCAAAAGGATTCAATGGTGGTGAAGGTTTCATCATTAAGGTAATGGTGATTTCAAGTGGTGTCGTGAAGACAATCAAATGAAGATGGTGGTTTGAGTTTGATGGCGGGTGAGTTTGTAATTTGGAACCTGGAAGTATAATGTGGTGTTGAATGAAAATCTATAACTTTCTCCCTCCATGGGCTTTGTATATGTAAGTATATATGTATAAATCGTATAATTGAGATAGTACCTATGATATGATCGATTCTTGTTTGGTATAGACAATTTGATTCCACTTTTTCAATTACTCAGATAGGAACAACAATGTACAGCTCGATTGTGAAAGCTACAGAATTTGGATTGTAGTTTGTGATTAAACACTAATTTGTACGATTTAACAATCATCTACAGATTGAAAGTGATTTAAAACCAAATTTGATTCTGTGGTGGTAATTCAGTATGTTATTTAATTAAAATTAATAATAATAATACAGATTATATAATGAGTTTATATGTATGTATATAACAGCATATACGTATGTATATATACTCTGTATATGTATTTACATATGTATAATTGTATATCGTATATGTATATGTATATATATGTGTAAATATATAAGTGTATTAATAATATTATTAACACTAATAATAGGTATATACATGATAATACAATTTATAATAATGATAATAATAGCAATAATTCTAATGATTAATAATTAATAATTTAATAAAAATACTAATAATATTATTAATGGTAAAAATAACAAATGAATAATAGTATTACAGATAATAATAATTATTAATGATAATGTTCGTAATAATATTAATAATAACATTGATAATGTTATTAATAAAATACTAGTACAAATATTAACAATAATAGAATACTAACATTATAACTTTACTACTAGTTGTAATAATAATGATATAACAATAATTCAAATGTATCAATTTTCAGTATTATAATTTTAATACTGTTAATATTAATATTAATATTACTAATAATAATGAATGTAATAATAATATAATAACTATAATTAAAATTGTAATTACATTTAATATATTAATATTACAATTTATTAATTATGTACTATTTAATAATTATAACATAGGTTACATTATATCATTTATTGAATATTTAATTACAATATAATAATTATTTATAGCAATCATATAATATCATATGTATACTTATATATATATATATATATATATATATATATATATATATATATATATATATATATATATATATATATATATTCTTTTTAATAGTAACATAATTTTTCTATTTATTATTTTACATTTTAAATTCTAATTGTCTTAAAGTATTTTATTAATTTAAAATATTATATTTATATTTATATTTATATAATTACATATTTGTTATACACAATTGTTCGTGAATCGTCAGGAGTAGTCAAAGGGTAAATGAATTCATGTAAACAAATTCCTAAATTTTGAGACTCAACTTTACATACTTTGCTTATCGTGTCGAAACCATATAAAGATTAAGTTTAAATTTGGTCGAAATTTTCCGGGTCGTCACAGTACCTACACTTTAAAGAAATTTCGTCCTGAAATTTGATTAGGATGGTCATGACTGACAATAAATATGTTTTCATGACGAATATAAGCTGATGGATAGAGTTTTATTACTGTTGAGTAATATGGATAAGATAATACTATTACTCAGAGAGTACGAGTGAAGCTATCATAAAAGAGTGATATGAATAAATGTAGGTTGGTCTTAACCAGTGACGTAGTCACGGTCGATTTCAGAAAATAAGGTTCATCTTAACTTTTGACGTTGTCTTGGTTGAATTTTGAAATTCAAGGGATTTAAAGAAAATCTTCGAAATTTAAAAGATTTGATTCTTCGGTGAATAAGGAAATTAAGATCTCTATAATTAAATACGGTGATCTACCTCGATTGTTACGTCGGATTTTTCCTTTATAAATTAAACTCTTCCGTTCCATTATTCTCACCATTCCTATACTTTCTTTCTTAGTTCATACATCCAGAAGATTGTGAAAATGCTTAATCCCGTGCTAATCCTTGTTATTTTTCTAATTATCATCTGTCATCCTTCTTTTCAATCTTCCACCAGAAAAATTTGTTTACTTCTACTATTACCTTGGGGTGATACTATTCTTAATTCTACCGTGTCTTTATATTGCTATTCGTATTAATATCCACGGTTTGTAACCTCCGTATTGTTATTGGGCTTTATATTTTCTCTTATATTTTGGAGCTCTTTGCCTTTTTATTCTCTCCTCGATCTCTAGTATAGCGAGTAATGGTCCACAATTCGTAAGTATGGAGTTTTGAATGAACTTAATGTTCTAAACAAGAAAGAACGTAATAGCACGATTCGATTTGTCAAATTGCCAGAATTACTGAGAATATAACTATCAATAATATATTTTCTTGATATGTTCAGAAGTTAAGCAGAATGAAAGAGTTATGTAACATGGCACATGATGACGTTATGATCTGTGAATCATCATGTTTCATTAGAAACTCAGCATGACTTACTATAATATAATCACGTTGATCAAGTGTCATTTTATTATACTAACTCATGCATCAATTTCCAACACTACTTCAAAATCATTCTTAATTCTAACTATAAGTTTTCAGAGATTTAGAAACTAAAACAGTTTCTTTTATGATGTAATACAGATAATGCGGAGAGATAATTATTATTGGACGAGAATATTTATGAAGACATCTTCAGAAATATTGAGGATATTTACAATGAAAGATACGATAATATCTTAGAATTTTAGATTCAAAGTGTGATGAAGAAATTCATTCACAATGATTTTGAAAAATTAAGGAGCAAGGTATTCGCAAAAAATTTCATCAGAAACAGAATCATCTGAATTATTTATGTACAAGTTTAGTCCTTGTGATTTGTGTAGTGACCCGAACTTTTCCATGTTTATATATATTAATTGAGATTGATATTTACATGATTAAATGTTTCCAACATGTTAAGCAATCAAACTTGTTAAGACTTGATTAATTGAAATATGTTTCATATAGACAATTGACCACCCAAGTTGACCGGTGATTCACGAACGTTAAAACTTGTAAAAACTATACGATGACGTATATATGGTTATATATATAGTTAACATGTTTTTATTTTAAGTATGTATCTCATTAGGTATTTTAACAATGAGTTATATACATAAAAATGAGACTATTAATTTAAGAAACTCGAAAACGATATATATAACGATTATCGTTATAACAACGTCTTACTAGGTACATATGAATCATATTAAGATATTGATACACTTGGTTAATTATGTTAAATGATAAGTAAATATATTATTAAGTGTATTAACAATGAAATACATATGTAAAAATAAGACTACTAACTTAATGATTTCGAAACGAGACATATATGTAACGATTATCGTTGTAACGACATTTAACTGTATATACATCATACTGAGATATATTATATATCATAATATCATAATAATATAACAATTTAACATCTCATTTGTTATAATAAACAATGGGTTAACAACATTCAACAAGATCATTAACCTAAAGGTTTCAAAACAACATTTACATGTAACGACTAACGATGACTTAACGACTCAGTTAAAATGTATATACATGTAGTGTTTTAATATGTATTCATACACTTTTGAAAGACTTCAAGACACTTATCAAAATACTTCTAATTAACAAAAATGCTTACAATTACATCCTCGTTCAGTTTCATCAACAATTCTACTCGTATGCACCCGTATTCGTACTCGTACAATACACAGCTTTTAGATGTATGTACTATTGGTATATACACTCCAATGATCAGCTATTAGCAGCCCATGTGAGTCACCTAACACATGTGGGAACCATCATTTGGCAACTAGCATGAAATATCTCATAAAATTACAAAAATATGAGTAATCATTCATGACTTATTTACATGAAAACAAAATTACATATCCTTTATATCTAATCCATACACCAACGACCAAAAACACCTACAAACACTTTCATTCTTCAATTTTCTTCATCTAATTGATCTCTCTAAAGTTCTATCTTCAAGTTCTAAGTGTTCTTCATAAATTCAAAAAGTTCTAGTTTCATAAAATAAAGAATACTTTCAAGTTTGCTAGCTCACTTCCAATCTTGTAAGGTGATCATCCAACCTCAATAAATCTTTGTTTCTTACAGTAGGTTATCATTCTAATACAAGGTAATAATCATATTCAAACTTTGGTTCAATTTCTATAACTATAACAATCTTATTTCAAGTGATGATCTTACTTGAACTTGTTTTCGTGTCATGATTCTGCTTCAAGAACTTCGAGCCATCCAAGGATCCATTGAAGCTAGATCCATTTTTCTCTTTTCCAGTAGGTTTATCCAAGGAACTTAAGGTAGTAATGATGTTCATAACATCATTCGATTCATACATATAAAGCTATCTTATTCGAAGGTTTAAACTTGTAATCACTAGAACATAGTTTAGTTAATTCTAAACTTGTTCGCAAACAAAAGTTAATCCTTCTAACTTGACTTTTAAAATCAACTAAACACATGTTCTATATCTATATGATATGCTAACTTAATGATTTAAAACCTGGAAACACGAAAAACACTGTAAAACCGGATTTACGCCGTCGTAGTAACACCGCGGGCTGTTTTGGGTTAGTTAATTAAAAACTATGATAAACTTTGATTTAAAAGTTGTTATTCTGAGAAAATGATTTTTATTATGAACATGAAACTATATCCAAAAATTATGGTTAAACTCAAAGTGGAAGTATGTTTTCTAAAATGGTCATCTAGACGTTGTTCTTTCGACTGAAATGACTACCTTTACAAAAACGACTTGTAACTTATTTTCCGACTATAAACCTATACTTTTTCTGTTTAGATTCATAAAATAGAGTTCAATATGAAACCATAGCAATTTGATTCACTCAAAACGGATTTAAAATGAAGAAGTTATGGGTAAAACAAGATTGGATAATTTTTCTCATTTTAGCTACGTAAAAATTGGTAACAAATCTATTCCAACCATAACTTAATCAACTTGTATTGTATATTATGTAATCTTGAGATACCATAGACACGTATACAATGTTTCGACCTATCATGTCGACACATCTATATATATTTCGGAACAACGATAGACACTCTATATGTGAATGTTGGAGTTAGCTATACAGGGTTGAGGTTGATTCCAAAATATATATAGTTTGAGTTGTGATCAATACTGAGATATGTATACACTGGGTCGTGGATTGATTCAAGATAATATTTATCGATTTATTTCTGTACATCTAACTGTGGACAACTAGTTGTAGGTTACTAACGAGGACAGCTGATTTAATATACTTAAAACATCAAAATATATTAAAAGTGTTGTAAATATATTTTGAACATACTTTGATATATATGTATATATTGTTATAGGTTCGTGAATCAACCAGTGGCCAAGTCTTACTTCCCGACGAAGTAAAAATCTGTGAAAGTGAGTTATAGTCCCACTTTTAAAATCTAATATTTTTGGGATGAGAATACATGCAGGTTTTATAAATGATTTACAAAATAGACACAAGTACGTGAAACTACATTCTATGGTTGAATTATCGAAATTGAATATGCCCCTTTTTATTAAGTCTGGTAATCTAAGAATTAGGGAACAGACACCCTAATTGACGCGAATCCTAAAGATAGATCTATTGGGCCTAACAAACCCCATCCAAAGTACCGGATGCTTTAGTACTTCGAAATTTATATCATATCCGAAGGGTGTCCCGGAATGATGGGGATATTCTTATATATGCATCTTGTTAATGTCGGTTACCAGGTGTTCACCATATGAATGATTTTTATCTCTATGTATGGGATGTGTATTGAAATATGAAATCTTGTGGTCTATTGTTACGATTTGATATATATAGGTTAAACCTATAACTCACCAACATTTTTGTTGACGTTTAAAGCATGTTTATTCTCAGGTGAATATTAAGAGCTTCCGCTGTTGCATACTAAAATAAGGACAAGATTTGGAGTCCATGTTTGTATGATATTGTGTAAAAACTGCATTCAAGAAACTGATTTCGATGTAACATATTTGTATTGTAAACCATTATGTAATGGTCGTGTGTAAACAGGATATTTTAGATTATCATTATTTGATAATCTACGTAAAGCTTTTTAAACCTTTATTTATGAAATAAAGGTTATGGTTTGTTTTAAAAATGAATGCAGTCTTTGAAAAACGTCTCATATAGAGGTCAAAACCTCGCAACGAAATCAATTAATATGGAACGTTTTTAATCAATAAGAACGGGACATTTCAGTTGGTATCAGAGCGTTGGTCTTAGAGAACCAGAATTTTGCATTAGTGTGTCTTATCGAGTTTGTTAGGATGCATTAGTGAGTCTGGACTTCGACCGTGTTTACTTGAAAAATGATTGCTTAATAAATTTTGTTGGAAACTATATATTTTTAACATGTGAATATTATGTGATATATTAATCTCTTAACGCGTTTGATATTATGTGATAGATGTCTACCTCTAGAACAAGTTCCATTGACTCACCTAATAATAATGAAGAGTCAAATGTAAATTGGAATGATTCGTGGACTGATTCACAAGTTCCCGAAGAGGAACCGGAAGAAGAGTCGGAACCGGAAGAAGAATCGGAACCGGAAGAAGAATCGGAACCGGATGAAGAAATAGAACCGGTGGGGGAAATAATAAAACGGTTAAGTAAAAGAAAATCCTCAACCAACCGACCAAGGTTAATTATGGTCAATGGTGTTTCCGCCAAGGAAGCAAAATATTGGGAGGATTACCAATTCTCCGATGAATCGGATTCCGACGAGAATTCCGATGATGTTATAGAAATTACCCCAACTAAATTTAAAAAGGCAAAAGAAAATAATAAGGGAAAGGGCATAAAAATAGAGAAATCTAATTCCAACCCCGATGAACTTTATATGTATCGTCAACCCCCGAAGTCCTTAAGTTGTAACAATGACCCGGGAACCTCTAAACCACCAGGTTTTTCTAAACCAATGTGGATCACGACGGCTCGTATTAGGGGAACATCATATATCCCTAGAAACTTGGCAAAACGAACCAAAACCGAAGAAGAAGAAACAAGCGAGTCAGAATAAGATAGTTGTATTCGTGTGGTGTAATATATGTAATATAGTGTGCTTATGCTTTATGATATATGTAAAAATTGCTTGTATTAATAAGTATATTTTTTTTATGAATCTAACTCTTGTCTATTTTACAGTATAAAAACACAAAATGGATAGACAACCCAATATTTTAAGAGACCTACCCGGAGACATGATTGATGAAATCTTGTCTAGAGTCGGCCAGAATTCCTCGGCACAACTATTTAAGGCGAGATCAGTTTGTAAGACATTCGAAGAACGTTCCAAGAATGTCTTGGTTTATAAGAGACTTTCGTTTGAAAGATGGGGGATATCACATTGGGAAACCCATAAGTTACGATGTGTTTACTTTGACGCATATATTGCGGGGAACCCAAATGCTATTTTACGCAACGGGTTAAGAAATTATTTTGACTCAATATATCCGAATATTGGACTTCGTGATTTAGAAAAAGCGGCTAACATGCAACATAAAGAAGCATGTTATGCTTACGGATTAGTAATGTTCGCTTCTCACCAAAGTGAGAACAAGAACATCGGGCTACAACTATTAAACAAAACGTTTCCACAAGTGACGGAGTCAGTAATTGGGGTAAGAAATGAGGTTTTTAGATTGTTACGGGACTGTTGGACATTACGTAACCCTCGTCCCTTTGACGACGTTACAACACGCTATCTTATCAACGGCCATAACGGTTATGTTGCACAAGACCAAGGATGGGAAGTAGTCCTAGTAAAACCAGAATGCATGACTTGTTTCTGGACGTATGAATTACGTGTCTTTATTGCCTTTGCTGAACGACTTGTGTACTAGCTAGAATTATCTTCACAACTATCTTGTATCAAAGTTATTGTGTGCTATATTTCATGCTTTATGTAAAATAAGCGGTATTGTAAGTTTCTAAAATATTGTGTAAAAGTTTGAACGCGAAATATTATTATAATCAGTTTTTCATATAGAATTGAAGTAGTTGAATTGTATATTAGCTACTAAGTATGAACTTAACGGGTAAGTACTACCCGAATTTAAACTTATAAAATGCTAATATGAAGAAAAAGCTTTTATAAATGAGTTCATATTATGCTACGAAATACTATTAACTACTCTTAATATTCTGTATGATTAACTTGTTCCATTTGACTATTTTGAAGGAAATGGCACCGACTACTCGACACACCGTGAATATGAATGAAGAGGAATTCCGTACTTTTCTAGCTTCAAACATAGCCGCAGTACAGGCTGCGCTACATACCAACAATAACCTTGGATCTAGCAGTACAGGAAATCGTGTAGGATGCACCTACAAAGAATTCACTGCCTGTAAACCTTTGGAATTTGATGGAACCGAAGGACCGATCGGATTGAAACGGTGGACCGAGAAGGTCGAATCGGTGTTTGCCATAAGTAAGTGTACTGGAGAGGACAAAGTGAAGTACGCTACGCATACCTTCACAGGTTCTGCGTTAACATCGTGGAATACCTATCTAGAGCAAGTGGGACAAGACGATGCGTACGCACTACCGTGGTCAGCATTCAAGCACTTGATGAACGAGAAGTACCGTCCGAGAACCGAGGTCAATAAGCTCAAGACAGAACTTAGAGGGTTACGAACCCAAGGATTTGATATTACCACGTACGAAAGACGATTCACAGAATTGTGCCTATTGTGTCCGGGAGCATTCGAAGATGAGGAAGAGAAGATCGACGCATTTGTGAAAGGATTACCGGAAAGAATCCAAGAAGATATAAGTTCACACGAGCCCGCCTCCATACAACAGGCATGTAGAATGGCTCACAAACTCGTGAACCAGATTGAAGAAAGAATTAAAGAACAGACTGCTGAAGAGGCCAATGTGAAGCAAGTCAAAAGAAAGTGGGAGGAAAACGGTGATAAGAATCACCAATACAACAACAGCAATTACAACAATAATCGCAACAATTATCCCAACAATCGCAACATCAATCGCAACTACAAAAAACGGCCCAACAACAACAACAATAATAACAACAGCAACTACAACAATCATCCCAACAACAATAATAACCGCAACAACAACAACAACAATCAGAAGCAGCTATGCCAAAGGTGTGAAAAGAATCACTCGGGGTTCTGCACCAAATTTTGCAACAAGTGTAAAAGAAATGGTCATAGCGCGGCGAAGTGTGAGGTCTACGGACCAGGGGTTAATAGAACGAAAGGAACAAATGGTGTCGGAACGAGTAATGGCGGAGCAAGTAGTGTCGGAGCAAGTTATGCCAATGTAGTTTGTTATAAATGTGGAAAACCGGGCCACATTATTAGAAATTGCCCGAACCAGGAGAACACGAATGGACAAGGCCGTGGAAGAGTTTTCAATATTAATGCGGCAGAGGCACAGGAAGACCCGGAGCTTGTTACGGGTACGTTTCTTATTGACAATAAATCTGCTTACGTTTTATTTGATTCGGGTGCGGATAGAAGCTATATGAGTAGAGATTTTTGTGCTAAATTAAGTTGTCCATTGACGCCTTTGGATAGTAAATTTTTACTCGAATTAGCAAATGGTAAATTAATTTCAGCAGATAATATATGTCGGAATCGAGAAATTAAACTGGTTAGCGAAACATTTAAGATTGATTTGATACCAGTAGAGTTAGGGAGTTTTGATGTGATAATCGGTATGGACTGGTTGAAAGAAGTGAAAGCGGAGATCGTTTGTTACAAAAATGCAATTCGCATTATACGAGAAAAAGGAAAACCCTTAATGGTGTACGGAGAAAAGGGCAACACGAAGCTACATCTTATTAGCAATTTGAAGGCACAAAAACTAATAAGAAAAGGTTGCTATGCTGTTCTAGCACACGTCGAGAAAGTACAAACTGAAGAAAAGAGCATCAATGATGTTCTCGTCGCAAAAGAATTTCCTGATGTATTTCCGAAAGAATTACTGGGATTACCCCCACATCGATCCGTTGAATTTCAAATAGATCTTGTACCAGGAGCTGCACCAATAGCTCGTGCTCCTTACAGACTCGCACCCAGCGAGATGAAAGAACTACAAAGCCAATTACAAGAACTTTTAGAGCGTGGTTTCATTCGACCAAGCACATCACCGTGGGGAGCTCCTGTTTTGTTTGTCAAGAAGAAAGATGGTACATTCAGGTTGTGTATCGACTACCGAGAGTTGAACAAACTTACCATCAAAAACCGCTACCCACTACCGAGAATTGATGACTTATTTGATCAACTACAAGGCTCGTCTGTTTATTCAAAGATTGACTTACGTTCCGGGTATCATCAAATGCGGGTGAAAGAAGATGATATTCCAAAGACTGCTTTCAGAACACGTTACGGTCATTACGAGTTTATGGTCATGCCGTTTGGTTTAACTAATGCACCAGCTGTGTTCATGGACCTTATGAACCGAGTGTGTGGACCATACCTTGACAAGTTTGTCATTGTTTTCATTGATGACATACTTATTTACTCAAAGAATGACCAAGAACACGGTGAACATTTGAGAAAGGTGTTAGAAGTATTGAGGAAGGAAGAATTGTACGCTAAGTTTTCAAAGTGTGCATTTTGGTTGGAAGAAGTTCAATTCCTCGGTCACATAGTGAACAAAGAAGGTATTAAGGTGGATCCGGCAAAGATAGAAACTGTTGAAAAGTGGGAAACCCCGAAAACTCCGAAACACATACGCCAGTTTTTAGGACTAGCTGGTTACTACAGAAGGTTCATCCAAGACTTTTCCAGAATAGCAAAACCCTTGACTGCATTAACGCATAAAGGGAAGAAATTTGAATGGAATGATGAACAAGAGAAAGCGTTTTAGTTATTGAAGAAAAAGCTAACTACGGCACCTATATTGTCATTGCCTGAAGGGAATGATGATTTTGTGATTTATTGTGATGCATCAAAGCAAGGTCTCGGTTGTGTATTAATGCAACGAACAAAGGTGATTGCTTATGCGTCTAGACAATTGAAGATTCACGAACAAAATTATACGACGCATGATTTGGAATTAGGCGCGGTTGTTTTTGCATTAAAGACTTGGAGGCACTACTTATATGGGGTCAAAAGTATTATATATACCGACCACAAAAGTCTTCAACACATATTTAATCAGAAACAACTGAATATGAGGCAGCGTAGGTGGATTGAATTATTGAATGATTACGACTTTGAGATTCGTTACCACCCGGGGAAGGCAAATGTGGTAGCCGATGCCTTGAGCAGGAAGGATAGAGAACCCATTCGAGTAAAATCTATGAATATAATGATTCATAATAACATTACTACTCAAATAAAGGAGGCGCAACAAGGAGTTTTAAAAGAGGGAAATTTAAAGGATGAAATACCCAAAGGATCGGAGAAGCATCTTAATATTCGGGAAGACGGAACCCGGTATAGGGCTGAAAGGATTTGGGTACCAAAATTTGGAGATATGAGAGAAATGGTACTTAGAGAAGCTCATAAAACCAGATACTCAATACATCCTGGAACGGGGAAGATGTACAAGGATCTCAAGAAACATTTTTGGTGGCCGGGTATGAAAGCCGATGTTGCTAAATACGTAGGAGAATGTTTGACGTGTTCTAAGGTCAAAGCTGAGCATCAGAAACCATCAGGTCTACTTCAACAACCCGAAATCCCGGAATGGAAATGGGAAAACATTACCATGGATTTCATCACTAAATTGCCAAGGACTGCAAGTGGTTTTGATACTATTTGGGTAATAGTTGATCGTCTCACCAAATCAGCACACTTCCTGCCAATAAGAGAAGATGACAAGATGGAGAAGTTAGCACGACTGTATTTGAAGGAAGTCGTCTCCAGACATGGAATACCAATCTCTATTATCTCTGATAGGGATGGTAGATTTATTTCAATATTCTGGCAGACATTACAGCAAGCATTAGGAACTCGTCTAGACATGAGTACTACCTATCATCCACAAACTGATGGGCAGAGCGAAAGGACGATACAAACGCTTGAAGACATGCTACGAGCATGTGTTATTGATTTCGGAAACAGTTGGGATCGACATCTACCGTTAGCAGAATTTTCCTACAACAACAGCTACCATTCAAGCATTGAGATGGCGCCGTTTGAAGCACTTTATGGTAGAAAGTGCAGGTCTCCGATTTGTTGGAGTGAAGTGGGGGATAGACAGATTACGGGTCCGGAGATTATACAAGAAACTACCGAGAAGATCATCCAAATTCAACAACGGTTGAAAACCGCCCAAAGTCGACAAAAGAGCTACGCTGACATTAAAAGAAAAGATATAGAATTTGAAATTGGAGAGATGGTCATGCTTAAAGTTGCACCTTGGAAAGGCGTTGTTCGATTTGGTAAACGAGGGAAATTAAATCCAAGGTATATTGGACCATTCAAGATTATTGATCGTGTCGGACCAGTAGCTTACCGACTTGAGTTACCTCAACAACTCGCGGCTGTACATAACACTTTCCACGTCTCGAATTTGAAGAAATATTTTGCTAAAGAAGATCTCACTATTCCGTTAGATGAAATCCAAATCAACGAAAAACTTCAATTCATCGAAGAACCCGTCGAAATAATGGATCGTGAGGTTAAAAGACTTAAGCAAAACAAGATACCAATTGTTAAGGTTCGATGGAATGCTCGTAGAGGACCCGAGTTCACCTGGGAGCGTGAAGATCAGATGAAGAAGAAATACCCGCATCTATTTCCAGAAGATTCGTCAACACCTTCAACAGCTTAAAATTTCGGGACGAAATTTATTTAACGGGTAGGTACTGTAGTGACCCGAACTTTTCCATGTTTATATATATTAATTGAGATTGATATTTACATGATTAAATGTTTCCAACATGTTAAGCAATCAAACTTGTTAAGACTTGATTAATTGAAATATGTTTCATATAGACAATTGACCACCCAAGTTGACCGGTGATTCACGAACGTTAAAACTTGTAAAAACTATACGATGACGTATATATGGTTATATATATAGTTAACATGTTTTTATTTTAAGTATGTATCTCATTAGGTATTTTAACAATGAGTTATATACATAAAAATGATACTATTAATTTAAGAAACTCGAAAACGATATATATAACGATTATCGTTATAACAACGTCTTACTAGGTACATATGAATCATATTAAGATATTGATACACTTGGTTAATTATGTTAAATGATAAGTAAATATATTATTAAGTGTATTAACAATGAAATACATATGTAAAAATAAGACTACTAACTTAATGATTTCGAAACGAGACATATATGTAACGATTATCGTTGTAACGACATTTAACTGTATATACATCATACTGAGATATATTATATATCATAATATCATGATAATATAACAATTTAACATCTCATTTGTTATAATAAACAATGGGTTAACAACATTCAACAAGATCATTAACCTAAAGGTTTCAAAACAACATTTACATGTAACGACTAACGATGACTTAACGACTCAGTTAAAATGTATATACATGTAGTGTTTTAATATGTATTCATACACTTTTGAAAGACTTCAAGACACTTATCAAAATACTTCTACTTAACAAAAATGCTTACAATTACATCCTCGTTCAGTTTCATCAACAATTCTACTCGTATGCACCCGTATTCGTACTCGTACAATACACAGCTTTTAGATGTATGTACTATTGGTATATACACTCCAATGATCAGCTCTTAGCAGCCCATGTGAGTCACCTAACACATGTGGGAACCATCATTTGGCAACTAGCATGAAATATCTCATAAAATTACAAAAATATGAGTAATCATTCATGACTTATTTACATGAAAACAAAATTACATATCCTTTATATCTAATCCATACACCAACGACCAAAAACACCTACAAACACTTTCATTCTTCAATTTTCTTCATCTAATTGATCTCTCTCAAGTTCTATCTTCAAGTTCAAAGTGTTCTTCATAAATTCAAAAAGTTCTAGTTTCATAAAATAAAGAATACTTTCAAGTTTGCTAGCTCACTTCCAATCTTGTAAGGTGATCATCCAACCTCAATAAATCTTTGTTTCTTACAGTAGGTTATCATTCTAATACAAGGTAATAATCATATTCAAACTTTGGTTCAATTTCTATAACTATAACAATCTTATTTCAAGTGATGATCTTACTTGAACTTGTTTTCGTGTCATGATTCTGCTTCAAGAACTTCGAGCCATCCAAGGATCCATTGAAGCTAGATCCATTTTTCTCTTTTCCAGTAGGTTTATCCAAGGAACTTAAGGTAGTAATGATGTTCATAACATCATTCAATTCATACATATAAAGCTATCTTATTCGAAGGTTTAAACTTGTAATCACTAGAACATAGTTTAGTTAATTCTAAACTTGTTCCCAAACAAAAGTTAATCCTTCTAACTTGACTTTTAAAATCAACTAAACACATGTTCTATATCTATATGATATGCTAACTTAATGATTTAAAACCTGGAAACACGAAAAACACTGTAAAACCGGATTTATGCCGTCGTAGTAACACCGCGGGCTGTTTTGGGTTAGTTAATTAAAAACTATGATAAACTTTGATTTAAAAGTTGTTATTCTGAGAAAATGATTTTTATTATGAACATGAAACTATATCCAAAAATTATGGTTAAACTCAAAGTGGAAGTATGTTTTCTAAAATGGTCATCTAGACGTTGTTCTTTCGACTGAAATGACTACCTTTACAAAAACGACTTGTAACTTATTTTCCGACTATAAACCTATACTTTTTCTGTTTAGATTCATAAAATAGAGTTCAATATGAAACCATAGCAATTTGATTCACTCAAAACGGATTTAAAATGAAGAAGTTATGGGTAAAACAAGATTGGATAATTTTTCTCATTTTAGCTACGTGAAAATTGGTAACAAATCTATTCCAACCATAACTTAATCAACTTGTATTGTATATTATGTAATCTTGAGATACCATAGACACGTATACAATGTTTCGACCTATCATGTCGACACATCTATATATATTTCGGAACAACCATAGACACTCTATATGTGAATGTTGGAGTTAGCTATACAGGGTTGAGGTTGATTCCAAAATATATATAGTTTGAGTTGTGATCAATATTGAGATATGTATACACTGGGTCGTGGATTGATTCAAGATAATATTTATCGATTTATTTCTGTACATCTAACTGTGGACAAGTAGTTGTAGGTTACTAACGAGGACAGCTGATTTAATATACTTAAAACATCAAAATATATTAAAAGTGTTGTAAATATATTTTGAACATACTTTGATATATATGTATATATTGTTATAGGTTCGTGAATCAACCAGTGGCCAAGTCTTACTTCCCGACGAAGTAAAAATCTGTGAAAGTGAGTTATAGTCCCACTTTTAAAATCTAATATTTTTGGGATGAGAATACATGCAGGTTTTATAAATGATTTACAAAATAGACACAAGTACGTGAAACTACATTCTATGGTTGAATTATCGAAATTGAATATGCCCCTTTTTATTAAGTCTGGTAATCTAAGAATTAGGGAACAGACACCCTAATTGACGCGAATCCTAAAGATAGATCTATTGGGCCTAACAAACCCCATCCAAAGTACCGGATGCTTTAGTACTTCGAAATTTATATCATATCCGAAGGGTGTCCCGGAATGATGGGGATATTCTTATATATGCATCTTGTTAATGTCGGTTACCAGGTGTTCACCATATGAATGATTTTTATCTCTATGTATGGGATGTGTATTGAAATATGAAATCTTGTGGTCTATTGTTACGATTTGATATATATAGGTCAAACCTATAACTCACCAACATTTTTGTTGACGTTTAAAGCATGTTTATTCTCAGGTGAATATTAAGAGCTTCCGCTGTTGCATACTAAAATAAGGACAAGATTTGGAGTCCATGTTTGTATGATATTGTGTAAAAACTGCATTCAAGAAACTGATTTCGATGTAACATATTTGTATTGTAAACCATTATGTAATGGTCGTGTGTAAACAGGATATTTTAGATTATCATTATTTGATAATCTACGTAAAGCTTTTTAAACCTTTATTTATGAAATAAAGGTTATGGTTTGTTTTAAAAATGAATGCAGTCTTTGAAAAACGTCTCATATAGAGGTCAAAACCTCGCAACGAAATCAATTAATATGGAACGTTTTTAATCAATAAGAACGGGACATTTCAATTTGTCCATAGTCTCCTTCATGATTTGCTCAATCCATTTTTCAGTTCCAACATTTCTGAGCTTTGCCAACATACAATTCTTTGTCATCCAACTTTTGGCTGTTAAGTTCGTTTACAGTTTTTGCTGCTTCATCCTCATTTTTCAAAATTTCGAGAACTGATTCGCAGACTAGATGCTTTTCAAAATTTCAAAGTGAAAGATCATAATTCTAAGAGATAATTGTTATATGTATACATATAATTGTTAATGTAGAAACGCTGCAAGATTCAAAATACTAATTGCTAATTCCCAGTGATTGATACGGTAATTCTCGTTATGAGATGCAGATGAGTATATGTTAGGGTTTCGATAAATATAATGATTTTTCGGAAAGTCAAATATCAACAAAGTTGTTGATAAGTTTACTGCCAATGTGGTGAGATATAAATGGTTCCCTGGTAATAATAATAGAGCACGCATATATATCAAGGTTATAATAAGGTTGTTTCGAACGAAAAGTCGAAGTTGATTTGCTGGAGCTATAACAAAATTGACTAATTTGGAGAGGGATTGTAAAAATTATTTTCGGTAATAACAACGCCAAAGGAGCTATCACAGATACTTGTTAACGTTTACTCAGTTTCCAAGAGTTTTTCAGGTGCATAACTATATGCATAAATCTTTCCTTCTGTAGATGAAGTGCAGTTGGTTCATCCTTTCGATTGAGGTGTCTTCAAAAATCATGAAATGTTTGAACGCGGATTGTAATCGTCAAGGTACAAATGAGGTTTAAGATGAAATCAAGTGGCAACTTGAAGAAATGTTTAGTTTCATATGTTATAATCAATATTTTAATTTATTTTTAATTGTCCAATGTTGGTAGTCCACAGTTAGTAGTCCACAGTTGGTGATTCAATAATTAATATATAGTTTAATACATTATATTCGAATTAATTAATACATGTCGTGACCCATTATATACATGTCTCAGACTCGATCACAACTCAAGGTATATATATTATTTTAGAATCAACCTCAACCCTGTATAGAGAACTCGATCATTACTGCATATAGAGTGTCTATGGTTATTCCAAATAATATATATAGATGACGTCGATATGATATGTCAAAACATTGTATACGTGTCCTGATATTTAAAGTGCATAAAAATAAATAACAGAAATTAAATGACGATAAATAAAATTGCGAGAATTAAAATTGTGATAAATAAATGTAATAAGGAATTAACAGTTAGCTAGGAATAGTTAGCTAGGATTTTTTTAGCGTGGATTCTTAATAGAATTTCTCATAGTTAATTTGTTTGTTTCTAATAAGTTTTATTTTGTCCAATATTTTTTTCATTATGCCACTTGTTGGATTCTGATAAGTCAAAATCCAAATATAAAATTGAATGAAAATGGTTATTCTGTGG
Source organism: Rutidosis leptorrhynchoides (assembly GCF_046630445.1). NCBI lineage: Eukaryota > Viridiplantae > Streptophyta > Magnoliopsida > Asterales > Asteraceae > Rutidosis > Rutidosis leptorrhynchoides. Next base: position 222,103,671 of record NC_092338.1, on the reverse strand, counting down.
TGAACTATGATGACCCGAAAATTTCCGCCCAAATTTAAACTTAATCTTTATATAATTTCGACTTGATAAGCAATGAATTTTAATAAATCTTGAACCTCCGAAAAGAGTTTTACACAAGCTTTTGATCACCCTTTTATTCCGACGATTCACGAACGTCATAACTTGATTTAATTGTTTAATTGTTTAATTATTGTGTATATATATGGATTTATATATATTTAACTTGAAAATATGATAATTAAATATCTCATTAAGTATATTAACAAAGTATTATATGTATATTTTCATACTACTAATTTAAAGAGTTTTCAAACAATATATATGTTACTATTTAAATGACGTAATTAACTTATGTTAAAATGTATTTACATATAATGTATTACGAGTGTAAATACATCCTTACAAGTATTGAATACACTTTATAATATACATGTTGAGTCCCCAAAATAATTAAGGATTTAATTATGACAAAACTGTAATTTATTTGCACTAAAATGTTATGTGCAGTCAGCACAAGTCTGTTTATGTATAGTCAGCAGATATCGCTGTGTCGAGTGTTTAGTTTGCTGCTCAGTTTACCAGCACAAGGTAGAAAGTGTTCGTCAATCAGCACAGGATGTGTACTCAGCAATTCAAGAATATCAAGTGACTCAGCAATGAAGAACCATCACAGCTGGAATGCAGCTTACTACACAAGACAGCTATGCTCCATTATAAGCATAGTAGTTTTTCCGAGTGATCTACATTAATGGTACTATTCAACAGAAGTCAAAGACAATGTTGAACAGAAAAGGACAATCGTCAGCGGCTGACAAGTGACCTTACAAGACCACGTGAGAATGCAAAAGTTTAACGCATGTGCAGACATGGGTTATACTTTGTCAACACCTAGGGAACACAACATTCTATTTGTTTAATCAAATAGTGGTGCCAAACCGAATTGAGGTGTTCCTGCAAATAGCTACCAAAGAGGAAAGAGTAGAGTATGCTCTCTGATGTAGTTGTTCCCACAAGTACAGACATCCTATGTACCAGTGGACAATAGAACCATTACATGGTTAATATGACTACTATAAATTGTTGTATCCACTATTGTAACAACTAGTGGTGTGGGTTTATTTTTCTAGAGTTAAAAATGTGTAATAGCTTTTAGTATACCTCTTAGCTATAATCTAGGTAATCTGTATCAACCAACTATCATTCCGCCAAGGATAGTTGTGATTCTTTGTGATTCAATCAATAAAGAATAACTGTTGAAAATTACCTGTGACTCTATTTATTTGCATGCTTGAATACTAATCGTGTTTATTAAGTTATTTAAAAGAAATTGTATTCACCCCCCTCTACAATACTCCTGTTGTTATCAAGGGACCAACAACTGGTATCAGAGCTTCAGTCTTGATAATTAATATCTTAGATCTGAATTCTCTCATGGCTGCATATTCAAATACAGCTTACCTTGAAAATGGCTCATCCAATAGACCACCCAAATTTGATGAAGATGAGTTGAAACTTAGAAGGCAAGATTCATGCTTCACCTTGAGTCTATTGACCCACTCATGCCTGGTATTGCCATAGATGGTCCATTTATTCCCACTAAGACTATTGGTAGTGCTCCAGCTACAGCTGACACTCCTGCTGTTCCTGGCAGAGAGGTTATTCTCACCCCTTCTAGATGGGATGCTGAGGATAAACGTCGTGTTGGACTTGAGCCTAAAATCAGAACCTTGTTAGCTATAACTTTGCCTAACCCACCGTTCAAACTGATTAAGGGAAAAGAAAATGCCAAGCTTATGTTGGACTATCTAGATGTTACCTATGAGGGTATGGGAGAAGTAAGGCAGAACAGAATGATTGCTTTAAAAAGAGAATATGAAATGTTCTTTGCCTACAAGAATGAAGCCCTTAAGCAAACCTTCATTAGGTTTAACTCCCTGATTGCTGACCTGATCACCTTGAATGTCACCTATACTAAATTTGAACAAGTAAACAAATTCATAGATTCACTGCCTACTAAATGGAAATCTGTTACTGACCCGTTAAGAACCACTCAGACCCTAAAGAACTTTAACATGTCTTCTCTCTACAGTTCACTTTGGAACCATGAGAAGGCAGAGGCTATATTTGAACTTAACTTAAAAGAAAACTTTAGGTCTGCCCCCATCACTTCAAAATCTTCTAAGACAAATGATACTGCTCTTATTGCTGCTGCTAAAAAGAAAGCTCAAAAGGCTTTACTGGTTCAAAAGTTGTTGGCAGAAGAAGAGACAGCTGAGAGTGATGTGGATAGTGGTACTGGGACTGAAGAAAGCAGTAATGGTGAAAGTGATGCAGGAGGGTTTGCTGAAGGTATGGCTTTATTGGTTAGGCAGTTCAAAAGATTCAATCGTAATAGAACCAGCAAGTCATACAAAGGGAGTAAGAAACCGAGTGCTAGGTATAGCAGCAAGTCAGTCAAGGGTCCTAAATCTGAGTGTTATAATTGTGGGAAGGTTGGACATTTTGCTGCTGAATGCATGTCCAGGAAACCTTCAACTTCACATGCTAAATCTTTCTCAAAAGCTGAAAAGTACAAGAACAAGTACAAAGCTATGAAAGCTCAGATGAAGGAAAGTGCTAAGACTGATAAGATGGGTAAAAAGCCAGAAAAGGTTCTAGTTGCTGAGCATCATGATTGGGATGAAACCAGCTCGTCGTCTTCCTCTGATAGTGATACTGATGATGATGGTACTGGTTATGCTCCAGATAAAAAGCGGTGTTTAATGGCCAAGGAGGTCAAGGAGTCTGATGAGGATGATAGTGGTAGTAAGTTTTTGGCTGATATGAGGGAAGCTGATCAGAAAAGAGATTCACCTCAATGGAAAACTGAATTGATGTATAAGGTTGATAATTTTTGAACTTATACTGATGATGAAAAAGCCGAAATGTTTGACTACCTAAGAGTTGACTTATGTAGAGGCAGCAAACGTGAAGAAATTTTGAAAACTGACAACAAATCTTTAAATGAGAAACTTACATCCAAAAATGATGAAATTAAAATCTTGAAAGATGATATTTCCAAACTTGAAAAACAAAACTTTACTTTAAGGTCTCTTCACGTTGAGGCAGTAGAAGTCAAGAACCAGCTGGATAATCTTAAAAAGGTTTTCGCTTCGTGGTGTACATCTGCTCAACACACAACAAAGTGTGTTAACGAGCAGGTGCCTGCCCAAGTTGAAGCTTTCTTTGCTGGTGACTATGCTGCTACTGCTATTGCAGAAGTTACTTTCATGGACCCTATTCTTGAAACTGATCCTGAAGCTATCTTGCCAAATACCTTTGCCAAGATAGATAAGGGTAAAAAGGTCTTGACAAATAAGTTTGTTAGACCTGCTGTGTCCCCACCACCTGCCATGAAAGAGATTATGGAGGATGAAGTGAGAGCAAGAGAAGCCAGTACCTCAATTGATGAGACTACTGACCCCTCAAGCATCTACTACATGACTCTAAAAGAAAGACGTATTAAAAGGGAAATCACTGAAAATAATCTAAGAAAAATTAAACCAACCTTCGTGTTCGAGTTCCAATTGTGCTGAGATAGCTGATGACAAACTTACTGGTTAACCAGTAGCTGTAGACAAGCCAGTCAAACGTAATACTGGTAAGTCCAAGGCAGCAGGAAAAACTTCTTCTAGCTCATCAGCTTCAATAGAAAAGCCAGTAGCTTTCCACGCTGGCTCGTCAAGTGATAAAGGCAAAGCAATATGTCATGACTATGGTACTGGTTCCAAGAAGAAAGCTGCCCTTAAGGGAAAAGCAAAAGTGGACTCGAATGATGAGCTGTCTATCACTGAGATTATGATAGTCAAGCTTGACCAGCTAATTAAGGCAGTAACCAAAATTCGACCCGATCTTACTGCACCCCTTTACTCAGTGTATGACCAGTCACCGATACTAAATGTGAGAAAATGCTACAAATGTGGCAGTAAGTTTCACTTAGCCAACCAGTGTCCTTTTACCCTAACCCCATCTGTTGCTGCTTCTTCAAGCAAACTAGCAGACAGAAAGAGATCATCAAAGATGACCCTTCCAGAACCCATCCTTGGATGGGTTCCCAAAAAGAACTAATCTCTTAGCTACTGTGCAGGGAATTCAAAACAAGCAAATCTGGTATCTCGATAGTGGTTGTTCGAGACATATGACCGGATGTAAGTCCCTGCTGATGGACTATCAAGAAAAGGATGGTCCAGTTGTTTCTTATGGAGATAATTCGTTGGGTTACACAATGGGTTTTGGTACTTTGACTAATGGGAATGTCACGTTCTCAAATGTTGCATATGTCGTTGGGCTCAAACATAACTTACTCAGTATAAGCCAACAGACAAGTAAGAATAAGATAGTCCAATTCAGAAGGAAAATTGGCACTATTTTTGATAAGACAGGGAGGCCGCTTTTGAATGCAAAACGTCATGAAAACATGTATCAAATTGACAAGAACACAGCAGTCATAACAACTGATACTTGTTTCTATTCAAAGGCAGCAGACAACCTAAAGTGGTTATGGTACAAGAGACTCTCACATCTCAACTTCAAAGATATTTACAAATTATCCATTAGAAGTTTAGTGTCTGGGCTACCCACCATGTCTTATGTAAAGGACAAATTGTGTCCTGGCTGTGGAAAGGGAAAACATCACCATGCCTCATTCAAATCGAAGCAAATCTCATCTGTTGAGAAACCATTTCATTTACTTCATATGGATCTTTTTGGTCCTGTTAATGTGGCCAGCTGTAGTGGGAAGAAGTATACACTGCTTATTGTTGATGAATATTCCAGATACACCTGGGTATTCTTTTTGAAGCAAAAGAGTGAAGCTGCTGATGAAATTATCAATTTTATCAAAAGAATGGAGCTTTTAAATAGGTAACTGGTGAAACAGCTAAGAAGTGATCATGGTACAAAATTCAGAAATGCTACATTAGAAGAATTTTGTGCTGACAAAGGTATTTCACAGAACTTTTCTACTGTGAGAACACCTCAACAGAATGGTGTTGCAGAAAGAAGAAACAGAACTATCATTGAAGTAGCAAGATCTATGTTAGCTGAGTCTGGGCTGAAAAATTCATATTGGGCAGAAGCTGTGAACACTGCATGTTTTACCCAGAATAGATCTTTAATAGTGAAAAGACATCAGAAAACTGCTTATGAAGTTCTCAAAGGAAGAACACCCTCAATTTCATTTTTTCATGTATTTGGCACTCCCTGTTTCATTCTAAACAATAGGGATCAGCTAGACAAGTTTGATGCTAAGGCTGATGAAGGTATATTCTTGGGATATTCCAACATGTCAAAGGCATATAGGGTTTTCAATAAAAGAAGGGGTTGTTTTGAAGAATCAATTAATGTTACATTTGATGAGACTGCCCCAGCTTCATCTCTTAGTCAAGATGATGAAGAGTTATTGTTTGAAGAGCCTACTCAGCAAGCTCTAGATGATAAAGAAGAACCAGCTGCAAATCCCTCACCAATCCATGTTGCTGGGTTCTCTGACGATGAGATGGAACACTCTGTTCCATCTGTGTCTAAACCAAGTGAACCTACTGGCTCTACTGAAGTCCTACAACTTGAGCATAGGTCTACTGGTTCTGAAGGATCACAAGTTGGTACTGGTTACATTAATAATGAACAGCTGTCTCCAACTGCTGCTCATATCTTTGAACCAGCTGATGATCAAGATGCTGTGTGTTCTACGACAAGCTTACCTGTTTATAACACTAGATGGACAAAAGAGCATCCAATTGAGCAAGTTATTAGTAATCTGGCTAGTGGTGTTAAAACAAGAAGGCATGCAACCAGCAATTTTTGTATGCATGTAAATTTTGTGTCTACCATTGAACCTCCATGTCCTGATGAAGCAATCAAAGATCCAAGCTGGGCAGGAGATATGTAAAAAGAGATCTCCCAGTTTGATAGGAATAAGGTTTGGAAATTGGTACCTAAACCTGATGATGAAACTAAGAAGATCATTGGTACCAAGTGGGTTTTCAAGAACAAGATGGATGAAGATGGGATTGTGATCAGAAACAAAGCTAGGTTGGTAGCTCAAGGGTTCAAACAGGAAGAAGGATTGGATTATGGAGAGACATATTCTCCAGTGGCTAGGATGGAAGCTATCAGATTGTTCTTGGGATATGCTGCTAAGATGAACTTTAGGGTATTCCAGATGGATATTAAATATGCATTTCTAAATGGGAAGTGGCAAGAAGAAGTCTATGTCAAATAGCCTCCTGGTTTTTTAAGCAGTAAATATCCAGACCATGTCTACAGGCTAGATAAAGCTCTTTATGGCCTCAAACAGGCTCCAAGAGCATGGTATGAGACACTTCATGTGTATCTCACTGGTATAGGTTTTAAAGTTGGAACAATTAATACCACTCTGTTCTCAAAAGAGACAGATGGTGATCTCTTGCTGGTACAGATATATGTGGATGATATTATTTATGGATCTAAAAATGAGAAACATTGTCAAGATTTTTCAAAACTTATGTCAAAGACATATGAAATGAGCTTACAAAGAGATCTGCAATACTTTTTGGGATTGCAAATTAAACAACTTGATAATGGAATTTTTATAAGTCAGGATAAATATATCAAAGATATGTTAAAGAAATTTGGTCTGACCAGTTTAAAAGATATAGGGACCCCAATGGCAGCATCTATTAAAATAGATGCTGATCCCAATGGTGAACCAGTCAATATCACGGAATATAGAGGTATGATTGGATCCCTACTTTATCTTACAGCCATCAGACCAGATATTATGTTTGCCACATGTCTCTGTTCCAGATATCAAGCTGATCCTAAAGAGTCACACTTGCTAGCAGTAAAATGGATATTTAGGTATCTAAAAGCTACTGCTAAACGTGGTCTTTGGTATCCCAAAGACCAGGATTTTGAGCTAATTGGTTATTCAGATGCTGACTTTGCAGGGTGTAAAATAGACAGGAAAAGTACTACTGGTGGTTGCCAGTTACTGGATGGTAGGCTAGTCAGCTGGACGAGCAAAAAGCAAAATACTGTGTCCACATCTACTGCTGACGCAGAATACGTTTCTGCTGGTAGTTGTACTGCTCAGGTACTATGGATGCAAAGCCAGCTGAAAGACTATGGTGTTCATGTTACAAAGACTCCAATCTACTGTGACAACACAAGTGCAATTGCTATCACCAACAATCCTGTGATGCATTCGAGAACAAAGCATATTGACGTTCTATATCATTTCATAAGGGATCATGTTCAAAAATGAGATGTGGAGCTACATTTTATTTCAACAGACCAGCAGTTAGCAGATCTTTTCACAAAACCCTTAGATGAGAAACGTTTTAACTATCTCATCTCTGAGCTGGGTATGCTTGAACTTTAAATAAAAGACAATTTTTGTTGGTGTGCTGGCTCTACAACATGTAGGGCAAACCAGTAAGTCACATTTGTTAACTTACTGCCTACATGTAAAACACTCAGTACAACAAGGTCTTTTATTCTTTGGTTACTCAAAATGTTTTTAAATAAAATAATAAATAGCTCACAAAATTAAATGATTCCTTAAATCTGAAACTCATTTACTCCCAATGATTTTAATTAAATTCATGACATATTAAATGTAACAAAGTATTTTGTATTTGATACAAAACCTATTTTGTGGCTTTTTAAATCAATTTTTGGATTAAAACCTGCTGCATTTAATGCTGAATGGGAGGTATGAGTGTTCAAGCCGTATATACGTCATGTCAACAGTCGGTGTCCCCTCGAAAGTTTGCCAGTCTGTCACATCTGCCCACGCGCCTGCTAATGACAGTTGTCATTTTCTCTCTCCTGCACTTTTTCATCCAATCACAACGGTTAAAAGAGTGTTTTATCTTCCATAATAACCTTCGGTTATTCATTATTCAAATTCACATACTCTTTTCTCTCAAAATCTTCAGATCTTCCAACTTTCACAAGTTCATATTTTCATCCTTACATTTCATCAATGGCAGACCAACCTCAATCACCACATGTTGAACACCAGCCAGAGGAACAACAGCAGCAACAACAACTGGCACAACAACCTGATCAACAACCACAACCAGCACCGGAGGAACAGGTTGTTCAAGGACCACTGTTCAATCTTCATCCAACTCTGGTTAGGGCTAATAATGCACTGGATCACACAACTATTCGCCTATCAAGAGGTAATGCTACTCATTCACTCTCCATTCCTAAATCAAAGGTCAATATGGGTTATGAAACGCTCATTGACTACATCCGGCAATCCCCTCTGGCTAGGGCTATCACCGGTGTACCTTCACGCCTTTATGGTGCCTGCTTGGCAAGATTCTGGTATACTGCTACCACTGCCACCACTCCCCAGAATGTTCCATGTATTCGTGGCATGGTAACCGAAACCCTAACTTGCTCTATCACCGCTGAAGCCATCCACTGTGCCCTTCAATTACCAGATGGACCATTTTTCGATTCACCAACCAGCGATGTATTCAGAAGGGAGGTGCTAGAAATCATTGGGTTTACTCAACCAATTGCTCATACACCTTTGAGGAAGAATATGCCACCTCTTTGGTACTACTTCTTTGGGCTGCTGACCTAGTGTATCAACCAGAAATCTGGAAGTTTTGACCAATGCTCAGATTTTGAGCTTAAAATTGGTCTTGGTTTGTTGTTCAATAGGAACATTAATTATGCTGGGGAAATTTATTTGAGGCTAAGGGAGATGGTGCAAGCACATAAACGAACACATTTAATCTCATTTCCAAGGTTCTTAAGCATGGTTTTTGAAAGTGAGCTGGGTGAAGCTTACCAGCAGATTACTGATCAATCATATGACCTGCCTCTAAAACAAGGGGGTATGCCAAAAGATGCTCCTGCTGCTCCATATACTGGTTTGACACCAGGCATGCTCGAGTATCTTGCTGCTCGGGGTGGAGCTAACCCATCGACTACCTCTGGTTCTGCACCAGCTGAGGGGGAGGGTCCTCAGCGTAAGCCAGCTACTCGTAGGAAGCAGCTACCTACCTCAACTAGAACAGCCACCGTCTCACATACTGGTAAAGCATTAGTTGTATTAGAATCTAGTGCTCTTTGATAATAAAGAACAGCCCTAGTCTTATATACTGACTACCCAATTCTAGTATTGGAATCCGTTGCTTATCTATTTCTTGGTAATAGGAAAATCCAAATGTGCAAAGGATGGCTTCAAGCAAACCACAGGGGAGATTGCACCAGTCTCAACTTCTGCTCCTCCAAAGGATGTGGCTATGGAACCTGGTGCATTTCTAGACCATACAGCAGAAAATTCTAACTTAATTGAAAACATTTTCACTGCTGACTTGAAAAATGCAAGTGGAGTTAAAGGTATAACCTTGGCTCCCAAGCTGACTGGTTTTAAAACTAGTGTTAAGAAGAGTAGCAACCCATACTCTTCTAGCCAGAAACTTATACATTTTTCTAAATTGAACTTAATGCTATATCCTCTACTGATAGTACAACCAGTAGAGCACATAACTGACCCCCAAAACAAACTTGAACTGGGTCCTTATCGTGTTGAATCAGCTCAGGGTTTTGCACAGCCAATATGTTATTTGGATCATGATAAGAGTCTCACTCCTACATCATTACCAGCCAAAACTCTTACACTCTCTGGGTCAACATGTGTTGCCAATGAGTCAGCAGAGTCACAGCTGCACTTACAGACACCTAACTCTGTCTCAATCAAAGGGCTGACTAAACCACCAGTCTGTCCCCAGAGACCAACAACAGATGCAATTGTTGAGTCAAATTTATTTGGTTCTATAGTTGTTAGAATAAAATATTCTTTTGTTTCAGTTCTTAGAATGGTAGATGAACAGGCAGAGGGGGAGCAAGCAAAGGATGTTAATGTTTCTACTGATGAGCTCTCTACTTCTGCTACTGGTGTTGGTGCTACTGATTTACCTACTGGTGGTGCTGACACTAGTACTGTTGCCTCTACTGCTGCTGGCTCTACTAGAGACAATGTGGTTGCTGGTTCCACTGATCTTACTATTAATGAGAAGGTAGCTACTGCTGATATATCTGCTACTCCTCCTACTGTCTCTGGTATTGTTGCCTCAACCACTGATTCTGAAGTGGTTGATGAGATGATAATGGAACCTCCTCCGGTACTTGAAAAGGTTATTGATAACATTGTTAAGGAGGTTCTTGATATTGATGATGCTGCCACTACCACTGTTACTACAACTGCTAGTGGTTACTAGTGGTGGCTTGCATGCTGTTGATGAATCTTGGCATTCGTTTCTTCAGGATGTTGGCTATGCTTCCAAAGAGCCAAAGGTGGATACTGCTACTACTAGTGTTATTCCGGATGTTTCTGATCTTCAATCGAGACAATTTATTACTGTGGATTCCACTGGTAATCTACAGGTTTCTGATTCAACACCGGATACTTTCTTTCAAGGTGCTGCAGATGCTGCTTCTTCACCTACTGCACAGTCACCTACTGCTGCTACTGGTTCTACGGAACCCATTATGGATGCTGGTACCTCTGCTACTGCCACTACTGATTCATCTTAGGCTATTGCTTCTGCTGAGCAGCAGCCTATGTGTGCCAGGTACCAGATCCTGATGAAGTTGTACCTAAATTCATCTATAGGGGAGCATCCATCACTCCCAGAGTTGCCTTGCTGGTGGATCAGATGACTATTGATCCCCAAAGTGCTCTGGTGTCAGCCAGTAAACTACCTAGGGAAGAGCTGACTGAAATGTTGTCTCAGCTTGATCGACCAGCAAGAGAAGAAGTATATGAGAGGCTGGCTACTTTAGAACAGATCAACGAGCAGCCATACTATCACTATTTTGGTATGGCTCCAGCTGCTTCCCCATAGCCTGGTACATGGAGGCCTCTCAAGTTCATCAGAGATCCCACTACTGGTAAGTTCATCATGCAACAACTTCCTGATTCGTCAATACCTTCTGATTCATCAACTTCTTCCTCATCATCTTCTTCATCTGATGGTGATGCTGATAAAGGCACTGGTAAGGAAGAGCCAGTCATTCATGATAATGTGACTGGCTCTAAAGATAAACCAGTGGATCTCACTGATGATGCTGATAATGATGCTGACAAAGATACCAGTGGTTCTAAACCTTCAGGTGAAGGTAAAAATGGTGGTGATTATGGTGACGAGTCAGATTCTGACCTTCCACCTCCACCACCCCACGAAGGTACTCCTATGTTAGCTGCTAGTGATCACCCCTCAACCAACTATACTACGTTTAATGCTGATGAGGTGGCTGCCATCTCCACTTTGGCTGTCTATAAGACATTGGCTGAAGTCACACAGGATCTACAGAACACTATTCGATCTGCTATTGTTGATAGAGTGTCTGAAGCAGTACGCACAGCTGGGGAGGCTACCACTTCTTCTATTGAGAACAAGCTCAAACAAGTGTGTGCCTTTGCAGATCTAGCTATGGAAGCCATTGTCAAACAACATGAAGAGGAGGAGGATTTAAAGAAGTGAATCATCTCTCACAATGAGTATACTGAGGACATTGCCCGTCTTCAAGCTGATTTGGATGCTGCTAATCGCAGAATTCTTTTTCTTGATGAAGAGAACAGGGTGTTAGAAGAGAGATTGGATTCGCAGGAACGACAAATGGCTACTATGATTTCTGCCTCAGCTTTTGTTCAAATGGTGGAGGTAATGCAACGCATGGCTGATCTTCAAGCTGGTGTAAGGGCTGATGTCCAAAACATGGCCATGGGTGTTGCTCGAAATGAAGTTCGTACTTCCAACCTCTGCCTAAAACAATATGGCGTAGATCCTTGTACCCATCTTTCTCCTGCTGATGCTGACTGGAACAATTTTGCTTTCTCTGTTCCTCAGTCGGATAGTGACCTTGATGCCCAGGTCTCCCCTGCTCACCCTTCTGCCCCTGCTGATGACAAAAAGGGGGAGAAGAAGTCTAAGAAAAAGTCTAAAAAGAGAAAACAATCTGAGGGGGAGCATGAGCATGAAAAGGCTCCTAAACAGCAAAGGAGAGATGGTGATGATGGTGGTGATGGTACTGACACTAAGACCAGCAATGCTCATACTAAAGCTGGTGTACAGGCAGCTGGTGAATCTCAACCCAGTATGTCTGCCACATCAGTGGATGATATTGGTTCTGGCAGTAAGCCCAGTGACATTTCTTAATTGGATGTTGCTGAATCTTTTGCTGTCTCTCAAACCATTGAACGTAAATTGAAAAGAAAATTGGAGAGACATCAGAAGAGACAGCAGGAATTAGATGCTGCTTTTAACGCTAAGTTTGGGGCCTATGCTGCTCTAAAAAGACTTAAAATGGCACGTAGGCGAACCCTCACTCCTGATAAGTGTGAAATTAATGATGATCTGATCAGCATTGAAGAATATAAAAGGGCTACACTGAAAAGAAATGCTAAGTTCATGATCAAGTATGATAAAAAGAAAGCCAAGCTGTATGCTGAGTGAGCAGATAGAATAAAGAAGATGACTCCTGAAGAGATGAAAGATTAGTTAGCTTCTACTGGGTCAGGAGGAGTTAGAGCTGATGTATTTATGAAATGGCTGGATGCAATGTTAGAAACCAGCTCATCTTCTCGACCAGTATCATCTACTCAGCTAGCTACACAACAATAGCCAGCAGATGTTGATATTCAGGGAGAGCATCTTGCTATTGTTCCCTACCTGCCTCCACAAGAACCAGTATCAACACAAGAACCATCAGCTGAACCCATGCCAATTGACAAACAAAGGGTGAAATCTGCTCCTAGGGACAACCAGCCCCTAAGGAAAGGACCCCTATTTGAGGCAGCTGATGAAGATACTGAGGCAGTTGTGCCAGCTGATATTAATCAGTCAGCTGGTACTGAAGACACAGCAAGGAGTGCTGTGAATGAAGACCCAGCCAGTAGTGTGCTGCTGGGTGAAACAAGTGTTGAAGACCCAGCAAAGGTAGTTGTGCTGGGTGATAATCAAGATGATGATACAGTTAATCCTGCTAACTTTACAGTCTGAGGTAGTGGAGATCACTTATTTGTTCAATCACCTATCTCTCCCCGGACCCTCACCTATTTTAACAGAACACAGGATAATCGTGTTAATCAGTTTTCAGTGAGTTCATCTGGCATAGGTGAATCAATCATGTATCCTCCATCTTCACTAAAATGTCATGGTAAACACAGAACTTGGAAAGATGATTCAGTTACCCGTGGTGAGCCAGACTTATTTAAAATGAATCCAGATGAAAGAGATGCTTATAGGCTGGAGATCACTGTTCCAGAATTACTTGAGCAAAGACAAGCTGCTATTAATGAAAGGATACGCCAAGTTAGGTTGCTACATCATCCTCTTGATCAGCCTCTCTACATCACTGCCTTGACTTATGGCATTGAAATTGGTGTATACTTAAACTACAATGGTCAAAGACTCTCTACTGATGAGGAGAAAGCTCAATTTCAAGAGGCTCGCCAGCTGGGTATGGATCTAAGGGAGTATCAAGCTACCCTTAGAACTGAAGACGGTAGAAAGATGATTGAAACAGCAAAGTCCCTGAAAATTACTACCGATGAATATTTGTTGGGCTTACAAGCTAAAATTTAAAGAAGGGAGGCTGCTGATGCTGAACTCGCTGAGAGGGTAAGGCTTCAGGAGATAGAAGACAAATTGGCTACTGATAGAAAGCTAGAGGCTGAGTCCCTCAAATTAGCTAAAGCCATGGTCAAGGAACAGGATAAGGCCCTTGATGAACTAGAAGCTGCTGAGAAAGCACCTGCTATTGCTCCTATGGAAATTGGCCGAACCATAGAACTATCTGATCATTATTATAGGAGCAAGTATGGTGATGTGATGAACAGAAGATCAAATCCCAGCAAGATTATCAAGGTGCACAGAGGCTCAAAAAGAGCTTTCAATATCAGCAGGGAGAATAAAGTTCAAGAAAGGATAAATTATGATGAGTTGCGATCTTTAGGATTCAGTGAATGGATGGAGATATTGGAGTATTTCATTGGTAAAGCTGAAAGTGGTATTAAAAAGTCATTGAAGCCAGAACTCCAAGATCTCTTCAACAAAGCAACAAAATTTGGGAATGCACCAGTGGTAAACGTAGAAGAAGTACTTTCTCAAAAACCTAAAGGAAAGAAATCCACTGGTGAAGGCCCACAAAAAAGAGATCACATCATTCTACCTCCTCATATTCCTGTATTTGATCCTGCTGATATACCTATCCTATTTCCAGAAGCATGGAGAATCAAACAAGAGGAGCTATCTAAAGAAGAATTAGATAAATATAAAGATAGATAGCCTTCTAGTGCTTAAATTGTATCTTTTGTTTATTTCATTTTTCATTATGATGTTCCTGTAATTACTGTATATACTCTGTTGTAATGAAAGTGAAATGAGTTTATCTTCAAAATCATATCAAATTATAAGATATGGATAACTCAGCAAAAGATCCTAAAAACAAACTTAAAAAGGGACAAATTTACTGCCTATTCTTCATTTGGTCCTTCGGTGCTGACTTTAGTGTTTTCTCTATATGTCATAGGTTTTGTCATTATCAAATAGGGGGAGATTGTTGAGTCTCCAAAATAATTAAGGATTTAATTATGACAAAACTGTAATTTATTTGCACTAAAATGTTATGTGCAGTCAGCACAAGTCTGTTTATGTATAGTCAGCAGATATCGCTGTGTCGAGTGTTTAGTTTGCTGCTCAGTCTACCAGCACAAGGTAGACAGTGTTCTTCAATCAGCACAGGATGTGTACTTAGCAATTCAAGAATATCAAGTGACTCAGCAATGAAGAACCAGTACAGCTGGAATGCAGCTTACTACACAAGACAGCTATGCTCCATTATAAGCATAGTAGTTTTCCTGAGTGATCTACATCAATGGTACTATTCAACAGAAGTCAAAGACAATGTTGAACAGAAAAGGACACGCGTCGGCGACTGACAAGTGACCTTACAAGACCACGTGGGAATGCAGAAGTTTAACGCATGTGCAGACATGGGTTATACTTTGTCAACACCTAGGGAACACAACATTCTATTTGTTTAATCAAATAGTGGTGCCAAACTGAATTTGGGGTGTTCCTGCAAATAGCTACCAAAGAGGAAAGAGGAGAGCATGCTCTCTGATGTAGTTGTCCCCACAAGTACAGACATCCTATGTACCAGTGGACAATAGAACCATTACATGGTTAATAGGACTACTATAAATTGTTGTATCCACTATTATAACAACTAGTGGTGTGGGTTTATTTTTCTAGAGTCAAAAATGTGTAATAGCTTTTAGTTTACCTCTTAGCTATAATCTAGGTAATCTGTATCAACTAACTATCATTTCGCCAAGGATAATTGTGATTCTTTGTGATTCAATCAATAAAGAATAACTGTTGAAAATTACCTGTGACTCTATTTATTTGCATGCTTGAATACTAATCGTGTTTAACTGTTAAGTTATTTAAAAGAAATTGTATTCACCCCCCTCTACAATACTCTTATTGTTATCAAGGGACCAACAATACCAATACATATAAAGGATAGATATACTCGTATTTTCGTTCAATTTTCTCAAGAATTCTACTCGCATTCATACTATATTTTTACCCGTATTATACACAGCTTCTAGAAGTATTTACTATTGGTATATACCAATAGAAATCTGCAATTATTTGTGTAATATGTCATCCATGACCTAATCAATTTAATATGTCATGCATAACTTAATACAATTTAACTTATCTTAGATATTTTCACTAAAAGCCAAAATTATAAGCTTATAAATAAGGACCATTTTAACTCATTTTTACTCCACATTTTCTTAAACTAAAAACACACACTTGAATGCTCTCATATCATACTTTAATCTTAGCAACTTTCTTCTTCATAATCAAGGTAAAATACTTCTCAAAATCCTTGTTCAATTCCTTGTATAGTTGCTATCTTATTATACTTATAAAACTTGTAAAAACTAGAACTTGTTTTGGTGAACACCAAGCTTGTTTGAAAAACTAATCTAATCTTTCTAACATAACTCTAATAACACTTATTTATATGTATTATGATGTTATATTAAGTTAATATAAGAACTTATAACTTGTACATGTGAAGAATACCTTGAAACTTAACATATATCCTTTAATCTCCATTCGGTAAAAAGCGGGCTGTTTTGGGTTGAGAATTAAAAACCTATCTTAGACTTTGAGTTCAAGGCTAAGACTTTGCAAAAATGTGTTAATATATGTAAATAAGACTTCCAGTATTTTTTTCATGATTTTAGACAAAGTAAAAGTATTTTATCAAAAATCATATATTGGGTGGATGCTGGGATTTTTCCAAATTTGTTCACCGACACAAAAAGAGGGTAAAGCTCTAAAAATTACTATTTGGGATGAACTTTTTGAATTGGTTTTGTAAAATTTACTTCTTAAGGAATCTATAACAATTTGATTCACTTTAAACGGAGTTGTAATGAATATTTGGCGAGCAAAATAAAATATGCTAAAATTAACGTTGTATGGACGAAATTTATATTATAAAAACTATATTAACCATATCCTTGTTAACTTTTCCTATATCCTATATATATATTTGGACATGTTATCAGTATTATAACAAAATATTATAATCTTGGTTAATTCTGTGATTGTATATATGTATAATAATATTCTTGGTACGTCCTAACACAATAAGTATACAATACGTTTTGATAAATCCTAAGACAATACGTACACAATGCGTTTTAGTTAATTCTAAGACAATACGTCTCTGGGTTGATGCAAAGACAATACGTATACAATACATCGTGGGGGTAATTCTAAGATTATATATATATATATATATACCGATTATTGGACTGTTGGACTTTTCGAACTATTTTGGACTACTAACAAAGGACTACTAACAATGGACTACTAACATAAAATGTTTAAAATTATTATATAAGTATTCTATGAACTTGCTTTATTTTATTCATATGTCGTATTATTATCTGAATCGTTATTATTGTTATAGGTTCGTGAATCCAAGGACGACGGTCATATTTTTAATAAGTTGAAAACTTATTATTAATATACTTTTACTACTGTGAGTATATAGTCCCATTTTTAAACTCTAAAAATATTTTGGGATGAGAATACATGCATTTTATGTTTTACGCCATGAACACAAGTACTCAAAATATATTCTACGTTGAGTTCTACCACCTTGCATATCTTCTCTAATAGCTTGGTAACTAATATTTACATGTTGTAAGAACATGTAAGCGCGAATCCTATTGATAGATCTATCGGGTTTGACAACCCCAACCGGGCTAGTCGCTCTAGTATCGTAAACGGTTGCACAGTACTTCGTTTTTACTACACTTGGTACAGTGTAGGGAGATTTCATAATAAAGGGAATATGCCACATTAATGGTTAAGCATGGTTACCGAAGCGCTCAACAACTTATAGAATACTTTTATACACTTGCGAGTGTACATATATCTATAACTATGAAATCTTGTGGTCTATATTTATATCGATGCTAAACCTATATATCTCACCAACCTTTGTGTTGACTGTTTAAGCATGTTTATTCTCAGTTCCTTAAGAAAGTCTTTCGCTGTTGCATTATCTGAGCAAACTGTGCATGGAGTCTCATGCTTTTGTTTAAATGAAGTGTTGCATTTAATAAAACCTTTGTCATGTATTATATTTGACTGTTATGTCATTTGTGTTGTATTTGGTAACCGATGTATCATGGGAATTATTTCTTAAATAATCGCCCACTTGTTTAAAACATGCATTATGTATAATAATAGTGTGTTTTTTTTATGAAACGAATGCAATATTTTTCTAAAACGTATCATATAGAGGTCAAATACCTGGCTATGTGACCAATGAATAACGTACTGCGTTTATAGTAATATGGACGAGTCGTTTCAGTTGGCATCAGAGCGTTGGTCTTAGCGAACCAGAATTTGTATTAGTGTGTCTAACCAGTAGTTGTTAGGATGCATTAGTGAGTCTAGACTTCAACCGTATCTGCATATTATAAATTTTCCTTATCATTTTTGTCAGAAATTACCTGCATATCAATTTTTAATCTAGACACGTTTTACTGCAATTATTGCATAGATAGTGTATAGGCATATTC
Source organism: Rutidosis leptorrhynchoides (assembly GCF_046630445.1). Taxonomy (NCBI): domain Eukaryota; kingdom Viridiplantae; phylum Streptophyta; class Magnoliopsida; order Asterales; family Asteraceae; genus Rutidosis; species Rutidosis leptorrhynchoides. The sequence goes on along the minus strand of NC_092338.1, from coordinate 222,085,493 downwards.
ATATCTTATCATATCTATCACGGTAGACTCTGCCTGACATCTTTCGTAAATTCCTTCGTAACTTATGGGGTTTTGGTATTAAATATACATATGTAAATTATGTATTAAGAATATCAATCTAAGTCTTAAATTTTTGTTTTTTCATATCAACAATCATTTCTATGATCGTGTAAGGCGGATCCTTCACAAAGCTTGAGTTCATCGGATTCTAAAAGCTATTTCGATATGGAATTTCGTTTGAGCTCCGAGAGAAGTTTAACCGGAATGAACCAACCAATTAGTCATCACTTTTTTTGGATGATTTGGGGGTGGGTTCGTGGACGAATCAATCAATTTAGACAAGAAAAAGGCGATCTCTTTCATGAATCTAATTCACCTCTCGGTGGAGAACATGAGGCACTTACCGGCGAACCCGTACGTAACACCATTTTCTCTCTTCTTTCCAGGATATGCCGCAACGAGTATAATATTACTAATATTATTAGGCTATCTGACCTTTACTCTGTATCTTGCATGGTGAATTATTTACTATCATGAAAAAGCAAAACTTCATTAGCAAGTGCATCCTACATCATTTCATTCCCTTTATAAAGCTCTTGACCTCTCTTTTTATTCAAGAAACTTTAAACATCTTCTTTCACAATACAAAACAAAACAAATTCTCATCATCTATACTCACATCAAACCACTACCAGCACCAGCACCAGCAGTACCAACAACATCACAAGCCGCATTACGAGCATCAACATCATACGCACTGCAGGCATTGAGGGATACCAACAATAATGAGTGATGAAGTATTAATTCATTATTTCATTTACGTTGAAGAAATATTCTGCGTCGATTATGTAATCTCTAAATTTTTTAGGGATTATTCATTTCTAGTTCCAACCGTAAACCAAATGAGATTAATATAAAATTAACTCATTAAATCCATATTACATCTGAAGAAAATATACATACATATATTTTCATAAAGACTGTAATAAAAATTATTTTGTACAAAATATTACTTGTGAAATTTTATTTTAACGGGTAGGTAATACCCGAGAAATACTTAAGTTCACATTAATATGTTACACTGTATATTTTCAATGATGTTTCGACAATCGTTAATTATACTCTCTCCTTTCATAGCAATATACATCATTTCACAAAATTCAAGACAACCATTTTCCATACCAATTCAATTACATACTCTGATTTTGACAGATTAAAATCCAAGTCAAGATTTAAGAAGTGCCATCAATCTTAAATTCCTACATCCTTCAAAATCATACTTTAAATTCAAAATATACTAGAACATCACTTGCATTCACAGAACTCATAAAGATATTCGTATCATTCAAGATTCACGACGAATTCATTATACGGATATTGACGATGACAACCTGCGTCCAAACCCTTCAAAATTCTTGAAAACACCTCAACTAAGGAACAATCGAACCAATCACACGATACATACGAATAATATATGCATATAGATATGCATTCGGAGGACACTTGAACCTAAGCAAAGGTTCAACACGTATCCGTGTCAGATCCTTTAGCATTATTATTACCCAAAATAACTTTCCAATCCCTTTTCAAAATAGCGAATTTTGTCACAGCTCCAAAAAGACAACTTCGAATTTTCATCCGGAGTAGCCTTATTATAACCTTGATATATAAGTTGTCTTCTCGCCATCATTACCGGGGAACCTTTTATATTCCACCACATTAGTAGTAAGCTTACCAGCAACTTTATTGCTCTTTGACTTAAATCTCTCTGAAAGATCACTATAAAACCTTATCATGTACCCATCTACACCTTGTAACAATAATTGTCATACCAAATCCCAGGAAGCATCAATAATTATTCTTGAATCTCACATCATTTCTACATATACATATAACGTTATCCCCTGGAATTATAATTCTGAAATACGGAATAGCACTTCAGCCTACGAATCAGTACTATGAAGTTTTGAAAAAGCTGAATGAAGCAGCAGAAAATGTAGACAACCGTAACAGTCAAAAGTTGATGATAAAGAATATTGTGTTAGCAAAGCACAGAAAAAGAGAAGGTTTGGAACTGGAAAATAGATTAAGCAAACCCTGAAGGAGGCTGTGGACAAATCACAAGGACTAAATCTGCATTCAAAGAATCCAAATGATTCAGTGTTTGCTGAAGTCTTTAGTGAATACCTTGCTCCTTACTCTAAACCCTTGAGGACAATATTCTTCATCATCCTCTAATATTAGATATTCTAAGATATCATCATATCTTTCATTATAAATATCCTCCATATTTTTGAAGATATTTTCATAACTATTCTTATCTGAAATAATTCATCTTTTCGCGCTATCTATGTTACATCATAAAAGAAACTATTTTAGTTTCTAAATTCTGGAACCTTCGAGTTTAAAATATGAATGTTTTGAAGTAGTGTTAGGAACTGAAGCATGAGAGAGTAAAATATAATGACAATTGATCAACGTGATTATATTACAGTAAGTCATGCTGAGTTTCTAAATGAAACGTAATGATTAATATACCATAACGTCATCATGTGACATGTTACATGACTCTTACATTCAATCTAATCTCTAAACATATCAAGAACATATTCTATTGATAGTTCTATCTTTTCCTTTGGATTCTGGTAATTTCACAAGTCAAATTGTGCTATTACAATTTCTCTCTTAGAGCATTAGCTATGTTCCTTCCGAATTTCATATCTATGAATTCTAGACCATTATTCGCTTGACTTGAAGTCGGGAAAAGAAGATGGAAGCATGAAACTCCAAAATATAAGGAAAAATATAAGCACGAAGACAACGCAGAAATTACAAACCGTGTATATCAATGCGTATAACAATATAAAGACATGGGAAAACTAAGAACACTATAAACCCAAGAGCATAGTAGAAATTAACGGATTCCTCCGATGGAAGATGAAAAAGAAGAATGACAGATGTGATAGTCAAGAATATATCAAGAATTAAAACTGGATTGAGCATATTGACGAATGTTTTGGAAGTACGAAGAAAGGAAGAAAGTATAAAAGATGGGAGATGTGGAAATAAGGAAACGTAGGAGGTTGATTTATAGTAAAATATTCGACAGAGAAATTGAGACAGATTATTGCATTAAATCGAAGAGCATCATAATTTCCTTAATCACCGAAGAATCAAATCTTATATAGATTACAAAGATTTTCTTTAATCTGGAGATCAACCGTGATGATGTCAAAAGATAAGACGAATCCCTATTTTCTCATTTCACTCTTTTACAATAGCTTCAATCATACGTTTCGAGTAATCGAATTATTTTATCCATATTTCTCAATCATGATAAAACCCTATGAATCAACTTATATTCTTCATAATAACATTCTTATTGTTAGCCATGAAGACCTCGATCAAATTTCGGGACGAAATTTCTTTAACGGGTAGGTACGGTGACGACACGGAAATTTTCGACCAAATTTAAACTTAATCTTTATATAATTCTGACTTGATAAGCAATGAATTTTAATAAATCTTGAACCTCCGAAAAGAGTTTTACACAAGCTTTTGGTCACCCTTTTATTCCGACGATTCACGAACGTCATAACTTGATTTAATTGTTTAATTGTTTAATTATTGTGTATATATATGGATTTATATATATTTAACTTGAAAATATGATAATAAATATCTCATTAAGTATATTAACAAAGTATTATATATATATATATATGTTTATACTACTAATTTAAAGAGTTTTCAAACAATATATATGTTACTATTTAAACGACATAATTAACTTATGTTAAAATGTATTTACATATAATGTATTACGAGTGTAAATACATCCTTACAAGTATTGAATATACTTTATAATATACCAATACATATAAAGGATATATATACTCATATTTCCGTTCAATTTCCTCAAGAATTCTACTCGCATTCATACGGTATTTTTACCTGTATTATACACAGCTTCTAGAAGTATTTACTATTGGTATATACCAATAGAAATCTGCAATTATTTATGTAATATGTCATCCATGACCTAATAAATTTAATATGTCATGCATGACTTAATACAATTTAACTTATCTTAGATATTTTCACTAAAAGCCAAAATTATAAGCTTATAAATAGGAACCATTTTAACTCATTTTTACTTCACATTTTCTTAAACTAAAAACACACACTTGAATGCTCTCATATCATACTTTAATCTCAGAAACTTTTCTCTTCATAATCAAGGTAAAATACAGAAAGGACCCATCCTAATCCATCTGAACGAATACATTACAATTGATTACATCGCGAGGTACTTGACCTCTATATGATACATTTTACAAACATTGCATTCGTTTTTAAAAGACAAACTTTCTTTATATTGAAGGTTGAAGGCATGCATACCATTTCATAATATATCCAACTATAATTAACTTAATAATAATCTTGATGAACTCAACGACTCGAATGTAACGTCTTTTGAAATATGTCATGAATGACCCCAAGTAATATCTCTAAATTGAGCAAATGTACAGCGAAAGATTTCTTTCATACCTGAAAATAAACATGTTTTAAAGTGTCAACCAAAAGGTTGGTGAGTTCATTAGTTTATCATAAATATTCATTTTCATCATTTTAATAGACCACAAGAATTTCATTTCCAGTTCTCATAAATATACGTCCCATGCATAGAGACAAAAATCATTCATATGGATTGAACACCTGGTAACCGACATTAACAAGATGCATATAAGAATATCCCCTATCATTCCGGGAAATCCTTCGGACATGATAAAAACGAATTCGAAGTACTAAAGCATCCGGTACTTTGGATGGGGTTCGTTAGGCCCAATAGATCTATCTTTAGGATTCGCGTCAATTAGGGGTGCACTAATTCTCAAAATTAGTGATGTTCCCTAATTCTTAGGCTACCAAGCAAAAAGGGGCATATTCGGCTTCGATCATTCAATCATATAATGTAGTTTCGATTACTTGTGTCTATTTCGTAAAACATTTATAAAAGCGCATGTATTCTCAGTCCCAAAAATATATATTGCAAAAGCATTTAAAAGGGGAGTAATGAAACTCACCATACTGTATTTTGTCGTAAAAATACATATGACGACATTTAACAAGTGTAGGGTTGGCCTCGGATTCACGAACCTATAAAATTTGTATATTTATTAATACATATACTTGTAATCGAACGACTATGTATATTATTAGTAATATAAGTTTTAATATCCATAACCTATATGTTTCATTATATTTATTTTATTTATTTCAATAAATAAGATATTAATATAGTTTACTTTTATGTATTAAATATATTGTTATATGAATATCATTTATTAGTTAATTTAACAAAAATATTAAGATATGGGTAATAATAATACTATTAGATTTAATAATAATAATAATGTAAATGTTATATAATATGATAAGTTTAATAATATTTATAATGTTAATGATATTGATACTACTTAATTTTTAATAAAATTATTATAATGATACTTATAATATTAATAATAGTGATTACCACTAATACTAATGATAACAGTAATAATATTGAAATCAATAATAACTATAAAAATAACCATTTTGTTACTAAAGATAATAGTTTTAGTAGTAGTTCCTTAAATGATACTTATGTTATTAATAATAATAATAATAACTTGATAGTAATACTAATATTAATGATAATAATAATATTTGGCGTTATTTTCTTAATATCAATATTCATAATAATCATATTCATAATAATCACACTTATATCAATGATAATAAAAATACTATTAGTACTTAATGATATTACATAATAATAACTAAAATAATAATAATAACAATAATATTATTAATCACATTAATACTACTTATAATGATTTTCATAATAATACTAATAACAATGATATTAATAATCATATAATGATATTAACTCTATTAATAATAATAATAATAATAATAATAATAATAATAATAATAATAATAATAATAATAATAATAATAATAATAATAATAATAATAATAATAATAATAATAATAATAATAATAATAATAATAATAATAATAATTTGAATTTATAATGGTAATTATAACAATTAACATAACAATAATAATAACAATAATTTGAAAGGAAAAGCAAGTATACCCTTCAACAAAATCGTTCTAAAAAGAAATGCCCACGACCGGGCTCGAACCCGTGACCTCTCGAACACCCGAACAACCCCTTAGCCATCCCTCTGTGCCTATTTTTCTGATTTTACATTCATCCTATTTCTGTATATATATCATCGTTCTGTATACCCTTCATCATCTTACTTTCAGGTCGACCAGAGATCGATTCAACAATAACATATTGACATTGTTTTTGGCTTCTAAATCCAAACAGAACTTTACGTGATTACTGGAATTATTTAAAACATATATAGAAAACGAACAGAAGTTGGAAACAGATATAGAAGAGTTCGTATGAACTCAAAATCTAATTCAAAACATGAAAAAGGTCCTAAATCCATTCTATAAACTTTCTGTAATCTCAATTTAATCTAAAACATCAAAACCAGGTTGAATTTTAATGAAGAACAAGGTTTGACTTTCTGAAATTATAACTTTGACCTTGAAATTCATCCTCGATTTATCGAATTTAAATTTGAAATTTTGTGTACACATTCACGACATGAATAAGAGAAGATCTGCATTCTCACATTTTCTCAATTTGATCCGAATCAGATCAAAGGTTAAATGGGTTTTTTATTCTATGACCGAGAAAAAAAAAATGTATATAAATATGATGAACCCGTTTCTTTCTTTTATCAGTTATCAGATGTGGAAAAATGTGGTGAGGTTTGAATGATTGATTCCCAAAAATAAAATGATCAGAGTCAAATGGTAGAGTATATGATTCTCGACTGGTATCATAAGTATAATAGGAAAAGCAGAAACAAATAAGAAACTGAAAATGATGTATATATTTTTTTATACGCATAATTATATATATAACTATTCTTATCTGCATTAATTTGAATTTTAATTAATTATATCTGCTATTTATATATTTTGAATTAATCTTATTAATTAACAATAATTATAATACTCTTAATATTTTAAATAATAATAATAAAAATTATAATAATAGTAATAATAATATTATTATTAATGATAATGATAATAATAACTATAAAACTTATAACACTAATATTAATAATAACAATAATAATACTAATCATAACGATACTAATAATGATATTAGTTATAACAATATCAATATTATTAATGAGAATAATAATAATAATAACCATATAACAACTTATACATAACAAATTTATGTATATATATATTTATATATATATATATATATATATATATATATATATACATATTTATATCTCATATTATAATTTATAATATTAATAATATAAATATTATTAATATTAACTTTAATAATAATGAAAGTGATAGTTATAATATTATTGTAACATTTTAACTTGTACTTACATATAATATATTAACTTTTCACTATATTATATGATAACGTTTATTGTATATTTAATATTATAATATGTTAATAACTATAAATAGAAATTACATATATAGATTCATAATAATATATATGTAGTTACATATATATGTATATATATTCGTTTTGATATTAACTTATTTGTTCTAACTATTATTTTACATTATGGATCCACTTAACTATATTATATTTGTTACCTGCACAAAAATATTCGTGAATCATCGAGAACAGTCGAAGGTCAAATGAATATATGAAATAGTTCAAAATTTTTAAATTCAAATTAACAGACTTTGCTTATCATGTCGAAACCAGATAAAGATTAAGTTTAAATTTGATCGAAAATTTCCGGGTCGTCACAGTACCTACCCGTTAAAGAAATTTTGTCCTCTCAAAATTTGATCGTGGTCATCATAGCTAACATTAAAAATGTTTTCATGACGAATATAAATTGATAAGTAGAGTTTTATCATTATTGAGTAATACAGATAAAACAATTCGATTGCTTGAAGCGCATGAGTGAAGCTATCGTAAAAGAATGAAATGAGAAAATAAAGTTTCGTCATATTATTTGACGTAGATTCTGTTAATTTCCGGATTTCAAAGGATTTAAATAAAATCTTCGAAATCTAAAAGATTTGATTCTTCGGCGAATAGGGGAATTAAGATCTCTATAATTAAATACGGTAATCTGCCTCGATTACTCTGTCTGATATTTCTATTATAAATCAAACTCTTCCGTTCCATTATACTCACCATTTCTATACTTTCTTTCTTAGTTCATACATCCAAAAGATTGTGAAAATGCTTAATCCAGTCCTGATCCTTGTCTTTATCCTTACTATCGCAACAATCATTCTCCTTTATCAACTTCCACCGGAGGAATCTGTTTTCTTCTATTTCGCCCTTGGGGTTATAGTGTTTTTAATTCTCCCGTGTCTTTATGTAGCCATAAACATTGACATACACAGTTTGTAATTTATGTGTTGTTATCGGATTTTATATCCTCCCTTATATTTTGGAGCTCTATGCTTTTGTTTTCTCTTCCCGACTTTATATAAAGCAAGTAACGGTCCAGAATTTGTAGGTATAGAATTTCGAATGAACTTAATGTTCTAAATAAGAAAGAACAAAATCGCACGATTTGATTTGTCAAATTACCAGAATCACTGAGAATAGAACTATCAAGAATATACTTTCTTGATATGTTCAGAAGTTAAGTAGAATGAAAGAGCTATGTAACATGGCACATGATGTCACGACCCTACTTTTTCCGTTATCTTTTACCGTTAATTATTTAACAACCGTTAACTATTAATTGGGTTACGTCATTTCATGACCTATATTATTATTTTAGTAATAATATATTAATTATTATGTGTTATGTGAATATATGTATTCATATTTTAAATCGTACGTTTATACGAATCGCGGATTTCTATCCTACGAATCTTTTCGGTTTTCAAACCAACGGTCGCGTTTTTGGGATATTTAAATCCTATTTATTTTAAATATGATATTTTAAGGTCATATAATTATATAGTTTATTTATATTTATTTTTCGTCGAGCGTTTGTTGTCTTTCCGAATTTTTAATCGCGTAAGTGCGTTTTCGCGTTTCGGGACTCGTTCGGACTTTCGGGCCACAAGATTTTACACATTTAGCAAGATTGGGCCATGGGGCCCACCCCATGACCCCTCATTCAGCCGAGACACCAAGGGAGGGGAGTAAAACTCCCTTGATTTTTATTTTTGGAGTATTATTTCCATCCCACTTTTTATTAAACCTAATTTCCAATTTTTGGTGCTCTCTCCCTCTCCTCTTCCTCTTTGCCATTGCCAACCATCACCATAACATCATCATCATCTTCATCAATTTTCATAGCTTGGATCAAGGATTGTTATACATCAACGCGTTCCTCGTTCCGTTCTCTACGCGATTATACTTCTCGTTTCTTGATTAGGGTATAAACCCTAACCCTAGAACTTTTAATTTTTCCTTACTTTTCTGTATTTTGTTGATTTATTAATAGTATGATGATTATTAGTTGTTGTAATGTTGATTGTATGCGTAGAATTGCTCGTTTACATATGTTTTCGGTTTGATATAATTTGGACAGCAGTTTTTTTGTGTGTTTCTGACTTTGTAACTGATATAAAAGTTAAAATAAAGTATATAAATGAGTTCTTCTCATCAAGACATTAATTTTAGACACCGGATTCATGTCGTTTCGATTCCCGGAACCCTGGTTATGATCAAAGTGGTATTTATTAAGATTGAATGTGATTTTGGTATGAACCAGGTTTGTTCCGACTTTGTGACCATATTTGGTGACTTTAGGGTCTGTTAGTGTGTTAGGACTGATGGTGGGGCGAACTTTCATGTTCGGGTCATCTCAATCCGAGCCACGAATCACCCGTTACGTCCAAAACACGTTTTTGATTGAATTGAAGTCCAAGTGGTGTATTGGCTGTATAACACGACTTGTGGACTGTTATTGGGGTGTTCTTGAGTGTACCAAAGTGTCGGGAGGTTTACTTAGGCGGAGATATATGTAAGGCTCACCGAAAACCGACACCCGGGGCTCATGATATGACCCGATGAACTTTTGATTTAAAACTTTTGATTAATTATTAAACTTAGGATATAAATAATGGATTTCATTATAATTTAATTACTTGTGATAAAAAAAGGTAATTATTATTATTTACAACTTATGATATATATTTATTATATCATTTAATTAATATTTATGATTTAATTAACTTTTTAATTAAACATATGATTAATAATACTTCATTATTAATGGAAAAATACTTATGATAAGTATTAAACTTATATTATGAGATTATTATAATAAGATTTATAATAAGGATTAAATAATTATTTAATTATTATAAGACTTAGTTATTATTTAATTATAATTTAATTATTAAATATTTATGATTTAATAATTATAATTAGAAACTTATGATATGATTAATAATTCATTATTAATTAATAATACTTATGATATGATTTAAAAATAATTATTAATTAATAATACTTACATTATGACTAATATTTAATTAATTAATTAAATACTTATGTTATATTAATTATATCATTTAAACTTATATTAACTTTAATAATTCATTTTAATTTAATTAAACTTATGTTATGACATAATTAGACATATTTAACTTTAATAAACATTATAACTTATATTATTATTATGACTTACACTTTTAAAATTAACGTTGACTATGTTTGACCAAGGCTGACTTTTGAGTTGACTTTCGGTTGACTTTAACTTTCAGTTGACTTTTGTTGACTTTCTAATTAAGGAAACTTTCCTAACTTATAAACTTTCCTAAAATAGCAACTTTCTAAATTTGGAAACTTTCCAAAAATAGAAACTTTCCAAAAATAGAAACTTTTCAAAAATAGAAACTTTCCAAAAATAGAAACTTTCCAAAAATGGAAACTTGCTAAAAATAGAAACTTTCTAAAAATAGAAAGTGTGTGTCCGTAAGCTATTCCGATCAAACCGATGCATATTGAGTATTGTTCTATGATTACTTGCAACATGTATAATAGCTATCATACTAAGACTTGACCTAAGTTAGTTATTTATATCGACCTACTTTATTTATAGGTCGGCGTTGTGATCATTCCTGATCACTGTACTACATTCGCTGTTCGCTTAATTGTGTTGGTTACTTCATTACTTTTAAGGTGAGTTATAGTCCCGTTTTTACATACTTTTCAAAGTATATTTTTGGGATGTGATTACATGTATTTTATTTCACGTTTAGACACAAGTGACAATTAAATTTAAATTATTCATTGTAAGTTGGACAAAAATATTCCCTAGTCTGATAACTGTAATCATTGGTTTCTACCGGTGAACGCGAATCCTACGGATAGATCTATCGGGTATGACAACCCTATTTCGAGCTAGTCGCGCTAGCAATTTATAATCGAAATGTTTAGTACTTCGTATTTTGTTGTAGATACACTGTCCAGTGTACATTTTTTTTATTGTGTTTGGCAAGGGTAAATAAAGGGTTAAGTGGTTACCAGGTGGCTCATTGATAATGGAATAATGTTTAATGTTTTCTAACATTTTTAAATCTTGTGGTCTAAAGTTTATTCAATTATTTAAACATATAATTCACTCAACCTTTGTGTTGACAGTTTACTCGCATGTTTTCACAGGTACTTGAGTTTATGTGATGCTTCCGCTGTGTTTAGAAGAGTCTGCATGCATTTGGGCAGATTTTTATGAAACAATTTATGAAACTTTGGCTTGCATTCGGTTTTTGAATAATTAATACTTGTGGGTTGTTAACAATGTTTTTGTGTCAACTTTGGATTATTAATATGTCGAGTTACTTTTAAACTACATATTTTGGTATGCTTTCCTTTTTGGGAAACTTTTGAAATAAAAGAATGCAATGTCATTTATTAAATTCATTTAAGTTCGATCAAGCTGTGGGACCAAGTGACGGAGCCGTTAAGTGTTTTGACGGGGCCATCACAGTTGGTATCAGAGCTCTGGTTGTAGGAAACTAGGTGGTCTTAATGTGGTCAACCTGTGGTTCTTAGGGTGCATTAGAGTCTAGTCTACGTCCCGACCCTTTTGCTATAGCATTATTATGCATTTCATTTCGGATGTGTTATATCATTAGCATTTATATCTTTTGGTATGTCGTTTGCGGTTTTACTATTTGCAGATGTAGACTTCGAGCGATAACTCAGTTGCTGCTCCTGCTCCTCCGGCTGCTGCCAGACGCCGTGCTGATCAACCGGAGATCGATGATCATGTTCACTACTACTTTTCCACCCTTACCCATATGAACAGGGCTTACAATGAAGTGACGCGTATTAATGCTCTCAGTGATTGTATGCGTACTTTGCTACATAACGAGATGATTGACCAGATACGAGCTAGTATGGATTCGTTTGTTAGCTTCAAGAATAATGTTGGGATCGAGAGTCGTAAGCGTAACCGTGAAGTTGACGCTAGGTTCGAGGCTCTAGAGAGCACAGTTCGTGGTTTGAAGGAAGAGTTGGAAGAAATGAAAGGAAAGTTGCGGAAGTATGAGCCTTCTGCTGAGACTCATGCTGGCCCAGCTTATCACACCCGCTCTAAGCAGATGTGATATGATGATTCATGATTAATAATTTATTTCATAAGACTTAATGTCCTTTCATACATACATTTTGGGTTATGTACGGCGTTTTGCCGTGGATTTTATTAAGATTTTGTTATGGGATGTTTTTCATTATGTATGGATGGTTATTTTTATGACATCTATTATCATTATCACATTTTATTTCTGATGTTGTGACTCTTGGCATGTTATATTATGCGTAATGTAGATCATGTATGTTAGGTGCTATGTATGTTGTATGATGTTATCATAAAATATGTATGCATGTGGTGGTTATTTCTATAACAATCATAACTGTCATGTTATTACTCATAGTGGTTACTGACTATTATTTTAATGGTTAGCCTTTTCGTGTTCGATCTATTCCTTTATAACACTGGTATTATTCTTAGTACTAACGGTTGTGTTATTCTGTTTTGAAGATCATGCCTCCTAGAGAGTCCAATGAAGCCCGTATCCAGCGTCTTGTTACCGAAGGGATAGCTGCTGTTATGGCAGCGAATGCTAATGCAAATGCTAATGCGAACAACAATCAGGTGGGATGCTCCCACAAAACGTTCATGGCTAGTCGCCCACAGGAATTCAGTGGTACAGAAGGACCCATAGGACTTACCCGCTGGTTCGAGAAAATCGAGTCTATTTTCAGGGTTAGTCGAGTCCGAGAGGAGGACAAGGTTAGTTTTGCTAGCTGCACTTTGAAGGATAGTGCATTGACCTGGTGGAACAACTTGGTTAACAGTTTGGGAAATGATGTGGCTTATGGGTTAACTTGGAATAATTTCAAGGAAAGAATGATCACCCGTTACCGACCTAGGGGTGAGCTTAAGAAGTTAGAGGTTGAACTTAAAAACTTGAAAATGAAGGGCACCGAATTAGATGCCTACGAGCAGAGATTCTTTGAGTTGACTTTGTTGTGCCCTAATGTTTATGCCGATGAGAATCTTAAGATTGAAGCTTACATTGATGGGTTGTCTGAGAAAATTGAACATGGAGTTGAATCTAGTGAGCCCCAGACTATTGAGGTCGCGATGTCCATGGCTCATAAGTTGAATGATAAGATCTTGAGAAGAAGCAAGGCTGCTGTAACCGAACCCAGTGAAGAGGCTGTTAAGAAAGCTGATAATGGGAAGAGAAAGTGGGATAATAACCGCAATCAAAACCAGAGTCAGCAGAAAAAGCAGGACACTTCTGGTTCGAATAACTGCAGTCAGCGTGTGTATCCACGTTGTTACAAGGCTCATGATGGTTTCTGTGACGTGACTTGCAAGAGGAGTTCCAAATAGGGACACATTGCTAAGGATTGTACGGTGCTTCTGCCTGGTTCTACTGCTCCTGCCGCAGGTGGTAATAATGCTGGTAATAGAGGTGGTAATGGTAATGGCAATGGAAAGTCGGATAATGGTGGTAATCCGAGAGTTTGTTACGAGTGTGGGAAGCCGGGGCATTTCCGTGATGCCTGTCCCAACAAGAAGACTGCAGAGACTGCGCGTGGTAGAGTGTTCAACATTAACGTCAAGGATGCTGAGGAAGATCCTAAACTTGTTACTGGTACGTTCTTGGTCAACGATTTATCAGTTTATGTACTATTTGATTCAGGGGCTGATTTGAGTTTTGTGTCGAGTAAATTAAGTCCAAAAATCAAAACACTGTTAACTCCTTTAGACAATAGTTATGTTGTTGAAATAGCTAATGGTAAGGTACTCACTGCTAAGACTGTGCATCGTAAGTGTAACATTAGTTTAGCTGGTAGAGATTTTGAGATAGATTTGGTACCGATTGAACTTGGTAGTTTTGATGTTGTTATTGGGATGGATTGGTTATCTGCGAATCGTGCTGAGATTGTATGTTATGATAAAGCTATTCATATTACTAATGTGGTTGGAGAGCCGCTGATGGTTCTTGGAGATAAGAGGTGCCGACAGTTAAATCTTATTAGCTGTCTGAAGGTTATTAAACATCTTCGCAAAGGCTGTCATGCTATTCTAGCCCATGTTGTTGATTTCGAAAGAGAAACAAAGAGTGTTGGAGATGTTCATGTTGTTAGAGATTTTCCCGAGGTATTTCCCGAAGATTTACCTGGCCTTCCGCCGCAACGCGCGGTAGAATTTCAAATTGATCTTGTTCCCGGTGCTGCTCCTGTAGCACGTGCTCCTTATCGTCTTGCGCCTTCTGAACTTCAAGAATTGTCAAGTCAACTCCGTGAGTTGTTAGACAAAGGTTTTATTCGTCCTAGTTCGTCCCCTTGGGAAGCTCCTGTTCTGTTTGTTAAGAAGAAGGATGGTTCTTTTCGTTTGTGCATTGATTATCGTGAGTTGAACAAGCTTACTATTAAAAACCGTTATCCCCTTCCGAGAATTGATGATCTGTTCGATCAGCTTCAGGGTTCATCTGTTTATTCAAAAATTGATCTTCGTTCCGGCTATCATCAGTTGCGTGTTAAAGAATCTGATGTTTCGAAAACTGCTTTTCGCACCCGTTACGGTCACTTTGAGTTTCTTGTTATGCCGTTCGGATTGACGAATGCACCTGCTGTGTTCATGGACCTCATGAACCGTGTGTGTAGACCCTATCTAGACAAGTTTGTTATTGTGTTTATCGACGACATCCTTATTTATTCGAAGAGTGATGAAGAGCACGAGGAACATTTGAAGTTAGTGCTTGATCTGTTGAGGAAAGAAGAGTTGTACGCTAAGTTCTCTAAGTGTGCATTCTGGTTACGAGAAGTTCAATTCCTTGGACACATTGTTAGTAAGCAAGAGATTCAAGTTGATCCTGCTAAGATTGAGGCAATTGAAAAGTGGGAAACTCCGAAAACTCCTACTCAGATTCGTCAGTTCCTAGGATTGGCAGGTTACTATCGAAGGTTCATTCAAGATTTCTCTTGTATCGCAAAACCTTTGACTGCTTTAACGCATAAAGGGAAGAAGTACGAGTGGAAGGATGAACAAGAGACTGCTTTTCATATTTTAAAGAAGAAGTTGACTACCGCTCCGATATTGTCACTACCTGAGGGTAATGATGACTTTGTTGTTTATTGTGATGCTTCGCGTCAAGGCTTTGGTTGTGTTTTGATGCAACGAAAGAAAGTTATTGCGTACGCATCACGTTAGTTGAAGATTCACGAGCAGAACTATACAACTCATGATTTAGAGTTGGGGGCCGTTGTTTTTGCAATTAAGATTTGGAGACATTATTTGTATGGGGTCAAGAGTACTGTGTACACAGATCACAAAAGTCTTCAACATATCCTCGATCAGAAACAGTTGAACATGAGACAACGAAGATGGATTGAGACGTTGAATGATTACAATTGTGAACTTTTGTATCATCCGGGTAAACCAATGTTGTGGCTGATGCATTGAGTCGTAAAGAAAGGGCTGAACCTCGCAGGTTTAGATCCTTGAATATGACAATTAGAACAAACCTCGCAAGGCAGATTCTTGAGGCACAACAAGAAGCCTTAAAGGAAGAGAATTTTGTGAAAGAGAATGTAAGAGGTATGGCTAAGAATTTGAGATTCGAGCAGATGGTACTAGGTACTTTGCAGGACGTCTTTGGGTTCCGAAGTTTGGTGAACTGCGACAACTTGTTTTGGATGAGGCTCATAAGTCTAGGTACTCTATTCATCCTGGTTCAGGAAAGATGTATCATGATCTTAAGGAGCTGTATTGGTGGCCAAATTTGAAAGGTGATGTGGCTACGTATGTGGCTAAGTGTTTGACCTTTGCTAAGGTTAAAGCTGAACATCAAAAACCGTCTGGACTGTTGGTACAACCCGAGATTCCCGAGTGGAAGTGGGAAGGAATTACGATGGATTTTATTACTAAGTTACCGAGAGTTGCGGGTGGCTATGACACTACTTGGGTGATTGTAGATTGACTCACTAAATTAGCTCACTTTTTGCCGATCAGGGAAACAGATTCAATGGAGAAGCTTACTCGTTTGTACTTGAAGGAGATTGTTTCTAGGCATGGTGTTCCTGTATCCATTATTTCGGACCGAGACAGTCGATTTGTATCGAGATTTTGGCGATCTTTACAGGAAGCCTTGGGAACTAGGTTAGATATGAGCACCGCTTATCATCCCCAAACGGATGGTCATAGTGAAAGGACCATTCAGACGTTGGAAGATATGTTGCGAGCTTGTGTTATTGATTTTGGTAATGGGTGGGATAAATATTTGCCGCTAGCTGAGCTTTCTTATAACAACAGTTATCACACAAGTATTCAAGCCGCACCATTTGAAACTCTGTACGGTTGGAAGTGTAGGTCTCCTGTCTGTTGGAATGAGGTTGGGGATGCTCAACTCACAGGTCCAGAAATTATTTACGAGACTACCGAGAAGATTGTACATATTAAGGAAAGGTTGAGAACCGCTAGAAGATGGCAAAAGAGTTATGTCGATAGGAGAAGGAAAGATGTGGAATTTCAAGTTGGTGATCGTGTTATGTTGAAGGTTTCACCTTGGAAGGGTGTGATCCGTTTTGGTAAAAGGGGAAAGCTAAGTCCTCGCTTTGTTGGACCGTTTGAGATTATTGAGAGAGTTGGACCGGCGGCTTATCGTTTGAAGTTGCCACAAGAACTCAGTGTTGTTCACGATGTCTTTCATGTATCGAACTTAAAGAAGTGTTTGGCCGAAGCCGATAAGACTATTTCTTTGGAAGAACTTCATGTTGATAAGCAACTACACTTTATTGAGGAACCTATTGAAATTATGGATCGAGAAGTTAAGACTCTTAAGCAGAGCCGAATTCCTATTGTCCGGGTTAGATGGAACGCCAGACGCGGTCTCGAGTTCACTTGGGAGCGTGAAGATCAGATGAAGCAGAAGTACCCGCATTTGTTCCCAGATGCTGAGTCAACCCCTGCACCTGCTTAAATTTCGGGACGAAATTTCCGTAACGGGAAGGTACTGTCACGACCCTACTTTTTCCGTTATCTTTTACCGTTAATTATTTAACGACCGTTAACTGTTAATTGGGTTACGTCATTTCATGACCTATATTATTATTTTAGTAATAATATATTAATTATTATGTGTTATGTGAATATATGTATTCATATTTTAAATCGTACGTTTATACGAATCGCGGATTTCTATCCGGCGAATCTTTTCGGTTTTCAAACCAACGGTCGCGTTTTTGGGATATTTAAATCCTATTTATTTTAAATATGATATTTTAAGGTCATATAATTATATAGTATATTTATATTTATTTTTCGTCGCGCGTTTGTTGTCTTTCCGAATTTTTAATCGCGTAAGTGCGTTTTCGCGTTTCGGGACTCGTTCGGGCTTTCGGGCCACAAGCTTTTACACATTTAGCAAGATTGGGCCATGGGGCCCACCCCATGACCCTCATTCTGCCGAGACACCAAGGGAGGGGAGTAAAACTCCCTTGATTTTTATTTTTGGAGTATTATTTCCATCCCACTTTTTATTAAACCTAATTTCCTATTTTTGGTGCTCTCTCCCTCTCCTCTTCCTCTTTGCCATCGCCAACCATCACCATAACATCATCATCTTCATCAATTTTTATAGCTTGGATCAAGGATTGTTATACATCACCGCGTTCCTCGTTCCGTTCTCTACGCGATTATACTTCTCGTTTCTTGATTAGGGTATAAACCCTAACCCTAGAACTTTTAATTTTTCCTTACTTTTCTCTATTTTGACGATTTATTAATAGTATGATGATTATTAGTTGTTGTAATGTTGATTGTATGCGTAGAATTGCTCGTTTACATATGTTTTCGGTTTGATATAATTTGGACAGCAGATTTTTCGTGTGTTTCTGACTTTGTAACTGATATAAAAGTTAAAATAAAGTATATAAATGAGTTCCTCTCATCAAGACATTAATTTTAGACACCGGATTCCTGTCGTTTCGATTCCCGGAACCCTGGTTATGATCAAAGTGGTATTTTGTTAAGATTGAATGTGACTTTGGTATGAACCAGGTTTGGTCCAACTTTGTGACCATATTTGGTGACTTTAGGGTGTTTTAGTGTGTTAGGACTGATGTTGGGGTGAACTTTCATGTTCGGGTCATCTCAATCCGAGCCACGAATCACCCGTTACGTCCAAAACACGTTTTTGATTGAATTGAAGTCCAAGTGGTGTATTGGCTGTATAACACGACTTGTGGACTGTTCTTGGGGTGTTCTTGAGTGTACCAAAGTTTCGGGTGGTTTACTTAGGCGAAGATATATGTAAGGCTCGCCGAAAACCGACACCCGGGGCTCAGGATACGACCCGATGAACTTTTGATTTAAAACTTTTGATTAATTATTAAACTTAGGATATAAATAATGGATTTCATTATAATTTAATTACTTATGATAAAAAAAAGGTAATTATTATTATTATTTACAACTTATGATATATATTTATTATACCATTTAATTAATATTTATGATTTAATTAACTTTTTAATTAAACATATGATTAATAATACTTCATTATTAATGGAAAAATACTTATGAAAAGTATTAAACTTATATTATGAGATTATTATAATAAGATTTATAATAAGGATTAAATAATTATTTAATTATTATAAGACTTAGTTATTATTTAACTATAATTTAATTATTAAATACTTAAGATTTAATAATTATAATTAGAAACTTATGATATGATTAATAATTCATTATTAATTAATAATACTTATGATATGATTTAAAAATAATTATTAATTAATAATACTTACATTATGACTAATATTTAATTAATTAATTAAATACTTATGTTATATTAATTATATCATTTAAACTTATATTAACTTTAATAATTCATTTTAATTTAATTAAACTTATGTTATGACATAATTAGACATATTTAACTTTAATAAACGTTATAACTTATATTATTTATAACTTACACTTTTAAAATTAACGTTGACTATGTTTGACCAAGGTTGACTTTTGGTTGTCTTTGACTTTCAGTTGACTTTTGTTGACTTTCTAATTAAGAAAACTTTCCTAACTTATAAACTTTCCTAAAATAGCAACTTTCTAAATTTGGAAACTTTCCAAAAATAGAAACTTTCCAAAAATAGAAACTTTCCAAAAATGGAAACCTGCTAAAAATTGAAACTTTCTAAAAATAGAAAGTGTGTGTCCGTAAGCTGTTCCGATCAAACCGATGCATATTGAGTATTGTTCTATGATTACTTGCAACATGTACAATAGCTATCATACTAAGACTTGACCTAAGTTAGTTATTTATATAGACCTGCTTTATTTATAGGTCGGCGTTGTGATCATTCATGATCACTGTACTACATTCGCTGTTCGCTTAATTGTGTTGGTTACTTCATTACTTTTAAGGTGAGTTATAGTCCTGTTTTTACATACTTTTCAAAGTATATTTTTGGGATGTGATTACTTGTATTTTATTTCACGTTTAGACACAAGTGACAATTAAATTTAAATTATTCATTGTGAGTTGGACAAAAATATTCCCTAGTCTGGTAACTGTAATCATTGGTTTCTACCGGTGAACGCGAATCCTACGGATAGATCTATCGGGTTTGACAACCCCATTTCGAGCTAGTTGCGCTAGCAATTTATAATCAGAATGTTTAGTACTTCGTATTTTGTTGTAGATACACTGTCCAGTGTATATTTTTTTTTATTGTGTTTGGCAAGGGTAAATAAAGGGTTAAGTGGTTACCAGGTGGCTCGTTGATAATGGAATAATGTTTAATGTTTTCTAACATTTTTAAATCTTGTGGTCTAAAGTTTATTTAATTATTTAAACCTATAATTCACTCAACCTTTGTGTTGACACTTTACTCGCATGTTTTCAAAGGTACTTGAGTTTATGTGATGCTTCCGCTGTGTTTAGAAGAGTCTGCATGCATTTGGGCAATTTTTATGAAACAATTTATGAAACTTTGGCTTGCATTCGGTTTTTGAATAATTAATACTTGTGGGTTGTTGAAAATGTTTTTGTGTCAACTTTGGAATATTAATATGTTAAGTTACTTTTAAACTACATATTTTGGTATGCTTTCCTTTTTGGGAAACTTTTGAAATAAAAGAATGCAATGTCATTTATTAAATTCATTTAAGTTCGATCAAGCTGTGGGACCAAGTGACGGAGCCGTTAAGTGTTTTGACGGGGTCATCACACATGATGACGTTATAATCTGTGAAACATCATGTCCCATTAGAAACTCAGCATGACTTACTATAATATAATCACGTTGATCAAGTGTCATTATATTATACTAACACATGCTTCAGTTCCCAACACTACTTTAAAAACATTCATATTTTAAATTTCAACTTTTTAGAATTTAGAAACTAAAACAGTTTCCTTTCTGATGTAGCACTGATATCGCAAAGAGATAAATGATTTCAGATAAGAAGAGTTATGAAAATATCGAAGAAATATCGAAGAAATTTTTGATGATATTTTGGAATTTCTAAGATCGAAGGTTGATGAAGAAAGATTTTCCGAGATTTTAACATGACTTCGGAGTAGGATATTCTGTGAAGATTTCATTGGATCCAGAATTACCTGGATTCTTTGAATTTAGGGTATGGTCCTTGTATTTGTCCTTGGTCTCCTTCGTGGTTAGCTCAATCCATTTTCCAGTTCCAACTTTTCTAAGCTTTTCAAACATACTATTCTTTATCATCAAACTTCATACGATTAAGGTCGTTTACGGTTGCTTACAGTTTCTGCTGCTTCATTCAGCTTTTTCAAAGTTCAATGTATTAATTCGTAGGCTGGGTGCTTTTCAAAATTTCAGAATTGAAGATCGTAATTCTAGGAGATAATTGTTATATGAATACGTATAACTGTTGATGTAGCAACACTGCGAGATTCAAAATGCTGATTGCTAATTCTCAGTAATGGTATGACAATTCTCGTTACAAGGTGCGGATGAGTATATGATAAGACTTCAATAGATAAATATTGTGATTTGTCGGAGAGATTTAAGCCAAGGAGCAACAAGGTTGCTGGTACGTCTACTGATAATATGGTGGGATATAAAAGGTTCCCCGGTAACAACAAAAGAGCACGCATATATATCAAGATTATAATAAGGCTAATCCGAATGAAAATCGAAGTTGACTAGCTGGAGCTGTGACAAAATTTGCTACTTTGAAAGGGATCGCAAAGTTATTTTCGGTAATAACAACGCCAAAGGAATTAGTACAGCTACGTGTTAAACTTTTACTCAGGTTCCGAGTGTTTTCAGGTGTATAGCTATATGTATAAATTTTCTTCTCGTAGATATCGTGTGGTTGAATCATCCTCTCGATTGAGGTGTTTTCAAGAATCATGAAAGGTTTGAACGCAGATTGTAATCGTCTAGATACAAATGAGGTTTAAGATGAAATCAAGTGGCAAACTTGAAGAATTATTTAGTTTCATATGTTATAATCAGTATTTTAATTCATTTTAATTGGCCAATATTATTCGTCCACAGTTGATAGTCCACAGTTAACAGTCCAATAATTCATATATAGTTTAATATATAATATTCGAATTGATTAATACGTATCGTGACCAGTGTACAAGTCTCAGACTCGATCACAACTCAAAGTATATATATTATTATAGAATCAACCTCAACCCTGTATAGCGAACTCGATCATTACAGCATATAGAGTGTCTATGGTTATTCCAAATAATATATATATATATATATATATATATATATATATATATATATATATATATATATATATATATATATATATATATATATATATGCGTCGATATGATATGTTAAAACCTTGTATACGTGTCCCGATATTTAAAGTGCGTAAAAATAAATAACAGAAATTAAATGACGATAAATAAAGTGCGTAAAGTAAATAACGGAAATTAAATGACGATAAATAAAATTGCGAGAATGTAAATTGCGATAATTAAATTGCGATAAATAAAATGTAATCAGTTAGCTAGGAACAATTAGCTAGGAATAGTTAGCGTGGATTCTTAACAAAATTTCTCATAGTTAAATTGTTTGTTTCTAACAAATTTTATTTTGTCAAATATTTTCTTCATTATGCCACTTGTTGGATTCTGATAAATCAAAATCCAAATATGAAATTGGATGAAAATGGTTATTATGCGGTGAACGGATACGTATATCGATGGTTGTAAGTAGGATAGTAATTAATTGTTGAGTCAGATTCGAAGAATGTACAGTGTAACTTATTAATGTGGAATCTAAATATTCCTCGGGTATTATCTACCCATAAAATATTTTCACCATTAACAGTTTGTACAATAAAACTTTTAATTACAATCTTTATGAAAACATATATACACATATATTTTCTTCAGATGTAATCATGGATTTAATGAGTCAATGTGATATTAAACTCATCTGATTTATCGTTAGAACAAGAATATATAATCTCTAAAACATTAGAGATTACATAATCGCCATGAAGAACGAAGATAATTGATGTAGAACGATACGTAGAACGATGATTATACTCGAGGTACAGAATGAGATGTTAAGGCATGGATTGTTGATGGTACGGGTGCTGTTACTGATGGTACTGTTGGTGCCGATGATGTTGCTGAAGCTGGTACGTTTTGCACCATATTTTCCAAGGCTATAACTCGGGCGCGAAGCTCGTTGACTTCTTCCATTATTCCGGGATGATTGTCGGTCGGAACGAGCGAATGAATAAGGTTTAGAATTTTAGATAGAATATAATCGTGGTGAGATATTCGGGAAATGAGGGTGAAAATGGTGTTTCGGACTGATTCGCCGGTAAGTGTTTCAGGTTCTTTGCCAAGAGGAAAATTTGGTTGATGAAAAGGATCACCTTCTTCATGTCTCCATTGATTAAGTCGACTACGAACCCATCAGATGAATTGGGGATGACTGATTGGTAGATTCATCCTGGTAACGCTGCTTCCGGAGTTTAGGTGAACATCCATGTCTGAATAGCTGTCGAAATTCGAGGGACTCGAACTAGTTGAGGGATTCATCTCGTACGATCAGATGAAGGATTTTTTGATAAGAAATAGATTATAGGATGTAGATTAGTATCCTGCAATACATAATTTACATATGCATATATAATACTAAAATTCCATAAGTTACGGAGGAATCTACGAAATCTGTCAGGCAAAGGTAACAATAACGGATACGCTAAGATATGAATTTTGTCTATACACTATTCATGCAATCAATGCAGTAAGATGTGTCTAGACTAAGAATGACAAGTAGGTAATTTCCTAAGGATGATAATTAGGTAATTTTTGACACGAAATGATAAGCAAAACTTTTGACATGCAGACACGGGCGAAGTCCAGACTCACTAATGCATCTAAACAACTATCAGTTAGACACACTAATGCAAGACCTGGTTCGCTAAGACCACCGCTCTGATACCAACTGAAAGGACCCGTCCTAATCCATCTGGACGAATACATTACAATTGATTACATCGCGAGGTACTTGACCTCTATATGATACATTTTACAAACATTGCATTCGTTTTTAAAAGACAAACTTTCTTTACATTGAAGGTTGACGGCATGCAAATCATTTCATAATATATCCAACTATAATTGACTTAATAATAATCTTGATGAACTCAACGAATCAAATGCAACGTCTTTTGAAATATGTCATGAATGACTCCAAGTAATATCTCTAAATTGAGCAAATGCACAGCAGAAGATTTCTTTCATACCTGAGAATAAACATGCTTTGAAGTGTCAACCGAAAGGTTGGTGAGTTCATTAGTTTATCATAAATATTCATTTTCATCATTTTAATAGACCACAAGAATTTCATTTCCAGTTCTCATAAATATACGTCCCATGCATAGAGACAAAAATTATTCATATGGATTGAACACCTGGTAACTGACATTAACAAGATGCATATAAGAATATCCCCTATCATTCCGGGAAATCCTTCGAACATGATAAAAATGAATTTGAAGTACTAAAGCATCCAGTACTTTGGATGGGGTTCGTTAGGCCCAATAGATCTATCTTTAGGATTCACGTCAATTAGGAGTGCACTAATTCTCAAAATTAGGGTCAAAATTAGTGATGTTCCCTAATTCTTAGGCTACCAAGCAAAAACGGGCATATTCAGCTTCGATCATTCAACCATATAATGTAGTTTCGATTACTTGTGTCTATTTCGTAAAACATTTATAAAAACGCATGTATTCTCAGTCTCAAAAATATATATTGCAAAAGCATTTAAAAAGGGAGTAATAAAACTCACCATACTGTATTTTGTCGTAAAAATACATATGACGACATTTAACAAGTGTAGGGTTGGCCTCGGATTCACGAACCTATAACATTTGTATATTTATTAATACATATACTTGTAATCGAACAACTATGTATATTATTAGTAATATAAGTTTTAATATCCATAACCTATATGGGTAATACATATACTTGTTATATGAATATCATTTATTAGTTAATTTAACGAAAATATTAAGATATGGGTAATAATAATACTATTAGATTTAATAATAATAATAATAATGTAAATGTTATATAATATGATAAGTTTAATAATATTTATAATGGTAATGATATTGATACTACTTAATTTTTAATAAAATTATAATAATGATACTTATAATGTTAATAATAGTGATTACCTCTAATACTAATGATAACAGTAATTATATTGATATCAATAATAACTATAAAAATAACCATTTTGTTACTAATAGTTTTAGTAGTAGTTCCTTAAATGATACTTATGTTATTAATAATAATAATAATAACTTGATAGTAATACTAATATTAATGATAATAATAATATTTGGCGTTATTTTCGTAATATCAATATTCATAATAATCATATTCATAATAATCACACTTATATCAATGATAATAATAAAACTATTAGTACTTAACGATATTACATAATAATAACTAAAATAATAATAATAACAATAATCTTATTAATCACATTAATACTACTTATAATGATTTTCATAATAATACTAATAACAATGATATTAATAATCATATAATGATATTAACTCTATTAATAATAATAATTTGAATTTATAATGGTAATTATAACAATTAACATAACAATAATAATAACAAATAATAATAACAACAATAATTTGAAAGGAAAAGCAAGTATACCCGTTAACAAAATCGTTCTAAAAAGAAATGCCCACGACCGGGCTCGAACCCGTGACCTCTCGAACACCCGAACAACCCCTTAACCATCCCTCTGCGCCTGTTTTTCTGATTTTACATTCATCCTATTTCTATATATATATCATCGTTCTGTATACCCTTCATCATCTTACTTTCAGGTCGACCAGAGATCGATTCAACAATAACATATTGACATTGTTTTTGGCTTCTAAATCCAAACAAAACTTTACGTGATTACTGGAATTATTTAAAACATAAATAGAAAACGAACAGAAGTTGGAAACATATATAGAAGAGTTCGTATGAACTCAAAATCCAATTCAAAAATTTTGGAAGTTTTAGACTATGCTTCAAACATGAAAAAGGTCCTAAATCCATTCTATAAACTTTCTGTAATCTCAATTTAATCTAAAACATGAAAACCAGGTTGAATTTTAATGAAGAACAAGGTTTGACTTTCTGAAATTATAACTTTGACCTTGAAATTCATCCTCGATTTATCGAATTTAAATTTCAAATTTTGTATACACATTCTGACATGAATAAGAGAAGATCTGCATTCTTACATTTTCTCAATTTGATCTGAATCAGATCAAAGGTTAAATGGGTTTTGTATTCTATGACCGAGAAAAGAAAAAAATATATAAATATGATGAACCCGTTTCTTTCTTTTATCAGTTATCAGATGTGGAAAAATGTGGTGAGTTTGAATGATTGATTCCCAAAAAAAATGATCAGAGTCAAATGGTAGGGTAGATGATTCTCGACTGGTATCACAAGTATAATAGGAAAAGCAGAAACAAATAAGAAACTTAAAATGATGTATATATTTTTTTATACGCATAATTATATATATAACTGTTCTTATCTGCATTAATTTGAATTTTCATTAATTATATCTGCTATTTATATATTTTGAATTAATCTTATTAACTAACAATAATTATAATACTCTTAATATTTTAAATAATAATAATAATAATTATAATAATAGTAATAATAATATTATTATTAATGATAATGATAATAATAACTATAAAACTTATAACACTAATATTAATAATAACAATAATAATACTAATCATAATGATACTAATAATGATATTAGTTATAACAATATCAATATTGTTAATGAGAATAATAATATTAATAATAACTATATAACAACTTATACATAACAAATTTATATATATATATATATATATATATATATATATATATATATATATATACACATATTTATATCTCATATTATAATTTATAATACAAATATTATTAATATTAACTTTAATAATAATGAAAGTGATGGTTATAATTTATAATATTAATAATACAAATATTATTAATATTAACTTTAATAAAAATGAAAGTGATGGTTATAACATTATTGTAACATTTTAACTTGTACTTACATATAATATATTAACTTTTAACTATATTATATAGTAACATTTATTGTATATTTAATATTATAATATGTTAATAACTATAAATAGAAATTACATATATAGATTCATAATAATATATATGTAGTTACATATATATGTATATATATTCGTTTTGATATTAACTTATTTGTTCTAACTATTATTTTACATTATGGATCCACTTAACTATATTATATTTTTATTATTTCAAAATATATATATATATATATATATATATATATATATATATATATATATATATATATATGTTTATATTTATATGTATATAGATGTTACCTGCACAAAAATATTCGTGAATCATCGAGAACAGTCAAAGGTCAAATGAATATATGAAATAGTTCAAAATTTTTAAATTCAAATTAACAGACTTTGCTTATCATGTCGAAACCAGATAAAGATTAAGTTTAAATTTTATCGGAAATTTCCGGGTCGTCACATATACTTCTCAAAATCCTTGTTCAATTCCTTGTATAGTTGCTATCTTATTATACTTATAAAACTTGTAAAAACTAGAACTTGTTTTGGTGAACACCAAGCTTGTTTGAAAAACTAATTTAATCTTTCTAACATAACTCTAATAACACTTATTTATATGTATTATGATGTTATATTAAGTTAATATAAGAACTTATAAGTTGTACATATGAAGAACACCTTGAAACTTAACATATATCCTTTAATCTCCATTCGGTAAAAAGCGGGCTGTTTTGGGTTGGGAATTAAAAACCTATCTTAGACTTTGAGTTTGAGGCTAAGACTTTGGAAATATGTTAATATATGTAAATAAGACTTCCAGTATTGTTTTCATGATTTTAGACAAAGTGAAAGTATTTTATCAAAAATCATATATTGGGTGGATGCCGGGATTTTTCCAAATCTGTCCACTGACACAAAAAGAGGGTAAAGCTCTATAAATTACTACTTGGGATGAACTTTTAGAATTGGTTTTGTAAAATTTACTTCTTAAGGAATCCATAGCAATTTGATTCACTTTAAACGGAGTTGTAATGAATATTTGGCGAGCAAAACAAAATCTGCTAAAATTAACGTTGTATGGACGAAATTTATATTATAAAAACTATATTAACCATATCCTTGTTAATTTTCTTATATCCTATTTATATATTTGGACATGTTATCAGTAGTATAACAAAATATTATAATCTTGGTTAATTCTGTGATTGTATATATGTATAATAATATTCTTGGTACGTCCTAACACAAAAAGTATACAATACGTTTTGATAAATCCTAAGACAATACGTACACAATACGTCTTAGTTAATTCTAAGATAATACGTATACAATACGTCTCTGGGTTGATGCAAAGACAATACGTATACAATACGTCATCGGGTAATTCTAAGATTATATATATATATATATATATATATATATATATATATATATATATATATATATATATATATATATATATATATATATATATATATATATATATATATATATATATATATATATATAGCGATTATTGGACTGTTGGACTTTTCGGACTATTTTGGACTACTAACAATGGACTACTAACATAAAATATTTAAAATTATTATATAAGTATTCTATGAACTTGCTTTATTTTATTCATATGTCGTATTATTATCTGATTCGTTATTATTGTTATAGGTTCGTGAATCCAAGGATGACGGTCATATTTTTAATAAGTTGAAAACTTATTTTTAATATACTTTTACTACTGTGAGTATATAGTCTCATTTTTAAACTCTAAAAATATTTTTGGGATGAGAATACATGCATTTTATGTTTTACGCCATGGACACAAGTATTTAAAATATATTCTACGTTGAGTTGTACCACCTTGCATATCTTCCCTAATAGCTTGGTAACTAATATTTACATGTTGTAAGAACATGTAAGCACGAATCCTATTGATAGATCTATCGGGTTTGACAACCCCAACCGGGCTAGTCGCTCTAGTATCATAAACGGTTGCATAGTACTTCGTTTTTACTACACTTGGTACAGAGTAGGGAGATTTCATAATAAAGGGAATATGCCACATTAATGGTTAAGTATGGTTACCGAAGCGCTCAACAACTTATAGAATACTTTTATACACTTGCGAGTGTACATATATTTATAACTATGAAATCTTGTGGTCTATATTTATATCGATGTTAAACCTATATATCTCACCAACCTTTGTGTTGACTATTTAAGCATGTTTATTCTCAGGTCCTTAAGAAAGTCTTCCGCTGTTGCATTATCTGAGCAAGCTGTGCATGGAGTCTCATGCTTTTGTTTAAATGAAGTGTTGCATTCAATAAAACCTTTGTCATGTATTATATTCGACTGTTATGTCATGTGTGTAGTATTTGGTAACCGATGTATCATGGGGATTATTTTTTAAATAATCGCCCACTTGTTTAAAACATGCGTTATGTATAATAATGGTGTTTTTTTTTATGAAACGAATGCAATATTTTTCTAAAACGTATCATATAGAGGTCAAATACCTCGCTATGGGACCAATGAATAACGTACTGCGTTTATAGTAATATGGACGAGTCGTTTCATGAACGGATTCGTATTTCTGTGGATATAAGTAGGATAGTAAATGACCGTTGAATCAGATTCGAAGAATGTACAGTGTAACTTATTAATGTGAAATTTAAATATTCCTCGGGTATTACCAACCCGTTAAAATATTTTCACCATTAACAGTTTGTACAAAAGAATTTTTAATTACAACCTTTATGAAAACATATATACATATATATTTTCTTC
Organism: Rutidosis leptorrhynchoides; assembly: GCF_046630445.1. NCBI lineage: Eukaryota > Viridiplantae > Streptophyta > Magnoliopsida > Asterales > Asteraceae > Rutidosis > Rutidosis leptorrhynchoides. Next base: position 222,055,470 of record NC_092338.1, on the reverse strand, counting down.
AGATGTAATCATGGATTTAATGAGTTAATATAGTATTAAACTCATTTGGTTTACCATCAAAACTAGAATACATAATCTCTATAACATTAGAGATTACATAATTGCCATGAAGAACGAAGATAATTGATGTAGAATGTTACGTAGAACGATGAATATACTCGAGGTACATAATGAGATGTTGAGGCGTGTGATGCTGAAACTTGGGTTGTTGGTGGTACTGGTATTGATGTTGGTGGTACTGTTGGTGCCGGTGATGTTGCTGAAACTGGTACATTTTGCACTATATTTTCCAAGGCTACAACTCGGCCACGAAGCTCGTTGAATTATTAATTCGGAATGATTGTCGGTAGGAACGAGCGAATGAATAAGGTTTAGAATTTTGGATATCATATAATCATTGCATGATACCCTAGAAATGAGGGTGAATATGGTTTTTCGGACAGGTTCACCGGTAAGTGCTTCAGGTTCTTCACCAAGAGGTGAATTCGGTTGGTGGAAAGGATCGTCTTCTTCACGACTCAATTGATTAAGTCGAATACGAACCCATCAGATGAATTGGGGATGGATGGTTGGTTGGTTCATTCTAGTGACACTGCTTTCGGAGCTCGAGTGAAACTTCATATCAGAATAGCTGTCGGAATCTAAAGAATTTGAACTAGTTGCGAGTTCCATTTTGTACGGTTAGATAAAGGGTTTTCGATATGAAATGATTTTCTGACCATCGGATGGTATTCTAATTACATAGAATATCTATATACATAGAACAAAAGATTTCGTGGATTATGGAGGAATTCACGGAATATGTCAGACAAAGTTTACAGTAACAGATACGCTAAGATATGACTTAGCAGATACACTAAGATATGAATTTTGTCTATACACTATTCATGCAATTAATGCAGTAACATGTGTCTAGACTCAGAATGATAAGCAGGTAATTTTTGACACGAAATGATAAGCAAAATTTTTGACATGCAGACACTGTCGAAGTCCAGACTCACTAATGCATCTAAACAACTATCAGTTAGACACACTAATGCAAGACCTGGTTCGCTAAGACCACTGCTCTGATACCACCTATAACAACCCGTCCTAATCTATCTGGACGAATACATTACATTTGGTTACATCGCGAGGTACTTGACCTCTATATGATACGTTTTACAAACATTGCATTCGTTTTTTTAAAAGACAAACTTTCATTACATTGAAAGTTGACAGGCATGCATACCATTTCATAATATATCCAATCTATAATTGACTTAATAATAATCTTGATGAACTCAATGACTCGAATGCAACGTCTTTTGAAATATGTCATGAATGACTCCAAGTAATATCTCTAAAATGAGCAAATGCACAGCGGAAGATTTCTTTCATACCTGAGAATAAACATGCTTTAAAGTGTTAACCAAAAGGTTGGTGAGTTCATTAATTTATCATAATCGATCATTTCCATAATTTTAATAGGCCAGAAGATTTCTATTTTCATTTTTCATAAACATCATCTCATATCAGGCATTTCGCACAAACTGCATAGAGATAAAAATCGTTCATATGGTGAACACCTGGTAACCGACCTTAACAAGATGCATATAGAATATCCTCATCATTCCGGGACTCCCTTCGGACATAATAAATTCGAAGTACTAAAGCATCCGGTACTTTGGATGGGGCTTGTTAGGCCCAATAGATCTATCTTTAGGATTCGTTCAATTATGGTGTCTGTTCCTTAATTCTTAGATTACCAGACTAAAAAGGGGCATATTCGGTTTAATAATTCAACCATAGAATGTAGTTTCACGTACTTGTGTCTATTTCGTAAAACATTTATAAAAGCAGCGCATGTATTCTTAGCCCCAAAAATATATATATTGCAAAAGCATTTAAAAAAGGAGCAAATGAAACTCACGATACGATATTTTGTAGTAAAAATATGCATACGACGGAACTGAACAATGCAGGGTTGGCCTCGGATTCACGAACCTATATCATTTATATATATATATCTTAACACATATAATTGTAATCGAACAATTTATATATCATTAATGATATAATTGTTATTTTAATAAATTATATGTTTCATTAATAATTTAATTAGATATATTTATTTTTATATTGAAAATATTTATTTGATATATTAATAATACTAATACTAATAATTAAAAAGTGGTAAACTCTTTATAATGATAATAATAATGATATCAATAATGTCAATTCAAATAATAATAAGAATGATAGCTTTATTAAAAATGTTGCTTTTAATAAAAATATAGTTTTAGTATAAATAATAATTTTAACAATAATGATAATAAAATAAAAAGTTGTATTATTTTTACCATAAAAATTATAATTTTGATAATAACTCTTAATACCAATAATACTTATTAATATTACTTGATAGTAATTAATGTTAATAATAAAAATAGTATTAATGATAATAACAGTTATAATATTGATGATAATAATAATGATAATAATGATAATAATAATAATAATAATAATAATAATAATAATAATAATAATAATAATAATAATAATAATAATAATAAAAATAATAATAATAATAATAATAATAGTGATATAAAAATTAATATTAAGAATGATACTACCTTACTTAAGTTTGTAGCTCCCATGAAAGAAATAAAAATAATGTCAATGCCCGGGGTCGAACTCGCAACCTCCCTTTAAACGCCTATTCCCCTAACCATTCCTCTACTTGTTCCTTCTTGCTTTAATTAACAATTTAAATCTACTTAACCAGTTTATTCGTCTGTTATCATCTTCTTCTCTTCTAAAAAAAACTACAGCTCAGGATTGAACCTGAGACCTCTCGTTAAATAAAACACATCCAAACCAGTCCGTCTGTCTTGCTTGTTCGGAAATTATATGAACCCTATGTAAGTTTAAACCGTTACTTCTGTCTTCTATATCCTCTTCTTCACATATTCAATCGAGTAATCGACCAAATCTTAACATCATAAAATCACCATCATCGTCATTCGTTATTTTGTGCGACTATCATAATCATCATCTTCTTAAATGTCATCGTATACATACCATGATCCTTTCATGATCATCATTTTCATTATTTCATAAAATCACCATACATCATATCATTATCATCTATCCAATCTTCCTTATCATAATCATCATCATCCTAATCTAAACCTAATCTCATCATTACAAACTAATCATCTATATCATCCTCGAAACCCAGACGATTCGCAAAAACACTCACCTTTTATAAACCCTCGGTCTTGCTTCAGCCTCAATAGACAAACAAAAACTGGGTCACGACCCAATATCTAACACCAGCCTAATCCATTTATTTAACATCGGCCCACTAGTTCAAGAGAATAAGATTAACAGGAGAAAAACAAAAGGGCCGTCGGTGGTGGTATTGATTTAAATTGAAAAAGTTATACAGCAGCTCCACTTTCATTAAACAAAAATTTCGAATTGATTTATGTGGGATCACATAGGATACCGAATTATAAGTAGGAACACCAAGTGTACAGTGGCCCTACCTGTTAAATTATCATCATTATTATCACGTTTTATCATAATCATTCTCGTATATATAGCAGTATATATCCAACGATGAACCAGCAATAAACAACAATAAAAATATCATGTTTGTTATCGAGCTATTCCAAAGCAGAAACAATATCATATACATCGATCAAGTGGTGATTGAAAGGTGGTTTCAAGGTTAAACAGAAGTAGGGACGTTCGTATAGCAGCAAGTATAATTACAGGTTATGATGGTGGTTGTTTCGGGCTGCAGATCAGGGAGAAGAAAGAAAGAAAGTGGCGGTGGTGGATGGGAGACTGACTGAAACAGAAACATTAAGATGGTAGCGGTTTGATGATGGAATTTTTTTTATGATCGAGATAGTATAAAATATAGTAGCAGGGGTGTATCGGTTTGGTGTTCACGAAGGAAGCAAGAAAGAAAGAGAAGAGGGAGGAGAGAGAGAAAGGTGGTAGTTAGTGGTGATTCGAATTCGAAGGTGATGGTTTTCGCGAGGCGAAGGTGGTGATCTAAGGTGGATGTGATAGTTCGTATGCAACCACAAATGGGAGAGATGGTGACGGTTTAAGTAGTTGTTTATGTTTAACAATAGCAAACATCATAAAGAAAGAGCGAGTTGAAGAAGGTGGTGGTTCGTGGTGTTTTAGGTTTTGGTTATGGTTTCATCGAGCAAAAGGATTAAGCAGTAGCACACGGATAGTTGTAACGATCAAAAGGATTCAATGGTGGTGAAGGTTTCATCATTAAGGTAATGGTGATTTCAAGTGGTGTCGTGAAAGCTACAGAATTTGGATTGTAGTTTGTGATTAAATACTAATTTGTACGATTTAACAATCATCTACAGATTGAAAGTGATTTAAAACCAAATTTGATTCTGTGGTGGTAATTTAGTATTTTATTTAATTAAAATTAATAATAATAATACAGATTATATAATGAGTTTGTATGTATGTATATAACAGCATATACGTATGTATATATACTCTATATATGTATTTACATATGTATAATTGTATATCGTATATGTATATGTATATATATCTGTAAATATATAAGTGTATTAATAATATTATTAACACTAATAATAGGTATATACAAGATAATACAATTTATAATAATGATAATAATGTGATGACCCGAAAATTTCCGACCAAATTTAAACTTGATCTTTATATGTTTCCGACACGATAAGCAAAGTCTGTAATGTTGAGTCTCGAAAATTTTTGGAACTATGTCATATATTCAATTACCCTTCGACTATTCCCAACGATTCACAGATAATTATATGTAAATAAATATGTATGTATATATATATATATATGTATATATATATATGTATATATATATATATATTAATTAAAAATGTTAACAAAATATTAAATATATGATACCGTACATTAAATTTATTGGTTTGAATATCTATTTGATATATTTAACTATGGAGTAAAAGATAATACCAAACGATTGAACTAGAAGATAGTTTAACATTTATATATCTTATAAATATTATGATATGATTATGAGTCTATATTGTGAGGTCCATGTTGATTTAAGAAATCTTTCTTTTTAACAATATTCGGAATAAATGGTAAAGTGATCTACAAGTAAGAACAATAATGTCAATTAACGATAACTGGACAAAAGTTAATAGAGATTCCTGCTTAACTTTCAATACATGCTTTACAATGATTTCCTCTCATCTCTTGATAATTAATTATTTAGTTTTAATAATATTGAAAATGTGTTTATGAACATTGAATATATATATGATTTCTATACATAATTAATATTATATGTATATTATAATATAACATATATATATATATATATATATATATATATATATATATATATATATATATATATAAATATTTAATATTTAAATATGTTATTATAAAATATAAGTATTACAAATTTATAACATGTAATATTAATAACTTAAACTTAATTACAAATTAAAATATAAGTTATTATATTAACAAATATTACTTTCATTATTAATATTGATATCAGTATTATTAATATTACTAATTTAGTATATAATATATAGATATAAGATTTTATAAGTATAATTTGTTATAACAATATTATTAATGTTATCTTTATTAATAACATTATTATTGTTATTAAATATTATCATTTATATAATTACTAATTTTATTATTAACATTATTAATAATACCATTGTTAATAAAATTATTAAAATTTTTGGTTATTATCACTATAAAACAACTTATTAATTTTTATCATTAATATTACTATTATTTCTACTATTATTATTATTATTACTAATCCTATTATTATTATTACTACTAAAAATTATCACTTTTATTTAAAAATTTTGTTATCCTTACTTTTATTACGTTTAATATTAGCATTTTTTTATATTACTATTACTAATATTATTATTATTATGAATATTATTATTATTATTATTATTAATATCATTTTTGACATTAGTATTAATAATTATCATTACCTTTACTATTAATATTATTATTAGTATTTTTATTATTATTAATAATATTACAAGTATTATTATTTGTAATATATTTATATTCATTAATTATTATTAATTAAATATAAAAGATATATCAGATATATTTAGATTCAGTACCTATCGTAATCAACTTTATGTATTTTATTTTTTTCTTCTGATTTCTTTTCTGTTGAAAGATGCTGTCGATGAAAGGATACTACAAACCAAAAATGATCGTCCTTGATTCATATTATAACCATTCATTTGAACATCATATAATCCATAGCTACTAGTACATTACAGCAATTAAAAAAAAAGAAAGATATAGAGAAATAAAGTCGACATCTCTGTTCTGTTTCAGTTAATTCAAAAACTCAATTTCAAAACCATTTCAAAAACTAGAATTGCAGTTAGGTTAGGAATCATACACCCAAACTTTCTGCAAAATATCAAATCCAAATTCGTAATACCGACTTTCAATTTTCGAGTCAAAGTGATTTTTCAAAAAAGTCAAAGTTTGGGTTCATCACAAAATTAGAAATCGTTTCGATGTTTTTAGTTAAATTGATAATTGAGGAAGATTATATGAATGATTTGAAGGGTAGTTCGTGTTGTAATCTTTGGCCAAAACGCTCGCAAATTCTTAATCGATTTTTTTTTCCTTTTAAACCTCGACGCAGCAGCAGCAGGTTTACATTTTTTTTTTTTTTTTTTTACGATTCTAAGTAATGCAAAGAGTTATAAGTTGATTATGGTTTGGTTAAAATATCAAACCAAATTAAAATTTCTCTGTTATGAATTTTATTGGGTATTGATTCGATAATCTAAGGAAGAAGAGGAAATAGGGAACACAGATATACGGTTTATATGAAGTAAGTGCTATTATAAAACTGAAAAACAGGCAAGAACCTGATGGTTTAGGGTGTTTGCGGTTATGTGAGAGGTCGCGGGTTCGAGCCCGGATTGAGGCGCTTTCTTTTTAGAGAAAGTTTTTGAGGTAGTTCTCTTCATTAAAATTATTAATGTTATTGTTATTATTATTATTATTAATATAAATTATTATTATTATTATTATTATTATTATTATTAAGTATTAGTGATATTATTAGTATTATTAAGTATTATGAATATCATTTATTATAAATAATATCAAATACAACTTATTAGTATTATCATTACTAATACTATTATTATTATTATCAGTACTATTATTAATGTTTTTATTACTAGTATTATAATTATTATCATTGTTATTATTATTAATCTATGTATTATTATTACTATTATTATTAATCTATGTATTATTATTACTATTATTATCATTTAGTTATTATTAACTAATAACATTAAGCATTATCATTAGTATTATTATTATTAATATTAACATGATTATGGGTATTATGAATATTATAAAGTTTTATAAATATATAGATTAAAGATTTTGAATAATATTATTTTGTTATTATTAGTAGTAATATCATTATTAGTATTAAATTGAGTATTATTGTTATTAATATTAATATTATTAGTATTGTTATTATTATTATTATTATTATTATTAACGTAAGTACTGTTATTATTAATATTATCACTATCATTATTAGTATTGTTATTATTAAAAATTATTATTTTTACAACTATATTATTATTAAAAGAATCATTATTAGTAAAACTATCATTTTTATCAAAAAAAATTTATATCTAATTATTGGTATTATTATCTTTACTTTAATAGTATTATAATTATTAATTTTACAAACAAAAGAGATTTATATATAAAAAGTATATTACATACTATATTTTTATATGAAATATTATTAACTATAATAACAACTGAATTACATATAGTGTATAAAAAATATTGTAAGATATTATAAGTAATAATAAACATATATATAAATATAAATATTGAATTCAATACATTATATATATAACTATATAAATAATAATAATTTTCAAATATATATACAAATTAATTAAATAATATATAAAGTAATAATATATAGAATTATTCGATTACAAGAATATGTTTTAATATATATATGAATGATATAGGTTCGTGAATCCAAGGCCAACCCTGCATTGTTCAGTTGTTCAATGCCGTCATATGTATTTTTACTACAAAATACAGTAGTGTGAGTTTCATTTGCTCCCTTTTTAAATGCTTTTGCAATATATATTTTTGGGACTGAGAATTCATGCGCTATTTTTATAACTGTTTTACGAAATAGACACAAGTAATTGAAACTACATTATATGGTTGAATGGATCGAAGACGAATATGTCCCTTTTAGCTTGGTAGCCTAAGAATTTGGGAACAGACCCCCAAATTGACGCGAATCCTAAAGATAGATCTATCGAGCCCAACAAGCCCCATTCTGGAATTTGGAATGCTTTAGTACTTCGATTTTATCATGTCCGATGGGTGTCCCGAAATGATGGGGATATTCTATATGCATCTTGTTAATGTCGGTTACCATGGGTTCAATCCATATGAATGATTATTTTTGTCTCTATGCATAGGACGTATATTTATGAGAAATGGAAATGAAAATCTTGTGGTCTATTAAAATGATGAAATTGAATATTTATGATAAACTAATGAACTCACCAACCTTTTGGTTGACACTTGAAAGCATGTTTATTCTCAGGTATTAAAGGAACCTTCCGCTGTGCATTTGCTCATTTTAGAGATATTACTTGGAGTCATTCATGACATATTTCAAAAGACGTTGCATTCGAGTCATTGAGTTCGTCAAGAATATTATCAAGTCATTTATAGTTAAATATATTATGAAATGGTATGCATGCCGTCAACTTTCGATGTAATGAAAGTTTGTCTTTTAAAAATGAATGCAATGTTTGTAAAATGTATCATATAGAGGTCAAGTACCTCGCGATGTAACCATTTGTAATGTATTCATCCAGATGGATTAGGACGGGTTGTTAGAGTTGGTATCAGAGCGGTGGTCTTAGCGAACCAGGTCTTGCATTAGTGTGTCTAACTGATAGTTGTTTAGATGCATTAGTGGGTCTGGACTTCGACCGTGTCTGCATGTCAAAAGTTTTGCTTATCATTTTGTGTCAAAAATTACCTATTATCATCCTTAGGAAATTACCTGCTTATCATTCTTAGTCTAGACATATCTTACTGCAGTTAGTGCATCGATAGTGTACAGACAAAATTCATATATTAGCGTATCTGTTACTATAGATGTTTGCCTGACAGCTTTCGTAGATTCCTCCGTAACTTATGGGATTTTAGTATTATATATGCATATGTAAATTATGTATTGCAGGGTACTAATCTACATCCTATAATCTATTTCTTATCGAAAATCCTTCATCTGATCGTACGAGATGAATCCCTCAACCAGTTCGAGTCCCTCAGATTCCGATAGCTATTCCGAAAGTTATTCCCACAGCTATTCCGACATGGATTTTCACTTGAGCTCCCAAAGTAGTATAACCGGAATGGATCAACTAATTAGCCATCATTTATTCTAGATGAATTGAGGATGGGTTCGTAGCCTACTTAATCATTGGAGACAAGAAAAAGGCGATCCCTTCCATCCACCACATTTCCCTCTTGGCGAAGAACCTGATGCACTTACCGACGAACTCACTTGAAACACCATTTTCACACTCATTTCCAGAGTATCTCGCCATGATTACATTCTATCTAAAATTCAAAACCTTATTCATCCGCTCTTTTCGACCGACAATCATCCTGGAGTAATCAAAGGAGTCCACGAGCTTCGCGCCAGAGTTGTAGCCTTGGAAAAAAAATACGGTGCAAAACGTACCAGCTTCAGCAGTAGCACCAGCAGCATAACCAGTACCACCATCATCAACGCCAACAGTACCATTACCACCACCAAAAACAACCGCATCGCAAACCTCAACTTTACAATCTGTACCTCGAGCATCAACGTAGTACGCATCATAGATACTAAGGGGTACTAATAAAGAAATCAACGATGAAGTATTGATTCATAACTTCATTGAAGAAATATTCTGCGAAAAAAATATGTGGTTTCTAAAAGTTTTAGAGATTACTTATTCCAGCTCAAACCGAAAAGCAAATGAGATTAATATTATATTAACTCATTAAATCCATGATTGCATCTGAAGGAAATATATATGTATATATATGTTTTCATAAAGATTATAATTAAAAATTCTTTTGTACAAACTGTTAATGATGAGAATATTTTAACGGGTAGGTAATACCCAAGGAATATTTAGACTTCACATTAATAAGATACACTGTATATTCTTTCAATCCGATTCAACAATCATTTACTATCCTACTTACATCCACCGATATACGTATCCGTTCACCGCAAAATAACCAGTTTCATTCAATTTCATATTTGGATTTTGATCAATCAGAATCCAACAAGTGGCATAATGAAGAAAACATTGAACAAATAAAATTTGTTAGAAACAAACAAATTAACTATGAGGAATTCTGTTAAGAATTCACGCTAACAAAATCCTAGCTAACTGTCCCTAGCTAACTGTTAATTCTTTATTACATTTAATTATCGTAATTTAATTATCGCAATTTATATTCTCACAATGTTATTTATCGTCATTTAATTTCTGTTATTTATTTTACGCACTTTAAATATCGGGACACGTATACAAGGTTTTGACATATCATATCGACGCATATATATATATATATATATATATATATATATATATATATATATATATATATATATATATATATATATATATATATATATATATATATATATATATATATATATATATATATATATTATTTGGAATAACCATAGACACTCTATATGCAGTAATGATCGAGTTAGCTATACAGGGTTGATGTTGATTCTATAATAATATATATACTTTGAGTTGTGATCGAGTCTGAGACATGTACACGAGTCACGATACGTATTAATTAATTCGAATATTATATATTAAACTATATATGAATTATTGGACTGTAAACTGTGGACTATCGACTGTGGACGAATAATATTGGACAATTAAAATGAATTAAAATACTGATTATAACATATGAAACTAAATAATTCTTCAAGTTTGTCACTTGATTTCATCTTAAACCTCATTTGTATCTTGATGATTCCAATCTGCGTTCAAACATTTCATAATTCTTGAAAACACTTCAATCGAGAGGATGAACCAACCGCACTTCGTCTACGGAAGGAAAGATTTATGCATATAGTTATGCACCTGAAAAACTCTCAGAAACTGAGTAAATGTTTAACATGTAGCTGTGCTAATTCCTTAGTGTTATTATTACCCAAAATAACTTGGTAATCCCTTTCAAAGTAGCAAATTTTGTCACAGCTCCAGCAAGTTAACTTCGACCTTTCATTTGAATTAGCCTTATTATAACTTTAATATATACACGTGCTCTTTTATTGTTACCGGGGAACCTTTCATATTCCATCATATTACCATCAGCGTTTAATCATCTAAAAAAAAAATACAATTCTCCTGAAACCACCTCAAATTGATAACCGATGATTCAGATATCGTAGCATTAAATGTAGAGGAAACAAAAAAATGGTAGATGATCTAAATGGCCAAAAGTTTGATGATAAAGAAAGGAGTGTTAGGAACGCTCGATAGAAAATTTGGTACTGAAAAACAGATTGAGCTAACCATGAAGGAGACCAAGGACAAATACAAGGACTAAACCCTATATTCAAAGGACCCAGGTAATTCTTGATCTGATGAAATCCTTAGAGAATGTCTTGCTCCGAGGTCATGTTAAAATCTTGCAGAAAATTTTTCTTCATCAACCTTCGAACTTAGAAATTCCAAAATATCATCATAAATATCTTCGATATTTCTGAGGATATTTTCATAAATATTCTCGACCAAAATTATATACCTCTTCGTGCTATCTGTAATACATTATACTGGAAATTTCTGTAAAATCTAAGTACAAACTATGAATGAATTCTAAAGTAGTGTTGGGAACTGAAGCATGAGTTAGTATAAGATAATGACACTTGATCAACGTGATTATATTACAGTAAGCCATGTTGAGTTTCTAATGGAACGTGATGATTCACAGATCTTAACGTCATCATGTGCCATGTTACATAACTCTTTCATTCTGCTTAACTTCTGAATATATTAAGAAAATATATTCTTGATAGTTCTATTCTCAGTAATTCTAGTAATTTGACAAATCAAATCGTGCTATTACGTTCTTTCTTGTTTAGAACATTAAGTTCATTCGAAACTCCATACTTATGAATTCTGGACCATTACTCGCTTTACCAGAGGTCGAGAAGAGAATAAAAAGGCAAAGAGCTCCAGAATGTAAGAGAAAATATAAAGCCCAATAACAATACGAAAGTTTCAAACCCTGAATATTAATACGAATAGCAATATGACACGGTATAATTAAGAATGGTATCACCCAAGGTAATAGTAGAAGTAATCAGATTCTTCTGGTGAAAGATTAAAAAGAAGGATGACAGAAATGAATTAGGAAAATATCAAGGATTAGAACTGGATGAAGCAATTTCACAATCTTTTAGAAGTAAGAATTAAGAATGAAAGTATAGGAATGATGAATATAATGGAAGGGAAGAAGTTCATTTATAGTAGAAATACCAGACAAAGCAATCGAGACAGATGATCACATTTAATTAAAGAGATCTTAATTTTCATAATTCCTGAAGAATCAGATCTTATCGATTTCCAAGATTCTCTTTAAATTCCTTAGATTCCGGAAATTAACCTTGACTATGTCGCCGGTTAAGACGAATTGGCATTTACTCATTCCACCCTTTTGTGATAACTTCACTCGTACGCTTCACATAATCGAATCGTTTTGGCTATAGTACTCAATGATAATGAAACTCTATTTATCAATTCATATTCGTCATGAAAACATTTTTATTGATAGCCATGACCATTCCACTCAAATTTCGGGACGAAATTTCTTTAACGGGTAGGTACTGTGATGACCCGAAAATTTTTGACCAAATTTAAACTTGATCTTTATATGTTTCCGACACGATAAGCAAAGTCTGTAATGTTGAGTCTCGAAAATTTTTGGAACTATGTCATATATTCAGTTACCCTTCGACTATTCCCAACGATTCACGAATAATTATATGTAAATAAATATGTATATATATATATATATATATTAATTAAAAATGTTAACAAAATATTAAATATATGATACCGTACATTAAATTTATTGGTTTGAATATCTATTTGATATATTTAACTATGGAGTAAAAGATAATACCAAACGATTGAACTAGAAGATTGTTTAACATTTATATATCTTATAAATATTATGATATGATTATGAGTCTATATTGTGAGGTCCATGTTGATTTAAGAAATCTTTCTTTTTAACAATATTCGGAATAAATGGTAAAGTGATCTACAAGTAAGAACAATAATGTCAATTAATGATAACTGGACAAAAGTTAATAGAGATTCCTGCTTAACTTTCAATACATGCTTTACAATGATTTCCTCTCATCTCTTGATAATTAATTATTTAGTTTTAATAATATTGAAAACGTGTTTATGAACATTGAATATATATATGATTTATATACATAATTAATATTATATGTATATTATAATATAACATATATATATATATATATATATATATATATATATATATATATATATATATATATATATATATATATATATATATATGAATATTAAATATTCAAATATGTTATTATAAAATATAAGTATTACAAATTTATAACATGTAATATTAATAACTTAAACTTAATTACAAATTAAAATATAAGTTATTATATTAATAAATATTACTTTCATTATTAATAATGATATCAGTATTATTATTATTACTAATTTTGTATATAATATATAGATATAAGATTTTATAAGTATAATTTGTTATAACAATATTATTAGTGTTATCTTTATTAATAACATTATTATTGTTATTAAATATTATCATTTATATAATTACTAATATTATTATTAACATTATTAATAATACCATTGTTAATAAAATTATTAAAATTTTTGGTTATTATCACTATAAAACAACTTATTAATTTTTATCATTAATATTACTATTATTTCTACTATTATTATTATTACTAATCCTATTATTATTATTATTACTAAAAATTATCACTTTTATTTAAAAATTTTGTTATCCTTACTTTTATTACGTTTAATATTAGCATTTTTTATATATTAATATTACTAATATTATTATTATTATGAATATTATTATTATTATTATAATTAATATCATTTTTGACATTAGTATTAATAATTATCATTACCTTTACTATTAATATTATTATTAGTATTTTTATTATTATTAATAATATTACAAGTATTATTATTTGTAATATATTTATATTTATTAATTATTATTAATTAAATACAAAAGATATATCAGATATATTTAGATTCAGTACCTATCGTAATCAACTTTATGTATTTTATTTTTTTCTTCTGATTTCATTTCTGTTGAAAGATGCTGTCGACTAAAGGATACTACAAACCAAAAACGATCGTCCTTGATTCCTATTACAACCATTCATTTGCACATCATATAATCCATAGCTACTAGTACATTACAGCAATTAAAAAAAATAGAAAGATATTGAGAAATAAAGTCGACATCTCTGTTCTGGTTCAGTTAATTCAAAAACTCGATTTCGAAACCATTTCAAAAACTAGAATTGCAGTTAGGTTAGGAATCATACACCCAAACTTTCTGCAAAATATCAAATCCAAATTCGTAATATCGACTTCCAATTTTCGAGTCAAAGTGATTTTTCAAAAAAGTCAAAGTTTGGGTTCATCACGAAATTAGAAATTGTTTCGATGTTTTTAGTTAAATTGATGATTGAGGAAGATTATATAAATGATTTGAAGGGTAGTTCGTGCTGTAATCTTTGGCCAAAACGCTCGCAAATTCTTAACCAATTTTTTTTTTCATTTTAAACCTCGACGCAGCAGCAGCAGGTTTACAATTTTTTTTTTTTTTACAATTCCAAGTAATGCAAAGAGTTATAGGTTGATTACAGTTTGGTTAAAAATATTAAACCAAATTAAATTTTCGTTATTATGAATTTTATTGGGTATTGATTCGATAATCTAAGGAAGAAGAGGAAATAGGGAACACAGATATACGGTTTATATGAAGTAAGTGCTATTATAAAACCAAAAAACAGGCAACAGCCTGATAGTTTAGGGTGTTTGCGGTTATGCGAGAGGTCGCGGGTTCGAGCCCGGTGTCATAACCTGACCTTAACCATAAGGACGATTACAATAACATATGATTTCATCGCGAGGTATTGACCTCTATATGCGACATTTTTCAAAAACTGCATTCGTTTTTACAATACAAACCATAGCTTTTATTACAAATACAAGGTTTAAACAACTTAATAATGATTATCGTTTAGCGATAATCTTAGACTTACAAACTTTACATGTGATAATAACAATATGACTTCCAAAATATTTTACATTACAAATCCTCCGATATGCAGTTTTATTTTTGACACAAATATGCATACTCAAGATCTTGCTTAAATTCAACATGTTGCAGCGGAAGCTTTTAGTTATCACCTGAGAATAAACATGCTTAAAACGTCAACATAAAGTTAGTGAGATATAGGTTTAATGCCGGCAGTGTTATAAATATAGACCACAAGATTTCATATATAAACGTTTTAATAAAAATATTCTAAGTTGTTGAGCACTTGATAACCATACTTAACATTTAATCAACGTCGCATATTCCCTTTATTATGAAATCTTACTACACCGTACCAAGTGTAGTTACCGAAACGAAGTACTGTGCAACCGTTGAATACTGGTCGTCCAGTCCGATTGGGGTTGTCTGGCCCGATAGATCTATCAACAGGATTCGCGTTTACAATACCTCATGTAAATAATAGTTACCAAGTTACAGGGAAGTATGCCAGTGGTACAACTCAACGTAGAATATATATTTTTAATCACTTGTGTCCATAACGTAAATCATAAAATGCATATATTCTCATCCCGAAATATTTAAAGTTTAAAAGTGGGACTATATACTCACTTTTGCCTTGAAGGTATTTATCACGACTTGGTCTCCGATAGATATCACGAACCTAACCATATATATAATATATCAACATATTTTCTTTTTAAGTAATCGTTATATATATATATATATATATATATATATATATATATATATATATATATATATATATATATATATATATATATATATATATATATACTTTTAATACTTTTAATATTTTCTTAGTCCGTAGTTAGCAGTCCGATGTTAGTGGTCCACAATTAGTTGCTTAATAAAATAAATAAAGACCCCATCGTATTCGTATTGATCAGAATTAATCTTGACCCATGGTACCATGTTGTCAAATGACGTGTTGCGTACATAAAGTACCGTGTTGTCAAATGACGTGTTGCGTACAATCATGAGGTCTTATGAGTAATCTTCTCGTGTTGTTTACGGGTGGTCCTGAAATATATAAAATCATATCATAAGTAAATATATATGAAATATCATATTAATTAGAAATATATGATTAATTTAATTTTTCTCCAAATATTTTCGTAGCTAAACTAGCTTCGCATACCCGATCTTGTTTTAGTCGTAGTTTCTTCATTACAACTCCGTTTTTGTTGGTTCAACTTGCCACTTCCTTGGATCGAGTCAAATTTTAAGAATATGAACTGAAAATACCTTAGGTTGTATTCAAAATCATAGGTTATAGGTCAAACTTTGGTGAAACTTATGAAAGTGATCATTTTCCATCATAAAAACAACATTTAATGATCATTTTTCTAAAAATACTTACACTTTGAGTTAAACCATAAAATTTTTATGTGTTAACATATTCATAAGAAATATCATTTTTCCAGAATATTAACTTCCAATTCAAAGCTTAAGATGGTTTTTAATTATCCAACCCAAAACAGCCCCCGGTTGCACTCCGACGACGTAGATTCAGTGTTTAAGGTGTTCTTTGTAAAACCAAGTTATATCTTGTTAAGTTAGCATATCATTATGATATATTACAGGTCTTGAAGTGTTTTAAAAGTCAAGTTAGAAGGATCTATTTAGTTTGCGAACAAGTTTGAAATCATTCAAACTATGTTCTAGTTGTTAAAATTTTATACCACAAAATAAGATAGCTATATGAATATGAATTGAATAAGATTATGAATAAGGTTACAACCTCAAGTTACTTGGACAAAGTTACTGTAAGATATGAGAAAAATCCTAGAATCATATGAGTGGTGGAGTTGGATTGAAAGGTTGGAAGTAAACTTGTTTACTTGGAAGGATTTTTGAAGTGTTCTTGAATGGATTTTCTTATGATGATTAAGGGTTGTTTTTGAAGCTAGATCTTCATGGTTATTTGATGAGATTGTGAAGAACACTTAAGGTTCCTAAGAGTGTATTTTTGGTTAGAGAAAATGTGTAGTAAAAATGAAAATGGAATGGAGTATAAATGGTGGTGAAAAGATGTATAAATTTGTAATATTGTGCAAAAGTCTTGTAATATGCCAAATTGATTAATCATGCATGCTAAGATCCAAAATTGGCTGACTCATGGCTGCTAATAAAGTGATTTTGATGTGTATATACCAATTGTAAATACGTATAGAAGCTGGGTATGATACGGGTACATATACCCTAGATATACGTATAAAAATCTTGAGAAAACGGAACGAGGATTCAAATATAGCTATCTTTTGTAAATATACTTATATTGTTTTATGTATATAAATCCTTTAAAAGTGATAAAATACATATCTATACGATACATGTATAAGCATTATAAGTTTTAAGTATTTAAGTCGAAGAACGTCACATATAGTTATCGTTTTGAAAACTTAAGTTAGTAGTCTCAAAATATACTTATAACTCATTGTTATTAGTACACAATGAGATGTTAAAACATTCTTAGATCATGTTAAATATATAAACATACATATATATATACACAAACGTATAATTATCGTATGTTATATAGTTCGTGATATCATCGGTCAAATTGGACGGTCAAACGTTGTGTAAAACTCTTTTCAAAAACATAAGTCTCAATAATTTAGATTGCTTATCATGTTGGTAGGGTTTAATTTATGTAAATATTAATCTTATAAGTGTAAAACGATCGGAAAAATCCGGGTCGTTACAGTACCTACCCGTTAAATAAATTTCGTCCCGAAATTTTAAAGTTGTACCTATTTTGCGTTCTCGGGAAACAAATGTGGGTACTTTTGTTTCATCTGATCCTCTCGTTCCCAAGTAAACTTGGGACCTCTTTGAGTATTCCAACGAACCTTAACGATTGGTATGTTGCTCTGCTTGAGCCGTTTAACTTCACGGTCCATGATTTCGACTGGTTCTTCTATGAATTGTAGTTTCTCATCGACTTGGATTTCTTCAAGAGGAATGGTGAGATCTTCCTTTGCAAGACATTTCTTGAGGTTTGAGACGTGAAATGAATTATGTATCCGGCGAGTTGTTGTGGTAACTCGAGTCGATAGGCTACCGGTCCGATGCGTTCGATGATCTTGAACGGGCCTACATACCTTGGGTTCAGTTTACCCCTTTTTCCAAAACATATTACACCTTTCCAAGGTGACACCTTTAGCATAACCATGTCACCAATCTGAAACTCTAATGGTTTTCTTCGGACATCCGCGTAGCTCTTTTGGCGACTACGGGCTGTTTTCAATCTCTCCTTAATTTGTACTATCTTCTCAGTCGTTTCGTGTATGATCTCGGGACCAGTTAATTGTCGATCTCCTACTTCATTCCAACAGATAGGGGATCTACACTTCCTTCCATACAGTGCTTCAAATGGTGCAGCTTTAATGCTCGCATGATAACTGTTATTATACGAGAATTCTGCTAATGGTAGATACTTATCCCATCCGTTTCCAAAATCAATCACACATGCCCTGAGCATGTCTTCAAGAGTCTGAATTGTTCTTTCACTCTGCCCATCAGTTTGTGGATGATATGCGGTGCTCATATCCAAACGAGTTCCCAGGGCCTCCTGTAGTGATTGCCAAAACTTTGATGTAAATCTACTATCACGATCGGATATAATGGAAATAGGTATTCCATGCCTTGAAACAATTTCCTTTATGTATAATCGTAATAGTTTCTCCATTCTATCTGTTTCCTTTATAGGCAAGAAATGTGCAGATTTGGTGAGAATATCAACTATTACCCAAATGGTGTCATAACCCCAGGCAGTCTTAGGTAACTTTGTGATGAAATCCATGGTAATACCATCCCATTTCCATTCTGGGATTTCTGGTTGTTGAAGTAACCCTGACGGCTTCTGGTGTTCTGCTTTGACTTTGGAACAAGTTAAACATTCCCCAACATATGTTGAAACATCTGTCTTTAAATTAGGCCACCAATAATGCGTCTTAAGATCTTGATACATCTTTCCAACTCCAGGATGTATCGAGTATCTTGTCTTATGTGCCTCGTTCAATATCAACTTCCTTAATCCACCCAACTTTGGTACCCAAATACGGTTTGCAAAATATCAAATTCCGTCTTCCCGTATAACGAGTTGTTTCTCATACTTCTTCATTATTTCATTTCCTATGTTTTTTTTAGTAAGAGCTTCTCGTTGAGCCTCTTTGATTTGTGAGTTAAGATTCATGCGAATTTTTATGTTCATCGCTCGTACTCGAATTGGTTCCCGTTCCTTTCTGCTTAGAGCGTCGGCCACTACATTCGCTTTCCCGGGATGATAGCGAATCTCACAATCATAGTCGTTTATCAGCTCGACCCACCTACGTTGCCTCATGTTCAGCTGTTTCTGATCAAAAATATGTTGAAGGCTTTTATGATCAGTAAACACAGTGCATTTAACCCCATATAAATAGTGTCTCCATATCTTCAATGCAAACACTACTGCTCCCAATTCTAAATCATGCGTCGTATAATTCCGCTCGTGAATCTTTAATTGTCGAGATGCGTATGCTATAACTTTCTTCCGTTGCATAAGGACGCAACCAAAACCTTGTCGCGAAGCGTCACAATATATCTCAAAATCATCGTTCCCTTCAGGTAACGATAAAATAGGTGCTGTAGTCAACTTCTTCTTCAGTAATTGAAATGCACTTACCTGCTCAGAAGTCCATTCGTACTTCTTCCCTTTTTGCGTTAACGCTGTTAATGGTTTAGCTATTTGGAAAAAATCTTGAATAAACCTTCTATAATAACCATCTAAACCCAAAAATTGGCGTATCTGCGTTGGTGTCTTAGGAGTCTCCCATTTTTCAATGGCCTCAATTTTAGCTGGATCAACCTGAATTCCTTTGCTACTAACAACGTGGCTAAGAAATTGCACTTCTTTCAACCAAAATGCACACTTAGAAAATTTGGCGTATAACTGTTCTTTTCTTAACAATTCTAATACCAACCTTAAATGCTACTCATGCTCTTGCTCACTCTTGGAATAGATAAGAATATCGTCAATGAAAACGATAACAAACTTATCTAAATACGAACTACAAACTCGATTCATGAGGTCCATGAATACAGCTGGCGCATTAGTCAACCCAAACGGCATAACCAAAAATTTGTAATGACCATAACGTGTCCGAAAAGCAGTTTTCGGAATATCTTCTTCTTTGACACGTAATTGATGATAGCCCGATCTTAAGTCGATTTTCGAGTACACGCATGATCCTTGCAGTTGATCAAATAAGTCTTCAATTATCAGTAGTGGATACCGATTCTTGATAGTTAACTTATTTAATTCACGATAATCTATACACATCCTAAAAGATCCATCTTTCTTCTTGACGAATAAAATCGGAGCTCCCCACGGTGAAGTACTTGGTCGTATGAATCCACGGTCCAGTAATTCTTTTAACTGACTCTGAAGTTCTTTTAACTCAGATGGTGCAAGTCTATATGGAGCACGAGCCACTGGTGCAGCTCCTGGTACTAGATCTATTTGAAATTCTACAGATCTAAATGGAGGTAATCCCGGCAACTCTTTCGAAAAGACTTCAGGAAAATCTCTTGCCACAGGCATGCCATTGATGCTCTTCACTTTTTCCTTCGTTTTGACTTTATTAACATGTGCTAAGATAGCATAACACCCTTTCTTCAAGCACTTTTGATCTTTCAAACAACTAATGAGTTTTAGCTTTGAGTTACCCTTCTCTTCATAAATCATTACTGGCGTTTTATCCTTACGAGGAATGCGAATTGCCTTCTTGGCACACACAACTTCAGCTCCTATTTTGGACATCCAGTCCATGCCGACTATTACATCAAAACTTCCTAATTCTACGGGTATCAAATCAATCTTAAATATTTCTCCGACTAAATTTATTTTACAATCACGGCAAATTTTATCGGCTTTAATTAGTTTACCATTAGCTAACTCAATCATGTACTTAGCATCTAGAGGTAATGATGAACAATTCAATTTAGCATAAAAGTCTCTACTCACGTAACTTCTATCGGTACCAGTATCAAATATAATAGATGCGGATAAGTTATTAATGGTAAACGTACCCGTAACAAGCTCCGGGTCTTCACACGCCTCTCTAGCATTAATAACAAATGCTCTTCCACATGTAGATCCATTATTCTTCTCTGGATTCGGACACTGGCTCTTATAATGACCCTGTTTCCCACACCCATAACAGGTAACAGTGGCCAAGGCAGTTCTATTTGCATTAGTGGCAGGAGTCTTGGTGCCATTTGTATTTGTAACAGGAATCCGACAATCTTCAGCAAGATGACCCCTTCGATTACAATTTTCGCACACCACATTACAATAACCAGAGTGATGTTTGTGGCATCTGTTACATAAAGGATTTCGTCCTTTGTAACCTGAGTTCGAACCTCTACCCGCACCTTGCGTGGTTTCTTGTTTCTTATTGGATTGTTGATGATTACCTTCCCACTTTCTTTTGTTTCCCGATGTCTTGACATCGGTGTTCTTATCCAGAATACTCTGGTCCATCAACTCGTTCACCATGATGATGGCTTCGTGAATAGTCTCTGGGTTTCGATGCTGTAACATTTGCTTTGACATTTTTAGGCAAACCATCTTTGTACAGTTCTATCTTTCGTTCTTCGGTTGGTACCAATTCGGGACATAGCAAAGCTAATTCCATGAATCGCTGATTATAGTTGGTGAGTTCAGTACCAACAACTTTCAGGCTTCGTAATTCAGCTTCCAACTTCCTAACCTCATTCCTTGGACAATAATCGTTGATTAGCATTGTTTTGAATTCTTCCCAGGGAGTATCATAAGCTACATCTCCTCCTACGGCCTTCACATAGTTTTTCCACCATGTGAGTGCACTATATTGTAAGGTGCACGATGCATACTTGGTCATGTCCTTCTCAATACAACCACTGATTTTAAACACAGACTCAATCTTTTCGATCCACCGGGTTAAACCGACTGGTCCTTCTGTTCCACTTAATGATGAGGGCTTGCAACCTTGAAAAGTTTTGTAAGTACATCTCACATGAGGATTTGGGTTAACTGCAGCACCTCTTGCAGCCTCGACCCATAACATTCTGTCGTTCACTCGCTGATTGATGAGTTCCTGGATTTCTTGTTCCGTCATTCGATTCAATCGCGCCATAATCTTCAATAAGAATGAAAAAAAATAATTATTCACATGGAATATTATAGATGTAGTATGTATTTACAGTACATCATAGCTTATTAATAATATGAACCAGGTATTATTATTAAAGTCTTTTCTTCTTATTAGCGTTTTATAATTATACCAAGGGTAGTACTTACCCGTTAAAGTTCATACTTAATAGCTTAGTACAAAAATCAATTACTATCACTCAAATAATACTCAACCATGGAAAATTATTGCATTTCACACTTCACTATTTTACATATGCTTATCTTACATCAAACATTAAGCAAACCACACTAGTAATATTATACAAAACGTTATATGATCCCATGATTTAAAACAACAGCGTGTCATTTAACCCAAAGCGTTCGTGTTCAAAGGAATCGCTTAAAGGTTATCCTGGTTGTCTCCCTGCGTTTTGGCTGAGGAACCGAAGAACTGGATGTCGGGATAGAACTAATAGGAATAGCGGGAATAGGTGTAGAAGTATCTGGTGGAGTTGGTGCCACAACATCCTCTCTAGACTCGGGATTTGGATTTTCCATTTCAGTAGCCTTTCGTTTCTTTCCTCGTTCGAACTTGTCTTTTGTAATTTCCTGTATTTCTTCCTCCTCAGGATCACCTTCTGGTTCCTCTTCAATTGATTCATCCAGAACTTGTGAGTCTTCCCCAAAGGTGTCGTTTTCATCATCGGATAGGTTAATGACTGGAACACCATCTGAAGATTCTGGTTCGGAGTCGCTGAATGTGATAACAAGTTCTAAGCCAGACATCTATCACATAACAACTAGTAAATTAGTATCACATAATATTTACATATTAATTTTTAACCAACAATGATAAGCAATATTTTTCGAAATCAAACACGGTCAAAGTCCAGACTCACTAATGCATCCTAACAAACTCGATAAGACACACTAATGCAAATTTTCTGGTTCTCTAAGACTAACGCTCTGATACCACATGTCATAACCCGACCTTAACCATAAGGACGATTACAATAACATATGATTTCATCGCGAGGTATTGACCTCTATATGCGACATTTTTCAAAAACTGCATTCGTTTTTACAATACAAACCATAGCTTTTATTACAAATACAAGGTTTAAACAACTTAATAATGATTATCGTTTAGCGATAATCTTAGACTTACAAACTTTACATGTGATAATAACAATACGACTTCCAACATATTTTACATTACAAATCCTCCGATATGCAGTTTTATTTTTGACACAAATATGCATACTCAAGATCTTGTTTAAATTTAACATGTTGCAGCGGAAGCTTTTAGTTATCACCTGAGAATAAACATGCTTAAAACGTCAACATAAAGTTGGTGAGATATAGGTTTAATGCCGGCAACGTTATAAATATAGACCACAAGATTTCATATATAAACGTTTTAATAAAAATATTCTAAGTTGTTGAGCACTTGATAACCATACTTAACATTTAATCAACGTCGCATATTCCCTTTATTATGAAATCTTACTACACCGTACCAAGTGTAGTTACCGAAAAGAAGTACTGTGCAACCGTTGAATACTGGTCGTCCAGTCCGGTTGGGGTTGTCAGGCCCGATAGATCTATCAATAGGATTCGCGTTTACAATACCTCATGTAAATAATAGTTACCAAGTTACAGGGAAGTATGCCAGTGGTACAACTCAACGTAGAATATATATTTTTAATCACTTGTGTCCATAACGTAAATCATAGAATGCATGTATTCTCATCCCGAAATATTTAGAGTTTAAAAGTGGGACTATATACTCACTTTTGCCTTGAAGGTATTTATCATGACTTGGTCTCCGATAGATATCACGAACCTAACCATATATATAATATATCAACATATTTTCTTTTTAAGTAATCGTTATATATATATATATATATATATATATATATATATATATATATATATATATATATATATATATATATATACTTTTAATATTTTCTTAGTCCGTAGTTAGCAGTCCGATGTTAGTGGTCCACAATTAGTTGCTCAATAAAATAAATAAAGACCCCATCGTATTCGTATTGATCAGAATTAATCTTGACCCATGGTACCATGTTGTCAAATGACGTGTTGCGTACATAAAGTACCGTGTTGTCAAATGACGTGTTGCGTACAATCATGAGGTCTTATGATTAATCTTCTCGTGTTGTTTACGGGTGGTCCTGAAATATATAAAATCAAATCATAAGTAAATATATATGAAATATCATATTAATTAGAAATATATGATTAATTTAATTTTTCTCCAAATATTTTCGTAGCTAAACTAGCTTCGCATACCCGATCTTGTTTTAGTCGTAGTTTCTTCATTACAACTCCATTTTTGTTGGTTCAACTTGCCACTTCCTTGGATCGAGTCAAATTTTAAGAATATGAACTGAAAATACCTTAGGTTGTATTTGAAATCACAGGTTATAGGTCAAACTTTGGTGAAACTTATGAAAGTGATCATTTTCCATCATAAAAACAACATTTAATGATCATTTTTCTAAAAATACTTACACTTTGAGTTAAACCATGAAATTTTTATGTGTTAACATATTCATAAGAAATATCATTTTTCCAGAATATGAACTTCCAATTCAAAGCTTAAGATGGTTTTTAATTATCCAACCCAAAACAGCCCCCGGTTGCACTCCGACGACGTAGATTCAGTTTTTAAGGTGTTCTTTGTAAAACCAAGTTATATCTTGTTAAGTTAGCATATCATTATGATATATTACAGGTCTTGAAGTGTTTTAAAAGTCAAGTTAGAAGGATCTATTTAGTTTGCGAACAAGTTTGAAATCATTCAAACTATGTTCTAGTTGTTAAAATTTTATACCACAAAATAAGATAGCTATATGAATATGAATTGAATAAGATTATGAATAAGGTTACAACCTCAAGTTACTTGGACAAAGTTACTGTAAGATATGAGAAAAATCCTAGAATCATATGAGTGGTGGAGTTGGATTGAAAGGTTGGAAGTAAACTTGTTTACTTGGAAGGATTTTTGAAGTGTTCTTGAATGGATTTTCTTATGATGATTAAGGGTTGTTTTTGAAGCTAGATCTTCATGGTTATTTTCTGAGATTGTGAAGAACACTTAAGGTTCCTAAGAGTGTATTTTTGGTTAGAGAAAATGTGTAGTAAAAATGAAAATGGAATGGAGTATAAATGGTGGTGAAAAGATGTATAAATTTGTAATATTGTGCAAAAGTCTTGTAATATGCCAAATTGATTAATCATGCATGCTAAGATCCAAAATTGGCTGACTCATGGCTGCTAATAAAGTGATTTTGATGTGTATATACCAATTGTAAATACGTATAGAAGCTGGGTATGATACGGGTACATATACCCTAGATATACGTATAAAAATCTTGAGAAAACGGAACGAGGATTCAAATATAGCTATCTTTTGTAAATATACTTATATTGTTTTATGTATATAAATCCTTTAAAAGTGATAAAATACATATCTATACGATACATGTATAAGCATTATAAGTTTTAAGTATTTAAGTCGAAGAACGTCACATATAGTTATCGTTTTGAAAACTTAAGTTAGTAGTCTCAAAATATACTTATAACTCATTGTTATTAGTACACAATGAGATGTTAAAACATTCTTAGATCATGTTAAATATATAAAAATACATATATATATACACAAACGTATAATTATCGTATGTTATATAGTTCGTGATATCATCGGTCAAATTGGACGGTCAAACGTTGTGTAAAACTCTTTTCAAAAACATAAGTCTCAATAATTTAGATTGCTTATCATGTTGGTAAGGTTTAATTTATGTAAATATTAATCTTATAAGTGTAAAACGATCGGAAAAATTCGGGTCGTTACACCCGGGTTGAGGCGTTTTCTTTTTAGAGAAAGTTTTTGAGGTAGTTCTCTTCAATAAAATTATTAATGTTAGTGTTATTATTATTAATATAAATTATTATTGTTATTGTTATTATTATTAAGTATTAGTGATATTATTAGTATTATGAATATCATTTATTATAAGTAATATCAAATAAAACTTATTAGTATTATCATTACTAATACTATTATTATTATCAGTACTATTATTAATGTTATCATTACTAGTATTATAATTATTATCATTGTTATTATTATTAATCTATGTATTATTATTACTATTATTATCATTTAGTTATTATTAACTAATAAGATTAAGCATTATCATTAGTATTATTATTATTAATATTAACATGATTATGGGTATTATGAATATTATAAAGTTTTATAAATATATAGATTAAAGATTTTGAATAATATTATTTTGTTATTATTAGTAGTAATATCATTATTAGTATTAAAATGAGTATTATTGTTATTAATATTAATATTATTAGTATTGTTATTATTATTATTATTAACGTAAGTACTGTTATTATTAATATTATCACTATCATTATTAGTATTGTTATTATTAAAAATTATTATTTTTACAACTATATTATTATTAAAAGAATCATTATTAGTAAAACTATCATTTTTATCATTTTTTTTATATCTAATTATTGGTATTATTATCTTTACTTTAATAGTATTATAATTATTAATTTTACAAACAAAAGAGATTTATATATAAAAAGTATATTACATACTATATTTTTATATGAAATATTATTAACTATAATAACAATTGAATTACATATAGTGTATAAAAAATATTGTAAGATATTATAAGTAATAATAAACATATATATAAATATAAATATTGAATTCAATACATTATATGTATAACTATATAAATAATAATCATTTTCAAATATATATACAAATTAATTAAATAATATATAAAGTAATAATATATAAAGTAATAATATATAGAATTATTCGATTACAAGAATATGTTTTAATATATATATGAATGATATAGGTTCGTGAATTCAAGGTCAACCTTGCATTGTTCAGTTGTTCAATGTCGTCATATGTATTTTTACTACAAAATACAGTAGTGTGAGTTTCATTTGCTCCCTTTTTAAATGCTTTTGCAATATATATTTTTGGGACTGAGAATACATGCGCTATTTTTATAACTGTTTTACGAAATAGACACAAGTAATTGAAACTACATTATATGGTTGAATGGATCGAAGCCGAATATGCCCCTTATAGCTTGGTAGCCTAAGAATTTGGGAACAGACCTCCAAATTGACACGAATCCTAAAGATAGATCTATCGGGCCCAACAAGCCCCATTCTGGAATTTGGAATGCTTTAGTACTTCGATTTTATCATGTCCGATGGGTGTCCCGGAATGATGTGGATATTCTATATGCATCTTGTTAATGTCCGTTACCAGGTGTTCAATCCATATGAATGATTATTTTTGTCTCTATGCATGGGACGTATATTTATGAGAAATGAAAATAAAATCTTGTGGTCTATTAAAAGGATGAAAATGAATATTTATGATAAACTAATGAACTCACCAACCTTTTGGTTGACACTTGAAAGCATGTTTATTCTTAGGTATTAAAGGAACCTTCCGCTGTGCATTTGCTCATTTTAGAGATATTACTTGGAGTCATTCATGACATATTTCAAAAGACGTTGCATTCGAGTCATTGAGTTCGTCAAGAATATTATCAAGTCATTTATAGTTGAATGTATTATAAAATGGTATGCATGCCGTCAACTTTCGATGTAATGAAAGTTTGTCTTTTAAAAACGAATGCAATGTTTGTAAAATGTATCATATAGAGGTCAAGTACTTCGGGATGTAACCAATTGTAATGTATTCATCCAGATAGATTAGGACGGGTTGTTAGAAATAATAGCAATAATTCTAATGATTAATAATTAATAATTTAATAAAAATACTAATAATATTATTAATGATAAAAATAACAAATGAATAATAGTATTACAGATAATAATAATTATTAACGATAATGTTCATAATAATATTAATAATAACATTGATAATGTTATTAATAAAATACTATTACAAATATTAACAATAATAGAATACTAACATTATAACTTTACTACTAGTTGTAATAATAATGATATAACAATAATTTAAATGTATCAATTTTCATTATTATAATTTTAATATTGTTAATATTAATATTAATATTAATATTAGTAATAATAATAATTAATATTAATAATGAATGTAATAATAATATAATAACTATAATTAAACTTGTAATTACATTTAATATATTAATATTACAATTTATTAATTATGTACTATTTAATAATTATAACATAGGTTACATGATATCATTTATTGAATATTTAATTATAATATAATAATTATTGATAGCAATCATATAATATCATATGTATACTTATATATATATATATATATTCTTTTTTAAAGTAACATAATTTTTTTATTTATTATTTTACATTTTAAATTCTAATTGACTTAAAGTATTTTATTAATTCAAAATATTATATATATATATATATATATATATATATATATATATATATATATATATATATATATATAATTACATATTTGTTATACACAATTGTTCGTGAATCGTCAGGAGGAGTCAAAGGGTAAATGAATTCATGTAAACAAATTTCAAAATTTTGAGACTCAACTTTACATACTTTGCTTATCGTGTCGAAACCATATAAAGATTAAGTTAAAATTTGGTCGAAATTTTTCAGGTCGTCACACCGGTAGCACCATGACGCGTGTATGGTTAACCATGTGGTTTGTGTATGATTTGTAGTGTAGCATATTATATTGTTTGGCGTATATGCTATTGGTTATGCTAGATGCGGTTTTGGAGGTTGTTAACTTATTACTTGAGACGGTATGCTAATTATATTGCTAGCATGCTTGCGGTATTTGTGTAAGTGTTTGCAAGTAGGTATATTATATATGTATGTGTATAATTATTGCATTCACTAAGCGTTTAGCTTACCCTCTCGTTGTTTACATTTTTATAGATTTGCGTGGAGGTGATGGCTCGGGTAAGTGTGGGGACTAGTGGACTTGCGTAGTTTGCTTTAGAAGACGTGTTGTTGGATTTGATTAGAATTGGGTAGCGTATCCCCAATCGCCATGCTCGGTCTATGTTTTGTATTAAACTAAAATGGGTCGAAATGATCACTTTGTCGTAATTTGGGTCGATGTGGGCCCGGTGTTGTAAAACTCGTTTTTATTGTGGGAAATTCTTAGTTTTACTTATATTGACGTGTTATGATAATTTGTTTCATTTAAAAGTGTTGAGAAACATGTTTTACGAACGAGCATAAAAAGAAAAGTGGACAGGCCACTTTGGAGCGGCGCGCCCCTATATGGAGCGGCGCTCCATATGTCTGAAACTGGACTGTTTAAAAAAAAAAAATTTAAGTGTTTTCGGTTGGATAACCGGTTGAGTCGTTACAATATAACATATATAGAATGCATTTCTAGCATCAAATCAACATCACAAATAGTTTTAAAAGCAAGAATCAAGCATGTAAAGCTAATTTAATAAAATCCATTCAAAACCCACTTGAATTCACCACAGATGCTCATCTTGCTATGATCCTTGAAATCACTAGAATCAGATGCACAAGATTACTAGCTTGAATTCACACTTTGAATTTAGGGATTAAAAGAGCAGTAAGTGTTTTAGAGTTTTAACTTGCTAAAATAGGAAAGTAAGGTCACGAACAGAGTATTTATCTAATTGAGGGTTCTTTATGCGGAGGACCCCACTCCCCATAACATACGGGTAATTACCAGTTATCTGGAACACAACGTACCTCATTAAGCGGAGATAACGAGGTCCAATTCACATAAACAAATATGTTTTGTGACCCTTGTCAAAAAACGCACTTTATCACATATACAAATACAAATAATCATAAAATAAAATACATAATTATAAAATCACTTATAATGATACAAAGGGTAAAATGCCAATTACAAGTAGTTCCAAGTTGAGATTGTTACATTTTAACTATGAATAATTAATTTAGAAAGGAGGAAGTAATAAAAAAAAAAAAATTAACCCTTTATCTAAAAGACAAAGGGTTATGAATACCAACCTTTTCATGCTTAAAATGTTTGTACAGGAAGCTTCAAACGTTGTACCCACAATGATCATACATTAAACAATGACGACCACCGAAAAATTTAGGGGCTGAAATATAAATTACTTTGGAGAAAAATTGAAACTTTATAAGGGTGCAAAGGTTAACTTCATGGGGTTAAACGATAACTTGTTGTTTTTCATAAAACCCTCCACTAAACTCATCTAAATTTTTGAAAGACTTTATCTTTTCATTGGACTCGAGTTATGTTTCATTTACATAACCGTTAAACACGAAATAATTTTACAAACTAAACGCAATAAGTTATATTCGAAACAGAACCCCAATGCATAGCGAGAGCTCTTCAACTAATTCGGAAGAAGCACAAACACTCGAGGCATTGTTATTCTTGTTACAAATCTACCCACGCCCCCTAAACTATGCCCGCAACTTCAAAAAATGGCCGTTCCGTGACTTTATATCCGTGACAAACGGCCTAATCGAAGATCCAAACGAACAGGAATTAGGTTTTTCCTTATTTATTTTTATTTTTATGTATTTAAAAACAAAGCTAAACACGGCCTTGTTTAGATCCTAATTCATCGCCCTTTGAACTGACTGTACTCCCGACTGCTTCTAAAATCTGGGTTTTACTCCCAAACAGGCCCTAAAAAGACATCAAAATCTCCATAAACAGAAGGTATAACTTTTTCCAACCTTTAATTTTCACAATCGACGCTGTACAGGAATGTTCTGATGCTCATGCTTATTAAATTGTGGCTCAATTTTAAAGGTTTTTACGATAGAATACTTTATTTTTTCAGAAGGGCCGATATAATACGTTTTAGATTGAATTAGAGTGCATATTTTATTTTATTTTTATTATTTAAAAATTTCTAGTTGTAAGGTGTGATGTGTAAGACGTGTTAACGTTGTCGCAAAAAGTCACCGTTTCAAACCCCCCTAGGTTATATGCTATACTTACCGAAACTGTTACTCTGTATATGATTAGATATTTAGATATCATTGCTTAATTCTCTTCAGGGAAAATGATCAGTATTCAACTTGCTTGCTATACTAAGCCAAAAATGTCACTATGTGATTTTATTAACAGCAAAGGTTTTCTTGCAAGTTATTAGTCTATCGTGGAATATTGTTTAAAAATAAGTTTGAAGAGGTTAATTTTTTTTTTTTTTTTTTTTTTTTTTTTTTTACAGCCAAATGGAATCTACGGTACAAGTATCAAATCAAACTGATGTGGAATCTAAAGAAAAACCTCAAATGATTTATCGATGCAAGAAATGTCGAAGGATTGTTGCTTCAGAGGATCAAATAGTTCCTCATGAGCGTGGACAAGGCCAAAAATGCTTTAACTGGAAGAAGAGAACTGGCGATAATACTACGCTAGATGAGCAGCCTTCTGAATGTTCTTCCATATTTGTAGAGCCTATGAAATGGATGCAAGCAGGTCTCTAATGACACTTCTCTTTCTGCAAGAGGTGTAACTTTGGGCGGGTTGAGTAATAGGACTGGTCGGGTCAGGTTGGGATGGAATGGAATGGGGTGATCAATTAAATCAAATAAATTGTTCAAGTAAACAGTATAAGACTATATGTTTAGGACTTTTCAATCTGTTCATCACATTTATATCTTAAACACATTTTTTCGATTTTACATAATTGGCCTGTTATAGGGCAAGTATGACGCAAGTTATGACCCATTTACCCATAGATAGTCTACCTCTATTTTGTGAAATGATCAAATACTTTTTAGTAACTAACTTACTTATATCATGCCATTCAACAGTTGAAGAAGGTAATGTGGGACAGAAGCTTCAATGCATTGGTTGTAACGCTCGTTTGGGTTATTTCAGTTGGGTTGGTATGCAATGTAACTGTGGAACATGGGTAAATCCTGCATTTCAACTACACAAGAGTCGTATAGATGAATGTCAGTTTTGAGATCTCATACAGGTACCAACCAGTTTCATGGTAAAAAATTTAGTCCGTGGATCAGTTAACTCTTTCAACAACTCAGATGTTCTTTAAGCTGCGTAAATCATTAGCAGTTAATAGTGGGTTAAGATAATTATAAGTGTCTCAAACTCTGTTAGTTGTTTTCCTCCATGTGTTAGCTCTCGTGTTATATTATCAATTTCTTTTGTCAGTGTTTAAGATTAAGATATAATCTGGAGCTGATTTTATCATTTACGCCGCATAATCTAAAAGATATTGAAAAGGAAACTTGGTAATGCGTTCATGTAATGTTTCAAAGATATGTAGTTTAGTGTGAAAACAACTGTATTTTTTTTTTATTTATTTATTTTTTTTAAAGTATGGTATAAGGGATATGTTTCCATAAAAAAGAAACAAATTTTATTTGTTAGCCTCCAATAACACTTTGGTACATGCATGGAAACAAAGAGTTGAAGCTTGCAAAACAGGTTGTCGAGATTAATCGGCTCACAAAGCGAGTTGGAGACTCGAGCCTGATAGGGAACCAAGAAAAGGAAAACCAATAACTTATTTGGCTTCCGGGATTCAAACCTACTGTCCGGCAGCAAAAGCTTCCTCGGGGAAAGTCTTGGTGATCCCGGCAAGACTTTTGAAATGGATCTTTCCGGTGGGCGGGTCATCGACGGTGATGTCATTAACCGGTGGCCACAACATCAATTCTTTAGCTTTCACTCCTTTCAGTTTCTTGATTCTCTTTTTCTCCACATAACCAGTGATTTCAGTGTCAAAACTAACTGGCTTTTTGATTAACTTGTAAGTATGTTCGATTTTTCTCTTCTGCACGATCCACATGTAACCTGTGGTCTTGACAAAACGTGGTCTTGACAAAACCTACTTCCATCACGTCTTCAAGAGGGAGAAGACCTAACGGAAGACGGTACTCCTCGAGAATGGAAATTGCTAGTTTCAGACCTTGTTCATGGCCTTTCTTTACGACTCCTCCTTCTTTAGGATCAGCCATTTTGATCGATGGATTGATGTTATTTTTGCTTTATTGTTGAGTAATTGCGTTGTGATTATTTATTTGGTTTGATATGTTTTTACAAGGAATATTATATTAAGAGAATGAGACAATGTTGGTGGATAAAACCTATGTGATCACAACTTTGTAACTTCCATCGCTGAGTTGACTTCTAGTGACCATCATATTATATGAGTTAGTAATCACTTAAATCCAATAATTTGCTTGAAATTCAACGGACCAATCAGAGTACAACATGTGACGCGACAATTACATGTGATTGAAAAAAAAAATTCAAATTTTTTTTTTAAATATTTTTTTTGACAATCACATTTGATTATAAACTCAATCACATATTATATTACTAAAACTATTTAAACTATTATATCTGAATGAATGTATAAAAAACTTTTAAAATCGATCATTAACATGTAATTTTTTTTAATATATACATCTAAAAAAAAAAGCGGTCTCCATATCCGCAAATCCATTCAAATGAGCATTTCCTTAAGCAAAAAGTCCCTGATAAAATCAAAAAAAATGTCCCATAAGATTACAGATAACGCAGCAGGGTCTTCCCCACCGCCTCCCGCAGATAACGTGGCGGCTTCTTCCCCATCGCCTCCCACAGATAACGCGGCGGCTTCTTCCCCACCGCCTCCCATGTGGCACCACAAACGCCGGAAATGGGCGTTTGTGGGCGTAAGTCCATGGGCGTGATCGAGATTCTTAAAGGGCACCGAGGGGTTAAAAAAGGGAGACAAAAAAGGGGTTCAAAAGCTACAAGAATGAGTTTGTAACACCCTAGGCAAATCCCAAATCGCCCACGAACATGAGTGATCATGGGATTATAAGGTAATACTCACGCTTAAATGACACAACGCGTTTTGGGATCACAGGCTGAGTAGAAGTGCGAGTACGTTGTGGTTAAGCGTGCTCGGGCGAGAGCACTACCAGGATGGGTGACCTCCTAGGAAAGTGCTTCTCGTGTGTGGTCGCCAAGAAAAAGCCGTGCGCCTGCGGGCAAAGCGGACAATATTGTGGTCATGTTAAGCTGGGGTGTTACAGAATGGTATCAGAGCCACTCATGTGCCATTGGGGGTGGTGGGGCAAACCTCATCGAGAACGATGAGTCCCTAAGGGGGGTGAATGTAACACCCTAGGCAAATCCCACATCGCCCACGAACATGAGTGATCATGGGATTATAAGGTAATACTCACGCTTAAATGACACAACGCGTTTTGGGATCACAGGCTGAGTAGAAGTGCGAGTACGTTGTGGTTAAGCGTGCTCGGGCGAGAGCACTACCAGGATGGGTGACCTCCTGGGAAAGTGCTTCTCGTGTGTGGTCGCCAAGAAAAAGCCGTGCGCCTGCGGGCAAAACGGACAATATTGTGGTCATGTTAAGCTGGGGTGTTACAGAGTTCATAAGCAATTTAATGATATTATCCAAATTTCTTCGTCCGAAGATGAAGACGAAGACGAAGATGAAAATGACGATTAATCTAGTATGTTTTATGTAATTTTATGTCATTATATAAGTTTATGCACCTTTTTTTGTGTGTTTAATTTTTAAGTTTTTGTTTGTTTAATCTAGTATCTAATTTTTTTAATGTAACGTTTTATTTTATTTTTGTAGTGTTTTATTTTATGTTATTTAATAAATAAAATCTAATTAAAACAACAAAAAATCAAAAATAAAATGCTACATCATTGTCATCATTTGACAAAAGCCCCCATAACAACTCCCAATTTTCCCAGCCATGGTCCACTGACTTGCCCCAAAAAGTGTACATCATCCACTCCACGTCACAATCACCATTATCCATGGTCTAAGAGGCGTTTAGGGAGCAAAAATGCCCAACAAATGATCTTATGTTTGTGTATAGAGAGTTGATCCATAAGTCACTTTCTTTTTGGTACACCCCGTCGATTATTTTACTACACTTTTAATCTTAGACCACCATTAATCCTGCCTGTGACGTCACAGATAGAGAGTGCATTTTTTGATTAAAAAGTACAATCTGCCTTTAACGTGACAAGTTCAGATTTTGACCCTCATTAGCCATTGTGTTAGATTTCGTGTCAAATTCGAATAGGGTCCACCACTTTTTTATTTGCTTTTGTTCTGTTCATTAAATATAAATAAAAAATATATTACATAGTAAATTAAATTAATTAATTTATTAATTAATTTAACGAAAAATAGTTTTAGCCTAATAAATATAAATTGGTTTCAGCTCAAACAATATAGTTTTACTCCATGAAATGTAAATTGGTTTCAGCCCAATTTTATTTTATTTTTTTTTTTTTTTTTTTTTTGGGCTTCTCCCTTTTAATATGGAAAAATCTAGGTATTATATGTTTCATCTTCTTCATTCAAGATACAATAGTAAACAACCATTCTTCTTCTTTAAAACACAACCACTTTTGAAGAAAAAAAATAGAAAAGAAAAGAAAATTGAGATGACCTGATTGGCTGCCCAAAATCATACGCCTCAAGCTTTTCCCGTCACCACTGTGACTAATGGCGCTGCCGCTTCACCTCTGACGTTGCGTTAATGGCGTTAGGGGGCGTCAAATCTTGCCAGCGTGGTTGACGAGGTGCGTTTGACGCAGAGTTGAAATATGAAGGTGTGATATGACAATTAAAAAGAAAGAGTAAAAGTGTTTATAAAATGTAGTATTTTGTTGTGTATAATAAAATGAAAATAATCTATACACATCACCACCGAGCTTTCGACTGAGTGGCATTGGGTACTCCAAAAAGAATCTTATATCTCAGGTTCGAATCTCACCAGAGGTTTTACCTCTCTCAAAAAAGAATCTCATGTTCTAGGTTCGGATTGACAGGTTTATCTGACAGGTATTGTGGATATGAACGGGTAAGTGATCTCTGGCATCGCGTTCGGATCCCGTCAGTTACTATTAATGGTCTAATAAAATGATAAACACATCACACTCTTCTTATAGATGACATTTGTGGAATTAGCGGCACAAATATTAGGTACTGAATGTTATTTATATAAAATTATTAATACATATGGA
This sequence comes from Rutidosis leptorrhynchoides, assembly GCF_046630445.1. NCBI lineage: Eukaryota > Viridiplantae > Streptophyta > Magnoliopsida > Asterales > Asteraceae > Rutidosis > Rutidosis leptorrhynchoides. Next base: position 222,018,712 of record NC_092338.1, on the reverse strand, counting down.
CCTTCGAGTTTCAACATTTACAACTAATATCTCATTTTAAACTTAAGTGGTGTTACATACACATAGCTTTACCATCTTTTTTTGAACGCTGTATAATAAAAATAATTTTACCAAACAAATCAATAAAATGCATCAAAGTTATTCATTAATTTATTTTACAACCTCATAGTGTATCCTTTAATTATAAAATCATGCACTTCATCAAACAATGAAAGAACGAACCAAACCAATATGAAAAACCAAGCCCCTACTTGTATCATTTTAATAGATTTATCTAACAATTTGGATGATGAATATGTTACAACATATGTTGTTGGGTGATATAGTGACATAAACCAACCCATTCTTATTTGTTAAATGTTGTATGAACATTGACTGATTTTCTCGCTTTAGATTGAGCACTTCGGGTCACTTGCATTTACTCCGCATTTGAGTTTTGGATACATTCATACATTATTTATATGGTGAGTTTATAGTCTCACTTTTAAACTTTATATTATTTATGAAATGAGAATACACGCACTTTTTGTTTTACATTATGGACACAAGTACTTAAATTACTTATTTGCATGAGTTAATAAACCATAAATTCCTCAGCTTGATTACTGTTAATTACATGTAAGTAAGTGTGAATCATATGGATAAATCTATCGGATTTAACAACACCACCCAACGGTAACAGGTGCTTATTACATCGTAACAATACACTTTGGTTTGGTGTACACGCATAGAGTGCTGAATGTATATATATATATATATATATATATATATATATATATATATATATATATATATATATATATATATATATATATATATATATATATATATATATATATATATATATGTGTGTGTGTGTGTGTGTGTGTGTGCGTGTGTGCGTGCGTGTGTGCGTGTGTGTGTTAATTCATATATCAGGTGCTCATGACTTATAAGCTTTTTCTGAACTGCTTATACTTGAACTAAATCTTGTGGTCCATAGTTATATTTATGTTTAAATCTATAAACTCACCAACGTTATGTTAACATTTTAGCTTGTATTTCTCAGGTCCCTAGGCTTTGTTTCCGCGCATTCCGAGCAGAGTTCAAGCATGGTCACATCTATGTCTTACTGGTATTCTACGCTCGATCTCTACTCCACGAAAGCTCACTCACAATCTATGCTCACTTAGGGCTAGAAAGATAGGCTTATGTTTTTATCGAATTATGATTGACTACGCATTCATTTACATTTTATACTTTCACTTTAATGTAACGTACTAGTTTTGGTATGTCGGTCCAACGTTGTATTTTGAAATTTTACGTATGAATGCACTTTGGTTAAAACGTTTCATGTTAGATGCCTTTAACTAGGACTGAGACTCTTGAAGTCACGCCACGTCATAAAGATTTGGACGAGGGTGTGACACAAATCCAAGAACTACCTTCTATGAAGCTGTAGGCTTATGTGTTGTCAAGCTCCGATAAACATTTTGCGATTAGCAGGCGTCTAGCGAACCAAAATATTCCATTTTATTGAGGGGCTGTAAAAGTGGCTGAATTTTGTACCTCATGTCTTTAATCCATGATGGATGTTACATTACAAATTGATAAAAATGCAACAAAACTAGAATTGTAAATTACATCAATGGCTCAAAATGGCCTCCAACAATAACTAAATTACATGAATAAAATTGCTAAAACATACGACATCCAAAATAACCACAAACAATCAGAACAACCACAAACATCCAAATAACACAACACAAACAGTCTAGGTTTTCATCCGCTATGCACAATAACATTATCATAATAATAACACAAACGGTCTAAGATGTGTTGAAAGGACCCGTCCTAATCCATCCGGACGAAGTCCATATCGATTATAAACGATTCACAACAGTTGATTACATCGCGAGGTACTTGACCTCTATATGATACATTTTACAAACATTGCATTCGTTTTTGAAAAGACAATCTTTCATTAGTTTGAAAGTTGACGGCATACTTACCATTTCATAATATATCTAACTATAATTAACTTAATAATAATCTTGATGAACTCGACGACTCGAATGCAACGTCTTTTGAAATATGTCATGAATGACTCCAAGTAATATCTTTAAAATGAGCAAATGCACAGCGAAAGATTTCTTTCATACCTGAGAATAAACATGCTTTCAAGTGTCAACCAAAAGATTGGTGATTTCATTAGTTTAACATAAATAATCATTTCATAATTCTAATAGACCACAAGATTTCATATTTCCATTTCTCATAAACATACGTCCCATGCATAGAGACAAAATATCATTCATATGGATTGAACACCTGCTAACCGACATTCACAATATGCATTTAAGAATATCCCCATCATTCCGGGATCCTCCTTCGGACATGATATAAATTTTGAAGTACTAAAGCATCCGGTACTTTGGATGGGGCTTGTTGGGCCCGATAGATCTATCTTTAGAGTTCGCGTCAATTAGGGTGTCTGTTCCCTAATTCTTAGATTACCAGACTTAATAAAAAGGGGCATATTCGATTTCAATCATTCAACCATATAATGTAGTTTCAATTACTTGTGTCTATTTCGTAAAACAGTTATAAAAACAGCGCATGTATTCTCAGTCCCAAAAATATATATTGCGAAAGCATTTAAAAAGGGATTAATGAAACTCACCTAATGTATTTTGTAGTAAAAATACATATGACGATATTGAACAACTGAACAATACAGGGTTGGTCTCGGATTCACGAACCTATATCATTTGTATTTTTATTAATATACATAGTTGTAATCGAATAAATATATTTATTAGTTATATCCTTTTTGTATTAATAGTATATATATATGTTTCATATATTCATTTTGTATATAAAGATATTAATTTTTGTTATGTTATATGTATTAAATATATCCTTATATATATTTATATATATATATATATATATATATATATCTATATATATATCTATATATATATATATATATATATATATATATATATATATATATATATTATTTGTTTGTTAAAGATAATAATAATAGTAGTTTTATCATAATTTTAAAATGACAAAAATAATAATAATGTTAATACTTAATATTACTACTAAAGGTAATAATGTTAATAATAATTTTTTTAATGATAAAAATAATGATATTTATAATAATACTTGTGAAAATATTAATTTTATTATTAATGAAAGTTATAATACTGATTTTTAATAATTTACATAATAATACTCGTGATAATACAAATAATAATATTTATGTTAATATTATCGGTTCTATTAATTATAACAAGGTGCTAATACTAATATTTACAAAAATGATAATAGTTTGTATTATAAACCTATCCATGATAATAATATTATAGTTTTAAATTTAATAATAATAACATAATTAATACTAATAATAATAATAATAATAATAATAATAATAATAATAATAATAATAATAATAATAATAATAATAATAATAATAATAATAATAATAATAATAATAGTAGTTATAATGTTAACAACAATTATGGTACTTGTAATAATAATTATACTACTAACTAATACTAATTCTTACAATAATAATAATCATAATGATAACAATATTAATTATATTTATAATAATAATAACATTAATAATAATCATAATAATTACTAGTAATAATAATAATAATAATAATAATAATAATAATAATAATAATAATAATAATAATAATAATAATAATAATAATAATAATAATAATAATAATAAAAGAAAAGGGCTACCTTCAAGAAAAAAAATATCGCCCAAAAAATATACTGCCTCGCTGGGGACTCGAACCCCGGACCTCTCGAATACCCGTCACTCTTCTTAACCAATGGACCATGGCCCGTTTATCTGTTTTAATCCTGACTAAAATTCTTATAACTTGTTTTACTCGTACTCATATTCTTCATCAATTTACAAATCAACCATGAATCAAATCTAACTCATAACTAGTTTCTTATATAAATTTTAGGGTTAGCCAATTAATAAAAACGATCCTCTAGTGGACTTAATTAAAAAAAATAAAAAAAATTGCACAGAGTGCTTCTTGCTGTGCGACGGTAGTAAAGAAAAAAAAAATTAAGTTTAATTTCGCAATCGTTTTAGACCAAACTCTCAACATGAAATAGTTTGTAAAACCTTTCTAAAATCTTTCTCAATCCTCAATTTCATTTAAATCATAACAGATATAACGAATTCAGTTGAAGGACAATATTTGACTTTTTACTCCAAAAACATTGACTTCGAAAATTCATACATATTTTGAGGAATTAGCGAATGAAAACTTACAGATAGTATAAATGAATCGTTCCTAACACTTTTGCACTTTTAGATTTGAAAGATTGATTCGAAAATTTGCTATTGATTGAAATATGACGTAACAGAGGTCTTGAACCCATATCATCGGTTTTTCTGTTTTAATTCCTCTAATAATTGAAGTTAAAAAAAATAACTATTATGATTGAATATGGTGATGGAGAAAAATCGACTAGACTCCCTTCCATAATCTGTGATGAATCGATATATATATAAAATAATAATGTGTCGACATTTGTTCACAGGTATAATAGAAAGCAGGATAAAATATTAGAATGGATAGTGATATAAAAGTGTAGTGTATATGGCTGTGATTATATAATATGATTAATCCTAATACCTGTATATTTATTTGTATTTAACAGCATTTGAATTATCTATATAAAAAAATGTATTTATCTATTTGTATTTATATACAACCACTAATATTATAAGTATAATAATATTAGTACTCTTAATGTTATATATAATGATAATAAAATTTATGATAATATAATGGTAATAATAATAATAATAATAATATCAAGATATTACAGATCATAATAAAAGTAATTATAACAGTATCATGATAATGATTAAAATTTATAATCTTACTACTAATTATAATACTAATACTGATAATAATAATATTATTAATGATAATACAAATTATGATTATTAATGATAAGGGTAGTGATGATATCTGATTATAATACAAATAATATTTAAGATATACAAGTTATACATAACAAATTTCATATCTATATAATGTCTATAATATATCTAGTACTGGTATTAGTTATTAATTTTTGTAGTCATAATAATGAAGTAATATATCTCTATATTAATTATAGTTTATATTTAACCTTATTTTATTAGATATCAATATTACATATTATTAATTATATGATATATAATATCATACATTGGATATTCATTAATCAAACATTATAATATAAGAATCATATTTTGGTAACAACTTAATAATTTTTGTATTAAATTAAATAATTAAATTCAAATGATTAAATTTTTATTCTTATTATTTCAAGTTATTAAATATTTTACTTTAGATTTTTAATTCAATTTAAATGATCTGTTTATATTATGTTAACCCATATTAATATATACTCTTATAATTATATTTACATATATGTACATACATATTTATTTATAACAATTGTTCGTGAATCATCGAGAGCAGTCGAAGGTCAATTGAATAAATGAACATCGTTCCAAAATTTTCTAGACTCCCCATTACATACTTTGCTTATCGTATCAAAATCATATAGAGATTAAGTTTAAATTTGATCGGAAATTCCCGGGTCATCACAGTACCTACCCGTTAAAGAAATTTCGTCCCGAAATTTGAGTGAGGTGGTCATGGCTAACAATAAATATGTTTTTCTTGACGAATATGAGCTGGTAAATAGAGTTTTCTGAAATGTCCCGTTCTTATTAATTAAAAACGTTCCATATTAATTGATTTCGTTGCGAGGTTTTGACCTCTATATGAGACGTTTTTCAAAGACTGCATTCATTTTAAAACAAACCATAACCTTTATTTCATCAATAAAGGTTAAAAAAAAACTTTACGTAGATTATTAAATAATGATAATCTAAAATATCCTGTTTACACACTACCATTACATAATGGTTTACAATACAAATATGTTACAACAAAATAAGTTTCTTGAATGCAGTTTTTACACAATATCATACAATCATGGACTCCAAATCTCGTCCTTATTTAAGTATGCGACAGCGGAAGCTCTTAATAATCACCTGAGAATAAACATGCTTAAAACGTCAACAAAAATGTTGGTGAGTTATAGGTTTAACCTATATATATCAAATCATAATAATAGACCACAAGATTTCATATTTCAATACACATCCCATACATAGAGATAAAAATCATTCATATGGTGAACACCTGGTAACCGACATTAACAAGATGCATATATAAGAATATCCCCATCATTCCGGGACACCCTTCGGATATGATATAAATTTCGAAGTACTAAAGCATCCGGTACTTTGCATGGGGTTTGTTAGGCCCAATAGATCTATCTTTAGGATTCGCGTCAATTAGGGTGTCTGTTCCCTAATTCTTAGATTACCAGACTTTAATAAAAAGGGGCATATTCGATTTCGATAATTCAACCATAGAATGTAGTTTCATGTACTTGTGTCTATTTTGTAAATCATTTATAAAACCTGCATGTATTCTCATCCCAAAAATATTAGATTTTAAAAGTGGGACTATAACTCACTTTCACAGATTTTTACTTCGTCGGGAAGTAAGACTTGGCCACTGGTAGATTCACGAACCTATAACAATATATACATATATATCAAAGTATGTTCAAAATATATTTACAACACTTTTAATATATTTTGATGTTTTAAGTTTATTAAGTCAGCTGTCCTCGTTAGTAACCTACAACTAGTTGTCCACAGTTAGATGTACAGAAATAAATCGATAAATATTATCTTGAATCAATCCACGACCCAGTGTATACATATCTCAGTATTGATCACAACTCAAACTATATATATTTTGGAATCAACCTCAACCCTGTATAGCTAACTCTAACATTCACATATAGAGTGTCTATGGTTGTTCCGAAATATATATAGATGTGTCGACATGATAGGTCGAAACATTGTATACGTGTCTATGGTATCTCAATATTACATAATATATAATACAAGTTGATTAAGTTATGGTTGGAATAGATTTGTTACCAATTTTCACGTAGCTAAAATGAGAAAAATTATCCAATCTTGTTTTACCCATAACTTCTTCATTTTAAATCCGTTTTGAGTGAATCAAATTGCTATGGTTTCATATTGAACTCTATTTTATGAATCTAAACAGAAAAAGTATATGTTTATAGTCAGAAAAATAAGTTACAAGTCGTTTTTGTAAAGGTAGTCATTTCAGTCGAAAGAACGACGTCTAGATGACCATTTTAGAAAACATACTTCCACTTTGAGTTTAACCATATTTTTTGGATATAGTTTCATGTTCATAATAAAAATCATTTTCTCAGAATAACAACTTTTAAATCAAAGTTTATCATAGTTTTTAATTAACTAACCCAAAACAGCCCGCGGTGTTACTACGACGGCGTAAATCCGGTTTTACGGTGTTTTTCGTGTTTCCAGGTTTTAAATCATTAAGTTAGCATATCATATAGATATAGAACATGTGTTTAGTTAATTTTAAAAGTCAAGTTAGAAGAATTAACTTTTGTTTGCGAACAAGTTTAGAATTAACTAAACTATGTTCTAGTGATTACAAGTTTAAACCTTCGAATAAGATAGCTTTATATGTATGAATCGAATGATGTTATGAACATCATTACTACCTTAAGTTCCTTGGATAAACCTACTGGAAAAGAGAAAAATGGATCTAGCTTCAACGGATCCTTGGATGGCTCGAAGTTCTTGAAGCAGAATCATGACACGAAAACAAGTTCAAGTAAGATCATCACTTGAAATAAGATTGTTATAGTTATAGAAATTGAACCAAAGTTTGATTATGATTATTACCTTGTATTAGAATGATAACCTACAGTAAGAAATAAAGATTTCTTGAGGTTGGATGATCACCTTACAAGATTGGAAGTGAGCTAGCAAACTTGAAAGTATTCTTGATTTTATGTAACTAGAACTTGTAGAATTTATGAAGAACACTTAGAACTTGAAGATAGAACTTGAGAGAGATCAATTAGATGAAGAAAATTGAAGAATGAAAGTGTTTGTAGGTGTTTTTGGTCGTTGGTGTATGGATTAGATATAAAGGATATGTAATTTTATTTTCATGTAAATAAGTCATGAATGATTACTCATATTTTTGTAATTTTATGAGATATTTCATGCTAGTTGCCAAATGATGGTTCCCACATGTGTTAGGTAACTCACATGGGCTGCTAAAAGCTGATCATTGGAGTGTATATACCAATAGTACATACATCTAAAAGCTGTGTATTGTACGAGTACGAATACGGGTGCATACGAGTAGAATTGTTGATGAAACTGAACGAGGATGTAATTGTAAGCATTTTTGTTAAGTAGAAGTATTTTGATAAGTGTATTGAAGTCTTTCAAAAGTGTATAAATACATATTAAAACGCTACATGTATATACATTTTAACTGAGTCGTTAAGTCATCGTTAGTCGTTACATGTAAGTGTTGTTTTGAAACCTTTAGGTTAACGATCTTGTTAAATGTTGTTAACCCAATGTTTATAATATCAAATGAGATTTTAAATTATTATATTATCATGATATTATCATGTATGAATATCTCTTAATATGATATATATACATTAAATGTCTTTACAACGATAATCGTTACATATATGTCTCGTTTAAAAATCATTAAGTTAGTAGTCTTGTTTTTACATATGTAGTTCATTGTTAATATACTTAATGATATGTTTACTTATCATAGTATCATGTTAACTATATATATATCCATATATATGTCATCATATAGTTTTTACAAGTTTTAACGTTCGTGAATCACCGGTCAACTTGGGTGGTCAATTGTCTATATGAAACATATTTCAATTAATTAAGTCTTAACAAGTTTGATTCCTTAACATGTTGGAAACATTTAATCATGTAAATATCAATCTCAATTAATATATATAAACATGGAAAAGTTCGGGTCACTACAGTACCTACCCGTTAAATAAATTTCGTCCCGGAATTTTAAGCTGTTGAAGGTGTTGACGAATCTTCTGGAAATAGATGCGGGTATTTCTTTTTCATCTGATCGTCATGCTCCCAGGTGAACTCGGGTCCTCTACGAGCATTCCATCGAACCTTAACAATTGGTATCTTATTTTGCTTAAGTCTTTTAACCTCACGATCCATTATTTCGACGGGTTCTTCGATGAATTGAAGTTTTTCGTTGATTTGGATTTCATCTAACGGAATAGTGAGATCTTCTTTAGCAAAACATTTCTTCAAATTCGAGACGTGGAAAGTGTTATGTACAGCCGCGAGTTGTTGAGGTAACTCAAGTCGGTAAGCTACTGGTCCGACACGATCAATAATCTTGAATGGTCCAATATACCTTGGATTTAATTTCCCTCGTTTACCAAATCGAACAACGCCTTTACAAGGTGAAACTTTAAGCATGACCATCTCTCCAATTTCAAATTCTATATCTTTTCTTTTAATGTCAGCGTAGCTCTTTTGTCGACTTTGGGCGGTTTTCAACCGTTGTTGAATTTGGATGATCTTCTCGGTAGTTTCTTGTATAATCTCTGGACCCGTAATCTTTCTATCCCCCACTTCACTCCAACAAATCGGAGACCTGCACTTTCTACCATAAAGTGCTTCAAACGGCGCCATCTCAATGCTTGAATGGTAGCTGTTGTTGTAGAAAAATTCTGCTAACGGTAGATGTCGATCCCAACTGTTTCCGAAATCAATAACACATGCTCGTAGCATGTCTTCAAGCGTTTGTATAGTCCTTTCGCTCTGCCCATCATTTTGTGGATGATAGGCAGTACTCATGTCTAGACGAGTTCCTAATGCTTGCTGTAATGTCTGCCAAAATCTTGAAATAAATCTGCCATCCCTATCAGAGATAATAGAGATTGGTATTCCATGTCTGGAGACGACTTCCTTCAAATACAGTCGTGCTAACTTCTCCATCTTGTCATCTTCCCTTATTGGCAGGAAGTGTGCTGATTTGGTGAGACGATCAACTATTACCCAAATAGTATCAAAACCACTTGCAGTCCTTGGCAATTTAGTGATGAAATCCATGGTAATGTTTTCCCATTTCCATTCCGGGATTTCGGGTTGTTGAAGTAGACCTGATGGTTTCTGATGCTCAGCTTTGACCTTAGAACACGTCAAACATTCTCCTACGTATTTAGCAACATCGGCTTTCATACCCGGCCACCAAAAATGTTTCTTGAGATCCTTGTACATCTTTCCCGTTCCAGGATGTATTGAGTATCTGGTTTTATGAGCTTCTCTAAGTACCATTTCTCTCATATCTCCAAATTTTGGTACCCAAATCCTTTCAGCCCTATACCGGGTTCCGTCTTCCCGAATATTAAGATGCTTCTCCGATCCTTTGGGTATTTCATCCTTTAAATTTTCCTCTTTTAAAACTCCTTGTTGCGCCTCCTTTATTTGAGTAGTAAGGTTATTATGAATCATTATATTCATAGATTTTACTCGAATGGGTTCTCTGTCCTTCCTGCTTAAGGCATCGGCTACCACATTTGCCTTCCCCGGGCGGTAACGAATCTCAAAGTCGTAATCATTCAATAATTCAATCCACCTACGCTGCCTCATATTCAGTTGTTTCTGATTAAATATGTGTTGAAGACTTTTGTGGTCGGTATATATAATACTTTTGACCCCATATAAGTAGTGCCTCCAAGTCTTTAATACAAAAACAACCGCCTAATTCCAAATCATGCGTCGTATAATTTTGTTCGTGAATCTTCAATTGTCTAGACGCATAAGCAATCACCTTCGTTCGTTGCATTAATACACAATCGAGACCTTGCTTTAATGCGTCACAATAAATCACAAAATCATCATTCCCTTCAGGCAATGACAATATAGGTGCCGTAGTTAGCTTTTTCTTCAATAACTGAAACGCTTTCTCTTGTTCATCATTCCATTCAAATTTCTTCCCTTTATGCGTTAATGTAGTCAAGGGTTTTGCTATTCTGGAAAAGTCTTGGATAAACCTTCTGTAGTAACCAGCTAGTCCTAAAAACTGGCATATGTGTTTTGGAGTTTTTGGGGTTTCCCACTTTTCAACAGTTTCTATCTTTGCCGGATCCACCTTAATACCTTCTTTGTTCACTATGTGACCGAGGAATTGAACTTCTTCCAACCAAAATGCACACTTTGAAAACTTAGCGTACAATTCTTCCTTCCTCAATACTTCTAACACCTTTCTCAAATGTTCACCGTGTTCTTGGTCATTCTTTGAGTAAATAAGTATGTCATCAATGAAAACAATGACAAACTTGTCAAGGTATGGTCCACACACTCGGTTCATAAGGTCCATGAACACAGCTGGTGCATTAGTTAAACCAAACGGCATGACCATAAACTCATAATGACCGTAACGTGTTCTGAAAGCAGTCTTTGGAATATCATCTTCTTTCACCCGCATTTGATGATACCCGGAACGTAAGTCAATCTTTGAATAAACAGACGAGCCTTGTAGTTGATCAAATAAGTCGTCGATTCTCGGTAGTGGGTAGCGGTTCTTGATGGTAAGTTTGTTCAACTCTCGGTAGTCGATACACAACCTGAATGTACCTTCTTTCTTCTTGACAAACAAAACAGGAGCTCCCCACGGTGATGTGCTTGGTCAAATGAAACCACGCTCTAAAAGTTCTTGTAATTGGCTTTGCAGTTCTTTCATCTCGCTGGGTGCGAGTCTGTAAGGAGCACGAGCTATTGGTGCAGCTCCTAGTACAAGATCTATTTGAAATTCAACGGATCGATGTGGGGGTAATCCCGGTAATTCTTTCGGAAATACATCGGGAAATTCTTTTGCAATGGGAACATCATTGATGCTCTTTTCTTCAGTTTGTACTTTCTCGACGTGTGCTAGAACAGCATAGCAACCTTTTCTTATTAGTTTTTGTGCCTTCAAATTACTAATAAGATGTAGCTTCATGTTGCCCTTTTCTCCATACACCATTAAGGGTTTTCCTTTTTCTCGTATAATGCGAATTGCATTTTTGTAACAAACGATCTCTACTTTCACTTCTTTCAACCAGTCCATACCGATTATCACATCAAAACTCCCTAACTCTACTGGTATCAAATCAATCTTAAATGTTTCGCTAACCAGTTTAATTTCTCGATTCCGACATATATTATCTGCTGAAATTAATTTACCATTTGCTAATTCGAGTAAAAATTTACTATCCAAAGGCGTCAATGGACAACTTAATTTAGCACAAAAATCTCTACTCATATAGCTTCTATCCGCACCCGAATCAAATAAAACGTAAGCAGATTTATTGTCAATAAGAAACGTACCTATAACAAGCTCCGGGTCTTCCTGTGCCTCTGCCGCATTAATATTGAAAACTCTTCCGCGGCCTTGTCCATTCGTGTTCTCCTGGTTCGGGCAATTTCTAATAATGTGGCCCGATTTTCCACATTTATAACAAACTACATTGGCATAACTTGCTCCGACACTACTTGCTCCGCCATTACTCGTTCCGACACCATTTGTTCCTTTCGTTCTATTAACCCCTGGTCCGTAGACCTCACACTTCGCCGCGCTATGACCATTTCTTTTACACTTGTTGCAAAATTTGGTGCAGAACCCCGAGTGATACTTTTCACACCTTTGGCATAGCTACTTCTGATTGTTGTTGTTGTTGCGGTTATTATTGTTGTTGGAATGATTGTTGTAGTAGTTGTTGTTGTTGTTGTTGTTGTTGTTGTTGGGCCGTTTGTTGTAGTTGCGATTGATGTTGCGATTGTTGGGATAATTGTTGCGATTATTGTTGTAATTGCTGTTGTTGTTGTATTGGTGATTCTTATCACCGTTTTCCTCCCACTTTCTTTTGACTTGCTTCACATTAGCCTCTTCAGCAGTCTGTTCTTTAATTCTTTCTTCAATCTGGTTCACTAGTTTGTGAGCCATTCTACATGCCTGTTGTATGGAGGCGGGCTCGTCTGAACTTATATCTTCTTGGATTCTTTCAGGTAATCCTTTCACAAACGCGTCGATCTTCTCTTCCTCATATTCGAATGCTCCCGGACACAATAGGCACAATTCTGTGAATCGTCTTTCGTACGTGGTAATATCAAATCCTTGGGTTCGTAACCCTCTAAGTTCTTTCTTGAGCTTATTGACCTCGGTTCTGAGACGGTACTTCTCGTTCATCAAGTGCTTGAATGCTGACCACGGTAGTGCGTACGCATCGTCTTGTCCCACTTGCTCTAGATAGGTATTCCACCATGTTAACGCAGAACCTGTGAAGGTATGCGTAGCGTACTTCACTTTGTCCTCTTCAGTACACTTACTTATGGCAAACACCGATTCGACCTTCTCGGTTCACCGTTTCAATCCGATCGGTCCTTCGATTCCATCAAATTCCAAAGGTTTGCAGGCAGTGAATTCTTTGTAGGTGCATCCTACACGATTTCCTGTACTGCTAGATCCAAGGTTATTGTTGGTATGTAGCGTAGCCTGTACTGCGGCTATGTTTGAAGCTAGAAAAGTATGGAATTCCTCTTCATTCATATTCACGGTGTGTCGAGTAGTCGGTGCCATTTCCTTCAAAATAGTCAAATGGAACAAGTTAATCATACAGAATATTAAGAGTAGTTAATAGTATTTCGTAGCATAATATGAACTCATTTATAAAAGCTTTTTCTTCATATCAGCGTTTTATAAGTTTAAATTCGGGTAGTACCTACCCGTTAAGTTCATACTTAGTAGCTAATATACAATTCAACTACTACAATTCTATATGAAAAACTGATTATAATAATATTTCGCGTTCAAACTTTTACATAATATTTTACAAACTTACAATACCGCTTATTTTACATATAGCATGAAATATAGCACACAATAAATTTGATACAAGATGGTTGTGAAGATAATTCTAGCTAGTACACAAGTCGTTCAGCAAAGGCAATAAAGACACGTAATTCATACGTCCAGAAACAAATCATGCATTCTGGTTTTACTAGGATTACTTCCCATCCTTGGTCTTGTGGAACATAACCGTTATGGCCGTTGATAAGACAGCGTGTTGTAACGTCGTCAAAGGGACGAGGGTTACGTAATGTCTAACAGTCCCGTAACAATCTAAAAACCTCATTTCTTACCCCAATTACCGACTCCGTCACTTGTGGGAACGTTTTGTTTAATAGTTGTAGCCCGATGTTCTTGTTCTCACTTTGGTGAGAAGCGAACATTACTAATCCGTAAGCATAACATGCTTCTTTATGTTGCATGTTAACCGCTTTTTCTAAATCACGAAGTCCAATATTCGGATATATTGAGTCAAAATAATTTCTTAACCCATTGCGTAAAATAGCATTTGGGTTCCCCGCAATATATGCGTCAAAGTAAACACATCGTAATTTATGGATTTCCCAATGTGATATCCCCCATCTTTCGAACGAAAGCCTTTTATAAACCAAGACATTCTTGGAACGTTCTTCGAATGTCTTACAAACTGATCTCGCCTTAAATAGTTGTGCCGAAGAATTCTGACCGACTCTAGACAAGATTTCATCAATCATGTCTCCGGGTAGGTCTCTTAAAATATTGGGTTGTCTATCCATTTTGTGTTTTTATACTGTAAAATAGACAAGAGTTAGATTCATAAAAAAAATTACTTATTAATACAAGCAATTTTTTACATATATCATAAAGCATAAGCACACTATATTACATATATTACACCACACGAATACAACTATCTTATTCCGACTCGCTTGTTTCTTCTTCTTCGGTTTTGGTTCATTTTGCCAAGTTTCTAGGGATATATGATGTTCCCCTAATACGAGCCGTCGTTTTCCACATTGGTTTAGAAAAACCTGGTGGTTTAGAGGTTCCCGGGTCATTGTTACAACTTAAGGACTTCGGGGGTTGACGATACATATAATGTTCATCGGGGTTGGAATTAGATTTCTCTATTTTTATGCCCTTTCCCTTATTATTTTCTTTTGCCTTTTTAAATTCAGTTGGGGTAATTTCTATAACATCATCGGAATTCTCGTCGGAATCCGATTCATCGGAGAATTGGTAATCCTCCCAATATTTTGCTTCCTTGGCGAAAACACCATTGACCATAATTAACCTTGGTCGGTTGGTTGAGGATTTTATTTTACTTAACCGTTTTATTATTTCTCCCACCGGTTCTATTTCTTCATCCGGTTCCGATTCTTCTTCCGGTTCCGATTCTTCTTCCGGTTCCGACTCTTCTTCCGGTTCCTCTTCGGGAACTTGTGAATCAGTCCACGAATCATTCCAATTTACATTTGACTCTTCATTATTATTAGGTGAGTCAATGGGACTTATTCTAGAGGTAGACATCTATCACATAATATCAAACGCGTTAAGAGATTAATATATCACATAATATTCACATGTTAAAAATATATAGTTTCCAACAAAATTTGTTAAGCAATCATTTTTCAAGTAAACACGGTCGAAGTCTAGACTCACTAATGCATCCTAACAAACTCGATAAGACACACTAATGTAAAAATCTGGTTCTCTAAGACCAACGCTCGGATACCAACTGAAATGTCCCGTTCTTATTGATTAAAAACGTTCCATATTAATTGATTTCGTTGCGAGGTTTTGACCTCTATATGAGACGTTTTTCAAAGACTGCATTCATTTTAAAACAAACCATAACCTTTATTTCATCAATAAAGGTTAAAAAAACTTTACGTAGATTATCAAATAATGATAATCTAAAATATCCTGTTTACACACGACCATTACATAATGGTTTACAATACAAATATGTTACAACAAAATAAGTTTCTTGAATGCAGTTTTTACACAATATCATACAAGCATGGACTCCAAATCTCGTCCTTATTTAAGTATGCGACAGCGGAAGCTCTTAATAATCACCTGAGAATAAACATGCTTAAAACGTCAACAAAAATGTTGGTGAGTTATAGGTTTAACCTATATATATCAAATCATAATAATAGACCACAAGATTTCATATTTCAATACACATCCCATACATAGAGATAAAAATCATTCATATGGTGAACACCTGGTAACCTACATTAACAAGATGCATATATAAGAATATCCCCATCATTCCGGGACACCCTTCGGATATGATATAAATTTTGAAGTACTAAAGCATCCGGTACTTTGGATGGGGTTTGTTAGGCCCAATAGATCTATCTTTAGGATTCGCGTTAATTAGGGTGTTTGTTCCCTAATTCTTAGATTACCAGACTTTAATAAAAAGGGGCATATTCGATTTCGATAATTCAACCATAGAATGTAGTTTCACGTACTTGTGTCTATTTTGTAAATCATTTATAAAACCTGCATGTATTCTCATCCCAAAAATATTAGATTTTAAAAGTGGGACTATAACTCACTTTCACAGATTTTTACTTCTTCGGGAAGTAAGACTTGGCCACTGGTTGATTCACGAACCTATAACAATATATACATATATATCAAAGTATGTTCAAAATATATTTACAACACTTTTAATATATTTTGATGTTTTAAGTTTATTAAGTCAGCTGTCCTCGTTAGTAACCTACAACTAGTTGTCCACAGTTAGATGTACAAAAATAAATCGATAAATATTATCTTGAATCAATCCACGACCCAGTGTATACGTATCTCAGTATTGATCACAACTCAAACTATATATATTTTGGAATCAACCTCAACCCTGTATAGCTAACTCCAACATTCACATATAGAGTGTCTATGGTCGTTCCGAAATATATATAGATGTGTCGACATGATAGGTCGAAACATTGTATACGTGTCTATGGTATCTCAAGATTACATAATATACAATACAAGTTGATTAAGTTATGGTTGGAATAGATTTGTTACCAATTTTCACGTAGCTAAAATGAGAAAAATTATCCAATCTTGTTTTACCCATAACTTCTTCATTTTAAATCCGTTTTGAGTGAATCAAATTGCTATGGTTTTATATTGAACTCTATTTTATGAATCTAAACAGAAAAAGTATAGGTTTATAGTCAGAAAAAATAAGTTACAAGTCATTTTTGTAAAGGTAGTCATTTCAGTCGAAAGAACGACGTCTAGATGACCATTTTAGAAAACATACTTCCACTTTGAGTTTAACCATATTTTTTGGATATAGTTTCATGTTCATAATAAAAATTATTTTCTCAAAATAACAACTTTTAAATCAAAGTTTATCATAGTTTTTAATTAACTAACCCAAAACAGCCCGCGGTGTTACTACGACGGCGTAAATCCGGTTTTACGGTGTTTTTCGTGTTTCCAGGTTTTAAATCATTAAGTTAGCATATCATATAGATATAGAACATGTGTTTAGTTTATTTTAAAAGTCAAGTTAGAAGGATTAACTTTTGTTTGCGAACAAGTTTAGAATTAACTAAACTATGTTCTAGTGATTACAAGTTTAAACCTTCGAATAAGATAGCTTTATATGTATGAATCGAATGATGTTATGAACATCATTACTACCTTAAGTTCCTTGGATAAACCTACTGGAAAAGGGAAAAATGGATCTAGCTTCAACGGATCCTTGGATGGCTCGAAGTTCTTGAAGCAGAATCATGACACGAAAACAAGTTCAAGTAAGATTATCACTTGAAATAAGATTGTTATAGTTATAGAAATTGAACCAAAGTTTAAATATGATTATTACCTTGTATTAGAATGATAACCTACTATAAGAAATAAAGATTTCTTGAGGTTAGATGATCACCTTACAAGATTGGAAGTGACCTAGCAAACTTGAAAGTATTCTTGATTTTATGTAACTATGAAGAACACTTAGAACTTGAAGATAGAACTTGAGAGTGATCAATTAGATGAAGAAAATTGAAGAATGAAAGTGTTTGTAGGTATTTTTGGTCGTTGGTGTATGGATTAGATATAAAGGATATGTAATTTTGTTTTCATGTAAATAAGTCATGAATGATTACTCATATTTTTGTAATTTTATGAGATATTTCATGCTAGTTGCCAAATGATGGTTCTCACATATGTTAGGTGACTCACATGGGCTGCTAAAATCTGATCATTGGAGTGTATATACCAATAGTACATACATCTAAAAGCTGTGTATTGTACGAGTACGAATACGGGTGCATATGAGTAGAATTGTTGATGAAACTGAACGAGGATGTAATTGTAAGCATTTTTGTTAAGTAGAAGTATTTTGATAAGTGTATTGAAGTCTTTCAAAAGTGTATAAATACATATTAAAACACTACATGTATATACATTTTAACTGAGTCGTTAAGTCATCGTTAGTCGTTACATGTAAGTGTTGTTTTGAAACCTTTAGGTTAACGATCTTGATAAATGTTGTTAACCCAATGTTTATAATATCAAATGAGATTTTAAATTATTATATTATCATGATATTATCATGTATGAATATCTCTTAATATGATATATATACATTAAATGTCTTTACAACGATAATCGTTACATATATGTCTCGTTTAAAAATCATTAAGTTAGTAGTCTTGTTTTTACATATGTAGTTCATTGTTAATATACTTAATGATATGTTTACTTATCATAGTATCATGTTTACTATATATATATATATCCATATATATGTCATCATATAGTTTTTACAAGTTTTAACGTTCGTGAATCACCGGTCAACTTGGGTGGTCAATTGTCTATATGAAACATATTTCAATTAATTAAGTCTTAACAAGTTTGATTGCTTAACATGTTGAAAACATTTAATCATGTAAATATCAATCTCAATTAATATATATAAACATGGAAAAGTTCGGGTCACTACATTTTCATCATTACATAATAATACAGATAAAATAATTCGATTATTCGAAGAGCACGAATGAAACTATCATGAGAGAGGTCCCAACGGGCATCGTCCACCTTCGCTCAAAAACTTGCCCAAATTTTTTTTAGCTGTTATTAAAATAAAAAAAAATTCAAACGGCTCTCCCAACGGTCACTTTTACACTATAAAAACACCAACCATATACTTCATTTTATACACTCAAACATATATTTCTTTTATATTTCCACCTTTCTCAAAATCAAAATCAAACACTCCCAAACTGCAAAATGTTAACACTTCCCCCAATGATTGTTTCATTCGATGTTCATTACGGAGGTGATTTCCGTAATCAAATGAAGGAATATAAGTAGGGCGACAGTATTTCGTTTGATGATATCGACATTCGTGATGTTGGTTTACAAGACTTGCTATCCTTTCTGAAGGAAAAAGTTCCGTGTGAATTCACGTCTGTGTTCTTATATAAAGACGATTATGATGCGGATTGTAGGGCAAGTTTTCTGTGTACTGATGATCAATGGTACTTTATAAGAGATACCATTGAAGATCGCGGTAAACGCATTTCTTTGTATGCAGTTCTTGAAGATAAAGAGACGTTGGGTTATCGTTACCTCGATGAATCAGCTGAAGCAGCAGTTGAGGCATCAAGAGAAATACCGATGTCTCCGGAGTACCTCACGGATGGTGAAATGACTGGTGAACGCTACTTTGCAGATGACAATTGACGACGACGAGTAGTTTGATTGTAATCTTTTAATTTTAAATTGTCGTGATGTTTTAATTTTTAATTATTGTAATTTCAGTGTTTTTGTCGAGTTTTATATCTTCCTTTATGTTTCGGAGCTCTTCGTCTTTTTAATCTCCTCTCGATCTCTAGTAAAACGAGTAATGGTCTAGAATTTGTAAGTATGGAGTTTCGAATGAATTTAATATTATAATCAAGAAAGAACGTAATAGCACGATTTGATTCGTCAAATTACCAGAATCATTGAGAATAGAGCTATCAAGAATATACTTTCTTGATATGTTCAGAAGTTTATTAGAATGAAAGAGTTATGTAACATGACCCATGATGGTGGTATGATCTACTGTGAACCATCATGTCCCATTAGAACTCTGCATGACTTACTGTAATATAATCACGTTGATCAAGTGTCATTATATTATACTAACTCATGCATCAGTTCCCAATATTACTTCAATCACATTCATATTTTAAGCTCGAGAGTTTACAGAATATAGAAACTAACAGTTTCTATATGATGTAACACTGATAGCACGAAGAGATAAATGATTTCAGATAGTATTAGTTATAAAAATATATTCAGAAATATCGAGGATATTTATAATGAAAGATACGATAATATCTTTGAATATCTACGATCAGAGGATGATGGAGACTATTGTCCGCAAGGGTTTAGAGTAATGAGCAAAATATTCGTTAAAGACTTCAGCAGACATTGAATCGTTTGGATTCTTTGAAGTCAAACTTATTCTTTGTGATTTATCCACGGCTTTCTTCATAGTTTCGCATAATCTGCTTTTCGGTACTAAATTTTCTATTGAATGTTTCCAATATAATAATACACAGGAAGCACGAAGAGGTATATAATTTCAGACGAGAATATTTATGAAAATATCCTCAGAAATATCGAAGATATTGATGATGATATTTTTGGAATTTCTAAGTTCGATGGTTAATGGAGAAAAATTTTCCACAAGATTTTAACATGATTTCGGAGCAAGATATTCTTTGAAGGCTTCATCGAATCCAGAATTACCTGGATTCTTTGAATATATGGTATGGTCCTTGTATTTGTCCTCGGTCTCCTTCGTGGTTAGCTCAATCCGTTTTCCAGTTTTAACTTTTCTGAGCTTTTCCAACATACTATTCTTTATCATCAAACTTCCGATGATTAAGGTCGTTTACGGTGGTCTATGGTTTCTACTGTTTCATTCAACTTTTTCAACATTCATAGTATTGATTTGTGACTGAGTGATTTTCAGGATTTCAGAATGAGAGATCATAATTCTAAGAGATAAATGTCATACATATAACTATTGATGTAGATATGCTGTGAGTTTTCAAAGTACTGATTGCTGATTCCCGGTAATTAGTATGGCAGTTCTCATAACTAGATGCGGATGAGTATATGATAGGGTTTCAATGAATAAATATAATGATTTGTCAGAGAGATCTAAGCCAAGAAGTAACGAGGTTGCTGGTATGTCTGCTGGTAATATGGTGGAATATAAAAGAATTCTCCAGTATCAAAAGGGAATTCTCCGGTATCAAAAGGGTAATCGTATATATCAGGATTATAGTAAGGCTACTTCGAATGAAAAGTCGAAGTTGACTTGTTGGAGCTGTGACAAAATTGGCTACCTTGAAAAGGGATCGTAAAGTTATTTTTGCTAATAAATGACAAAGGATCTGACGCGGCTATGTGTTAGACTTTTACTCAGTTGCCGAGAGTTTCTCAGGTGCATAACTATATGCATAAATCTTTCCTTCCGTAGATGAAGTGCGGTTGATTCATCCTATCGATTGAGGTGTTTTCAAGAATCATGAAAGGTTTGAACGCAGAATGTAATCGTGAAGATACAAATGAGGTTTAAGACGAAATCAAGTGGCAACTTGAAGAATTATTTAGTTTCATATGTTATAATTAATATTTTAATTCATTTTAATTGTCTAAAGTTGGCAGTCCACAGTTGATAGTCCACAGTTGACAGTCTAATAATTTATATATATTTTAATATATAATATTCGAATTAATTAATAAATATCGTGACCCGTATACATGTCTCAGACTCGATCACAACTCAAAGTATATATATTATTATAGAATCAACCTCAACCATGTATAGCTAACTCCCGCATTACTGCATATAGAGTGTCTATGGTTATTCCAAATAATATATATAGATGGGTCGATATGATATGTCAAAACCTTGTATACATGTCCCAATATTTAAAGTGCGTAAAATAAGTAACAGAAATTAAATTACGATAAATAAAATTGTGAGAATGTAAATTGCGATAATTAAATTACGATAAATAAAGGGTAATCAGTTAGCTGGGAACAATTAGCTAGGAACAGTTAGCATGGATCCTTAACAAAATTCCTCATAGTTAATTTGTTTGTTTCTAACAAATTTTATTTTGTCAAATGTTTTCTTCATTATGCCACTTGTTGAATTCTGATAAATCAAAATCCAAATATGAGATGGGATGAATATGGTTATTCTGTGGTGAACGGATTTGTATATCGGTGGATGTAATTAGGATAGTAAATGATAGTTGAATCAAATTCAAAGAATGTACAGTGTAACTTATTAATGTGGAATCTAAATATTCATCGGGTATTACCTACCCGTTAAAATATTTTCACCATTAATAGTTTGTACAATAAAACTTTTAATTACAATCTATATGAAAATATATATAACTATATATTTTCTTCAGATGTAATCATGGGTTTAATGAGTCAATGTGATATTAAACTCATCAGATTTTCGGCTAGAACTAGAGTACATAATCTCTAAAACATTAGGAATTACATAATCGCCTTGAAGAACGAAGATAACTGATGTAGAACAATTCTTATAACGATAATTATACTCGAGGTACAGAATGAGATGTTGAGGCATGGATTGTTGATGGTAATGGTGCTGTTACTGATGGTACTGTTGGCACCGGTGATGTTGTTGAAGCTGGTACATTTTGCACCATATTTTCCAAATTGATTACTCGAGTGCGAAATTCGTTGACTTCTTGTATTACTCCGGGATAATTTTCGGTCGGAACGAGTGGATGAATAAGATTTAGAGTTTTAGATAGAATATAATCGTGGTGAGATACTCTGGAAATGAGAGAGAAAATGGTGTCTCGAACAGGTTCGCCGGTAAACGCTTCAGGTTCATTGTCAAGAGGTGAATTCGGTTTGTGGAAGGGATCGCCTTCTTCGCGTCTCCATTGATTAAGTCGACTACGAACCCATCAGATGAATTGGGGATGGTTGATTGATTGATTCATTCTGGTGACATCGCTTTCAGAGCTTAGGTGAATATCCTATGTCGGAATAGCTGTCGGAATAACTATCGGAATAGCTATCGAAAACTGTGGGACTCGAACTGGTTGAGGGATTCATCTCGTACGATCAGATGAAGGATTTTCGATAAGAAATAGATTATAGGATGTATATTAGTATCCTGCGATACATAATTTACATATGCGTATATAATACTAACATCTCATAAGTTACGGAGGAATCTACGGAAGCTGTCAGGCAAAGATAACAATAACAGGTACGCTAAGATATGAATTAGCAGATACGCGAAGATATGAATTTTGTCTATACACTATTCATGCAGTCAATGCAATAAGATGTGTCTAGATTAAGAATAATGAGCAGGTAATTTCCTAAGGATGATAAGCAGATGATTTCTGACAAAAATGATAAGTAAAACTTTTGACATGTAGACACGGTCGAAGTCCAGACTCACTAATGCATCCTAACGACTATCAGTTAGACACACTAATGCAAGACCAGGTTCGCTAAGACCACCGCTCTGATACCAACTGAAAGGACCCGTTCTAATCTATCCGGACGAAGTCCATATCGATTATAAACGATTCACAACAGTTGATTACATCGCGAGGTACTTGACCTCCATATGATACATTTTACAAACATTGCATTCGTTTTTGAAAAGACAATCTTTCATTACATTGAAAGTTGACGGCATACATACCATTTCATAATATATCTAACTATAATTAACTTAATAATAATCTTGATGAACTCGACGACTCGAATGCAACGTATTTTGAAATATGTCATGAATGACTCCAAGTAATATCTTTAAAATAAGCAAATGCACAACGGAAGATTTCTTTCATACCTGAGAATAAACATGCTTTCAAGTGTCAACCAAAAGATTGGTGAGTTTATTAGTTTAATATAAATAATCATTTCATAATTCTAATAGACCACAAGATTTCATATTTCCATTTTTCATAAACATACGTCCCATGCATAGAGACAAAATATCATTCATATGGATTGAACACTTGGTAACCGACATTCACAATATGCATTTAAGAATATCCCCATCATTCCGGGATCCTCCTTCGGACATGATATAAATTTCGAAGTACTAAAGCATCCGGTACTTTGGATGGGGCTTGTTGGGCCCGATAGATCTATCTTTAGAGTTCGCGTCAATTAGGGTGTCTGTTCCCTAATTCTTAGATTACCAGACTTAATAAAAAGGGGCATATTCGATTTCGATCATTCAACCATATAATGTAGTTTCAATTACTTGTGTCTATTTCGTAAAACAGTTATAAAAACAGCGCATGTATTCTCAGTCCCAAAAATATATATTGCGAAAGCATTTAAAAAGGGATTAATGAAACTCATCTAATGTATTTTGTAGTAAAAATACATATGACGATATTGAACAACTGAACAATACAGGGTTGGCCTCGGATTCACGAACCTATATCATTTGTATATTTATTAATATACATAGTTGTAATCGAATAAATATATTTATTAGTTATATCCTTTTTATATTAATAGTATATATATATGTTTCGTATATTCATTTTGTATATAAAGATATTAATTTTTGTTATGTTATATGTATTAAATGTATCCTTATATATATATATATATATATATATATATATATATATATATATATATATATATATATATATATATATATATATATATATATATATATATATATATATATATATTATTTGTTTGTTAAAGATAACAATAATAGTAGTTTTATCATAATTTTAAAATGACAAAAATAATAATAATGTTAATACTTAATATTAATACTAAAGGTAATAATGTTAATAATAATTTTTTTTAATGATAAAAATAATGATATTTATAATAATACTTGTGAAAATATTAATTTTATTATTAATGAAAGTTATAATACTGATTTTTAATAATTTACATAATAATACTCGTGATAATACAAATAATAATATTTATGTTAATAATATCGGTTCTATTAATTATAACAAGGTGCTAATACTAATATTTACAAAAATGATAATAGTTTGTATTATAAACCTATCCATGATAATAATATTATAGTTTTGAATTTAATAATAATAACATAATTAATACTAATACCAATAATAATAATAATAATAATAATAATAATAATAATAATAATAATAATAATAGTTATAATGTTAACAACAATTATGGTACTTGTAATAATAATTATACTACTAACTAATACTAATTCTTACAATAATAATAATCATAATGATAACAATATTAATTATATTTATAATAATAATAACATTAATCATAATCATAATAATTACTAGTAATAATAATAATAATAATAATAATAATAATAATAATAATAATAATAATAATAATAATAATAAAAGAAAAGGGCTACCTTCAAGAAAAAAAAATCGCCCAAAAATATACTGCATCGCTGGGGACTCGAACCCCGGACCTCTCGAATACCCGTCACTCTTCTTAACCAATGGACCATGGCCCGTTTATCTGTTTTAATCCTGACTAAAATTCTTATAACCTGTTTTACTCGTACTCATCTTCTTCATCAATTTACAAATCAACCATGAATCAAATCTAACTCATAACTAGTTTCTTATATAAATTTTAGGGTTAGCCAATTAATAAAAACGATCCTCTAGTGGACTTAATTAAAAAAATAAAAAAAATTGCACAGAGTGCTTCTTGCTGTGCGACGGTAGTAAAGAAAAAAAAATTAAGTTTAATTTCGCAATCGTTTTAGACCAAACTCTCAACATGAAATAGTTTGTAAAACCTTTCTAAAATCTTTCTCAATCCTCAATTTCATTTAAATCATAACAGATATAACGAATTCAGTTGAAGGACGATATTTGACTTTTTACTCCAAAAACATTGACTTCGAAAATTCATACATATTTTGAGGAATTAGCGAATGAAAACTTACAGATAGTATAAATGAATCGTTCCTAACACTTTTGCACTTTTAGATTTGAAAGATTGATTCGAAAATTTGCTATTGATTGAAATATGACGTAACAGAGGTCTTGAACCCATATCATCGGTTTTTCTGTTTTAATTCCTCTAATAATTGAAGTTAAAAAAAAATAACTATTATGATTGAATATGGTGATGGAGAAAAATCGACTAGACTCCCTTCCATAATCTGTGATGAATCGATATATATATAAAACAATAATGTGTCGACATTTGTTCACAGGTATAATAGAAAGCAGGATAAAATATTAGAATGGATAGTGATATAAAAGTGTAGTGTATATGACTGTGATTATATAATATGATTAATCCTAATATCTGTATATTTATTTGTATTTAACAGCATTTGAATTATCTGTATAAAAAAATGTGTTTATCTATTTGTATTTATATACAACAACTAATATTATAAGTATAATAATATAAGTACTCTTAATGTTATATATAATGATAATAAAATTTATGATAATATAATGGTAATAATAATAATAATAATAATAATATCAAGATATTACAGATCATAATAAAAGTAATTATAACAGTATCATGATAATGATTAAAATTTATAATCTTACTACTATTTATAATATAATAATGATAACAATAATATTATTAATGATAATACAAATTATGATTATTAATGATAAGGGTAGTGATGATATCTGATTATAATACAAATAATATTTAAGATATACAAGTTATACATAACAAATTTCATATCTATATAATGTCTATAATATATCTAGTACTGGTATTAGTTATTAATTTTTGTAGTCATAATAATGAAGTAATATATCTCTATATTAATTATAGTTTATATTTAACCTTATTTTATTAGATATCAATATTACATATTATTAATTATATGATATATAATATCATACATTGGATATTCATTAATCAAACATTATAATATAAGAATTATATTTTGGTAACAACTTAATAATTTTTTTATTAAATTAAATAATTAAATTCAAATGATTAAATTTTTATTCTTATTATTTCAAGTTATTAAATATTTTACTTTAGATTTTTAATTCAATTTAAATGATCTATTTATATTATGTTAACCCATATTAATATATACTCTTATAATTATATTTACATATATGTACATACATATTTATTTATAACAATTGTTCGTGAATCATCGAGAGCAGTCGAAGGTCAATTGAATAAATGAACATCGTTCCAAAATTTTCTAGACTCCTCATTACATACTTTGCTTATCGTATCAAAATCATATAGAGATTAAGTTTAAATTTGATCGGAAATTCCCGGGTCATCACATGTGTTACACTTGGCTTTCTTATTTTGTGAGTCATTTTTGAAATAATCTGAGAATTTTTAAAATTTTCTAATCATTCAAAAGCCAAGTTGTAGTCGTTTTATTGAGCTTATTTGGAGATGTTATCACAATTGTTGTGTTGAAAATGTTGCATGTACTCTTGTTTTGATTTGTTACGATTTTGGTTAGAAATCGGGCCGTAACCCACTTTTATTTTATGCTTGATTGCACTATTTCTTCTAACAAGGATTGTGTCGTCCCCAAAAGAACTATCGTCATCCCGAATTTTTTCGTGACGAGGCATTCACGACGACGCATTGGGGACGACATGTCATTCAGAAAGATCTTCTGAGACGACATGTCGTCCCCATAGGTCGTCCGCAAAAGGCCTTTTTCTAGTAGTGTATATAACACCATATGTTTTGCTTGATTTAACTCGAGCACTCTCGTGTTAATCTTAAAGCTCCGTCCTAGTTAGAACTAAAATATAACTAATTTCAAGACATAAATTGTGAATATAGAGTGGAAAGGGTTCAACTTGAAATCTAAAAATACAATGGATACCTTACTTACTGGAGTCTATTACATGAAGAACGAATCATGAGACAAATAGAGTCTATTACCTTAGGCCCGCATGGTTTGTTGTCCTTTCAAGGAAGAGTGTGGGTGCCTAGAATGGGAGATTTCCGACAAGTGCTACTCGATGAAGCACATAAGTCAAAGTATTCCGTTCATCCGGGTGCGACAAAGATGTATCTTGACTTAAAGAAAGAGTATTGGTGGCCCGGCATGAAACGTGATGCTGTTAAGTATGTTGAACAATGCGTCACATGTTTCCAAGTTAAGGTCGAACACCAAAAGCAGTATGGTATGTTACAACCATTAGAAATTCCAAAGTGGAAATGGGAGCACATTATGTGACGACCCGAAAATTTCTGACCAAATTTAAACTTAATCTTTATATAATTCCGACTTGATAAGCAATGAATTTTAATAAATCTTGAACCTCCGGAAAGAGTTTTACACAAGCTTTTGGTCACCCTTTTATTCCGACGATTCACGAACGTCATAACTTGATTTAATTGTTTAATTATTATGTGTATATATGGATTTATATATATTTAACTTGAAAATATGATAATTAAATATCTCATTAAGTATATTAACAAAGTATTATATATATATTTTCATACTACTAATTTAAAGAGTTTTCAAACAATATATATGTTACTATTTAAACGACGTAATTAACTTATGTTAAAATGTATTTACATATAATGTATTACGAGTGTAAATACATCCTTATAATTATTGAATACACTTTATAATATACCAATACATATAAAGGATAGCTATACACATATTTCCGTTCAATTTCCTCAAGAATTCTACTCGCATTCATACGGTATTTTTACCCGTATTATACACAGCTTCTAGAAGTATTTACTATTGGTATATACCAATAGAAATCTGCAATTATTTGTGTAATATGTCATCCATGACCTAATTAATTTAATATGTCATGCATGACTTAATATAATTTAACGTATCTTAGATATTTTCACTAAAAGCCAAAATTATAAGCTTATAAATAAGGACCATTTTAACTCATTTTTACTCCACATTTTCTTAAACTAAAAACACACACTTGAATGCTCTCATATCATACTTTAATCTCAGCAACTTTCCTCTTCATAATCAAGGTAAAATACTTTTCAAAATCCTTGTTCAATTCCTTGTATAGTTGCTATCTTATTATACTTATAAAACTTGTAAAAACTAGAACTTGTTTTGGTGAACACCAAGCTTGTTTGAAAAACTAATCTAATCTTTCTAACATAACTCTAATAATACTTATTTATATGTATTATGATGTTATATTAAGTTAATATAAGAACTTATAACTTGTACATATGAAGAACATCTTGAAACTTAACATATATCCTTTAATCTCCATTCGGCAAAAAGCGGGCTGTTTTGGGTTGGGAATTAAAAACCTATCTTAGACTTTGAGTTCGAGACTAAGAATTTGAAAATATGTTAATATATGTAAATAAGACTTCCAGTATTTTTTTCATGATTTTAGACAAAATGGAAGTATTTTATCAAAAATCATATATTGGGTGGATGCCGGAATTTTTCCAAATCTGTCCACCGACACAAAAAGAGGGTAAAGCTCTAAAAATTACTACTTGGGATGAACTTTTCGATTTGGTTTTGTAAACTTTACTTCTTAAGAAATCCATAGTAATTTGATTCACTTTAAACGGAGTTGTAATGAATATTTGGCGAGCAAAACAAAATCTGCTAAAATTAACGTTGTATGGACGAAATTTATATTATAAAAACTATATTAACCATATCCTTGTTTACTTTTCCTATATCCTATATATATATATATATATATATATATATATATATATATATTTGGATATGTTATCAGTAGTATAACAAAATATTATAATCTTGGTTAATTCTGTGATTGTATATATGTATAATAATATTCTTGGTACGTCTTAACATAATAAATATACAATACGTTTTGATAAATCCTAAGACAATACGTACACAATACGTCTTAGTTAATTCTAAGACAATATGTATACAATATGTCTCTGGGTTGATGCAAAGACAATACGTATACAATACGTCGTGGGGTAATTCTAAGATTATATATATATATATATATATATACACCGATTATTGGACTGTTGGACTTTTCGGACTATTTTGGACTACTAACAAAGGACTACTAACATAAAATGTTAAAAATTATTATATAAGTATTCTATGAACTTGCTTTATTTTATTCATATGTCGTATTATTATCTGAATCATTATTATTGTTATAGGTTCGTGAATCCAAGGACGACGGTCATATTTTTAATAAGTTGAAAACTTATTATTAATATACTTTTACTACTGTGCGTATATAGTTCTGATAATGCTAAAAACGAACATATATTTCATAGCATTATTCCTCAAGAAAGACAAGCTTTTAGTTGCAATTGTTCTATTTACAAGTGATATTCGTTTAAATAATAAAAGATGAAGACAAAAGACAGATTCGACGAATTGAAGACGCAAACGACCAAAAAGCTCAAAAGTACAAAATACAATCAAAGAGGTTCCAATTATTGATAAGAAACGTCTCGAAATTACAAGAGTACAAGATTCAAAACGCAAAGTACAAAATATAAAATTGTACGCAAGGACGTTCGAAAATCCGGAACCGGGACCAGAGTCAACTCTCAACGCTCGACGCAACGGACTAAAAATTACAAGTTAACTATGTATATAAATATAATATAATATATAATTAATTATATATATATATTATATTTATAAATAAATCGTCGGCAAGAAAGACTCCAAAAGCTGGTGAGCTGTTTTTGCAAACTCCGCGACTCGCGGAGTTTGAAGGCAAAATAGGCCGCGAGTCGCGGAGCCCCAAAATTTGAAACTCCCTATAAAGCCAACCGAATTCTGATCATTTTTCATCCATCATATATCATTCTCTCTATCTATATACGTAAAATATATATATATATAATTTATATTTTAATTTTAATTTTAATCCTAATAATAAGGGTATGTTAGCGAATATTGTAAGGGTGTAAGTCGAAATTCTGTCCGTGTAACGCTACGCTATTTTTAATCATTGTAAGTTATGTTCAACCTTTTTACATTAATGTCTCGTAGCTAAGTTATTATTATGCTTATTTAAAACGAAGTAATCATGATGTTGGGCTAATTACTAAAATTGGGTAATTGGGCTTTGTACCATAATTGGGGTTTGGACAAAAGAACGACACTTGTGGAAATTAGACTATGGGCTATTAATGGGCTTTATATTTGTTTAACTGAATGATAGTTTGTTAATGTTAATATAAAGATTTACAATTGGGTGTCCCTATAAATTACCATATACACTCGATCGGACACGATGGGCGGGGTATTTATATGTATGAATAATCGTTTATTTAACCGGACACGAGAATGGATTAATAGTCACTAGAATAATTAAAACAGGGGTGAAATTATGTACAAGGACACTTGGTATAATTGATAACAAAATATTAAAACCTTGGATTACACTCAGTCGACATCCTGGTGTAATTATTAAACAAAGTATTAAAATCTTGTTACAGTTTAAGTCCCCAATTAGTTGGAATATTTAACTTCGGGTATAAGGATAATTTGACGAGGACACTCGCACTTTATATTTATGACTGATGGACTGTTATGGACAAAAACCAGACGAACATATTAAATAATCCAGGACAAAGGACAATTAACCCATGAGCATAAAACTAAAATCAACACGTCAAACATCATGATTACGGAAGTTTAAATAAGCATAATTCTTTTATTTCATATTTAATTTCCTTTATTTTATATTTAATTGCACTTCTAATTATCGCATTTTTATTGTTATTTTATTTAATTACACTTTTAATTATCGTACTTTTTAATTATCGCAAGTTTATTTTATCGCACTTTTATTATTCGCAATTTCATTATCGTTATTTACTTTACGCTTAAATTTAAGTCTTGTATTTATATTATTTTACATTTGGTTTTAATTGCGACTAAAGTTTTAAAATCGACAAACCGGTCATTAAACGGTAAAAACCCCCCTTTATAATAATAATATTACTTATATATATATTTGTATTTTTATAAAAGTAAACTAATATAGCGTTAAGCTTTGTTTAAAGAGCTCCCTGTGGAACGAACCGGACTTACTAAAAACTACACTACTCTACGATTAGGTACACTGCCTATAAGTGTTGTAGCAAGGTTTAAGTATATCCATTCTCTAAATAAAATAAATATCTTGTGTAAAATTGTATTGTATTTAATAGTATTTTCTGCTAAATTTAATAGCTATTTTATACCTCTCTGATAAAACATCAAGTATTTTTGGCGCAGCTGCCGGGGAACTACTCTTAAAAGCCGGAAGCGCAACGCTAATATATAAAAAAAAAGTTTTTTTTTAGTTTACTTTTATTAAAATTCATTTTTATAAAAATACGTCTTAAATATTCGAAAATATAAAAAGAAAAACAAAAATATGGGTATTTTTAAGATTTTGATAAATATTTAAGTTTTATAAAGTTTCTTTAGTTTGTAAAAATATAAGTTTTATTTAATTTATTTTATAAATATATTTTATAAATATAAAAAACCGAAAATATATATATATATATATATATATATATATATATATATATATATATATATATATATATATATATATATATATATATATATATATATATATATATATATATATATATATATCTAGCTTTAAGATTTTTATTTATAAAATTATAAAGTAGTCTATTTTTTTTTATTCTAGTTTTGTTTTAAATATAAGTTTTTATTATACACATATTTTTTTTTATATAAACAGAAAAATATAAAAACAGAAAATAAAAAAAAATAAAAAAGAAAAACGCGTCGAATTTTAAACCTGTCAGTTGAAATTTGGAACCCCGCGAGTCGCGGGGTTTGATGCTTTGAATACCGCAAGTCGCGAAGATAACCTGACACGCCGACAGAACCCTAATCAGGCATTAATTACGAATAATTATTATAATTATTAATATAAAACCCTAATTAGGTTTTAATTAAATAATTATTTTAGTTTTTATTAATATTTTGTTTAATTAGTTTAATTAATTTGTAAAATTAGTAGTTTTAATAAATAAATAATATAAAAATAATATTTTTATAAAAATTGTACTTTTTACAACTTTTTGTATATTTTTATATTTTGTCCCTTTTCAATCGTTTTAACGTAATATTTGTATTTTTAGCTCATATTTAGTTTTAAACTTAGTTTTTGCCATAGTTATTTTTACTTCTAGATTTTTAGGCTTTGCCGTAAAATCCCTTAAGTGCTTTTTATTTAGACTAAGATTTAGGTGCTTTAGAATTTTGCGACGCCTTTTTAAGTTTTAGTTTCTTTCTAAGTTATTTCCATTTGGGATATAGTTTTTCCTGTAAGCTTTAATATTTTTAGACACCTTTTACTATGTACCAATTATCATTCCAATTAGTTATCTCAATTTGCGATTATAATTTTAAGTTAGTTGTAGTAATAAGGTTAGGTTAGTCAAGTATTTTTAATTTTTATAAGTTTCTTTTATTTTTCCGTCACCTTTTATTTTTCAACCATTTTTCTTTTTCGACGAACTCTTTTTCTTTCTTATTTCTCGCTATTCTAGTTTTAGGGCATAGATTTTTATTCTACTTCTTATCTAAATTTCTTAAAATTACGAAAATTTATTTTAAGTGGTTAAATTAATAGACATCAAAATTTTCTGGTTCGTAGTAATAGTTGGATTTGTACGTGGACCGGGTTATTGGAGCCAAACAGTCCTCAATTATATTGAGACCAAACGAATCCTGCCCCTCTGCTGCATCTTTTGGCTATTCGAAACGTGGGCAAAATCAGAAAAGTCTATTGATTGGATAACTTATTATAATTTTTCTTTCCTTTTAAAAACTAATAGGATATTCAGTGAATGCACCGAGCAAGACGTTCACCACCTTTTGTACGTTCACCACCTTTAACTAGATCAAGACATTTAGCAAATATTACTGCCGTTGATTTTTCTTTAGAATCGTCATCCAGTCGACCAAGTACTTCAGTTCAAATTTCCGATAATCCATTTTTTGAATCCGACCTCACAATTGAGAATCTGGAGAATATTCAGGAACGATTCGTAGATCCTGAACCACTAATCTTTCCTCCGGAACCACCAATCATTCAAACAGAGATTGTTGAGGAACGAACCATTAAATCAGAATCATCTAGTGATACCGATTCAACAAATTCAATTATGGAGAATCTGGAACCTTTAAGTATGGAAGACCGAATGAGAGCTAAACGCACTGGCCAAGGTCACGCAATTACTCATCCAGATATTAATGCGCCAGATTATGAAATCAAAGGACAAATTCTACACATGGTGACTAATCAATGCCAATTTAGTGGTGCGCCGAAGGAAGATCCAAATGAACATTTACGTACCTTTAATAGGATCTGCACACTATTTAAAATCCGAGAAGTGGAGGATGAACAGATATATCTCATGTTATTTCCCTGGACTTTAAAGGGAGAAGCCAAAGATTGGTTGGAGTCGTTACCTGAAGGGGCGATTGATACATGGGACATTTTAGTTGAAAAATTTCTTAAACAATTCTTTCCGGCATCTAAAGCCGTAAGACTTCAAGCAGAAATTGTTACGTTTACACAGAAGTCAAATGAAACTCTATATGAGGCGTGGACAAGATATGGAAAGTTATTAAGAGGATGTCCGCAACATGGTTTAGACACCTGTCAAATAGTACAAATATTCTACCAAGGATGCGACATCACTACAAGGAAAGACATAGGTATAGCAGCTGGTGGTTCTATTATGAAGAAAACCGAAACTGATGCTTACAAAATTATTGATAACACTGCTTCCCACTCACACGAGTGGCACCAAGAAAAAGATATCGTTAGATCATCTAAAGCAGCTAGAGCCGATTCTAGCCATGACTTAGATTCCATTTCCGCAAAGATAGATGCTGTCGAGAGACGAATGGAAAAGATGACTAAGGATATACACTCAATACGAATTACTTGTGAGCAGTGTGGAGGACCACATTTGACAAAAGATTGTCTCAGTATTGAATTAACAATGGAACAAAGAGAGAATATTTCATACATAAACCAAAGGCCTGGAAATAATTATCAACCGCCAAGACCGATTTACAATCAAAACCAGAATTATAACCGAAATATTCCATACAACAACCAACAAGGTCCTAGCAATCAACAAGTATCCAATAATAATTACAATCAGCAAAGACCTAATTTTCAAAACAAACCACCACAACAAACCGATGATAAAAAGCCGAATTTAGAAGATATGATGACGAAGCTAGTTGAAACTCAAACGCAGTTTTTCACATCTCAAAAACAAACCAATGAACAAAATGCTCAAGCATTTAGAAATCAACAAGCTTCTATTCAAAATCTAGAACAAGAAGTAAGTAACCTAGCAAGGTTAATAGGTGAAAGAAAACCGGAAAGTCTACCTAGTGATACAAATGCTAACCCCCGGAATGAAACAGCTAAAGCTATTACCACAAGAAGTGGTACAACACTTAAACCACCGGAAATACCTGTAACTTCTGATGAAACTATTCCTACTCTACAAGAACCACAACCTGATCAAGATAAGGAAAAAGAACCGGTAGTTGAAAAGGTTAATGAAGATAACACAGTTAAGGCTAAACCTTATGTTAAACCATACCAACCACCACTTCCTTACCCGAGTAAAATGAAGAAAGAGAAACTTGAAGCCGAGCAATCCAAATTCTTGGATATGTTTAAACTGATAAATGTAAATCTTCCTTTCATTGATGTGATTTCAGGAATGCCTAGATATGCTAAATTCTTGAAAGATCTAATCTCAAATAGAAAGAAAATGGAAGAACTCTCGGCTGTTACTATGAATGCTAATTGTTCAGCAGTGCTGTTAAATAAGATACCAGAAAAACTATCTGATCCAGGAAGTTTCACAATTACATGTTTTTTGGGTAGTCTTAGTTCAATAGAAGCATTGGCAGACTTAGGTGCTAGTATAAATCTAATGCCGTATTCACTATACACTAAACTACACCTTGGAGAATTGAAACCAACAAGAATAAGCATACAACTAGCTGATAGATCAATAAAACACCTAGAGGGATAATGGAGAACATGCTAGTTAAAGTTGGTACTTTAGTATTTCCAGTAGATTTTGTTGTTCTGGACATGGAAGAAGATTCTCGAGTTCCTCTCATATTAGGAAGACCATTCTTAAACACGGCTAAAGCAATGATAGACGTGTTCGGTAAGAAACTGACCCTAAGTATAGAGGATGAGAGTGTTACCTTTTCAGTTGATAGAGCAATGCAACAACCGCAATCTGCAGATGATACATGTTATTATATTCAAACTATAGATGCACATGCAGAATTATTAGAAGAATTTCCAGAATTACAAGGAACAGGAGAATGTTCTTTAGGAGAAGGTAATGAACCAATTGATGAAGCTGAAATATTAGCTACACTTATAGCTAATGGATATGAACCAACAACAGAAGAAATTCAAATGCTAAAAGAAGAAGACAGATATCGATACAAATCATCGATAGAAGAACCTCCGAAATTAGAGTTAAAGCCACTTCCAAACCATTTGGAATACGCTTATTTACATGGTGAATCTGAATTACCTGTAATAATATCGTCTTCTCTTACTGAAAATGAAAAATCACAACTCATTTCTGTGTTGAAAGCCCATAAACCAGCCATTGCATGGAAGATTCATGATATTAAAGGAATAAGTCCTTCGTATTGCACACATAAAATCCTTATGGAAGAAGGTCATAAAACGTATGTGCAACGCCAATGAAGACTAAATCCTAATATGCAAGATGTAGTTAAGAAAGAGATTATTAAACTGCTAGATGCAGGTTTAATTTATCCAATCTCTGATAGTCCATGGGTAAGCCCAGTTCAATGCGTACCTAAGAAGGGTGGCATGACTGTCATTACAAATGAGAAAAATGAGCTTATTCCTACTAGGACTGTAACAGGATGGCGTGTGTGTATTGATTATAGAAAATTAAATGACGCCACCAGAAAAGATCACTTTCCCTTACCTTTCATAGATCAAATGTTGGAAAGATTAGCCGGAAACAGTTACTATTGTTTTCTAGATGGATTTTACGGATATTTTCAAATTCCAATAGCACCCGAAGATCAAGAGAAAACCACATTCACGTGCCCTTATGGTACTTTTGCTTACAAACGCATGCCATTTGGACTTTACAACGCCCCTGCAACCTTTCAAAGGTGTATGATGGCGATTATTCATGACATGATAGAAGAATGCATGGAAGTTTTCATGGATGACTTTTCAGTCTTCGGTGATACATTTGAATCATGTCTAGTTAATCTGGAACGAATGCTTATTAGATGCGAACAGTCAAATCTAGTACTTAATTGGGAGAAATGCCATTTCATGGTTAAAGAAGGCATCGTTCTTGGTCATAAAATTTCAAAAGAAGGAATTGAAGTGGATAGAGCTAAAGTAGATGTAATTGCTAAACTTCCACATCCCACCAATGTTAGAGGAGTTAGGAGTTTTCTAGGGCATGCCGGTTTTTACCGACGTTTCATAAAAGATTTTTCTAAAATTGCCACTCCTATGAATAAACTCCTAGAAAAAGATGCTCCATTCATCTTTTCAGATGAGTGTATCAAATCTTTTAAAATTCTTAAAGAAAAACTAACTAATGCGCCGATCATGATAACACCAAATTGGAATCTACCATTTGAACTAATGTGCGATGCAAGTGATTTTGCAATGGGAGCCGTTTTAGGACAAAGGATTGAAAAACGATTTCAACCTATATATTATGCTAGTAAGACGTTACAAGGAGCACAAACGAACTATACAACTACTGAAAAAGAACTCCTTGCTATTGTCTTTGCTTTTGACAAATTTCGATCATATCTCGTTCTAGCAAAAACGGTGGTCTATACCGACCATTCTGCTCTTAGATACCTATTTTCGAAACAAGATGCTAAACCAAGATTAATCCGTTGGATCTTACTCTTACAAGAGTTTGATATTGAAATCCGAGATAAAAGAGGAGCAGAAAATCTCGCCGC
This sequence comes from Rutidosis leptorrhynchoides, assembly GCF_046630445.1. Classification (NCBI taxonomy): domain Eukaryota; kingdom Viridiplantae; phylum Streptophyta; class Magnoliopsida; order Asterales; family Asteraceae; genus Rutidosis; species Rutidosis leptorrhynchoides. Next base: position 221,980,801 of record NC_092338.1, on the reverse strand, counting down.
TGATCATCTTTCTCGTCTTGAAAATCCCGAATTAGAAGTTCTAAATGAATCGGCCATACAAGACAACTTTCCTGATGAATATCTATTGAAGATAGATTATAAAGAAATTCCATGGTTTGCAGACTATGCAAACTATTTAGTATGTGGATTCCTTGAAAAAGGATTATCGTACCAAAGACGAAAGAAATTCTTCAGTGATATAAAACACTATTTCTGGGAAGATCCACATCTGTTTAAAAGTTGTCCCGATGGAATAATACGCCGATGTGTATTTGGAGATGAAGCTAGTAAAATATTAAACCATTGTCACACAGGACCAACAGGAGGGCATTATGGGCCTCAACTAACAGCAAGAAAAGTTTATGATGCTGGATTCTATTGGCCTACAATTTACAAAGACACACACCTTCTTTGCAAATCCTGTGATGCATGTCAAAGGGCCGGAAAAATAAGTCAACGTGATGAGATGCCACAAAATGTCATCCAAGTATGTGAAGTATTTGATATTTGGGGTATTGACTTTATGGGTCCATTTCCAAAATCTCATAATAATCTATATATACTCGTAGCCATTGATTATGTATCTAAATGGGCGGAAGCACAAGCTCTCCCAACTAACGATGCACGAGTTGTAGTCAACTTTTTAAAACGTCTTTTTGCAAGGTTTGGAACACCGAAAGCTTTAATAAGTGATCGGGGTACTCATTTCTGTAATAATCAACTTGAGAAAGTTCTTAAAAGATATGGAGTAACTCATAAAATCTCCACCGCATATCATCCACAAACAAGTGGACAAGTTGAAAATACCAACCGAGCTTTAAAACGTATTCTAGAGAAAACCGTAGGATCAAATCCAAAGGAATGGTCCATTAAATTGGAGGATGCACTCTGGGCTTTTAGAACAGCCTACAAAACTCCAATTGGAACTACACCTTTTAGACTTGTTTATGGAAAAGCATGTCATCTTCCAGTAGAAATTGAACACAAAGCATTTTGGGCTTTGAAGACATGTAATCTTGATTTACATGAAGCCGGACGTTTACGATTAAGTCAACTAAATGAATTAGAAGAATTAAGACATGAAGCATATGATAATTCGTTAATCTATAAAGAAAGAACGAAGAAATGGCATGATAAAAGAATCAGAAGTTCAAAAGAATTTAAAGAAGGAGACAGAGTTCTTCTTTTCAATTCACGATTCAAGCTATTTCCTGGAAAATTGAAATCAAGATGGTCTGGACCATTCATAGTCAAAAGAGTTTTTCCATACGGAACGATAGAATTAATAAATTCAAATGGGATTGAATTTAAAGTTAATGGTCACAGAGTTAAACATTACATACATGGTCCGATGGAAGTCGACAACGAAGTTAATCACAATTTTGACACCACAGCTAACTAAGTGTGGAGAGAATCAAGTCTTTAAAGGATAATATGTATTTCTGTTAGAGTTAGATTGTCTGTTTTCGTGTAGTTCTCGAAAATGGAACCCGAATGGTCTTTCCCTAGCAGACCCTAAAGAACTAGTCTTCTCCCCCCATTCTGAATTTTTATTTTTTTTAGGTTTTTACAAAATGAAGACTGCCTGTGAACTAAACCATGGTCTAATGCTACACGCTTTGATCACTAAACGTAATAATGACATACTACCGAGTGAACTAGTATCAGTAATCAGAGAAAGAATGGACGGAGTTAGAAAAGAATCCAGATGCGAAGATAATAAGTTACAATTTGGTAAAGGAAAATCAAAATCCGCAGCGAAAAGAAGAGCACGCCACCTAGAAAGATGTCACAAATGCGGAAAATGGTCACATGGAGGTAAATGTTCAAATAATCAAACCTATTCAAATACCGAATTTGTTACTTTATGCAGAGACGGACCGTTCATATGTTTAGAAGAAAAGACACTGAATGCTCGAGGTTACGCCTATGTAGCTATGGAAAACCAATTAAACCGACTATCTTATGAATGGGATAGATCATATAACTAAGAAATCTATTTCACAGGTATGTCTGTACAGTTTTTATTTTATTTTTTTTATTTTTAACCTTTTGATAATAAACGCTAATTTGTTCGCTAAAAAGTATTAAATTGGTATTGAATAAAATTAGGTTTGGCGAACGAAATTATTGATATCATTCAAAAATTTATTACATCACTGCGAAATTTAACGTTTATTCTTAAGGTATAAATATCTTTAATCAATCAACCCAAAATATTTCAAAAATTCGTCATGAGTTAAATTAGATCTTGGAACCGAAATTACTTTACCGAAAAGAGGGGCGCATATTTTTGATAATATTTGATTGATTAAAGTGGGATAAAAAGCCAAAAAGATTTTTAATTTTATTTTTACAATGTTTTTAAAATTAATATATAAATCTTAAATTAATATTGTAAACTTTGTAAAAACAATATTTTTAAAATTGTAAATATTTGAAAATTTAAAATAAGTTTGGTGTGAATTTATAATATGAATTTTTAATTTTTAAAATATGAATTTTTAATTTTATGCATTTTAAGTTTTAAGTTTGGTGTGAATTTTTAATATTAATTTTGAATTTTATATTTAAATTGTGTGAATTTAAAAACAAAAATTTACTTTATCTCATTAAGTTAAAAATATGATTTTTAAAATTCATCGTAAGTTGAAGACTAGGTCTTTGAACCGAAATTGCTTTACCCGAGGGAGGGACGAGAACTTTTATTATCATTATTTTTAATCTTATTGAATTAAAGTATGCCAAAAACATTAAAAAACCCAAAAATCTTAGCTTTTAAAACAATCGCTACAAAAAGACAAATTTTAAAATTTTGTCGAAGGACGGACTAGGACATCGATCCGAAACGACCTCGTCCTAAATAACAAGGGAAACAAAATTTTAAAATTAATTACTTAATTGTTTTAATTAGTATAAGATATATTTAAAAAAAAAAAAAAAGCAAACTCCGCGACTCGCGGAGTTTGAAGGGGAAATCTCCGCGACTCGCGGAGGGACCAAAACCCAGAAAAAAAAAATAAAACGTAAAAACAGATCAGTTCACTCCCCACAAAAACACACTGCGAAGAACACAGCGAAAAAACCCCGAAAATACACGAAAAATACACCCCAAAATCACAATTTTTGACCGTTAATCACCAAATTTTTTACTAAAATCATGTTGAGAAGGATGCTATCTAGGAATTACTCAAGAAAAACGATAAATTTCTACACCTAAACACCATTTAATCCGAAATTTGGTGTTCCTGAGCCATTTTTTCCCCAATTTGATTTTGATGCTTTTTATTGTAATTATGCTTAAATTGTTTATGTATTATACTTGTATAACCTAGATTGATGCTCTTTAACATGATTAGAAGCCTTAAACTTCAAATTTAGAGTAATCTAGGGTTTGTGTTCTTGAGCAAATTTGGGGCTTTTTGATATAAACAGGTTATGGCCGATTTTTGTCATGAATTGTTGCTAAATTAAGTAGTGTAACATGTCTAGGTAGTTAAATGATACAAACTTTGAGCCTAAACATGATTTTGAGAATTAAAGTGGACTTTTTCAAGTCTAAAATTCATGAACTTGATTTTTGAGAGATAATGCCATTTGAAACTTGTTTAATTGCTAGTAATGATTATTTTGACATGTTGTTTGAGTTGAATGCTTATGAACTTGGCAAACATTTTCGTATATGCTATTTTGAAAAAGTGTAGATTTGATGAAAATATGAAAATGAGCTTAAGTTTGATATAAATTGATCATGTCATTACAATTATTTTGATTGATGATTTTGCTGACACTAATGCATATTTGGATGCACAAAAATTGTGTTTGATGTGTTTTGCAGACTGAAAGGGGTGAATCTTCATCCCAAGCTCGCAATGCTCCTGCTGAGAATGCGGAACAACAGGAGGTGGATAACTACTACAAGCAGGATATACCTCATCCAGTCATGACCTTTTCTGATATGCACTTGGAAGAGTTGCACCCGAACCTGAGATTTGACAGACTTTGGATAGATTATCCAAAATACCAAAGGGGATTGCATACTCTTCATTCTAAGGTTGTTGAGGTACCGAGGGTCATAGAATGGGGACCCTTAGAAGCTGTAGAATTGGCCGGGCCAATTAGGGAATTACTTGTACAGAGGTATGGTAATTCCACTTTTAATGACTGGGTACGTTTATTCACCATGCGTAGACCTGTATATAAATATGGTGTGAAGAATTGTTATGTAGTATAGAATTAAATGATCGGGTATCTAGTTTAACCGACCGATCATTTATTAGATTTTTGTTAGGCGGTTCGATGCGCCACATGTCTTTACTAGACATGGCTCAGGCTTTACGTATATATACGCCTGAGGAGTTAGCATCTGCCGATTGTAGAGGGTTGATACTAAATGGTAGAAAGATAGATGAAAATTTTGATACACACGGTGTGTGGAGTCAAATGACAAGCCATCACCGTTTCAAAGGGGGAAATTACTCTTATTTGGATATAGATAGAGCTGAATTAAGAGTAATTCATAGGTTTTTAGCTAATTCGATTACACAAAGGGGTAAGAACAAGGAAAAGGTAAATGAACAGGATTTGTTTTACCATATGTGTATTCGAGACCCACAAAGCGCTGTAAGTATACCATATTGTGTGGGTTATTATTTATCAGCTATGGTTAGGGGGATGAGACCACATAGCATAATAGGAGGTGGTATTTTTATTACTTTGATTGGTGAATATCTCGGTGTGGATATAAGTCGGGGGGGATTATTAGTAGAAGAACCAGAACCCCACGATACTATAGGTTTAAATGTATACCATGGTGTGAAAGTTTTGAAGAGGCGAAATAACGCCGCAGTACAATACCATGGTAGACATCCACAGGTTGAGAGAAACCAACATCAAGGTAATGTAGGAGGGGGGAATGAGATGCAAGAAATGCAAAGCTTAATAGCTTCTCAGGAGTACGAAAATGCTAGACAGAGAGCATTTGAAGATTGGCAAGTTCATCAGAACCAAATCATAGCTCATTGCCAACATATAGGTAGAAACTATATTCCTACACCAAAACCCATCTTCCCTCCCTGGTCTATAGAGATGCAACCACCGTATCCTACGTATAACCCTGCCGAAGCATTCTATAGCACCTATGGTTATGCCTGGAACCCCTATTGGTACCAGTATCATCCCTAGTCTACTTAGTTTTTTTTTATTTTGTAATTTGTAATGTTGATACGTTTAATACTTATGTTAATATTGTAATAGTTGTTATAATTTTCTAACTTTTATTCTTAGATTTTAATAATTTTTGAATGTGGGGTAATATATCAAACTTTAAAAATATGTATATATGTTTGTAGTTTATCTTATGTACACAACAGGGTAAAACAATGCATTTTCAAAGACTGGCATTAAGTTCAGCAAAAGCAACTAATTTTGACGACAAGATGCAAAATATATGTGAAATAACAACAAGACGGAATGAACAAATGATGTGCACCATTTATCATTCAGCAAACAAACGCCAATATATTTGGAAACTTTGGTAAAAATTTAATCATTTTCACACAAATCACCCTCAATAATTTAAATTGTTACTGATTTCTTGCAAATGAGGGCATTGCAAGATCTTAAGTGTGGGAAGGGGTTAAATTCTTTCGGATTTTAAAATTTTTATTTTAAACACTTGGTTACCATTAAAAATACTAGTAAAGCAGTAGTTGTATTAGAATCTAGTGCTCTCTGATAATAAAGAACAGCCCTAGTCTTATATACTGACTACCCAAATCTAGTAAAATTTTTAAAAAAATTTTCAATTAAATGAACTCAAAATCATGTTTATACATATTTATGAACGATAAAACTAGGTTTTAACACCGAAATTATTGTTACCTCAAAAAGGACATAAATTGAGAAACAAAACAAAATGTTAAAATTCATTTAAAATGGAATAGAGGACGATAAAAAGGAAAATAAAAGCCAAGTGTGGGAATATTTACCAAGTTATCTTAAACATATGTCACATATATCTGTAACAAATAACTGAAAATACTTTTACTTTGGACTAAACTAAACTGTTTTACCCGATGAAAGAAAAGAAGAGATGGATCTACACGATGAATCAATTCCATCATTAAAAGGAAGTAAAGTCTTCCGAAAAAGAAACGCGTTTCTTGATTTAGGTCAAGAAGTTGTCGTCCAGACCAGCTGTAGGTTGACGAAAAATCTAGAAAAGTCATCACTAAAATCAGCAGGAAATCCACGGACCTCAGCATTAAACAGGGTCGCCAAGTGGTCAGATTTATCCTAACCATGAAAAGGATTTATCTCGTACAATGAGGGGGCACCATGCAAATTAGCTGGATAAGACTAATGAATCAGATCCCCAGAAAGGATAATCTCCTTAAAGATTAAAAATCAGCTTTTAAGCCTGATATTACTCAATCCTAGAGATTGACCTTAAAGATTGAGAATTACAAACTCATGGAATTCAATGATATCTAAACTCGAGCTTGAACGAGAAAATATTTTGATCAAAAATTACAAACCGATTTGTTTTTTGAAAACCCTATTTTCAATGCGTTCATTACCATTGAACGTAAAATCCTAGGAATTCACCTGGAATTCATTAGGTCACCTGAACCAAATCGGGTGTCAACCGTAAGAACGGTGGTTGCATAGCTTGGTCAAAGACAGGACCTTGTGCCAGACCGAAAAATCATAAGGGTGAGCTTTACTATTGCTCCTACCAAGGATAGTAATTGCGTCCGACATGTTATAGACCATAATTAAAAGCATGTCAGGGGACATTGCCTTAACAATTGCTTGTTCAACGCTTTCCTTTACAACCGGACGGTAGTTTACCGAAAGGTAATATATGGGACAAGTAAACTGGACGTGTTGCTTTCCAAATACAAGGTTAGCAAGTGGGTGACACAAAACCGCAAGTTTTGAGCTAAAATTTTCAAATCTGAAACCCACCAAACCCACAAAAATATTTTGCAAACACCGGTAAAGGGTTATTCCGGAAAGCTTATCTAGGGTAAAAACTAGATTTAATTTTCAAAAGATCAAATGTTTTCATAAAGATCCAATTTCCTTAATGGATCTAAATTTTTATAGTCATGTGGGACTGTAAACCATTTCGTTACTACTATTGTTTATACCGCCGTATAGAAATCACTGATGTACAAAGTGTGAAGAATAAAGAAGTGATTCTAGTATTTCAAGACTATATTGCTTGAGGACAAGCAACGCTCAAGTCTGGGAATATTTGATAATGCTAAAAACGAACATATATTTCATAGCATTATTCCTCAAGAAAGACAAGCTTTTAGTTGCAATTGTTCTATTTACAAGTGATATTCGTTTAAATAATAAAAGATGAAGACAAAAGACAGATTCGACGAATTGAAGACGCAAACGACCAAAAAGCTCAAAAGTACAAAATACAATCAAAGAGGTTCCAATTATTGATAAGAAACGTCTCGAAATTACAAGAGTACAAGATTCAAAACGCAAAGTACAAAATATAAAATTGTACGCAAGGACGTTCGAAAATCCGGAACCGGGGCCAGAGTCAATTCTCAACGCTCGACGCAACGGACTAAAAATTACAAGTTAACTATGTATATAAATATAATATAATATATAATTAATTATATTAATTATATATATATATTATATTTATAAATAAATCGTCGGCAAGAAAGTCTCTAAAAGCTGGTGAGCTGTATTTACAAACTCCGCGACTCGCAGAGTTTGAAGGCAAAATAGGCCGCGAGTCGCGGAGCCCCAAAATTTGAAACTCCCTATAAAGCCAACCGAATTCTGATCATTTTTCATCCATCATATATCATTCTCTCTATCTATATACGTAAAATATATATATATAATTTATATTTTAATTTTAATTTTAATTTTAATCCTAATAATAAGGGTATGTTAGCGAATATTGTAAGGGTGTAAGTCGAAATTCTGTCCGTGTAACGCTACGCTATTTTTAATCATTGTAAGTTATGTTCAATCTTTTTACATTAATGTCTCGTAGCTAAGTTATTATTATGCTTATTTAAAACGAAGTAATCATGATGTTGGGCTAATTACTAAAATTGGGTAATTGGGCTTTGTACCATAATTGGGGTTTGGACAAAAGAACGACACTTGTGGAAATTAGACTATGGGCTATTAATGGGCTTTATATTGGTTTAACTGAATGATAGTTTGTTAATGTTAATATAAAGATTTATAATTGGGCGTCCCTATAAATTACCATATACACTCGATCGGACACGATGGGCGGGGTATTTATATGTATGAATAATCGTTCATTTAACCGGACACGGGAATGGATTAATAGTCACTAGAATAATTAAAACAGGGGTGAAATTATGTACAAGGACACTTGGTATAATTGATAACAAAATATTAAAACCTTGGATTACACCTAGTCGACATCCTGGTGTAATTATTAAACAAAGTATTAAAATCTTGTTACAGTTTAAGTCCCCAATTAGTTGGAATATTTAACTTCGGGTATAAGGATAATTTGACGAGGACACTCGCACTTTATATTTATGACTGATGGACTGTTATGGACAAAAACCAGACGGACATATTAAATAATCCAGGACAAAGGACAATTAACCCATGGGCATAAAACTAAAATCAACACGTCAAACATCATGATTACGGAAGTTTAAATAAGCATAATTCTTTTATTTCATATTTAATTTCCTTTATTTTATATTTAATTGCACTTCTAATTATCGCATTTTTATTGTTATTTTATTTAATTGCACTTTTAATTATCGTACTTTTTAATTATCGCAAGTTTATTTTATCGCACTTTTATTATTCGCAATTTCATTATCGTTATTTACTTTACGCTTAAATTTAAGTCTTGTATTTATATTATTTTACATTTGGTTTTAATTGCGACTAAAGTTTTAAAATCGACAAACCGGTCATTAAACGGTAAAACCCCCCTTTATAATAATATATTACTTATATATATATTTGTATTTTTATAAAAGTAAACTAATATAGCGTTAAGCTTTGTTTAAAGAGCTCCCTGTGGAACGAACCGGACTTACTAAAAACTACACTACTCTACGATTAGGTACACTGCCTATAAGTGTTGTAGCAAGGTTTAAGTATATCCATTCTCTAAATAAAATAAATATCTTGTGTAAAATTGTATCGTATTTAATAGTATTTTCTGCTAAATTTAATAGCTATTTTATACCTCTCTGCTAAAACATCAAGTTCCATTTTTAAACTCTAAAAATATTTTGGGATGAGAATACATGCATTTTATGTTTTACGCCAAGGACACAAGTACTTAAAATATATTTTACGTTGAGTTGTACCACCTTGCATATCTTCCCTAATAGCTTGGTAACTAATATTTACATGTTATAAGAACATGTAAGCGCGAATCCTATTGATAAATCTATCGGGTTTGACAACCCCAACTGGGCTAGTTGCTCTAGTATCGTAAACAGTTGCATAGTACTTCATTTTTACTACACTTGGTACAGTGTAGGGAGATTTCATAATAAAGGGAATATGCCACATTAATGGTTAAGTATGGTTACCGAAGCGCTCAACAACTTATAGAATACTTTTATACACTTGCGAGTGTACATATATATTTATAATTATGAAATCTTGTAATCTATATTTATATCGATGCTAAACCTATATATCTCACCAACCTTTGTGTTGACTGTTTAAGCATGTTTATTCTCAGGTCCTTAAGAAAGTCTTTCGCTGTTGCATCATCTGAGCAAGCTGTGCATAGAGTCTCATGTTTTTGTTTAAATGAAGTGTTGCATTCAATAAAACCTTCGTCATGTATTATATTCGACTGCTATGTCACTTGTGTAGTATTTGAAAACCGATGTATTTTGGGGATTATTTCTTAAATAATCACCACTTGTTTAAAACATGCATTATGTATAATAATGATGTGCTTTTTATGAAACGAATGCAATATTTTCTAAAACGTATCATATAGAGGTCAAATACCTCGCTATGGGACCAATGAGAACGTACTGCGTTTATAGTAATATGGACGGGTCATTTCAGTTGGTATCAGAGCGGTGGTCTTAGCGAACCAGGTCATGCATTAGTGTGTCTAACTGATAGTTGTTAGGATGCTTTAGTGAGTCTGGACTTCGACCTTATCTTCATATTAAAAGTTTTGCTTATCATTCTTGTCGAAAATTACCTGTTTATCATCTTAAGTCTAGATGCGTCTTACTACAATTATTGCATAGGTAGTGTATAGACACATATTCATATCTTATCATATCTATCACGGTAGACTTTGCCTGGCATCTTCCGTAAATTCCTTTGTAACTTATTCGATTTTGGTATTAAATATACATATGTAAATTATGTATTAAGAATATCAATCTAAGTCCTAAATCTTTTTCATATCAACAAACATTCCTCTAAACGTGTAAGGCGGATTCTTCACAAAGCTCGAGTTCATCGGATTCTAAAAGCTATTCCGATATGGAATTTCATTTAAGCTCCGAGAGCAGTCTAACCGTAATGAACCAACCAATTAGTCATCACCTCTTCTGGATGAATTAGGGGTGGGTTCGTGGACGAATTAATCAATTTAGACAATAAGAAGGCGATCTGTTTCATGAATCTAATTCGCCTCTCGGTGGAGAACATGAGGCACTTACCGGCGAACCCGTTCGTAACACCGTTTTCTCTCTCCTTTCCAGGATATACCGCAACGAGTATAATATTACTAATATTATTGAGGCTATCCGACCTTTACTCCGTATCTTGCATGGTGAATTATTTAGTAAAAAAAATAAAAATTTACTGTCATGAAAAGCAAAACTTCATTAGCAAGTGCATCCTACATCATTTCATTCCCTTTATAAAGCTCTTGACCTCTCTTTTTATTCAAGAAACTTTAAAAATCTTCTTTCACAATACAAAACAAAACAAATTCTCATCATCTATACTCACATCAAACCACTACCAGCACCAGCAGCAGCAGTACCAACAACATCACAAGCCTCAACATCGCAAGCCGCATTACAAGCATCAACATCATACGCACCGCAGACACTGAGGGATACCAACAATAATGAGTGATGAAGTATTAATTCATTATTTCATTTACGTTGAAGAAATATTCCGCGGCGATTATGTAAACTCTAAAGTTTTAGGGATTATTCATTTCTAGTTCCAAACGTAAACCAAATGAGATTAATATAATATTAACTCATTAAATCCATATTATATCTGAAGAAAATATACATACATATATTTTCATAAAGACTGTAATAAAAATTCTTTTGTACGAAATATTACTTGTGAAATTTTATTTTAACGGGTAGGTAATACCCGAGAAATACTTAAGTTCACATTAATATGTTACACTGTACATTTTCAATGATGTTTAGACAATATTTAATTATACTCTATCCTTTCATAGCAATATACATCATTTCACAAAATTCATGACAACCATTTTCCATACCAATTCAATTACATATTCTGATTTTGACAGATCAAAATTCAAGTCAAGATTTAAGAAGTGCCATCAATCTTAAATTCCTACATCCTTCAAAATCATACTTTAAATTCAAACTATACTAGAACATCACTTTCATTCACAGGACTCATAAAGATATTCGTATCATTCAAGATTCACGATGAATTCATTATACGGATATTGACGATGACAACCTGCGTCTAAACCCTTTAAAATTCTTGAAAACATCTCAACTAAGGAACAATCTAAAGAATGAACCAATCACACGATACATACGAAGAATATATGCATATAGATATGCATTCGGAGGACACTTGAACCTAAGTTCAACACGTATCTGTGTCAGATCCTTTAGCATTATTATTACCCAAAATAACTTTACAATCCCTTTTCAAAATAGTGAATTTTGTCACAGCTCCAAAAAGATAACTTCGACTTTTCATCCGGAGTAGCCTTATTATAACCTTGATATATACGTTGTCTTTTTGCCATCGTTACTGGGGAAACTTTTATATTCCACCACATTAGTAGTAAGCTTACCAGCAACTTTATTGCTCTTTGACTTAAATCTCTCTGAAAGATCAATATAAAACCTTATCATGTACCCATCTACATCTTGTAACAATAATTGTCATACCAAACCCCAGGAAGCATCAATAATTATTCTTGAATCTCACATATACATATAACGTTATCCCTTAGAATTATAATTCTAAAATCCGGAATAGCACTTCAGCCTACGAATCAGTACTATGAAGTTTTGAAAAAGCTGAATGAAGTAGAAGAAACTGTAGACAACCGTAACAGTCAAAAGTTGATGATAAAAAATATTGTGTTAGCAAAGCACAGAAAAAGAGAAGGTTTGGAACTGGAAAACAGATTGAGCAAACCCTGAAGGAGGCCATGGACAAATCACAAGGACTAAATCTGCATTCAAAGAATCCAAATGATTCAGTGGCTGCTGAAGTCTTTAGCGAATACCTTGCTCCTTACTCTAAACCCTTATGAACAATATTCTTCATCATCCTCTGATATTAGATATTCTAAGATATCATCATATCTTTCATTATAAATATCCTCCATATTTCTGAAGATATTTTCATAACTATTCTTATCTGAAATAATTCATCTTTTCGTGCTATCTATGTTACATCATAAAAGAAACTATTTTAGTTTCTAAATTCTGGAAACTTTGAGTTTAAAATATGAATGTTTTGAAGTAGTGTTAGGAACTGAAGCATGAGTTAGTATAATATAATGACACTTGATCAACGTGATTATATTACAGTAAGTCATGCTAAGTTTCTAAATGGAACGTAATGATTCACAGACCATAATGTCATCATGTGCCATGTTACATGACTCTTACATTCAATCTAATCTCTAAACATATCAAGAACATATTCTATTGAAATTTCTATCTTTTCCTTTGGATTTTGGTAATTTCACAAGTAAAATTGTGCTATTACAATTTCTCTCTTAGAGCATCAGCTATGTTCATTCCGAATTTCATATCTATGAATTCTAGATCATTATTCGCTTGACTTGAAGTCGAGAAAAGAAGACGAAAGCATGAAACTCCAAAATATAAGGAAAAATATAAGCACAAAGACACACAGAAATTACAAACTGTGTATATCGATGCGTATAGAAATATAAAGACACGGAAAAACTAAGAACACTATAAACCCAAGAGCATAGTAGAAATTAACGGATTCCTCTGGTGGAAGATGAAAAAAAAGAATGACAGATGTGATAGTCAAGAATATATCAAGAATTAAAACTGGATGGAGCATATTGACGAATGTTTTAGAAGTACGAAGAAAGGAAGAAAGTATAAAAGATGGGAGATGTGGAAATAAGGAAACGTAGGAGGTTGATTGATAGTAAAATATCCGACAGAGAAATCGAGACAGATTATTGCATTAAATCGAAGAGGATCATAATTTCCTTAATCGCCGAAGAATCAAATCTTATATAGATTATAAAGATTTTCTTTATTCCGGAGATCAACCGTGATGATGTCAAAAGATAAGACGAATCCCTATTTTCTCATTTCACTCTTTTACGATAGCTTCACTCATACGTTTCGAGTAATCGAATTATTTTATTCATATTTCTCAATCATGATAAAACCCTATAAATCAACTTATATTCATCATAATAACATTCTTATTGTTAGCCATGACGACCTCGATCAAATTTCGGGACGAAATTTCTTTAACGGGTAGGTACTGTGACGACCCGGAAATTTCCGACCAAATTTAAACTTAATCTTTATATAATTCTGACTTGATAAGCAATGAATTTTAATAAATCTTGAACCTCCGGAAAGAGTTTTACACAAGCTTTTGGTCACCCTTTTATTCCGACGATTCACGAACGTCATAACTTGATTTAATTGTTTAATTATTGTGTGTATATATGGATTTATATATATTTAACTTTAAAATATGATAATTAAATATCTCATTAAGTATTTTATCAAAAATCATATATTGGGTGGATGCCGGGATTTTTCCAAATCTGTCCACCGACACAAAAAGAGGGTAAAGCTCTAAAAATTACTACTTGAGATGAACTTTTCGAATAGGTTTTGTAAAATTTACTTCTTAAGAAATCCATAACAATTTGATTCACTTTAAACGGAGTTGTAATGAATATTTGGCGAGCAAAACAAAATCTGCTAAAATTAACGTTGTATGGACGAAATTTATATTATAAAAACTATATTAACCATATCCTTGTTTACTTTTCCTATATCCTATATATATATATATATATATATATATATATATATATATATATATATATATATATATATATATATATATATATATATATATATATATATATATATATATATATATATATATATATATATATATATTTGGACATGTTATCATTAGTATAACAAAATATTATAATCTTGGTTAATTCTGTGATTGTATATATGTATAATAATATTCTTGGTACGTCCTAACACAATAAGTATACAATACGTTTTGATAAATCCTAAGACAATACGTACACAATACGTCTTAGTTAATTCTAAGACAATACGTATACAATACGTCTCTGGGTTGATGCAAAGACAATACGTATACAATACGTCATGGGGTAATTCTAAGATTATATATATATATATATATATATATATATATATATATACCGATTATTGGACTGTTGGAATTTTCGGACTATTTTGGACTACTAACAAAAGACTACTAACAATGGACTACTAACATAAAATGTTAAAAATTATTATATAAGTATTCTATGAACTTGCTTTATTTTATTCATATGTCGTATTATTATCTGAATCGTTATTATTGTTACAGGTTCGTGAATCCAAGGACGACGGTCATATTTTTAATAAGTTGAAAACTTATTATTAATATACTTTTACTACTGTGAGTATATAGTCCCATCTTTAAACTCTAAAAATATTTTGAGATGAGAATACATGCATTTTATGTTTTATGCCATGGACACAAGTACTTAAAATATATTCTACGTTGAGTTGTACCACCTTGCGTATCTTCCCTAATAGCTTGGTAACTAATATTTACATGTTGTAAGAACATCTAAGCGCGAATCCTATTGATAGATCTATCGGGTTTGACCACCCCAACCGGGATAGTCACTCTAGTATCATAAACGGGTGCATAGTACTTCGTTTTTACTACACTTGGTACAGTGTAGGAAGATTTCATAATAAAGGGAATATGCCACATTAATGGTTAAGTATGGTTACCGAAGCGCTCAACAACTTATAGAATACTTTTATACACTTGCGAGTGTACATATATTTATAACTATGAAATCTTGTTGTCTATATTTATATCGATGCTAAACCTATATATCTCACCAACCTTTGTGTTGACTGTTTAAGCATGTTTATTCTCAGGTCCTTAAGAAAGTCTTCCGATGTTGCATCATCTGAGCAAGCTGTGCATGGAGTCTCATGTTTTTGTTTAAATGAAGTGTTGCATTCAATAAAACATTTGTCATGTATTATATTCGACTGTTACGTCACTTGTGTAGTATTTGGAAACCGATGTATTTTGGGAATTATTTCTTAAATAATCGCCCACTTGTTTAAAACATGCATTATGTATAATAATGATGTGCTTTTTATGAAACGAATGCAATATTTTCTAAAACGTATCATATAGAGGTTAAACACCTCGCTATGGGACCAATGAGAACGTACTGCGTTTATAGTAATATGGACGAGTTGTTTCACATTACCATGGATTTCATTACAAAGTTACCAAAGATGGCGAGAACCCAATTTGATACGATTTGGGTGATAGTTGATCGATTGACGAAGAGTGCCTTGTTTCTTCCCATTCGAGAAACGATATCGTCGGAGACTTTGTCTAAGTTGTTTATCAAAGAGGTGATATCAAGGCATGGGGTTCCTATATCTATTGTTTCGGATCGAGATACTCATTTCACTTCTTGGTTTTGGAATAAGTTTCATGAAGATATGGGTACTCAATTGAAGATGAGCACGGCGTATCATCCTCAAACGGACGGTCACACCGAGCGTACGAATCAAATGTTGGAGGATATGTTACGGGCGTGTGTTATTGATTTCGGTGGTAGTTGGGATGAGCACTTACCTTTGGTGGAATTCTCGTACAACAATAGCTATCATGCTAGTATTGGAATGCCACCGTATGAGATACTTTATGGGCGTAGGTGTTGAACTCCTATATGTTAGGGGTAAAGTGGGACAAAGGGAAATCGGGAGTACCAATTTGGTTTTAGAGATGAATAGTAGGATTGAGATGATTCGGTCTCGACTTAAGGCGGCGCAAGATAGACAAAAATCTTATGCCGATAAACGAAGGTGACCGATTAAGTTCCAAGAAGGTGAGATGGTAATACTTAAAGTTTCGCCGTGGAATGGTATTATTCGGTTTCGAAAACGAGGAAAGTTAGCTCCTCGGTTTATTGGGCCTTTCAAAATTTTAACTCGTGTTGGTGAGGTTGCTTATAGACTAGAGTTACCCGAAGAGCTTGCGGGAATCCATAACACATTTCATGTTTCCCATCTCCCTAAGTGTCTTGCGGATGACTCGAATTGGGTGCCGTTGGATGAGATCGCTCTAAATAACAAATTAGAGTATGTTGAAGAACCGATACCCATTCTTGATGAAAAGGTTAAAATGTTGCGTAACAAAGAGGTGAGGACTTTTAAGGTTCAATGGCGACATCAAAAGGGTTCCGAGTTTATGTGGGAATCCGAAGAGTTTGTTTTGGTTCATCTTCCGGCTTGTCATGCGGCTTGGATCGCGAGGACGCGTTCCAATTCAAGTGGGGGAGAGTTGTAACACCCCATTTTTCCTCATATATGTTCCAAGGTACGTATGTAACCTTTCTAACGTTTAACCTTAATCGTGATCGTTGTAGATAGTTTAAAAATGTTAGAGTTGGGTGAAACTGGGAAACCATCGCGTTTAAAGGTGTTATGTCGCGATCTGGTTCATCACGATACGCGACACACTTGGTTGGGATGCGACGACATGAAACCCCAGGAAGTGAGTTGTTTATCGCGTTTTGGAGCAGTTTGTCGCGTGTTAGTCATCACGAAACGCGACAATAGGTCACGTAACGCGACAGCAACGCTGAATTGTCAATTTTGACCTGTTTTAATAGGATCTTTTGGGGGTGTTTTGGTCTTTTCACTTATAGACGGTTTTAGATCTTAAAAACGGATGCAAGGGTTATCCTAACCTCATTAAACACTTCTTCATCTACCCACATTCAATTTAGAGAGAGAGAGAGCTTGAGTTTTAGAGTGAGAAAGCTCACTTTGAGGGAGAAGGAGACCAAATCTCACCCGAGTCCAAGTTTCAAAGTTGTTCCCTACGTCTCTAGCTACGTTGTGATAGTGTTGGTAAGTCTTAACTCTGTGTTTTGAGTTTAATTTGATTTATGGCTAGGGTTTGTTCAATTGGGACCTGTAAGACCCATTTGGGGGTTAAATGAGTGAACTTGGGTTAAATTGATGTAAGGAAACCCTAAGGTTTTGTAATCTAGGGTTTGGTCTTGTAATTTGGTTTTTGTAAGTATTAATTGTGTTGTAGATCACTAACACACTTGTGAGTTAGTGAAAGGGTGTTAATGGGTTTAAGTTTGACTAAATTGTGAGTCTAAATATTAAAATGGGTCAAATGGGTAATGGTTGACCTAGTTGGGTAAGATGGGTATGAAATACCCTAAGTTTGTGTTAGTTGGTGTTATGAGACTTTAATCACTAGCCTTTAGTGATTTATGATGAGTCTTGATCTAATTGGGGGGTTTCGGTGTAAATGGGTCATTAAATGCACATGAGTTAATTGTTGGTGTTTAGTCCAACGAGTTGGTGTATTGAATGTGTACTTAATGTATTAGGTACTTCACCTTGAAGCTTGCGGATTTGCATAATCATCACCTAGGCGTTAAGGTGAGTGGGATATTTATGCATGTATGTATATAGTATATTTATTTATATGCCATGACATGATCCACGGAGCCGGAAGTGCCATAGTGTGTGTGAGTGTGCTATGATGTGAACCACGAAGCTGGTGACATCATGGTACGTGTATTGCGATGTGAACCACGGAGCCGGTAACATCAAAGTGTGAACCATGGAGCCGGTAGTACTATAAAATGAGGTGTGAACCACAGAGCCGGTAACACCGAAGTGTGAACCAAGGAGCCGGTAGCACTATAAAAGAGTATGAATCAAATGCGTAGTAACGTAAACCAAGGAGCCGGTAGCGTCATAGCATTACGTATGGTGTGAACCATGGAGTCGGTAGCACCATGACGCGTGTATGGTTAACCATATAGTCTGTGTATGTATTGTAGTGTATATATGCTATTGTTTATGCTAGTTGCGGTAATGGAGGTTATTAGCTTTATACTTGGAGTTTGTATGCTAATATTATATTGCTAGCATGTTTGTGGTATGTGAGTGGGTGGTTGCAAGTACGTATATTATATATGCATGTGTATACTTATTGCACTCACTAAGCGTTAGCTTACCCCTCTCGTTGTTTACTTTTTTTAGGTACAAGTTTGGAGAAGGGTAAGGGGGTTGCCGGGAATTAGACATTCCCATGTTGGTTGCTAGATGAAGCTTTTGGAAGTTGACTTAGTGTTTTTGGTAGTTTAGCCCCAAACCATGTTCGGGCGTTGTTTGGTTTAAAACTATCATTTAATGGGTCGAACTTGTAAACACTTGATTAAAGGCCTTTGTTTAAACGAGTTGTATGAAACGGTTTACATTATGTAACCATTTAAATGGCGTGTTAATGGTTTATTATAAAAAAAAAAAAATTGTCGGGTTGCATACGGGTTGGGTTGTTTCAAGTGGTATCAGAGCATGGTCTAAGGGATTTAGGCGACTTGAGATATAGGTGCCTAGACTTAGACTTTATTGTGTATGCGTTTTATGCGGGACTTGTAGGAGACGGGTCGGACCGGGATTGGTTAAGCGCCTAGGTGTATGTGAACTAACCTTGCGCTACTTGTTTTGTATTGTAATTGCAATCATTAAGCGAGATAGACGTTGTACTAGCAAGTTAATGCAATGTGCTCGCGTAATAATGTCTAGCTACGATTGTTACGGGTGCAAATCGTGTCAAACAAGCGATGTACGACGATTGTTGAGCAAGATGGGGCGGTGAGGTGTATGTGTATATTTATGTCACGTCTTTTTGTCTCGTTTTTTAATCTATTCCGTTTTATAGAATGAAGATGAGAAACGGACAAGACACCAATGACGAAAGTACGAGCGAGGACGCCGAGTTCACGGCCAAAGTTGAGGCCATTATGCAAAGACGTCATGCGGCCTTTTTGGAGGACGTTAAGAAGATGTTCTTATATTCGATTGACGAGCAAGTAGTCAATCTAGTCAAGGAACAAGTAAAGGTTGTTCTTCACGAAGACAATGTGGGAAGACGAGACTTTTACTACAAAAATTTCAAAGATGCTCAACCTCCCACTTTTGAGGGGGAACGGGATCCACTAAATAGCAATCGTTGAATCTCCGATATGGAGGGGGCTTTTTGTACATGTGAATGCCCTCTCGATAAGAAGACGGGGTATGGTAGTAGCATGTTAAGGGGTGATGCCAAGATGTGGTGGGACGAAAAGATTCGGCTTTATGGTGAAGAACAATGTATGGAATTCACGTGGGATGAATTCAAAACGGAGTTTTTTAAGGAGTATCGAACTTCGGTCAATCTTTCTAGGCTTAAGGATGAGTTACGTGCTCTAAGGCAAGGGTCAATGGATTTGAACACTCTCAAGTCCACTTTCTTGTCAAAGACCCAATTTTGCCCGGAGTATGTCGGTAATGATCACATGTTGAAGGAATACTTCTATCGAACCTTGAACGACAACTATCAAGAGAAGATTAGTATAAACTCGATGAAAATTTTTGATGTGTTGTTCGATATGGCCAAGGGTTTTGAGTTGCTCATTTTGAGAAAGAGTGGCTTTACTTTTGGCAAAAGGAAGTTTGAAGCTACTAGTCATTCCAACAAGAAAAATAAAGGTACGAGTGAGAGTGTGGGTAGTGTAAAGAAGGGTGCGTCCGGGGGTTATGGAACTAAATGGTATAATTGTGTACGACAAGGACACATGGCTCGTGATTGTACAAACGCATCTTCAATACCAAAGCTCACTTGCTACAATTGTCAAAGGTAAGGGCACCGAAGGACTGAATGTCTTGAGTTGCGGGGTGATAAAGTTAAGAAGTTGGAGAAAGCGGCGGGTACGGCTCGGGGGCAAAATTATTTGATGACCAATGATGAGGCCAAGTGTCACGACCCGAAAATTTTTGACTAATTTTGAACCGAACTCACGATACGATTTCATAATTCTGACATAATAAGCAAAGTCTGTTATGTTGAGTCTCAAAAATTTTGAACTATTTTATATATTCATTTGACATTCGACCATTCCCGACGATTCACGAACAACTATTTGTAAATGGTTACATATATATTTAATATATATATATATATAAATATGTATATAAATATTTCTTGTAAATATATAAAATTATAATAAATTTAATTGTTTAAAAATATATAATATATTTACTTTAGTAGTTAAACTGCTATTTAAAACTGTTTATATATAGAACGAGATTATATTAAAAATAAATGATTTCAAGCTTAAATAGTAAACAATTGGGATACTCGGTTGGCATTTCATTAATATTCATATAGATCTAATACGAGTTTATGAAAGATTAAGATAAAAGTTGGGCTGTAAATTGATTACGAAGATTTTAGATTTGTTAAAAATATTTTTACATTTTTAAGTTTAAATATTAGTACTCCCTACATATAAATTGGAACAGAAAATAAATAATTATCTAATCTTTTTGATCAGTTTCAAACAGTTAATGAGTGAAATAATTAAATTTATTTAATCTAAAAATTTGGGATTTTTAGGAACACTTTTATAGTTTATCTGTTTAGCAATGGACTCGATATACTATCCCTACTAAAGTGTCGGTAGATAAAATACAAACACAGGCAACTAGTGGAATTTTACTGTTTTTAAATTGAATTCATGCCCACTTCACTGTACTAAATTTCTATGATTGTGAAATAAGAATTAATATTATATTAGTAATTATTATTATTGTTATATTATTATTATTAATTATTATTACTATGATTTCAGTGACTTATATAATTATATATAGATTGAGGGTGATACACATATATATGCATTTAGTCATAAAACTTGCAAACCAACATGGCAACCATTACCACCTTGGCTTACCATCACTTTCAACATCATTTAGCCATTCACAACCATCGTATGCCTCCACCTTGCCACGACCACCATTACTCGCCACCACCATCAAGAACAACCATCCCTCTCACTACCTCTCTATCTTCTCCTTCTTGCTTTCTTTTCGGGAACCATCATCAATAATCACACCACCGGTTCATCACCACCTTCATAATTTTCGTGAACATATCTTCCATCACTGCCACTATCGATCTCCACCCTTCGACCTATCGAAGAACCATCACCTTATCACCATACTAACATCCATCAACACCATCTGTTCTACTTACGGCTACAACCTTATCTTTATTATTCACCATCGAGCCACCCTTCAACCACCACCACCGTCAATGATCACCACACTAAATCACCACAACCGCCACCGTCGCCTACTTTAACACCACCACCTTTCACCTTGATTAAACCGAGAGAAAACCCTAAACACATCACACCATCGAAACCCAATTATAAGCATCACCAATCTGCAGCTTGTTGCAGCCTCTGATTTCTGTTTCCATTCGAACACCCTTGAGCTACATATTGTCATCCTACTGCTACTATATAGCTGTTTATTCGCTGATAATAGAAGAAGATAACGATGATTATGATAATACGATCCTGATGAAGAAAAGATGATAAGGATACGATTCTATTATGACTCGTTGATACCTGCGTATCGTTTCTGTTTCTATTCTACTTCTGTGTAAATGATTAAGAGATGATGATGATTGATGTGAGCTTGAAGATGACGGATAGTGATTGTGTTCAAAGTTGCTGCACTCTTGTTTCAGTCGACTTATGAAGCTGCAAATTTTACTATTACGAGTCAGATGGGTTGCTTTTGTTTAGTGAACGAGATGATGAGAAGGAAGAAGATGGTGAGCTGTAAAAATATTTGGATAGCGAGGGTTATATTTTTTTTTTGTCGACCTTAAATCCCTACTGTGACGATTTGGATTTAAACTGGGCTTGTAAATCTGTAGTTGGACTGCTATACTTCTATTCAGTTGGGCTGAGTGTGAGTTGTATTGTTGGGTCGTAACCTTTTTGCTGTTGGGCTAAAAAAGATTAGCCAAATGGGTTAAATAAAATTTGTCTTCAAATCTAATCAGAAAAATAAAAGTGGAAGGGTGGTTTGATGTGGTGTTGGGGTAGTGAGAGATCGCGGGTTCGAGCCCGAGCATAGTCATTATTTTTGGAACTTTTTCTTGAGGTAGTTTTACTTATTTTTATTATTACTCTTAGTGTTATTATTATTATTATTATTATTATTATTATTATTATTATTATTATTATTATTATTATTA
The DNA here is from genome assembly GCF_046630445.1 of Rutidosis leptorrhynchoides. Classification (NCBI taxonomy): domain Eukaryota; kingdom Viridiplantae; phylum Streptophyta; class Magnoliopsida; order Asterales; family Asteraceae; genus Rutidosis; species Rutidosis leptorrhynchoides. The sequence continues at coordinate 221,958,157 of NC_092338.1, read as the reverse complement.
TTATTATTATTATTATTATTATTATCATTATTATTATCATTATTATTAATATTGTTATTATTAAAATAGGTATTAACATATAACATTTTACTTATTAGTATTATCATTATTATTAGTATTATTATTATTATCATAAAAAGTTACAACTTCTTACTTATTATTTATTAATATTATTTTATCAAATAACTACTAGTTATATAAAACTATACTTAACACATAAAACATAACTATATTTTATTTAAAATACATAAAATGAATATATTTTTGAAACATATATGTATTAATATAAAATTGACATCATTGATAAATATATATGTATATAAATTTGTCCGATTACAAAATAGGTATTAATATATATAACTAATATAGGTTCGTGAATCCGAGGTCAACCCTACACTTGTTAAATGACGTCATATGTATTTTTACTACAAAATACAGTATGGTGAGTTTCATTTGCTCCCTTTTTAATTGCTTTTGCAATATATATTTTTGGGCTGAGAATACATGCGTTGTTTTATAAATGTTTTATGAAATAGGCACAAGTACTAAAACTAATTCTACGTGGGTTTAAACCAGAAATATACCCTTAGCTTGGTAACATTAAACTACTTGTCTATGTACGGTAGGTGCGAATCCTAAAGATAGATCTATTGGGCCTGACAAACCCCATCCTGACTATGGGATGCTTTAGTACTTCGAGGTTATTTTAAACAGACCTGATCTGGTGTACTTCAGAGGGTAAAATATGAACGTTAAAGCTTGTTACCGGGTGCCTACAGCTTATAGAATACTTTTACACACTTGTGAGTGTACATATATTTATAAACGGAAATCTTGTGGTCTATCAAAATGATGAATTTTATTGTTTTATGATAAACTTATGAACTCACCAACCTTTTGGTTGACACTTGAAAGCATGTTTATTCTCAGGTATGAAAGAAATCTTCCGCTGTGCATTTACTCATACTATATGGAGTCGTTCATGGCATATAGAAGTCAGAACCTCAGAATGGGACCAACTGTTGAAGAATTCGTCCAGATGGATTAGGACGGGTCATTACAGGTGGTATCAGAGCGGTTGTCTTAGCGAACCAGGTCTTGCATTAGTGTGTCTAACTGATAGTTGTTTAGATGCATTAGTGAGTCTGGACTTCGACCGTTTCTGCATGTCAAAAGTTTTGCTTATGTCAAAAGTTGTCTTAGTGAAATGTCCCGATCTTATTGATTAAAAATGTTCAATATTAATTGATTTCGTTGCGAGGTTTTGACCTCTATATGAGACGTTTTTCAAAGACTGCATTAATTTTTAAAACAAACCATAACCTTTATTTCATAAATAAAGGTTTAAAAAAACTTTACGTAGATTATCAAATAATGATAATCTAAAATATCCTGTTTACACACGACCATTACATAATGGTTTACAATACAAATATGTTACATCGAAATCAGTTTCTTGAATGCAGTTTTTATACAATATCATACAAACATGGACTCTAAATCTTGTCCTTATTTTAGTATGCAACAGCGGAAGCTCTTAGTATTCACCTGAGAATAAACATGCTTTAAACGTCAACAAAAATGTTGGTGAGTTATAGGTTTAACCTATATATATCAAATCGTAACAATAGACCACAAGATTTCATATTTCAATACACATCCCATACATAGAGATAAAAATCATTCATATGGTGAACACCTGGTAACCGACATTAACAAGATGCATATATAAGAATATCCCCATCATTCCGGGACACCCTTCGGATATGATATAAATTTCGAAGTACTAAAGCATCCGGTACTTTGGATGGGGTTTGTTAGGCCCAATAGATCTATATTTAGGATTCGCGTCAATTAGGGTGTCTGTTCCCTAATTCTTAGATTACCAGACTTAATAAAAAGGGGCATATTCGATTTCGATAATTCAACCATAGAATGTAGTTTCACGTACTTGTGTCTATTTTGTAAATCATTTATAAAACCTGCATGTATTCTCATCCCAAAAATATTAGATTTTAAAAGTGGGACTATAACTCACTTTCACAGATTTTTACTTCGTCGGGAAGTAAGACTTGGCCATTGTTGATTCACGAACCTATAACAATATATACATATATATCAAAGTATGTTCGAAATATATTTACAACACTTTTAATATATTTTGATGTTTTAAGTTTATTAAGTCAGCTGTCCTCGTTAGTAACCTACAACTAGTTGTCCACAGTTAGATGTACAGAAATAAATCGATAAATATTATCTTGAATCAATCCACGACCCAGTGTATACGTATCTCAGTTTTGATCACAACTCAAACTATATATATTTTGGAATCAACCTCAACCCTGTATAGCTAACTCCAACATTCACATATAGAGTGTCTATGGTTGTTCCGAAATATATATAGATGTGTCGACATGATAGGTCAAAAAATTGTATACGTGTCTATGGTATCTCAAGATTACATAATATAAAATACAAGTTGATTAAGTTATGGTTGGAATAGATTTGTTACCAATTTTCACGTAGCTAAAATGAGAAAAATTATCCAATCTTGTTTTACCCATAACTTCTTCATTTTAAATCCGTTTTGAGTGAATCAAATTGATATGGTTTCATATTGAACTCTATTTTATGAATCTAAACAGAAAAAGTATAGGTTTATAGTCAGAAAAATAAGTTACAAATCGTTTTTGTAAAGGTAGTCATTTCAGTCGAAAGAACGACGTCTAGATAACCATTTTAGAAAACATACTTCCACTTTGAGTTTAACCATAATTTTTGGATATAGTTTCATGTTCATAATAAAAATCATTTTCTCAGAATAACAACTTTTAAATCAAAGTTTATCATAGTTTTTAATTAACTAACCCAAAACAGCCCGCAGTGTTACTACGACGGCGTAAATCAGGTTTTACGGTGTTTTTCGTGTTTCCAGGTTTTAAATCATTAAGTTAGCATATCATATAGATATAGAACATGTGTTTAGTTGATTTTAAAAGTCAAGTTATAAGGATTAACTATTATTTGCGAACAAGTTTAGAATTAACTAAACTATGTTCTAGTGATTACAAGTTTAAACCTTCGAATAAGATAGCTTTATATGTATGAATCGAATGATGTTATGAACATCATTACTACCTTAAGTTCCTTGGATAAACCTACTGGAAAAGATAAAAATGGATCTAGCTTCAACGGATCCTTGGATGGCTCAAAGTTCTTGAAGCAGAATTATGACACGAAAATAAGTTCAAGTAAGATCATCACTTGAAATAAGATTGTTATAGTTATAGAAATTGAACCAAAGTTTGAATATGATTATTACCTTGTATTAGAATGATAACCTACTGTAAGAAACAAAGATTTCTTGAGGTTGGATGATCACCTTACAAGATTGGAAGTGAGCTAGCAAACTTGAAAGTATTCTTGATTTTATGTAACTAGAACTTGTAGAATTTATGAAGAACACTTAGAACTTGAAGATAGAACTTGAAGATAGAACTTGAGAGAGATCAATTAGATGAAGAAAATTGAAGAATGAAAGTGTTTGTAGGTGTTTTTGGTCGTTGGTGTATGGATTAGATATAAAGGATATGTAATTTTGTTTTCATGTAAATAAGTCATGAATGATTACTCATATTTTTGTAATTTTATGAGATATTTCATGCTAGTTGCCAAATGATGGTTCCCAAATGTGTTAGGTGACTCACATGGGCTGCTAAGAGCTGATCATTGGAGTGTATATACCAATAGTACATACATCTAAAAGCTGTGTATTGTACGAGTACGAATACGGGTGCATACGAGTAGAATTGTTGATGAAACTGAACGAGGATGTAATTGTAAGCATTTTTGTTAAGTAGAAGTATTTTTATAAGTGTATTGAAGTCTTTAAAAAGTGTATAAATACATATTAAAACACTACATGTATATACATTTTAACTGAGTCGTTAAGTCATCGTTAGTCGTTACATGTAAGTGTTGTTTTGAAACCTTTAGGTTAACGATCTTGTTAAATGTTGTTAACCCAATGTTTATAATATCAAATGAGATTTTAAATTATTATATTATCATGATATTATCATGTATGAATATCTCTTAATATGATATATATACATTAAATGTCTTTACAACGATAATCGTTACATATATGTCTCGTTTAAAAATCATAAAGTTAGTAGTCTTGTTTTTACATATGTAGTTTATTGTTAATATACTTAATGATATGTTTACTTATCATAGTTTCATGTTAACTATATATATATCCATATATATGTCATCATATAGTTTTTACAAGTTTTAACGTTCGTGAATCACCGGTCAACTTGGGTGGTCAATTGTCTATATGAAACATATTTCAATTAATCAAGTCTTAACAAGTTTGATTGCTTAACATGTTGGAAACATTTAAACATGTAAATATCAATCTCAATTAATATATATAAACATGGAAAAGTTCGGGTCACTACAGTACCTACCCGTTAAATAAATTTCGTCCCGAAATTTTAAGCTGTTGAAGGTGTTGACGAATCTTCTGGAAATAGATGCGGGTATTTCTTCTTCATCTGATCTTCAAGCTCCCAGGTGAACTCGGGTCCTCTACGAGCATTCCATAGAACCTTAACAATTGGTATCTTGTTTTGCTTAAGTCTTTTAACCTCACGATCCATTATTTCAACGGGTTCTTCGATGAATTGGAGTTTTTCGTTGATTTGGATTTCATCTAACGGAATAGTGAGATCTTCTTTAGCAAAACATTTCTTCAAATTCGAGACGTGGAAAGTGTTATGTACAGCCGCGAGTTGTTGAGGTAACTCAAGTCGGTAAGCTACTGGTCCGACACGATTAATAATCTTGAATGGTCCAATATACCTTGGATTTAATTTCCCTCGTTTACCAAATCGAACAACGCCTTTCCAAGGTGCAACTTTAAGCATGACCATCTCTCCAATTTCAAATTCTATATCTTTTCTTTTAATGTCAGCGTAGCTCTTTTGTCGACTTTGGGCGGTTTTCAACCGTTGTTGAATTTGGATGATCTTCTCGGTAGTTTCTTGTATAATCTCCGGACCCGTAATCTGTCTATCCCCCACTTCACTCCAACAAATTGGAGACCTGCACTTTCTACCATAAAGTGCTTCAAACAGCGCCATCTCAATGCTTGAATGGTAACTGTTGTTGTAGGAAAATTCTGCTAACGGTAGATGTCGATCCCAACTGTTTTCGAAATCAATAACACATTCTCGTAGCATGTCTTCAAGCGTTTGTATCGTCCTTTCACTCTGCCCATCAATTTGTGGATGATAGGCAGTACTCATGTCTAGATGAGTTCCTAATGCTTGCTGTAATGTCTGCCAGAATCTTGAAATAAATCTGCCATCCCTATCAGAGATAATAGAGATTGGTATTCCATGTCTGGAGATGACTTCCTTCAAATACAGTCGTGCTAACTTCTCCATCTTGTCATCTTCTCTTATTGGCAGGAAGTGTGCTGATTTGGTGAGACGATCAACTATTACCCAAATAGTATCAAAACCACTTGCAGTCCTTGGCAATTTAGTGATGAAATCCATGGTAATGTTTTCCCATTTCCATTCTGGGATTTCGGGTTGTTGAAGTAGAACTGATGGTTTCTGATGCTCAGCTTTGACCTTAGAACACATCAAACATTCTCCTACGTATTTAGCAACATCGGCTTTCATACCCGGCCACCAAAAATGTTTCTTGAGATCCTTCTACATCTTCCCCGTTCCAGGATGTATTGAGTATCTGGTTTTATGAGCTTCTCTAAGTACCATTTCTCTCATATCTCCAAATTTTGGTACCCAAATCCTTTCAGCCCTGTACCGGGTTCTGTCTTCCCGAATATTAAGATGCTTCTCCGATCCTTTGGGTATTTCATCCTTTAAATTTCCCTCTTTTAAAACTCCTTGTTGCGCCTCCTTTATTTGAGTAGTAAGGTTATTATGAATCATTATATTCATAGATTTTACTCGAATGGGTTCTCTGTCCTTCCTGCTCAAGGCATCGGCTACCACATTTGCCTTCCCTGGGTGGTAACGAATCTCAAAGTCATAATCATTCAACAATTCAATCCACCTACGCTGCCTCATATTCAGTTGTTTCTGATTAAATATGCGTTGAAGACTTTTGTGGTCGGTATATATAATACTTTTGACCCCATATAAGTAGTGCCTCCAATTCTTTAATGCAAAAACAACCGCGCCTAATTCCAAATCATGCGTCGTATAATTTTGCTCGTGAATCTTCAATTGTCTAGACGCATAAGCAATCACCTTCGTTCTTTGCATTAATACACAACCGATACCTTGCTTTGATGCGTCACAATAAATCACAAAATCATCATTCCCTTCAGGCAATGACAATATAGGTGCCGTTGTTAGCTTTTTCTTCAATAACTGAAACGCTTTCTCTTGTTCATCCTTCCATTCAAATTTCTTCCCTTTATACGTTAATGCAGTCAAGGGTTTTGCTATTCTGGAAAAGTCTTGGATGAACCTTCTGTAGTAACCAGCTAGTCCTAAAAACTGGCGTATGTGTTTTGGAGTTTTCGGGGTTTCCCACTTTTCAACAGTTTCTATCTTTGCCGGATCCACCTTAATACCTTTTTTGTTCACTATGTGATCGAGGAATTGAACTTCTTCCAACCAAAATGCACACTTTGAAAATTTAGCGTACAATTCTTCCTTCCTCAATACTTCTAACACCTTTCTCAAATGTTCACCGTGTTCTTGGTCATTCTTTGAGTAAATAAGTATGTCATAAATGAAAACAATGACAAACTTGTCAAGGTATGGTCCACACACTCGGTTCATAAGGTCCATGAACACAGCTGGTGCATTAGTTAAACCAAACGGCATGACCATAAACTCGTAATGACTGTAACGTGTTCTGAAAGCAGTCTTTGGAATATCATCTTCTTTCACCCGCATTTGATGATACCCGGAACGTAAGTCAATCTTTGAATAAACAGACGAGCCTTGTAGTTGATCAAATAAGTCATCGATTCTCGGTAGTGGGTAGTGGTTCTTGATGGTAAGTTTGTTCAACTCTCGGTAGTCGATACACAACCTGAATGTACCATCTTTCTTCTTGACAAACAAAACAGGAGCTCCCCACGGTGATGTTCTTGGTCGAATGAAACCACGCTCTAAAAGTTCTTGTAATTGGCTTTGCAGTTCTTTCATCTCGCTGGGTGCGAGTCTGTAAGGAGCACGAGCTATTGGTGCAGCTCCTGGTACAAGATCTATTTGAAATTCAACGGATCGATGTGGGGGTAATCCCGGTAATTCTTTTGGAAATACATCGGGAAATTCTTTTGCGACGGGAACATCATTGATGCTCTTTTCTTCAGTTTGTACTTTCTCGACGTGTGCTAGAACAGCATAGCAACCTTTTCTTATTAGTTTTTGTGCCTTCAAATTACTAATAAGATGTAGCTTCGTGTTGCCCTTTTCTCCGTACACCATTAAGGGATTTCCTTTTTCTCATATAATGCGAATTGCATTTTTGTAACAAACGATCTCTGCTTTCACTTCTTTCAACCATTCCATACCGATTATTACATCAAAACTCCCTAACTCTACTGGTATCAAGTCAATCTTAAATGTTTCGCTAACCAGTTTAATTTCTCGATTCCGACTTATATTATCTGCTGAAATTAATTTACCATTTGCTAATTCGAGTAAAAATTTACTATCCAAAGGCGTCAATGGACAACTTAATTTAGCACAAAAATCTCTACTCATATAGCTTCTATCCGCACCCGAATCAAATAAAACGTAAGCAGATTTATTGTCAATAAGAAACGTACCCGTAACAAGCTCCGGGTCTTCCTGTACCTCTGCCGCATTAATATTGAAAACTCTTCCGCGGCCTTGTCCATTCGTGTTCTCCTGGTTTGGGCAATTTCTAATAATGTGGCCCGGTTTTCCACATTTATAACAAACTACATTGGCATAAGTTGCTCCGACACTACTTGCTCCGCCATTACTCGTTCCGACACTATTTGTTCCTTTCGTTCTATTAACCCCTGGTCCGTAGACCTCACACTTCGCCGCGCTATGACCATTTCTTTTACACTTGTTGCAAAATTTGGTGCAGAATCCCGAGTGATACTTTTCACACCTTTGGCATAGCTGCTTCTGATTGTTGTTGTTGTTGCGGTTATTATTGTTGTTGGGATGATTGTTGTAGTTGCTGTTGTTGTTGTAGTTGTTGTTGTTGTTGTTGTTGTTGGGCCGTTTGTTGTAGTTGCGATTGATGTTGCGATTGTTGGGATAATTGTTGCGATTATTGTTGTAATTGCTGTTGTTGTTGTATTGGTGATTCTTATCACCGTTTTCCTCCCACTTTCTTTTGACTTGCCTCACATTGGCCTCTTCAGCAGTCTGTTCTTTAATTCTTTCTTCAATCTGGTTCACTAGTTTGTGAGCCATTCTACATGCCTGTTGTATGGAGGCGGGCTCATGTGAACTTATATCTTCTTGGATTCTTTCCGGTAATCCTTTCACAAACGCGTCGATCTTCTCTTCCTCATCTTCGAATGCTCCCGGACACAATAGGCACAATTCTGTGAATCATCTTTCGTACGTGGTAATATCAAATCCTTGGGTTCGTAACCCTCTAAGTTCTGTCTTGAGCTTATTGACCTCGGTTCTGGGACGGTATTTCTCGTTCATCAAGTGCTTGAATGCTGACCACGGTATTGCGTACGCATCGTCTTGTCCCACTTGCTCTAGATAGGTATTCCACCATGTTAACGCAGAACCTGTGAAGGTATGCGTAGCGTACTTCACTTTGTCCTCTTCAGTACACTTACTTATGGCAAACACCGATTCGACCTTCTCGGTCCACCGTTTCAATCCGATCGGTCCTTCGGTTCCATCAAATTCCAAAGGTTTGCAGGCAGTGAATTCTTTGTAGGTGCATCCTACACGATTTCATGTACTGCTAGATCTAAGGTTATTGTTGGTATGTAGCACAGCCTATACTGCGGCTATGTTTGAAGCTAGAAAAGTACGGAATTCCTCTTCATTCATATTCACGGTGTGTCGAGTAGTCGGTGCCATTTCCTTCAAAATAGTCAAAGGGAACAAGTTAATCATACAGAATATTAAGAGTAGTTAATAGTATTTCGTAGCATAATATGAACTCATTTATAAAAGTTTTTTCTTCATATTAGCATTTTATAAGTTTAAATTCGGCTAGTACCTACCCGTTAAGTTCATACTTAGTAGCTAATATACAATTCAACTACTACAATTCTATATGAAAAACTGATTATAATAATATTTCGCGTTCAAACTTTTATACAATATTTTACAAACTTACAATACCGCTTATTTTACATAAAGCATGAAATATAGCACACAATAACTTTGATACAAGATAGTTGTGAAGATAATTCTAACTAGTACACAAGTCGTTCAGCAAAGGCAATAAAGACACGTAATTCATACGTCCAGAAACAAGTCATGCATTCTGGTTTTACTAGGACTACTTCCCATCCTTGGTCTTGTGGAACATAACCATTATGGCCGTTGATAAGACAGCGTGTTGTAACGTCATCAAAGGGACGAGGGTTATGTAATGTCCAACAGTCCCGTAACAATCTAAAAACCTCATTTCTTACCCCAATTACCGACTCCGTCACTTGTGGGAACGTTTTGTTTAATAGTTGTAGCCCGATGTTCTTGTTCTGACTTTGGTGAGAAGCGAACATTACTAATCCGTAAGCATAACATGCTTCTTTATGTTGCATGTTAGCCGCTTTTTCTAAATCACGAAGTCCAATATTCGGATATATTGAGTCAAAATAATTTCTTAACCCATTGCGTAAAATAGCATTTGGGTTCCCCGCAATATATGCGTCAAAGTAAACACATCGTAACTTATGGATTTCCCAATGTGATATCCCCCATCTTTCGAACGAAAGCCTTTTATAAACCAAGACATTCTTGGAACGTTCTTCGAATGTCTTACAAACTGATCTCGCCTTAAATAGTTGTGCCGAAGAATTCTGACCGACTCTAGACAAGATTTCATCAATTATGTCTCCGGGTAGGTCTCTTAAAATATTGGGTTGTCTATCCATTTTGTGTTTTTATACTGTAAAATAGACAAGAGTTAGATTCATAAAAAAAAAATACTTTTTAATACAAGCAATTTTTACATATATCATAAAGCATAAGCACACTATATTACATATATTACACCACACGAATACAACTATCTTATTCCGACTCGCTTGTTTCTTCTTCTTCTTCGGTTTTGGTTCGTTTTGCCAAGTTTCTAGGGATATATGATGTTCCCCTATTACGAGCCGTCGTTTTCCACATTGGTTTAGAAAAACCCGGTGGTTTAGAGGTTCCCGGGTCATTGTTACAACTTAAGGACTTCGGGGGTTGACGATACATATAAAGTTCATCGGGGTTGGAATTAGATTTCTCTATTTTTATGCCCTTTCCCTTATTATTTTATTTTGTCTTTTATAACATCATCGGAATTCTCGTCGGAATCCGATTCATCGGAGAATTGGTAATCCTCCCAATATTTTGCTTCCTTGGCGGAAACACCATTAACCATAATTAACCTTGGTCGGTTGGTTGAGGATTTTCTTTTACTTAACCGTTTTATTATTTCCCCCACCGGTTCTATTTCCTCCTCCGGTTCCTCCTCTTCCGGTTCCGATTCTTCTTCCGGTTCTGATTCTTCTTCCGGTTCTTCTTAGGGAACTTGCGAATCAGTCCAATATATATTCGACTCTTCATTATTATTAGGTGAGTCAATGGGATTTGTGCTAGAGGTAGACATCTATCACACAATATCAAACATGTTAAGAGATTAATATATCACATAATATATACATGTTAATAATATATAGTTTCCAACAAAAATGTTAAGCAATCATTTTTAAAGAAAACACGGTCTAAGTCCAGACTCACTAATGCATCCTAACAAACTCGATAAGACACACTAATGCAAATTTCTGGTTCTCTAAGACCAACGCTCGGATACCAACTGAAATGTACCGTTCTTATTGATTAAAAACGTTCCATATTAATTGATTTCGTTGCGAGGTTTTGACCTCTATATGAGACGTTTTTCAAAGACTGCATTCATTTTTAAAACAAACCATAACTTTTATTTCATAAATAAAGGTTTAAAAAAACTTTACGTAGATTATCAAATAATGATAATCTAAAATATCCTGTTTACACACGACCATTACATAATGGTTTACAATACAAATATGTTACATCGAAATCAGTTTCTTGAATGCAGTTTTTACACAATATCATACAAACATGGACTCCAAATCTTGTCCTTATTTTAGTATGCAACAGCAGAAGCTCTTAGTATTCACCTGAGAATAAACATGCTTTAAACGTCAACAAAAATGTTGGTGAGTTATAGGTTTAACCTATATATATCAAATCGTAACAATAGACCACAAGATTTCATATTTCAATACACATCCCATACATAGAGATAAAAATCATTCATATGGTGAACACCTGGTAACCGACATTAACAAGATGCATATATAAGAATATCCCCATCATTCTGGGACACCCTTCGGATATGATATAAATTTCGAAGTACTAAAGCATCTGGTACTTTGGATGGGGTTTGTTAGGCCAAATAGATCTATCTTTAGGATTCGCGTCAATTAGGATGTCTGTTCCCTAATTCTTAGATTACCAGACTTAATAAAAAGGGGCATATTCGATTTCGATAATTCAACCATAGAATGTAGTTTCACGTACTTGTGTCTATTTTGTAAATCATTTATAAAACCTGCATGTATTCTCATCCCAAAAATATTAGATTTTAAAAGTGGGATTATAACTCACTTTCACAGATTTTTACTTCGTCGGAAAGTAAGACTTGGCCACTGTTGATTCACTAACCTATAACAATATATACATATATATCAAAGTATGTTCGAAATATATTTACAACACTTTTAATATATTTTGATGTTTTAAGTTTATTAAGTCAGCTGTCCTCGTTAGTAACCTACAACTAGTTGTCCACAGTTAGATGTACATAAATAAATCGATAAATATTATCTTGAATCAATCCACGACCCAGTGTATACGTATCTCAGTATTGATCACAACTCAAACTATATATATTTTGGAATCAACCTCAACCCTGTATAGCTAACTCCAACATTCACATATAGAGTGTCTATGGTTGTTCTGAAATATATATAGATGTGTCGACATGATAGGTCGAAACATTGTATACGTGTCTATGGTATCTCAAGATTACTTAATATACAATACAAGTTGATTAAGTTATGGTTGGAATAGATTTGTTACCAATTTTCACGTAGCTAAAATGAGAAAAATTATCCAATCTTGTTTTACCCATAACTTCTTCATTTTAAATCCGTTTTGAGTGAATCAAATTGCTATGGTTTCATATTGAACTCTATTTTATGAATCTAAATAGAAAAAGTATAGGTTTATAGTCGGAAAAATAAGTTACAAGTCATTTTTGTAAAGGTAGTCATTTCAGTCGAAAGAACGACGTCTAGATGACCATTTTAGAAAACATACTTCCACTTTGAGTTTAACCATAATTTTTGGATATAGTTTCATGTTCATAATAAAAATTATTTTCTCAGAATAATAACTTTTAAATCAAAGTTTATCATAGTTTTTAATTAACTAACCCAAAACAGCCCGCGGTGTTACTACGACGGCGTATATCCGGTTTTACGGTGTTTTTCGTGTTTCCAGGTTTTAAATCATTAAGTTAGCATATCATATAGATATAGAACATGTGTTTAGTTGATTTTAAAAGTCAAGTTAGAAGGATTAACTTTTATTTGCGAACAAGTTTAGAATTAACTAAACTATGTTCTAGTGATTACAAGTTTAAACCTTCGAATAAGATAGCTTTATATGTATGAATCGAATGATGTTATGAACATCATTACTACCTTAAGTTCCTTGGATAAACCTACTGGAAAAGAGAAAAATGGATCTAGCTTCAACGGATCCTTGGATGGCTCGAAGTTCTTGAAGCAGAATCATGACACGAAAACAAGTTCAAGTAAGATCATCACTTGAAATAAGATTGTTATAGTTATAGAAATTGAACCAAAGTTTGAATATGATTATTACCTTGTATTAGAATGATAACCTACTGTAAGAAACAAAGATTTCTTGAGGTTGGATGATCACCTTACAAGATTGGAAGTGAGCTAGCAAACTTGAAAGTATTCTTGATTTTATGTAACTAGAACTTGTAGAATTTATGAAGAACACTTAGAACTTGAAGATAGAACTTGAGAGAGATCAATTAGATGAAGAAAATTGAAGAATGAAAGTGTTTGTAGGTGTTTTTGGTCGTTGGTGTATGGATTAGATATAAAGGATATGTAATTTTGTTTTCATGTAAATAAGTCATGAATGATTACTCATATTTTTGTAATTTTATGAGATATTTCATGCTAGTTGCCAAATGATGGTTCCCACATGTGTTAGGTGACTCACATGGGCTGCTAAGAGCTGATCATTGGATTGTATATACCAATAGTACATACATCTAAAAGCTGTGTATTGTACGAGTACGAATACGGGTGCATACGAGTAGAATTGTTGATGAAACTGAACGAGGATGTAATTGTAAGCATTTTCGTTAAGTAGAAGTATTTTGATAAGTGTATTGAAGTCTTTCAAAAGTGTATAAATACATATTAAAACACTACATGTATATACATTTTAACTGAGTCGTTAAGTCATCGTTAGTCGTTACATGTAAGTGTTGTTTTGAAACCTTTAGGTTAACGATCTTGTTAAATGTTGTTAACCCAATGTTTATAATATCAAATGAGATTTTAAATTATTATATTATCATGATATTATCATGTATGAATATCTCTTAATATGATATATATACATTAAATGTCTTTACAACGATAATCGTTACATATATGTCTCGTTTAAAAATATTAAGTTAGTAGTCTTGTTTTTACATATGTAGTTCATTGTTAATATACTTAATGATATGTTTACTGATCATAGTATCATGTTAACTATATATATATCCATATATATGTCATCATATAGTTTTTACAAGTTTTAACGTTCGTGAATCACCGGTCAACTTGGGTGGTCAATTGTCTATATGAAACATATTTCAATTAATCAAGTCTTAACAAGTTTGATTGCTTAACATGTTGGAAACATTTAATCATGTAAATATCAATCTCAATTAATATATATATAAACATGGAAAAGTTCGGGTCACTACAGAAAGTTACCTGCTTATCATTCTTAGTCTAGACACATCTTACTGCAATGATTGCATGAATAGTGTATAGACAAAATTCGTATCTTAGTGTATCTGTTAAATTCATATCTTAGCATATCTGTTACTGTAGACTTTGCCTGACAACTTCCATAGATTTCTCCGTAACTTATGGAATTTTAGTATTATATATGCATATGTAAATTATGTATTGCAGGGTACTAATCTACATCCTATATTCTATTTCTTATCGAAAAGTCCTTCATCTGATCGTACGAGCTGAATCCTTCAACCAGTTCGAGTCAATCAGATTTCCGATTGCTATCCCGATAGTTATTCCGACAGCTATTCCGACATGAATGTTCACCTAAGCTCCGGAAGCAGCGTCACCAGAACAATCAACCAATCGGCCATCCCCAATTCATCTGATGGGTTTGTAGTCGACTTAACCGATGGAGACGAGAAGAAGGCAATCCTTTCCACCCACCAACCCGCACTCTTGATGATGAACCTGAAGCACTTACCGACGAACCCACTCGAAACACCATTTTCACACTCATTTTCCGAATATCTTGCCATGATTATATCTTATCTAAAATTCTAAACCTTATTCATTCGCTCGTTCCTACCGACAATCATTCCGGAGTAATAAGTCAACGAGCTTCGCACCCGAGTTATAGCCTTGGAAAATATGGTGCAAAATGTAGCAGCTTCAGCAACATTACCGGCACCAACAGTACCATCAGTAACAGCACCAGTACCATCAACAATCCATGCCTCAACATCTCATTCTGCACCTCGAGTATAATTATCATTCCACGAATCGTTCTACATCATTTATCTTCGTTCGACATGGCGACTATATAATCTCTAATGTTTTAGAGATTATATATTCTTATTCTAACAATAAATCAAATGAGTCTAATATCATAGTGACTCATTAAATCCATGATTACATTTGAAGAAAATATATATGTAAGTATATTTTCATAAAGATTGTAATTAAAAATTCTTTCGTACAAACTGTTAATGGTAAAAATATTTTAACGGGTAGGTAATACCCGATGAATATTTAGATTTCACATTAATAAGTACACTGTACATTCTTTCAAATCTAATTCAACAGTCATTTACTATCCTATTTACATCCACAGATATACGAATCCGTTCACCACAGAACAATCATTTTCATTCAATTTCATATTTGGATTTTGACCTATCAGAATCCAACAAGTGGCATAATGAAGAAAACACTGGACAAAATAAAATTTGTTAGAAACAAACAAATTAACTACGAGAAAATTTTGTTAAGAATCCACGCTAACTGTTCCTAGCTAATTGTTCCTAGCTAACTGATTACATTTTATTTATCGCAATTTAATTATCGCAATTTATATTCTCGCAATTTTATCTATCGTCATTTAATTTCTGTTATTTATTTTACGCACTTTAAATACCGGGACACGTATACAAGGTTTTGACATGTCATATCGACGCACCTATATATATTATTTGGAATAACCATAGACACTCTATATGCAGTAATGCTGGAGTTAGCTATACAGGGTTGAGGTTGATTCTACAATAATATATATAGTTTGAGTTGTGATCGAGTCTGAGACATGTACACGGGTCACGATACGTTTAATTAATTCGAATATTATATATTAAACTATATATATATGAATTATTGGACTGTTAACTGTGGACTATCAACTGAGGACTACCAACATTGGACAAATTAAAATGAATTAAAATATTGATTATAACATATGAAACTAAACAATTCTTCAAGTTTGCCACTTGATTTCATCTTAAACCTCATTTGTATCTTGACGATTACTATCTGCGTTTAAACCTTTCATGATTCTTGAAAACACCTCAATCGAGAGGATGAACCAACTGCATCTCATATATGGAAGAAAAGATTTATGCATATAGTTATGCAACTGAAAAACTCTCGGAACTTGAATAAATGTTTAATACATATCTGTGCAAATTCCTTTAGTGTTATTATTACTGAAAATAACTTTGCAACTCCTGTTCGAGATAGCCAGTTTTGTCACAACTCCAGCAAGTCAACTTCGACTTTTCGTTCAAAACAACCTTATTATAACCTTGATATATATGCGTGCTCTTTTATTGTTACCGGGGAACCGTTTATATTCCCCCACATTAGCAGTAAACTTACCAGCAACTTCATTACTCATTGACTTAAGTCTCTTCGAAAAACCATTATATATGTTCATTAAAATCCTATCATGTACTTATCCGAATCTGGTAACGAGAATTACCATACCAATTACAGGGAATTAGCAATCAGTATTTTGAATCTCGCAATGTTTCTACATCAACAGTTATATATATACATATAACAATTATCTCTTAGAATTATGATCTTCCATTATGAAATTCTGAAAAACGTCCAGCCTACGAATCGGTTCTCAAAATTTTGAAAAAAAAAATGCTGATGAAGCAGCAAAAACTGTAAAAAACTTTAACCGTCGAAAGTTTAATGATAAAAAAATAGTATGTTGGCAAAGCTCAAAAGAAAAGTTGGAACTGAAAAATGAATTGAACAATTCATGAAGGAGGCTGTGGACATCACAAAGACTAAACCTACCTTCAAAGAATCCAAATGATTCAGTATCTGCTGAAGTCATTAACAAATACCTTGCTCCTAACTCTACATTTTTACGAACAAATCTTCCTCATCATCCACCGATATTAGAAATTCTAAGATATCATCGTATCTTTCATTATAAATATCCTCGATAATTCTGAAGATATTTTCATAACTATTTTTATCTAAAATCATTTATCTCTTCGTGCGATCTATAATACATCATAAAGGAAACTGTTTTGGTTTCTATATTCTGTAAAAAAATTCGAATTTAAATTATGAATGATTTCCTAGAGAAGTGTTGGGAATTGAAGCATGAGTTAGTATAATATAATGGCGTCAGGTCAACGTGGTTATATTACAGTAAGTCATGCTAAATTTCTAATGTAAGGTGATGATGATTCAAAGACCTTATCCTCATCATGTGCCATGTTACACGACTCTTTCATTCTACTTAATCTCTAAACATATCACGGAAATATTTCCTTGATATTTCTGTTCTTCCGTAATTCCAACAATTTGCTAATAAATCGTGCTATTACATTTTCTTTCTGATTAGAAGATTTCCTTAAATTCCTTGAATTTCAAAAATCAACCGTGACTACGTCAAAAGTCAAACGAATCTTTATTTCTCATTTCAATCATTTGTGATAGCTTCACTTATACTCTTCGCGTAATCGAATTGTTTTATCCATATCACTCAATGATAATAAAACTCTATTTATCAACTCATATTCGTCATGAAAACATTTTTATTGTTAGCCATGATGACCTCACTTAAATTTCGGGATGAAATTTCTTTAACGGGTAGGTACTGTCACGACCCGAAAAATTTCGACTAATTTTGAACCGAACTCACGATACGATTTCATAATTCTGACATAATAAGTAAAGTCTATTATGTTGAGTCTCAAAAATTTTGAACTATTTTATATATTCATTTGACATTCGACCATTCCCGACGATTCACGAACAACTATTTGTAAATGGTTACATATATATTTAATATATATATAAATATGTATATAAATATTTCTTGTAAATATATAAAATTATAATAAATTTAATTGTTTAAAAATATATAATATATTTACTTTAGTAGTTAAACTGCTATTTAAAATTGTTTATATATAGAACGAGATTATATTAAAAATAAATGATTTCGAGCTTAAATAGTAAACAATTGTGATACTCGGTTGGAATTTCATTAATATTCATATAGATCTAATACGAGTTTATGAAAGATTAAGATAAAAGTTGGGCTGTAAATTGATTACGAAGATTTTAGATTTGTTAAAAATATGTTTACATTTTTAAGTTTAAATATTAGTACTCCATACATATAAATTGGAACAGAAAATAAATAATTATCTAATCTTTTTGATCAGGTTTCAAATAGTTAATGAGTGAAATAATTAAATTTATTTAATCTAAAAATTTGGGATTTTTAGGAACACTTTTATAGTTTATCTGTTTAGCAATGGACTCGATATACTATCCTTACTAAAGTGTCGGTAGATAAAATACAAACACAGGCAACTAGTAGAATTTTACTGTTTTTAAATTGAATTCATGCCCACTTCACTGTACTACATTTCTATGATTGTGAAATAAGAATTAATATTATATTAGTAATTATTATTATTATTGTTATATTATTATTATTAATTATTATTACTATGATTTCAGTGACTTATATAATTATATATAGATTGAGGGTGATACACATATATATGCATTTAGTCATAAAACTTGCAAACCAACATGGCAACCATTACCACCTTGGCTTACCATCACTTTCAACATCATTTAGCCATTCACAACCATCGTATGCCGCCACCTTGCCACGACCACCATTACTCGCCACCACCATCAAGAACAACCATCCCTCTCACTACCTCTCTATCTTCTCCTTCTTGCTTTCTTTTCGGGAACCATCATCAACAACCACACCACCGGTTCATCACCACCTTCATAATTTTCGTGAACCTATCTTCCATCACTGCTACTATCGATCTCCACCCTTCGACCCATCGAAGAACCATCACCTTATCACCACCAACATCTATCAACACCATCTCTTCTACCTACGGCTACAACCTTGTCTTTATTATTCACCATCGAGTCACCCTTCAACCACCACCACCGTCAATGATCACCACACTAAATCACCACAACTGTCATCGTCGCCTACTTTAATACCACCACCTTTCACCATGATTAAATCGAGAGAAAACCCTAAACACATCACACCATCGAAACCCAATTATAAACATCACCAATCTGCAGCTTGTTGCAGCCTCTGATTTCTGTTTCCATTCGAACACCCTTGAGCTACATATTGTCGTCCTACTACTACTATATAGCTATTTATTCGCTGATAATAGAAGAAGATAACGATGAGTATGATAATACGATCCTGATGAAGAAAAGATGATAAGGATACGATTCTATTATGCCTCGTTGATACCTGCATATCATTTCTGTTTCTATTCTACTTCTGTGTAAATGATTAAGAGATGATGATGATTGATGTGAGCTTGAAGATGACGAATAGTGATTGTGTTCAAAGTTGCTGCACTCTTGTTTCAGTCGACTTATGAAGCTGTAAATATTACTATTACGAGTCAGATCGGTTGCTTTTGTTTAGTGAACGAGATGATGAGAAGGAAGAAGATGGTGAGCTGTAAAAATATTTGGATAGCGACGGTTATATATATATATATTTATATATTTTTTTATCGACCTTAAATCCCTACTGTGATGATTTGGATTTAAACTGGGCTTGTAAATCTGTAGTTGGACTGCTAGACTTCTATTCAGTTGGGCTGAGTGTGAGTTGTGTTGTTGGGCCGTAACCTTTTTGCTGTTGTGCCGAAAAAGATTAGCCAAATGGGTTAAATAAAATTTGTCTTCAAATCTAATCAGAAAAATAAAAGTGGAAGGGTGGTTTGATGTGGTGTTGGGGTATTGAGAGATCGCGGGTTTGAGCCCGGGCATAGTCATTATTTTTGGAACTTTTTCTTGAGGTAGTTTTACTTATTTTTATTATTACTCTTAGTGTTATTATTATTATTATTATTATTATTATTATTATTATTATTATTATTATTATTATTATTATTATTATTATCATTATTATTATCATTATTATTAATATTGTTATTATTAAAATAGGTATTAACATATAACATTTTACTTATTAGTATTATCATTATTATTAGTATTATTATTATTATCATAAAAAGTTACAACTTCTTACTTCTTATTTATTAATATTATTTTATCAAATAACTACTAGTTATATAAAACTATACTTAACAAATAAAACATAACTATATTTTATTTAAAATACATAAAATGAATATATTTTTGAAACATATATGTATTAATATAAAATTGACATCATTGATAAATATATATGTATATAAATTTGTCCGATTACAAAATAGGTATTAATATATATAACTAATATAGGTTCGTGAATCCGAGGTCAACCCTACACTTGTTAAATGATGTCATATGTATTTTTACTACAAAATACAGTATGGTGAGTTTCATTTGCTCCCTTTTTAATTGCTTTTGCAATATATATTTTTGGGCTGAGTATACATGCGCTGTTTTATAAATGTTTTACGAAATATGCACAAGTACTAAAACTAATTCTACGTGGGTTTAAACCAGAAATATACCCTTAGCTTGGTAACATTAAACTACCTGTCTATGTACGGTAGGCGCGAATCCTAAAGATAGATCTATTGGGCCTGACAAACCCCATCCTGACTATGAGATGCTTTAGTACTTCGAGGTTATTTTAAACACACCTGATCTGGTGTACTTCAGAGGGTAAAATATGAATGTTAAGGCTTGTTACCGGGTGCCTACAGCTTATAGAATACTTTTATACACTTGCGAGTGTACATATATTTATAAACGGAAATCTTGTGGTCTATCAAAATGATGAATTTTATTGTTTTATGATAAACTTATGAACTCACCAACCTTTTGGTTGACACTTGAAAGCATGTTTATTCTCAGGTATGAAAGAAATCTTTCGCTATGCATTTTCTCATACTACATAGAGTCGTTCATGGCATATAGAAGTCAGAACCTCGCAATGGGACCAACTGTTGAAGACTTCGTCCAGATGGATTAGGACGGGTCATTACACCAAGCAATCCAATGAAGTTGTCTCAGCTACTTTCATGGTTAACTCTAATCCGACCAGGATACTTTTTGATAGTGGTGCTAATTTGTCCTTTGTGACTCCAAGATTTGTGCCTAAGCTTAATAAACCGTTAGCTAAGTTAAGTCATCCGGTAGAATTCGAAATAGCGGATGGCAAGACGGTGCTAGGGGTTGATGTTTGTAAAGATTGTAATGTTGTGTTTGGCACCGAAATATTTAAAATTGATCTCATTCCGATGACTTTGGGTGAGTTTGATATTGTTGTTGGTATGGATTGGCTCGATCGTAATAGAGCCGATATTGCATGCCACGAAAAGTTCATTCGTGTAAAGACCCCAAGTGGGGGAGAGTTAATCATTCATGGTGACAAACGAATGAGACTCGTACCATTATGCACTTATGCACGGGCGCGTCGTTTTTTTAATAGTGGTGGTATGGTTTTTCTTGCCCATGTAGTTGATACTCGCGATGAGCAACCATCCATTCATGAAATTCCGGTGGTTAATGAATCCGAAGACATTTTTTCGGATGAATTACCCGGTGTCCCTGCGGAAAGATAAGTTGAATTTCGCATTGAGTTAGTTCCGGGGGCTACCCCCATTGCTAAGACTCCTTATCGTTTAGAACCGAAGGAAATGCAAAGAGTTGCTTGAAAGGGCTTTATCCGACCGAGTGCTTCGCCTTGGGGCGCTCCAGTTTTATTTGTGAAAAAGAAAGATGGTAGTATGCGGATGTGCATCGATTATCGGGAGTTGAATAAAGTGACGATCAAGAATCGTTATCTATTGCCTTGGATTGACGATTTGTTTGACCAAATCCAAGGTGCGACGTATTTTTCTAAAATTGACTTACGGTCTGGCTATCACCAAGTGCGGGTCCGTGAGGAAGATATATAGAAAACGGCTTTTCGAACTCGTTACGGGAATTTTGAGTTTGTAGGTATGCCTTTCGGTCTTACGAATGCACCAGCGACATTCATGGATCTTATGAACCGAGTGTGCCAACCTATGTTGGACAAGTCGGTAATTGTGTTCATTGATGACATACTTTTCTATTCTAAGAGTATGAAGGAAAATGAACACCATTTGCGTGAAGTGTTGAAGACATTTCGGAAGGAGAAGTTGTATGCTAAACTTTCCAAATATGAATTTTGGCAAAGGGAAGTGCAATTCCTTGGCCATATTGTGAATAAAGAAGGTATTCAAGTAGATCCGGAGAAGATCGAGACGGTGAAGAGTTGGGGACAACTGACTACGCCTACGAAAATTCGAAGTTTTCTCGGATTGGCCAGTTATTATCGTCGGTTTATCCAAGAATTTTCTAAGATCGCTTCTCCATTAACGAAGTTGACAAGAAAGAACGTTAGGTTTAATTGGGAAAATGAGCAAGAAATTGCTTTCCAATTGTTAAAGGAGAAATTGTGTCAAGCTCCGGTCTTGGTATTATCGGAGGGAATTTAAGATATGATGGTTCATTGTGATGCCTCTTTAAATGGAATCGGGTGTGTTCTAATGCAACGAGGTAAAGTCATCGCTTATGCCTCTCAACAATTAAAGGAACACGAAAATAGATACCCGACTCATGATCTTGAGTTGGCGGCGGTGGTTCATGAGTTGAAAATTTGGCTCCACTACTTGTATCGTGTCAAGTGTACAATTTATTCGAATCATAAGAGTTTGAAACATCTCTTTAACCAACGAGATTTGAATTATCGTCAATGTAGGTGGATGGATGTGATAAAGGATTATGATTGTGAGATACTTTATCATCCGGGTAAGGCGAATGTGGTCGCGGATGCGTCGAGTCGAAAGAGTCAACATCCGGCAATACGAGTAGGATCGTTACGCGTTATTATTACTAACGATTTTCTTGTGAAGCTCGATGATGTCATGACCCGGAAAATTTCGAACAATTTTAAACCAAACTCTCGATACGATTTAATATTTTTGATACGATAAGAAAAGTCTGTTAGGTTGAGTCTCAAAAATTTTGAACTGTTTCATATATTCAATTACCTTTCGACTGTTCCCGACGATTCACGAACAATTATTTGTAAATAAATATGTGTGTATATATATATATATATATATATATATATATATATATATATATATATATATATATATATATATATAGGTATATAACTAATAATTAGAGATATTAAATAAAGCATTATATGATTTGTTGATTTGAATTAATAATTAAATTGTTAGTTAATATATATTTATGTAAATATAATATAATTCGAATATAAATGGTTTTAAATTCATTTAGGAAACAATAATAACACTCGTTTATCATTCAAATGGTTATTTACACAAACTTATATGATTTTAAAATAAACGGTGATCTGAAAATGAGTTATATAAATTATAGGCTTATTAAAAATATATTTAGGAGCTAAATGTTAAATTTGAACACTTTTCATATTTTACCTGGAAACGAGCGCATACAGTGATGTAATTTTTATTTAATAGTTAATAACCGAATTTTATACCATAATGACTAAAATAAATAAATATAATTATTGTAAAAATTTGGGATTTTTCTGTGTACTTTTATCCGCCACTAATTATCAACGGAGTACAACATAATAGTCTGCGAAAAACCGTCGGTAAAGTGATTCCAAAATTTAGGCTGCTAAGTTTATTGTTATTAATTTTATTATGCATGCTATGAATTCAATTAGGTACCTATATTATTGTACCTGTTAATATTTAAATATATATGCAATCATGCATCACCACTAACTTCATAAATATCCACAAGTTGTTCGTAAGATACAGAGAATTCAATTGATATCAAATTATTATTTTATTATTTCTTTATTATTACTTTATATTATTGATATCAATTAGTTGAAATTTTTCTTCAGTGCATTATTCATCTATCATTATCTATCAATCTCCCTTGTCTATGTATACATAACATATTTGCATATATGTATGCATGGTTACGCAAATTACACAACTATGATCAACACTCAATTACTCATCACCTTCAACCAAAACCCACTTAAGTTTGTGCAATCTATGTTTCCATTATACTCCCTGTTCGAACGGTACCGAGTACTACCATCACTATCTCTAACACCACCACCCTTGAACCCTCTTTCGTGATCACCATAAGCTTTCACCACCCCTTCCCTTCTCTATCTCTCTTGTTGAACCACCACCATTAACGGTACTTCAGCTGTGTTGTTTTCCTGTTTAAATAACCACGAAACCCAATCCTGTTCCTGCTTTGATCGAGTGCTACTGCTTCATGAATCATGCTTATTGTTTTCTATCAGACCTATAACCCAACCTTTGAATACCACCACTACACGCACACCATCTCATTCTTTATACATACATATGTGCATATAACCATCGTCACCTTCACATCCATACACTAATATTACTATTTTGTTTTGCTAATGTTTTCTGTTTCAATCTTCATCGAACTACCTGCACATCACCATTATCAGTTTTTGTTTTCTGTTTCAGCCCAAGGCACCCAAAAACCCTATAGAATGTTCACTATATTGCTGCGACTGCTACTGCTATAGTCGCTATTGTTTTGTTCCTGTCCCATTCAACAGACACCTACACAACACCTCCTTCATCACCAACCTCGTTAATTTTTTTCTGCTGTTATGTGTTTATGTTGAAACCGAATCCATGAGCACCCCTTTGAACTACTACTGTTCTGTTTTGGCTACTGTACATCGATGACAATAATAATGGTGGTTTATGGAGCTAAGTGAAGTTGATGTATGATTAAATTTATGAGGATATACGATGATGATCATATGAAGAAGAAGGAATATAGTGACGAGATGAGTATGATTTTTGATAATATAAGATAATGATTAATAAAAGAATGAGTGCTTCATTATCAGTTTAATGTCGATTAAAAAAAAAAGAATATAACACAGCATCGAAACCCTACCTCCCCCACTTGTGATTAAAACTTCTACGGCTTAGTTATGTTAAATCCATTTATTCGTTTTCTTGGGCTACATGCTCATATTTTTATGCTTGGGCCGTAATCTTTGTTGGATAATGTTCTTATTTCATGTTGGGCTTCGGTTTTAAAATGATAGGGCTGATGATATATTTTGGGCCGTGAACTTGATTTTGATATTGGGCCGAGAATTGAATGGTGTCCAGTTAGGCCAAAATAAAAATGGGTTAAAGATAATTGGGGATGATATAATTCAGGAAAAATACAAGTGACGAATAGTTAAGGTGTTTGTGGGTTAGCGAGAGGTCGGGGGTTCGAGCCTGGGCTCGGGCATTTTTTTTTTTTAAAAGAAGAAGAAGAAGGATGCATAAGTAAAGGTTAAAAACAATTTAAGTTGGGTGTTACGTCAGAATTGAAACATATAGAGTAATGGTTAAGGATGTTATCGGGATAGCAGGACGTGGCTGGTTCAAACCCGAACTTGGGCATTTTTCTAAGTGCTACTTCTTGAGGTAGTATTACTATTACCATTACATATTATTATTATTATTATTATTATTATTATTATTATTATTATTATTATTATTATTATTATTATTATTATTATTATTATTATTATTATTATTATTATTATTATTATTATTATTATTATTATTATTATTATTACTACAAATTATTTTAGTATTATTATAATTATTATTTTAACAAATAAATGATATTTTTATAAAAATATAATTAGTACATATATCATAAGTATATCTAATCTACTATTTTAATATAATAGAAATATATATATATATATATATATATATATATATATATATATATATATATATATATATATATATATATATATATATATATATATATATATATATATATATAACATTTGAAATAACAAATACATTATAAAAAGTAAAATATTATATAAATAATATATATAAACTTGTTTGATTATTATTACATGTTAATTATACGTTTTAATATATATAACTGATATAGGTTCGTGAATCCGAGGCCAACCTTACACTGTTTAGTTCCGTCGTATGTATATTTTTACTACAAAATATCGTATTGTGAGTTCATTTGATTCCCTTTTACTCTTTACATTTTTGGGACTGAGAATACATACGCTGTTTTTACAACTGTTTTATTAAATGCCTTTGAAATCTATATTTTTGGACTGAGAATACATGAGATGCTTTTATAAATGTTTGACGAGATAGACATAAGCAAAACATTTCTCGAATGGATTATTATACAGACAGAAGTTCTGTTGATTATTATTGAATTAGTTGGACATTATAATTACCACTAATTGATGTAAATATTTCCCCTTGATTATTATAGCTTGGTAACCTAAGAATTAGGAAACGGTTATGGCCCCTAATTCATGCGAATCCTAAAGGTAGCTACCGGGTTTAACACCCCAACCCAGAATGTTCACTAGACGAAAGAGCTAGTGGGCGTGGTGTTTAGTACTTCGAGGTTTATATATTATACAGACGAGATGTTCTGTTTTGGGGATATTATTGATGCGCATTATATGTTAAGGTCGGTTACCAAGCCAAGCAATGAAAGCAAAGTGAATGTTATGTATCTAGAGAATGATTTTATACACAGGTTATGTGTATGTTATTTTTGTGCACGAGATATGTTTACGGTTATTAAAAATCGCGAGGCAACCTACGGGGGAGAAAAGGATACGAACCTACTCTGCCAAGAATTATGAAAAATGGTTTCGTACATGAGATAGGTGTACTATATTTAAATCTTGTGGTCTATCAAAATTATGAATTTTATTGTTTATGATAAACCTATGAACTCACCAACATTTTGGTTGACACTTTTAAAACATGTTTATTCTCATGTCTGAAAGAAATCTTCCGCTATGCATTTGCTCATTTTAAAGATATTACATGGAGTCGTTCATGGCATATAGAGGTCAATACCTCGCAATGAGACCAGCTGTTGAAGACTTCATCCAGATGGATTAGGACGGGTCACTAAAGGTGGTATCAGAGCGGTGGTCTTAGCGAACCAGGTCTTGCATTAGTGTGTTTAACTGATAGTCATTAGGATGCACTAGTGAGTCTGGACTTCGACATAGTAGTTATTAGGATACATTAATGAGTCTAGACTTGGACCTTGTCTGCATTTCAAAAGTTTTGTATATCATCCCTAGTAGAAGATTGTCTGCTTATCATTCCTAAGTCTAGACACATCTTACTGCATTTATTTCATAGATAGTGAATAGACACATTCACATCTTATCATATCTGTTATAGTAAACTCTGCCTGACAGCTTCCGAAAATTCCTCCGTAACTTATGAAATTTTGGTATTATATATACATATCTAAATTATGTATTGAAGAATACTAATCTAAGTCCTATAATCTTCCTCATATCGAAAAATCATTCCCCTGCTTTGTACGAGATGGATCCTGCAACCAGTTCCAGTTCCTTGGATTTCGACAGCTATTCCGATATGGATTTCCACTCGAGCTTCGAAAGCAGTGTAACCGGAATGGATCAACCAATCAGCCATCATCAATTCTGGATGAATTGGGGATGGGTTCGTAGTTGACTTAATCAATGGATACGAGAAGAAGGCGATCCCTTCCACCAACTAAATTCACCTCTTGGCGAAGAACCTGAAGCACACACCGGCAAACCAGTTCAAAACACCATCTTTACCATCATTTCCCGAATATCTCGCCATGATTATATACTATCTCAAATTCAAAACCTTATTCATCCGTTCATTCCAACCGTCAATCATCCCGGGGTAATGGAAGAAGTCAATGAACTTCGTGCTCGAGTAATGGCTTTGGAGAATATGGTGCAAAACTTACAAGCACCAGCGGCATCACCAGTACTAACAGTAGCACCAGCATCAGCAGCTATACCACCAACGACAACATCCGCATCACATGCCCCAACATCACAATCTATACCTCGAACATAATCTTCGTTCTACATCGACTATCTTCGTTCTACGTATCGTTCTACGTATCGTTCTATATCATTTATTTTCGTTCTACATGGCGATTATGTAATCTCTAATGTTTTAGAGGTTATGTATTCTAGTGTAAATCAAATGAGATAAATATTATATTGACTCATTAAATCCATGATTACATCTGAAGAAAATATATATGTAAGTATATTTTCATAAAGATTGTAATTAAAAATTCCTTTGTACAAACTGTTAATGGTGAAAATATTTTAACGGGTAGGTAATACCAGAGAAATATTTAGATTTCACATTAATATGTTACACTGTACATTCTTCAATTCTGATTCAACAGTCATTAACTATCCTATTTGCATCCGAAAATATATGTATCCATTCACCGAAGAACAATCATTTTCATTCAACTACATATTCTGATTATGACAAATCAGAATCTAAGTCAAGATTTGACAAGTGGCATAATGAAGAAAATAATGGACAAACTAAATTTGATTAGAAATAAATTAATTAACTACGTAAAATTTTAAATCTATACTAATCAAATCATAGCTAACTGTTCCTATACCCGTTATGACTATTTCCTTATTACATTTTTATTTATTGTCATTTTAATTTTCACAATTTATTTATCGCAATTTAATACTCGCAATTTTATTTATCTTCATTTAAATACTGTTATTTATTTTACGCACTTTAAATATCGTCGGATAAAATCGGGACACATGTACACAATACGTCGAATTAATTCCGAGACAATATAATATAACCTTGATTAACTAGATTATATATTGAACTATTAGATTATTGGACTACTAACATTGGACTACTAACGTTGGACAATTAAAAAGTATGAAAAGAGTAAGAAATATTAATTATAACACATTTTGATTTAAAATATCGTTAATAAGTTACATCTTCTACAGTTAAATATTTCTTCAAGTTTGCCACTTGATTCCATCTTAAACGTCATTTCTATCTTGACAATTACAATCTTCAGTCAAATCCTTCAAACTCTTGAAAACACCTCAGAGTGATAACCAACGATTCAGTTATGATAAATTTGAATGCTGATGAAGCAGCAAAAGTTGTAGATGGTCTTAATGGCCAAAAGTTTGATGATGAAGAATGGAGTGTTGGAAACACTCAATAGAGAAATGGTGCTGGAAAATGGTTTGAGCAAACCATGAAGGAGACTGTGGACAAATCACAGACACTAAACCTATACTTAACGAATCTAGATGATTCAGAGTATCTGCTGAAACCTTTAAACGAATATCTTGCTCCTACTTATTCTAAATCCTTGCGTACAAATTTCTTCATCATCTTCTGATCTTAAATATTTTAAATTCTAAGATATCATAGTATTGTTCATTATAAATATCTTTGATATTTCTGAAGATACCCTCAAAATTATCTATCTCCTCGTGCCATCTATGTTACATCATAAAATAAATTATGTTAGTTTCTAAATTTCTTTAAAATTCGAGTTTAAATTATGAATGGTTTCTGGAGAAGTGTAGGTAATTGAAGCATGAGTTAGTATAATATAATGGCATTTGGCCAACGTGATTATATTATAGTAAGTCATGCTGAAATTTCTAATGGAATGTGATGATGGTTTACAAATCATACCCTCATCATGTGCCATGTTACATAACTCTTTCATTCTACTTAACCTCCGAACATATCAAGAAAATATATTCTTAATAGTTCTATCTTCCGTGATTTTCAGTAATCTACAAATCCAATTGTGCTATTACCTTTCATTTCTGCTAAGAATCTTAATCATGTTCATCCGAACTTTATACCTACAAAACCGAGACGTCTTGATCGGTTTACTTTAAGTCAGAAAGAAAACAGAAGCATGAAACTTCAAAATAGAAGAAAGTATAGGAGTGGTAGAAATAATGGATCAAAAGAGATGAATTTATAGAAAAATATCAGACATAGAAATCTGTGACGACCCGAAAATTTTTGACCAAATTTAAACTTAATCTTTATATTATTCTGACACGATAAGCAAAGTTTGTTAAGTTGAATCTCAAAAAGTTTAAACTGTGTTCATACATTCATTTAATCTCGACCAGATTCCAATGATTCATGAACCATTATATAATTGGATATGATATATATATATATATATATATATATATATATATATATATATATATATATATATATATATATATATATATATATATATATTATAACTTGAGTATATTAACAAAGTATTAACATATAATACTTTACATGAACGTATTTGTTTCAATATGCTATTCGATGGAATTAGAAGATAATATCAAATGATTGATTTATTAGATACATTGTATGATTACGAGTCTCTGTTGAGAGGTCCACTTTGATTTAGGAAATCTTTCCATTTTAACAATATTTGGAAAATGGTAAAGTGAATTACAAGTAAGAACAAATATGTCAATTAACGATAATTGGACGAAGGTTAGTAGAGATTCCTGCTTAACTTTCAATGCAATGATTGCCACATGTCTTTGATGAGATAATTATTTAGTTTCATATTATTGAAAACGTTTATGATATAGGTGAAACCTTTTAAAGAATGAATTTGAGTATATACAAATGTTAATTGTTAGAACTATATATATACATAACTTGCATCGTGTATTTAAAACGTGTTTATGTATATTAAATTAGTTAAGTAAACGATAGAAGCACTCATTAACATTCAATGATTATTTAGACAAGTTAAATTTCCAACTTATATGATTTTAAAATAAATGGTGATCCGAAAATGAGTTCTATAAATTTTAGGCTTATTAAAAATATATTTAGAAGCTAATTATTAAATTTGAACAATTTTTAAATTTTACCCAGAATTGAGAGGGACAGTTGATGTAATTTTTAGTTAACTAATTAAGGATTGAATTTTATACCATAATGACCAAAATAAATAAATATAGTTAATCTAAAAATTTGGGATTTTTTTAGGAACACTTTTATACGTTAACTGTATAGCAATGGACACGATATAGCCATCCGGGATAAACTGTCGGTAGATAGAAGTTAAAAATTGAGGCTGCTACTTTATTTTTTTTCACGTGTTTCATTATGAATTTATAATATATTATTATTATATTTATATTAAATTATATAACATATATCTCTTTCTATATTATATATATATATAGACATATACACTGAGAACTTGGGAGGAAGGGATTCATCACTCACTCAGTGACATCACCACAAGACCACTGTCAACCACCCTAGCCCACCGTCACAAACAACCACACCTTCACCACCTTTAACCTTAAACCAAACCCACCACTCAAACCACTTGAGTTTCTGTGTTATGTTTATGATTCGGACACTATACGAAACCTTCAATAACACCACCTTCGAATTGCCATCCACAACCTCCCACCACAACCATGATCACCACCATGCTCACAACCACAATAACCCACCATCCTTCGCTTCTTTTCGATCAACAACATAATCACTGCTTCGCCACTGCTATTACCTCGTTTATATTTCTGTATGATCAAAAATCACCACAAACCCGCCACACCTTCCTTTTCTTCATGAACCCTCCTCACCAATCACCACCTACATCCACCACCTCCGGCCAACACCAACATGGTTCCATCACCTTATTTATATATATTTTTTTGTGTCTTTGTTGTTTTCATTTAAAGTCCATTGAACCACCACAATTAACCACCGCCACATCCCTCAGTCGACAACTACTGCTACGCTAGCCATGCTACAGCTAATTCACTTGTCCTCAAACATGTAACGAAGAATCACCAAATAGTAACCTTCGTAATATTTTGTTTTTCTTTCCCTTCAGTTGTTCGATCTCCAACCAAGAGGGCTGTTGTGATTGTACTTCGATTCCTATTAAATAATTCATTTTTAATGTTAGTTAAGATTGGTGACGATAGCGAGGATGATGATTTTATGTTAATGGCTTGTTTGTGAGGATGAAGAAGAAAATGGGAAACAGGAAATCACGGTTTAAAAAAATTGGTATCTTATTATACTCAGAAAATAACCAACAGCTCAGTGGTTAAGGGTGTTTGTGTGTAAACGAAGGGTCATGGGTTCGAATCTAGGCAAGTGCATATATATTTTTTTTTTGAAGCAGTCTTGATAAACTGATTGTTGGGCTGTTGAGTTAAAAACTGAAATGGACTTGGGCCACAAATTTGCTGTTGGGCTCGTGAGTAATTTAGGCGGTTTGTGATGATTGGGCCATTAATTGTTACTTGGGCCATTAATTGATAATTGGGTTTATGTAAATTTGGGTTTTAGTTTAAGAAGATGAAAACAGAAAATTTTGGGTTAATAGAATTAGTCTGTGAACTAAATCATAAAAACATAAGCAGAGTAGATGGTTTCGGTGTGTGTTAGGGGAGCGAGAGGTCGCGGGTTTGAGCCTTGTTTGAGGCATTTTTTTAGGAGACGATTTTAAAGGTAGTTTCATTTTTTTTTTTATTATCATTATCATTATTATTATTGTTATTATTATTATTATTGTTATTAGATTTTAGAATTATTATTAGAATTATAATTATTATAATTATTATTATTATTATTATCATAGTTAAAATTAATATCACTATTATTATTATAATTATTATTATTATCATTATAATTATTATTATTATCATTATCATTATAAGTATTACTAATTATTAATGTATTTATTATTATTAATTTTATCATTTAAGTATTGTTATCATTATTATTTCTATTATTATCATAATATTAGTATTATAATTATTAGTAAAATCATTATTTATATAGTTATTATTATTTATATTCATTATTATTAAAATTAACATTTCATTAAAAGTATCATTTTTATTACAGTTATCATTTTTATCATTATTATTAAAAGTATCATTTTTATAAACACTATCATTTTTGTTATTATTACTATTATTGTTATAAAATAAAACAACTTTTTATTTATTACTATCAATATTATTTTATCAAATAACTGTTAGTTATATAAAACTATATTTACTATATCTAACATAACTATATTAATATTTATATTAATAAATATAATTAATTAGGTTATTAATGAAACACATAATTAAAATAACAATTAAATCACTAATAATATATAAATTTGTTCGATTACCATTATATGTATATTAATATATATAATTGATATAAGTTCGTGAATCCGAAGTCAACCCTGCATTGTTCAGTTTCGTCATATGTATTTTTACTACGAAATACAGTATAGTGAGTTTCATTACTCCCTTTTTAAATGCTTTTGCAATATATATTTTTGGGACTGAGAATACATGCACTGCTTTTATAAATATTTTACGAAATAGACACAAGTAATCAAAACTACATTATATGGTTGGATTATCGAAATCGATTATGCCCCTTGTTAGCTTGGTAGCCTAAGAATTAGGGAAATGGCCCCTAATTGACGCGAATCCTAAAGATAGATCTATGGATCTTGACACGTCCCATTCGGGTTACGAATGCTTTAGTACTTCGATTATCATGTCCGATGAGAGTCCTGGAGTGATTGGGATATTCTATATGCATCCTGTTAGTTCAGTTATCAAGCGTTCACCATATGAATGATTTTTATCTCTATGCAGTTTACGAAATGCCTGATATGAGATGTATATTTATGAGAAACGGAAATGAAAATCTTGTGGTCTATTAAAATTATGGAAATGATCGATTATGATAAACTAATGAACTCACCAACCTTTTGGTTGACACATTAAAGCATGTTTATTCTCAGGTATGAAAGAAATCTTCCGCTGTGCATTTGCTCATTTTTGAGATATTACTGGGAGTCATTCATGACATATTTCAAAAGACGTTGCATTCGAGTCATTGAGTTCATCAAGATTATTATTAAGTCAATTATAGTTGGATATATTATGAAATGGTATGCATGCCGTCAACTTTCAATGTACAGAAAGTTTGTCTTTTAAAAATGAATGCAATGTTTGTAAAATGTATCATATAGAGGTCAAGTACCTCGCGATGTAACCAAATGTAATGTATTCGTCCAGATGGATTAGGACGGGTCGTCTCATGTGGTATCAGAGCGGTGGTCTTTGTGAACCAGGTCTTGCATTAGTGTGTCTAACTGATAGTTGCTTAGATGCATTAGTGAGTCTGGACTTCGACCGTGTCTGCATGTCAAAGTTTTACTTATCATTTCGTGTCGAAAATTACCTGCTTATCAATCTTAGGGAATCACTTGCTTATCATTCTTAGTCTAGACACATCATACTGCAATGATTGCATGAATAGTGTATAGACAAAAATTCATATCTTAGCGTATCTGCTAATTCATATCTTAGCGTATCTGTTATTGTTACCTTTGCCTGACAGATTCCGTAGATTCCTCCGTAACTTATGAAATATTAGTATTATATATGCATATGTAAATTATGTATTGCAGGGTACTAATCTACATCTTATAATCTATTTCTTATCGAAAATCCTTCATCTGATCGTACGAGATGAATCCCTCAACTAGTTCGAGTCCCTCAGATTCCGATAGCTATTCCGATAGTTATTCCGACAGCTATTCCTACACGAATGTTCACCTAAGCTCTGAAAGCAGCGTCACCAGAATGAATCAACCAATCAGCCATCTCCAATTCATCTGATGGGTTTGTAGATGACTTAATCAATGGAGACGCGAAGAAGGTGATCCTTTCCACCAACCAAATTGCCCTCTTAGCGAAGAACTTGAAGCACTTACCGGCGAACCTATCCAAAAGACCATTTTCTCTCTCATTTCCAGAGTATCTCATCATGATTATATACTATCTCAAATTCTGAACCTTATTCATCCGCTCGTCCAAACCGACAATCATTCCGGTGTAATTGAAGAAGTTAACAAACTTCGAGCTCGAGTTGTGGCCTTGGAAAATATAGTGCAAAACGTACCAACATCAGCAACATCACCGGCACCAATAGCAATACCAGTACCACCAACAACCCAAGTTTCAACATCACACACCTCAACATCACAATCTATACCCCGAGCATAATCTTCGTTCTACATGGAGATTATGTAATCTCTAATGAGTTTAATATTATATTGACTCATTAAATTCATGATTACATCTGAAGAAAATATATATGTATATATATTTTCATAAAGATTGTAATTAAAAGTTCTTTTGTACAAACTGTTAATGGTGAAAATATTTTAACGGGTAGGTAATACCCGAGGAATATTTATATTTCACATTAATAAGTTACACTGTACATTCTTTCAATATGATTCAACAGTCATTTGCTATCCTACTTACATCCACAGATATACGAATTCGTTCACCACAGAATGACCATTTTCATTCAATTTCATATTTGGATTTTGACTTATCAGAATCCAACAAGTGGCATAATGAAGAAACATTGGACAAAAATAAAATTTGTTAGAAACAAACAATTTAACTATGAGAAAATTTTTGATAAGAATCCACGCTAACTGTTCCTAGCTAACTGTTCCTAACTAACTGATTAATTCCGTAATACATTTTATCGCAATTTATTTATCGCAATTTAAATTCTCGTAATTTTATTTATCGTCATTTAATTTCTGTTATTTATTTTACGCACTTTAAATATCGGGACACTTATACAAGGTTTTGACATATCATATCGACGCATCTATATATATTATTTGGAACAACCATAGACACTCTATATGCAGTAATGTTCGAGTTAGCTATACAGGGTTGAGGTTGATTCTACAATAATATATATACTTTGAGTTGTGATCGAGTCTGAGACATGTATATAACGGGTCACGACATGTATTAATTAATTCGAATATTATATATTAAACTATATATGAATTATTGGATTACTAATTGTGGACTGCTAACTGTGGACTACCAACATTGGACAATTAAAATGAATTAAAATATTGATTATAACATATGAAACTAAACAATTCTTCAAGTTTGCCACTTGATTTCATCTTAAACCTCATTTGTATCTTGACGATTACAATCTGCGATTCAAACCTTTCATGATTCTTAAAAACACCTCAATCCAGAGGATGAACCAACCGCACTTCATTACAGAAGGAAAGATTTATGCATATAGCTATGCATCTGAAAAACTCTCAAAAAATGAGTAAACGTTTAACACGTAGCTGTGCTAATGCTTTAGTGTTATTATTATCCAAAATAACTTGGTAATCCCTTTTAAAGTAGCAAATTTAATCACAGCTCCAGCAAGTCAACTTCGACCTTTCATTCGAATCAACATTATTATAACCTTGATATATACGTTTTCTATTGATATTATTACCGATGAACCTTTTATATCCCACCATATTACCAGCAGACGTAACAGCAACCTCGTCGCTCCATGGCTTAAACCTCACCGACAAATCACTATATTTATTCATTAAAACCCTATCATATACTCATCTGCATCTTGTAATAAGAACTGCCATACCAATTACCGAGAATCAGCAATCAGTATTTGTAAAACCTACAGCATGTCTACATCAACAGTTATACATATAACATTTATCTCCTAGAATTACAATCTTCAATTCTAAAATTTTGAAAAGCATCCAGCCTATGAATCAATACATTGAACTTTGAAAAAGCTGAATGAAGCAGCAGAAACTGTAGACAACCGTAAACGACCTTAATTGTCGGAAGTTTGATGATAAAGAATAATATGTTGGAAAAGCTCAGAAAAGTTGGAACTGAAAAATGGATGGAGCTAAACACGAAGGAGACCAATGACAAATATAAGGACCATACCCTATATTCAAAGAATCCAGATAATTCTGGATCTGTTGAAATCTTTAGAGAATATCTTGCTCCGAAGTCATGTTAAAATCTTGCGGAAAATTTTTCTTCATCAACCTTCGAACTTGGAAATTCCAAAATATCATCATAAATATCTTCGATATTTCTGAGGATATTTTCATAAATATTCTCGTTCGAAATTATATACCTCTTCGTGCTTCCTGTGTTTCATTATGTCGGAAACTTCTGTAAAATCTAAGTTTAATTTATGAATGAATTCTGGAGAAATGTAAAGAAATTGATGCATGAATTAGTATAATATAATGACACTTGATCAACATGATTATATTACAGTAAGTCATGCTGAGTTTCTAATGGAACATGATGATTCACAGACCATAACGTTATCATGTGCCATGTTACACGACTCTTACATTATACCTAATCTCCAAACATATCAAGAATATATCTTCCTGATAGTTCTAACTTTTCTCCTGAATTCTGAAAACTTAATCAATCAAGATTATGCTATTTCAATCTCTCTTTTAGAACATTAGTCATGTTCATTCGAAACTTCATACCTACAAATTATGGACCATCATTCGCTTGACTTAAAATCGGGAAGAGAAAACAAAAGTATGAAACAATGAAATATAAGGGAGAATATAAAGCCCGATAACAACACATAAATTACAAACGTGTATATCAATGTTTATCGCAACATAAAGACACGGGAGGATTAAAAATACTATAACCTCAAGGGCGAAGAAGAAGTAAACAGATTCCTCCGGTAAAAGTTAGAAAAGGAGAATGATTGTTGCGATAGTTAGGATAAGGACAAGGATTAGAACTGGATTAAGCATTTTCATAATCTTTTGGATTTATGAACTAAGAAATAAAGCATAGGAATGGTGAGAATAATGGAACGAAATAGTTTAATTTATAAAGGAAAAATCAGATGTAACAATCGAGACAGATGAGCGTATTTGATTAAAGAGATCCTAATTCCCTTAAATCTCGAAGAATCAGATCTTTTAGATTTCGAAGATTTTCTTTAAATTCCTCGAATTCCAGAAATCAACCATGATTATGTCACCGGTTAAGTCGAACCTTCATTTATTCATTTCACTCTTTTGTGATAGCTTCACTCGTACGCTTTGATTAGTTGAATTATCTTATCCATATTACTTAACAGTAATAAAACTCTATTTATCAGCTCATATTCGTTAGGAAAACATTCTTATTGTTAGCCATGATGATCCCACTCAAATTTCGGGACGAAATTTCTTTAACGGGTAGGTACTGCGACCACCCGAAAATTTTTGACCAAATTTAAACTTAATCTTTATATTATTCCAACACGATAAGAAAAGTTTGTTAAGTTGAAACTCAAAAAGTTTAAACTGTGTTCATACATTCATTTAACCTCGACCAGATTCCAACAATTCACGAACCATTATATAATTGGATATGATTATATATATATATATATATATATATATATATATATATATATATATATATATATATATATATATATATATATATATATATATATATATATATATGTATATATATATTATTTGAGTTTATTAACAAAGTATTAACGTATAATACTTTACATGAACGTATTTGTTTCAATATGCTATTCGATGGAATTAGAAGATAATATCAAATGATTGATTTATCAGATACATTGTATGATTACGAGTCTCTGTTGAGAGGTCCACTTTGATTTAGAAAATCTTTCCATTTTAACAATATTCGAAAAATGGTAAAGTGAATTACAAGTAAGAACAAATATGTCAATTAATGATAACTGGACGAAAGTTAGTAGAGATTCCTGCTTAACTTTCAATGCAATGATTGCCACATGTCTTTGATGAGATAATTATTTAGTTTCATATTATTGAAAACGTTTAGATATAGGTGAAACCTTTTAAAGAATGAATTTGATTATATATAAATGTTAATTGTTAGAACTATATATACACATAACTTGCATCATGTATTTAAAACGTGTTTATGTATTTTAAATTAGTTAAGTAAACGATAGAAGCACTCGTTAACATTCAATGATTATTTAGACAAGTTAAATTTCCAACTTATATGATTTTAAAATAAATGGTGATCCGAAAATGAGTTCTATAAATTTTAGGCTTATTAAAAATATATTTAAAAGCTAATTATTAAATTTGAACACTTTTTACATTTTACCCAGAATTGAGAGGGACGGTTGATGTAATTTTTAGTTAACAAATTAAGGATTGAATTTTATACCATAATGACCAAAATAAATAAATATAGTTAATCTAAAAATTTGAGATTTTTTAGGAACACTTTTATACGTTAACTGTTTAGCAATGGACACGATATAGCCATCCGGGATAAACTGTCGGTAGATAGAAGTTAAAAATTGAGGCTGCTACTTTATTTTTTTCACACGTTTCATTATGAATTTATAATATATTATTATTATATTTATTATTAAATTATATAACATATATCTCTTTCTATATTATATATATAGACATATACACTGAGAACTTGGTAGGAAGGGATTTATCACTCACTCAGTGACATCACCACACGACCACTGTCTGCCACCCTAGCCCACCGTCACAAACAACCACACCTTCACCACCTTTAAACTTAAACCAAACCCACCACTCAAACCACTTGAGTTTCTGTGTTATGTTTATGATTCGGACACCATACGAAACCTTCAATAACACTACCTTCGAATCGCCATCCACAAACCTTCAATAGTTATAGGTAATATCACTATTATTATTATTATTATTATTATTATTATTATTATTATTATTATTATTATTATTATTATTATTATTATTATTATTATTATTATTATTATTATTATTATTATTATCATCATTATTATTATTATTATTTTTGTTATTATCATTATCAATATAAGTATTACTAATTATTAATGTATTTATTATTATTAATTTTATCATTTAAGTATTATTATCATTATTATTTCTATTATTATCATAATATTAGTATTATTATTATTAGTAAAATCATTATTTATATAGTTATTATTATTATTAATATTCATTATTATTAAAATTAACATTTCATTAAAAGTATCATTTTTATTACAGTTATCATTTTTATCATTATTATTAAAAGTATCATTTTTATAAACACTATCATTTTTGTTATTATTACTATTATTATTATAAAATAAAACAATTTTTTATTTATTACTATCAATATTATTTTATCAAATAACTGGTAGTTATATAAAACTATATTTACTATATCTAACATAACTATATTAATATTTTTATTAATAAATATAATTAATTAGGTTATTAATGAAACACATAATTAAAATAACAATTAAATCACTAATAATATATAAATTTGTTCGATTACCATTATATGTGTATTAATATATATAATTGATATAGGTTCGTGAATCCGAAGTCAACCCTGCATTGTTCAGTTTTGTCATATGTATTTTTACTACGAAATACAGTATAGTGAGTTTCATTACTCCCTTTTTAAATGATTTTGCAATATATATTTTTGGGACTGAGAATACATGCACTGCTTTTATAAATGTTTTACGAAATAGACACATGTAAAGGAAACTACATTCTATGGTTGGATTATCGAAATCGAATATGCCCCTTGTTAGCTTGGTAGCCTAAGAATTAGGCAAATGGCCCCTAATTGACACGAATCCTAAAGATAGATCTATGGACCTTGACACGTCCTATTCGGGTTACGAATGCTTTAGTACTTCGATTATCATGTCCGATGAGAGTCCCGGAGTGATGGGGATATTCTATATGCATCCTGCTACTTCGGTTATCAAGCATTCACCATATGAATGATTTTTATCTCTATGCAGTTTGCGAAATGCCTGATATGAGATGTATATTTATAAGAAATGGAAATGAAAATCTTGTGGTCTATTAAAATTATCGAAACGATCGATTATGTTAAACTAATGAACTCACCAACCTTTTGGTTGACACTTTAAAGCATGTTTATTCTCAGGTATGAAAGAAATCTTTCGCTGTGCATTTTCTCATTTTAGAGATATTACTGGGAGTCAGATATTACTGGGAGTCATTCATGACATATTTCAAAAGACGTTGCATTCGAGTCATTGAGTTCATCAAGATTATTATTAAGTCAATTATAGTTGGATATATTATGAAATGGTATGCATGCCGTCAACTTTCAATGTACAGAAAGTTTGTCTTTTAAAAACGAATGCAATGTTTGTAAAATGTATCATATAGAGGTCAAGTACCTCGCGATGTAA
Source organism: Rutidosis leptorrhynchoides (assembly GCF_046630445.1). Classification (NCBI taxonomy): domain Eukaryota; kingdom Viridiplantae; phylum Streptophyta; class Magnoliopsida; order Asterales; family Asteraceae; genus Rutidosis; species Rutidosis leptorrhynchoides. The sequence continues at coordinate 221,917,063 of NC_092338.1, read as the reverse complement.
CCAAATGTAATGTATTCGTCCAGATCGATTAGGACGGGTCGTCTCAAAATTGAAGCAGATTACTGCATTTAATCAAAGAGGATCATAATTTCCTTAAATTTTGAAGAATCAAATCTTATATAGAATACGTAGATTTTCTCTAAATTCCTTGAATTCTAGATATCCACTGTGACTACATCAAAAGTTAAATCTCTATCTCAATCTTTTGTGACAGCTTCACTCGTACGCTTCACATAATTGAATCGTTTTATCTATATTACTCAATAATGATAAAACTCTATTTTACAACTCATATTCGTCATGAAAACATTTTTATTGTTAGCCATGACAACCTCGATCAAATTTTGGGACGAAATTTCTTTAACGAGTAGGTACTGTCATGACCCGGAAAATTTTGAACAATTTTAAACCAAACTCTCGATACGATTTAATATTTTTGACACGATAAGAAAAGTCTGTTAGGTTGAGTCTCAAAATTTTTGAACTGTTTCATATATTCAATTACCTTTCGACTGTTCCCGACGATTCATGAACAATTATTTGTAAATAAATATGTATATCTATATGTATATATATATATATATATATATATATATATATATATATATATATATATATATATATATATATATATATATATATATATATATAGGTATATAACTAATAATTAGAGATATTAAATAAAGCATTATATGATTTGATGATTTGAATTAATAATTAAATTGTTAGTTAATATATATTTATGTAAATATAATGTAATTAAAAAATAAATGGTTTTGAATTCATTTAGGAAACAATAATAACACTCATTTATCATTCAAATGGTTATTTAAACAAACTTATATGATTTTAAAATAAACGGTGATCCGAAAATGAGTTATATAAATTATAGGCTTATTAAAAATATATTTAGGAGCTAAATGTTAAATTTGAACACTTTTCATATTTTACTTGGAAACGAGCGCAGACACTGATGTAATTTTTATTTAATAGTTAATAACCGAATTTTATACCATAATGACTAAAATAAATAAATATAATTATTGTAAAAATTTGGGATTTTTTCGTGTACTTTTATCTGCCACTAATTATCAACGGAGTACAACATAATAGTCCGCGAAAAACTGTCAGTAAAGTGATTCCAAAATTTAGGCTGCTAAGTTTATTATTATTAATTTTATTATGCACGCTATGAATTCAATTAGGTACCTATATTATTGTACCTGTTAATATTTAAATATATATGCAATCATGCATCACCACTAACTTCATAAATATCCACAAGTTGTTCGTAAGATACAGAGAATTCAATTGATATCAAATTATTATTTTATTATTTCTTTATTATTACTTTATATTATTGATATCAATTAGTTGAAATTTTTGTTCAGTGCATTATTCATCTATCATTATCTATCAATCTCCCTTGTCTATGTATACATAACATATTTGCATATATGTATGCATGGTCACGCAGATAGTTACACAACTATGATCAACACTCAATTACTCATCACCTTCAACCAAAACCCACTTAAGTTCATGCAATCTATGCTGCCATTATACTCCTTGTTCGAACGGTACCTAGTACTACCATCACTAACTCTAACACCACCACCCTTGATCCCTCTTTCGTGATCACCATAAGCTTCCACCACCCCTTCCCTTCCCTATCTCTCTTATTGAACCACCACCATTAACGGTACTTCAGCTGTGTTGTTTTCCTGTTTAAATAACCACAAAACCCACTCCTGTTCCTACTTTGATCAAGTGCTACTGCTTCATGAATCATGCTTATTGTTTTCTATCAGACCTATAACCCAACCATTGAATACCACCACTACACACACACCATCTCATTCTTTATACATACATATGTGCATATAACCATCGTCACCTTCACATCCATACACTAACATTACTATTTTGTTTTGCTAATGTTTTCTGTTTCAATCTTCATTGAACTACCTGCGCATCACCATTATCAGTTTTCTGTTTCGGCCCAAGGCACCCAAAAACCCTATAGAATGTTCACTATATTGCTGCGACTGCTACTGCTATAGTCGCTATTGTTTTGTTCCTGTCCCGTTCAACAGACACCTATACAACATCTCCTTCATCACCATCCTCGTTAAAAATTTTTTTCTGCTGTTATGTGTTTCTGTTGAAACCGAATCCATGAGCACCCCTTTGAACTACTACTGTTCTGTTTTGGCTACTGTACAGCGACGACAATAATAATGGTGGTTTATGGAGCTAAGTGATGTTCATGTATGATTAAATTTATGAGGATATACGATGATGATCATACGAAGAAGAAGGAATACAGTGACGAGATGAGTATGATTTTTGATAATATAAGATAATGATTAATAAAAGAATGAGTGCTTCATTATCTGTTTAATGTTGATTAAAAAAAAGAAAAAAAGAAAACAACACAGCATCGAAACCCTACCTCCCCCATTGTGATTAAAACTTCGATGGCTTAGTTATGTTAAATACATTTATTTGTTTTCTTGGGCTATATGCTCATATTTTTATGCTTGGGCCGTAATCTTTGTTGGACTATGTTCTTATTTCATGTTGGGCTTCGGTTTTAAAATGATAGGGCCGATGATATATTTTGGGCAGTGAACTTGATTTTGATATTGGGCCGAGAATTGAATGGTGTCCAGTTAGGCCGAAATAAAAATGGGTTAAAGATAACTTAGGATGATATAAATCAGGAAAAATATAAGTGGACGAATGGTTAAGGGTGTGTAGCGACCCGACAAAATCGTCATTGACGGCGCCGTCTACTTAGGTCCCATTACGTGGTCGTAAGTCTTTAAAACAACGTTTGACCAAAAGATATGTCGCATTCATTTCAAATGTAAAGATTGTTCAAAGTTTACAAGAATAGTTCCACCACAAGTTACGTTACAAAGTTATAAGTACAAATGAAACTTATGCGACACAATTTAAAAGTAGCCAAAAGACGCTCCATGTATGCATATATACTCGACATCCAATGCAAGTATCAGAATAATGAGCGGAAGCATGTATCATGTATCGTTCAAGGACCTGAGAAAAACATAGAAATCTGTCAACGAAAACGTTGGTGAAATCACAGGTTTGAGTAAGTAAGTAAGTACAAGTGAACCACAAGATTTGCAACAATGAGATAATAGTAATACATTCCAAAAGTTTGTTTCACGAGCACCCAATTATCAATGCTTAACATTCCTTCCATAGAACCCCATCACAATAGTGTTAGAACATACACTGTTTCTCAAAAATACATTTCATTCGTAAACGGTAGCGAACCGTTTGAATGAGGGTTTGTCAAACCCATATGGCCATATAACATAAGTTCTCGCTTACACCCGGTAAGTGTAACTAATGATAATCGAATTGAGGATTTTTGTTCTAAACTCGTATGTAGAATGTTTGTTTTCCTGTACTTGTGTTCACTTAGTTAAAAAGGAACGTTTATGTTTTCTCATCCCAAATGTAAGTTTCAAAAGAGTAAAAGTGGGACTATGATCTCACCTTGAGCGGAAGAGTAATTAAGTACTTCGACAAGTAACGTGTGCAAAGAACAATGCTAGTCTTGACCTAAACAAATAGGTCGTATCAATAACGGTAAACACGATAGGTCAAAGATGTTCAATTAGTCCTACGGCTCGTTACGACTCGATTATGTAGCATGTGAAATCAAATTGTCAAGTTTCATGCAAGATACAAGTATAGAAACAAGTTAGGAAGGTTGCATAATCATTTGGTTAAGTTTGACAAAAAGTCAAACTTTGGTCGGTCAAAGTCAACAAAAAAGTCAACACGTTCGGGTCGGGTCCCGAACTATTTTTTTGAGGTTTTTTAATCATGTACGAGCACGTTAGAACAAGTTACATGTGAATCGGAGGTCCATAGCATAGCAAACATTTTCCATAAAATGACCAGCGAAAACAGAAGCCTGCCAGTGTATCTGGACGGCGTCCAGATTGTCTGGACGGCGTCCAGCTTTGAAGACTGGGACGGCATCCAAGTATCTGGACGGCGTCCAGCCTTTAAATCTAGGACGGCGTCTAAGGATCTGGACGGCGTCCAGATTGGTATTCAATTCTGATGCAGAAACTCCTAAGTGCACGAACCAAAAACCAAACTAACACATTTTATGATCCGCAAACAACCAAGACATGTATCTTATATCATCGAAAAGCTCTTTTGACAAGGAACACAACTAGAAACATTTCCTAAATCAAGTTCATCATTTAAGACAACAAAAACCTCGTCAAATGATCGTTAAACGTTCAAAATCAATGTTTCAAGTTCCTCAAATGCATTTTAAGTTTCGGGAAACCAATTCACACATATGATATGCCGCTTTAAAGGTAATCAAACACACATTGCAACCAAATGCTTATCAACAACATTTCATAGCATTTGATGCATCAAAAGTTCATATTAAGCCTATCAAACCCTAACCAAAATCTCAAAACCAATAATCATGTTAATGTAAGGTTTTCATGTCAATCAACACACCAAAACGAAGCTAATGAAGTAACTAACACCTTGAACATACAAACATTAACATCTAAACACATTTCATCATCCAAAATCAAATATTTAACAAACACTTTTTCAAGTTCATGCTAGTTATGTCAAATCACAAGATCGAGCATACAAATTACCTATACGACACCACAATGAGCCATAGACACTAATTAACACACTTTTAAGTCAAGAATACTAAGATTATGAAATTTAGAGTTTTTAGAAAGTTACCCAATCGAGATGAAATTAGTATCAAAACGTAGAGAATGAAGAGAGGATTCCAAATATGTAATTTGTTTTGATGTTAGCCTCCAAAATTGGATTTAGATGATGAATTAAGGATTGGATGTTGAGAGGATTTGGAAGTAGTAAAAGACGAGGATGAGAATGAATGGGTGAAAAGGGTTTGACCCTTTGACCTAGTCAAGGGTTTGATCCCTTTTCAAGTTTAGTCCCTCAACTTTCGTTCGGGTGCGTGAATTACCTAAACGAGATAATTTAAAACGCGTATTAATGGGAGATGTTATAAATATAGAACGGACTTTAAAATAGTTAAACGGAAAGTAACCGGAAAAAGGCGGGATGTTACATTACCTACTCCTTAAAAGAAATTTCGTCCCGAAATTTAAGTAGGCGTAGTAGTCGTTGTTTCTTCCTCGAGATCTTACGTTTCTGAATTCACGAATAGATGAGGATACTTCCTTTGCATTTGATCTTGTCTTTCCCAAGTAAACTCGGGTCCCCTTTTGGCGTTCCAATGGACTTTAACAATCGGGATTCGGCTTTGTTTCAATGTCTTGACGGAGGTGTCCACAATTTCAACCGGTTCCTCCACAAAATGAAGTTTGTCATCAATAGTAAGTTCCTCGAGAGGGATGATGATATCGGGTTTGGCAAGACACTTTTTCAAGTTAGATACATGGAAGGTAGGATGAACGGAGTTCAATTGAGGCGGAAGATCTAAACGATAAGCAACGGTTCCAATACGCTCCAAGATTTCGAAAGGACCAATATACCGCGGATTTAGCTTCCCGCGTTTCCCAAAACGGATTACACCCTTCCAAGGTGCGACTTTTAACATGACGCGGTCACCGACTTGAAATTCAAGGTTGTTGCATCCTTTGTCGGTATAGCACTTTTGACGACTCCGGGCCGTCCGAAGCCTATCTCGGATTTGAACGATCTTCTCGGTGGTTTCGTGAATGAGTTCGGGTCCGGTGATTTGTACGTCGCCTACTTCGGCCCAACAAAGAGGTGAACGACATTTTCGGCCATATAGCGCTTCAAAAGGTGCGACTTTAATACTCACGTGATAACTATTGTTGTAAGAGAACTCGGCGAGAGGTAAGTGCTTGTCCCAAGCTTTTCCGAAATCAACCACGCAAGCTCGTAACATGTCATCTAAGGTTTGAATTGTACGTTCGCTTTGTCCATCGGTTTGAGGATGATATGCGGTGCTCATGTCTAAACGCGTTCCCAACGCTTCTTGCAATGTACGCCAAAATCTAGAAACGAAACGGCCATCTCGGTCGTAGATAATCAATAAGGTTACACCGTGTCGGGCTACGATCTCCTTAATGTAAAGTTGTGCAAGTTTCTCCATTTTGTCCGTTTCTTTCATGGCAAGGAAGTGTGCGGATTTGGTGAGACGGTCAACAATAACCCAAATGGTATCATAACCGCCCGTCATTTTTGGTAGCTTGGTGATAAAATCCATCGTTATCCTTTCCCACTTCCATTGCGGGATCTCGGGTTGTTGAAGTAGTCCGGACGGTCTTTGGTGTTCGGCTTTGACTTTGGAACATGTCAAACACTTGGAAACATAAGTAGCTACGTCCCTTTTGATGTTCGGCCACCAATATAGTTGTTTAAGGTCGTGGTACATCTTATTGGCACCGGGGTGAATCGAGTATTGTGACTTATGGGCTTCATCTAAAATAAGGCTTCGTAGGTCCCCATAACTAGGCACCCAAATCCTTCTGGCGTAATATCGGAGTCCGGTCTCCCTAATTTCGAATGGAGAGACGAGAATGTTCAAGAGCTCGTGTGAAAGGTTTTCATCCTTGAGAGCCTCATCTTGGGCTACCCGAATTTGGCTATTAAGGTTTGTGTCGATGGTGATGTTTAAGGCTCGGACACGAAGAGGCACCGCTCTTTCTTTTCGACTTAAGGCATCGGCTACTACATTTGCCTTCCCGGGATGGTAACGAAGCTCGCAATCGTAATCGTTTAAGGTTTCAATCCACCTTCGTTGTCTCATGTTTAGTTGCTTTTGATCGAAAATGTGTTGGAGACTTTTGTGGTCGGTAAAGATAGTACTCTTGGTTCCATAAAGATAGTGTCTCCACATTTTAAGTGCAAAGACAACGGCTCCGAGTTCGAGATCATGAGTCGTGTAATTCCGTTCATGAATTTTTAGTTGTCGAGAGGCATAAGCAATGACTTTCTTTCGTTGCATCAATACACACCCAAAACCATGTTTCGAGGCATCGCAATATTCAACAAAATCATCATTGCCTTCAGGAAGTGACAAGATATGAGCGGTGGTTAGCTTTATCTTCAAGATTTGAAACGCGGATTCTTGCTCAGTCGCCCAAATGAATTTCTTTCCCTTGTGAGTTAATGCAGTTAGAGGACGTGTAACCAAAGAAAAATCCTTGATGAATCTACGGTAGTATCCGGCGAGACCCAAGAATTGACGGATGTGAGTAGGAGTAGTAGGAGTCTCCCATTTACTAATGGCTTCGATTTTCGTTGGATTGACTTTAATACCTTGGTCACTTACAACATGACCAAGAAATTGAACTTCCTTCAACCAAAATTCACATTTGGAGAATTTGGCATAAAGTCGTTCTTGTCTCAAGAGTTCAAGCACAAGTCGGAGATGTTGTTCGTGCTTTTCTTCATTTTTAGAATAGATCAATATGTCATCGATGAACACAATAACGAATTTATCGAGATACGATTTTTCACACGCGGTTCATAAGATCCATGAACACCGTCGGTGCGTTAGTGAGATCAAATGGCATGACAAGGAATTCATAACTACCATAACGAGTCCGGAAAGCGGTTTTGGAGACATCTTCCCCCTTAACCCTTAATTGATGATAACCCGAGCGGAGATCGATTTTCGAATATACACAAGACCCTTGTAGTTGATCAAAGAGGTCATCGATTCGTGGAAGAGGATATCGGTTCTTAACCGTCAATTTATTTAGTTCACGATAATCAATGCACATTCGTAGGGATCCGTCTTTCTTTTTAACAAACAAGATCGGAGCGCCCCATGGTGAATGGCTAGGTTGGATAAAACCACGGTCAAGTAGTTCTTGGATTTGACTTTGCAATTCTTGCATTTTAGATGGAGCAAGTCTATACGGTGCACGTGCTACGGGTGCGGCTCCCGGAATAAGATCGATTTGGAATTCTACCGGTCGATGAGGTGGAAGACCCGGCAATTCGTCGGGAAATACATCGGAAAAGTCACTAACAATTGGCACATCATCGATATGCTTCTCATCGGACTCGACTTTCTTAACGGGGGCAAGGATCGCAAAACAACCCTTACGGAGTAGTTTTCTAACTTTAAGGCACGAAATGAGGTTGAGTCTGGTGCAACTATTATCGCCATAAACAATCAAAGGTTCATCATTCTCGATAGGAATTCGGATTGCGTTAAGATCACAAAGGATGTGAGATTTCATTTTGACTAACCAATTCATACCGATTATTACATCAAAGCTTCCTAGTTCCATGGGTATCAAGTCAATTTCAAATTCCTTACCCAAAATGTTTAACGTACACCCCCGGTAATATGTGTCGGCACTTAATAGTTTTCCGTTGGCCACTTCAATGGTATAAGTGGTATCTAGTGGACGTGGTGGAGTATTAAAAGAATGAGTCAAAGTCTTGGATACAAAACTCTTATCGGCACCCGAATCGAATAAACAAGTAACATAAGTGTTGTTGAGAAGAAACGTACCCGTGACTAATTCATTATCATCTCGGGCTTCCTCGGTGTTGATGTTGAAAGCTCGGCCGCGCGTGTTGGGGTTATCTTTCTTCTTTGGGCATGCATTTCTATAATGACCCGTTTGGCCACATTCGTAACAAGTGCCCGTCTTTGGTGCATTGGGCCACATTCGAGCGATGGGGGCAACACTTTTACACTCATTGGCCTTATGACCAACTCCTTGGCACCGGTGGCAAATTAACTTGCCACATTCACCAAAGTGATGTTTGTTGCATTTGTTGCAAGGAGGTAGGTTCCCGGCATAACCCTTCTTGCCGTCGGAGGTGTAAGGCTTCTTAGCAAAGTTGTTGTTGCTTGATTGGGAGGGTTCCCACTTTCTTTTGTTGCCGCCCGATTTATCCTCGGCCTTAGGTGCCGTAACTACAATTTCGTCAACTGTTTCTATCAATTTGCGGGCCATGTTCAAAGCTTCTTGATGATTAGTGGGTTTGGATGACATTACTCCGTGTTTGATACTCTTTGGAAGACCATCCATGTAAAGTTCAACCCTTAAAGCTTCGGGGTTCACAAGATTTGGGCACATCAAGGCTAGTTCGGAAAATCGTTGATTATAAGCCTTGAGATCATTTCCGATCGCCTTTAAAGTTCTTAGCTCTTGTTCGAGCCTTCGGGTTTCTTCACGAGGGAAATATTCGACAATCATCTTTTCCCTCAAGTCGGCCCAAGAGAGGGCGTGAGCTTCATCGGTACCCACCGATTGTACATAAGTATTCCACCATGTAAGAGCGACACCGGCGAAGGTGTGAGTAGAGTATTTGACCTTGTCTTGGTCCCGACAACCGCTTATGCTAAAGATGGCTTCCGTTTGCTCAAACCATCGGGTGAGCACGACCGGTCCCCCGGTTCCATCAAAAGTGTGAGGTTTGCACCCCATGAAGGATTTGTAGGAGCACCCTTCGTTTGAGTTACCGGCTCCATTGTTGTTGTTGTTGTAGTGACCCGAAATTTTCCATGTTTATATATATTAATTGAGATTGATATTTACATGATTAAATGTTTCCAACATGTTAAGCAATCAAACTTGTTAAGACTTGATTAATTGAAATATGTTTCATATAGACAATTGACCACCCAAGTTGACCGGTGATTCACGAACGTTAAAACTTGTAAAAACTATATGATGACATATATATGTATATATATATAGTTAACATGATACTATGATAAGTAAACATATCATTAAGTATATTAACAAAGAACTACATATGTAAAAATAAGACTACTAACTTAATGATTTTTAAACGAGACATATATGTAACGATTATCGTTGTAAAGACATTTAATGTATATATATCATATTAAGAGATATTCAAACATGATAATATCATGATAATATAATAATTTAAAATCTCATTTGATATTATAAACATTGGGTTAACAACATTTAACAAGATCGTTAACCTAAAGGTTTCAAAACAACACTTACATGTAACGACTAACGATGACTTAACGACTCAGTTAAAATGTATATACATGTAGTGTTTTAATATGTATTTATACACTTTTGAAAGACTTAAATACACTTATCAAAATACTTATACTTAACAAAAATTCTTACAATTACATCCTCGTTCAGTTTCATCAACAATTCTACTCGTATGCACCCGTATTCGTACTCGTACAATACACATCTTTTAGATGTATGTACTATTGGTATATACACTCCAATGATCAGCTCTTAGCAGCCCATGTGAGTCACCTAACACATGTGGGAACCATCATTTGGCAACTAGCATGAAATATCTCATAAAATTACAAAAATATGAGTAATCATTCATGACTTATTTACATGAAAACAAAATTACATATCCTTTATATCTAATCCATACACCAACGACCAAAAACACCTACAAACACTTTCATTCTTCAATTTTCATCATCTAATTAATCTCTCTCAAGTTCTATCTTCAAGTTCTAAGTGTTCTTCATATATTCTACAAGTTCTAGTTACATAAAATCAAGAATACTTTCAAGTTTGCTAGCTCACTTCCAATCTTGTAAGGTGATCATCCAACCTCAAGAAATCTTTGTTTCTTAGAGTAGGTTATCATTCTAATATAAGGTAATAATCATATTCAAACTTTGGTTCAATTTCTATAACTATAACAATCTTATTTCAAGTGATGATCTTACTTGAACTTGTTTTCGTGTCATGATTCTGCTTCAAGAACTTCGAGCCATCCAAGGATCCGTTGAAGCTAGATCCATTTTTCTCTTTTCCAGTAGGTTTATCCAAGGAACTTAAGGTAGTAATGATGTTCATAACATCATTCGATTCATACATATAAAGCTATCTTATTCGAAGGTTTAAACTTGTAATTACTAGAACATAGTTTAGTTAATTCTAAACTTGTTCGCAAACAAAAGTTAATCCTTCTAACTTGACTTTTAAAATCAACTAACACATGTTGTATATCTATATGATATTCTAACTTAATGATTTAAAACCTGGAAACACGAAAAATACCGTAAAACCGGATTTACGCCGTCGTAGTAACACCGCGGGCTGTTTTGGGTTAGTTAATTAAAAACTATGATAAACTTTGATTTAAAAGTTGTTATTCTGAGAAAATAATTTTTATTATGAACATGAAACTATATCCAAAAATTATGCTTAAACTCAAAGTGGAAGTATGTTTTCTAAAATGGTCATCTAGACGTCGTTCTTTCGACTGAAATGACTACCTTTACAAAAACGACTTGTAACTTATTTTTCCGACTATAAACCTATACTTTTTCTATTTAGATTCATAAAATAAAGTTCAATATGAAACCATAGCAATTTGATTCACTCAAAACGGATTTAAAATGAAGAAGTTATGGGTAAAACAAGATTGGATAATTTTTCTCATTTTAGCTACGTGAAAATTGGTAACAAATCTATTCCAACCATAACTTAATCAACTTGTATTGTATATTATGTAATCTTGAGATACCATAGACACGTATACAATGTTTCGACCTATCATGTCGACACATCTATATATATTTCGGAACAACCATAGACACTCTATATGTGAATGTTGGAGTTAGCTATACAGGGTTGAGGTTGATTCCAAAATATATATAGTTTGAGTTGTGATCAATACTGAGATACGTATACACTGGGTCGTGGATTGATTTAAGATAATATTTATCGATTTATTTCTGTACATCTAACTGTGGACAACTAGTTGTAGGTTACTAACGAGGACAACTGACTTAATAAACTTAAAACATCAAAATATATTAAAAGTGTTGTAAATATATTTTAAACATACTTTGATATATATGTATATATATTGTTATAGGTTCGTGAATCAACCAGTGGCCAAGTCTTACTTCCCGACGAAGTAAAAATCTGTGAAAGTGAGTTATAGTCCCACTTTTAAAATCTAATATTTTTGGGATGAGAATACATGCAGGTTTTATAAATGATTTACAAAATAGACACAAGTACGTGAAACTACATTCTATGGTTGAATTATCGAAATCGAATATGCCCTTTTTTATTAAGTCTGGTAATCTAAGAATTTGGGAACAGACACCCTAATTGACGCGAATCCTAAAGATAGATCTATTGGGCCCAACAAGTCCCATCCAAAGTACCAGATGCTTTAGTACTTCGAAATTTATATCATATCCGGAGGGTGTCCCGGAATGATGGGGATATTCTTATATATGCATCTTGTTAATGTCGGTTACCAGGTGTTCACCATATGAATGATTTTTATCTCTATGTATGGGATGTGTATTGAAATATGAAATCTTGTGGTCTATTGTTACGATTTGATATATATAGGTTAAACCTATAACTCACCAACATTTTTGTTGACGTTTAAAGCATGTTTATTCTTAGGTGAATACTAAGAGCTTTCGCTGTTGCATACTAAAATAAGGACAAGATTTGTAGTCCATGTTTGTATGATATTGTGTAAAAACTGCATTCAAGAAACTGATTTCGATGTAACATATTTGTATTGTAAACCATTATGTAATGGTCGTGTGTAAACAGGATATTTTAGATTATCATTATTTGATAATCTACGTAAAGCTTTTTAAATCTTTATTTATGAAATAAAGGTTATGGTTTGTTTTAAAAATGAATGCAGTCTTTGAAAAACGTCTCATATAGAGGTCAAAACCTCGCAACGAAATCAATTAATATGGAACGTTTTTAATCAATAAGAACGGGACATTTCAGTTGGTATCAGAGCGTTGGTCTTAGAGAACCAGAATTTTGCATTAGTGTGTCTTATCGAGTTTGTTAGGATGCATTAGTGAGTCTGGACTTCGACCGTGTTTACTTGAAAAATGATTGCTTAACAAATTTTGTTGGAAACTATATATTTTTAACATGTGAATATTATGTGATATATTAATCTCTTAACGCGTTTGATATTATGTGATAGATGTCTACCTCTAGAACAAGTCCCATTGACTCACCTAATAATAATGAAGAGTCAAATGTAAATTTGAATGATTCGTGGACTGATTCACAAGTTCCCGAAGAGGAACCGGAAGAAGAGTCGGAACCGGAAGAAGAATCGGAACCGGAAGAAGAATCGGAACCGGATGAAGAAATAGAACCGGTGGGGGAAATAATAAAACGGTTAAGTAAAAGAAAATCCTCAACCAACCGACCAAGGTTAATTATGGTCAATGGTGTTTCCGCCAAGGAAGCAAAATATTGGGAGGATTACCAATTCTCCGATGAATCGGATTCCGACGAGAATTCCGATGATGTTATAGAAATTACCCCAACTGAATTTAAAAAGGCAAAAGAAAATAATAAGGGAAAGGGCATAAAAATAGAGAAATCTAATTCCAACCCCGATGAACTTTATATGTATCGTCAACCCCCGAAGTCCTTAAGTTGTAACAATGACCCGGGAACCTCTAAACCACCAGGTTTTTCTAAACCAATGTGGAAAACGACGACTCGTATTAGGGGAACATCATATATCCCTAGAAACTTGGCAAAACGAACCAAAACCGAAGAAGAAGAAGAAACAAGCGAGTCGGAATAAGATAGTTGTATTCGTGTGGTGTAATATATGTAATATAGTGTGCTTATGCTTTATGATATATGTAAAAATTGCTTGTATTAATAAGTATTTTTTTTTATGAATCTAACTCTTGTCTATTTTACAGCATAAAAACACAAAATGGATAGACAACCTAATATTTTAAGAGACCTACCCGGAGACATGATTGATGAAATCTTGTCTTGAGTCGGTCAGAATTCTTCAGCACAACTATTTAAGGCGAGATCAGTTTGTAAGACATTCGAAGAACGTTCCAAGAATGCCTTGGTTTATAAAAGGCTTTCGTTCGAAAGATGGGGGATATCACATTGGGAAATCCATAAGTTACGATGTGTTTACTTTGACACATATATTGCGGGGAACCCAAATGCTATTTTACGCAATGGGTTAAGAAATTATTTTGACTCAATATATCCGAATATTGGACTTCGTGATTTAGAAAAAGCGGCTAACATGCAACATAAAGATGCATGTTATGCTTACGGATTAGTAATGTTCGCTTCTCACCAAAGTGAGAACAAGAACATCGGGCTACAACTATTAAACAAAACGTTCCCACAAGTGACGGAGTCGGTAATTGGGGTAAGAAATGAGGTTTTTAGATTGTTACAGGACTGTTGGACATTACGTAACCCTCGTCCCTTTGACGATGTTAAAACACGCTGTCTTATCAACGGCCATAACGGTTATGTTCCACAAGACCAAGGATGGGAAGTAATCCTAGTAAAACCAGAATGCATGACTTGTTTCTGGACTTATGAATTACGTGTCTTTATTGCCTTTGCTGAACGACTTGTGTACTAGCTAGAGTTATCTTCACAACCATCTTGTATCAAATTTATTGTGTGCTATATTTCATGCTATATGTAAAATAAGCGGTATTGTAAGTTTGTAAAATATTGTGTAAAAGTTTGAACGCGAAATATTATTATAATCAGTTTTTCATATAGAATTGTAGTAGTTGAATTGTATATTAGCTACTAAGTATGAACTTAACAGGTAGGTACTACCCGAATTTAAACTTATAAAACGCTAATATGAAGAAAAAGCTTTTATAAATGAGTTCATATTATGCTACGAAATACTATTATCTACTCTTAATATTCTGTATGATTAACTTGTTCCATTTGACTATTTTAAAGGAAATGGCACCGACTACTCGACACACCGTGAATATGAATGAAGAGGAATTCCGTACTTTTCTAGCTTCAAATATAGTCGCAGTACAGGCTGCGCTACATACCAACAATAACCTTGGATCTAGCAGTACAGGAAATCGTGTAGGATGCACCTACAAAGAATTCACTGCCTGCAAACCTTTGGATTTTGATGGAATCGAAGGACCGATCGGATTGAAACGGTGGACCGAGAAGGTCGAATCGGTGTTTGTCATAAGTAAGTGTACTGAAGAGGACAAAGTGAAGTACGCTACGCATACCTTCACAGGTTCTGCGTTAACATGGTGGAATACCTATCTAGAGCAAGTGGGACAAGACGATGCGTACGCACTACCGTGGTCAGCATTCAAGCACTTGATGAACGAGAAGTACCATCCCAGAACCGAGGTCAATAAGCTCAAGACAGAACTTAGAGGGTTACGAACCCAAGGATTTGATATTACCACGTACGAAAGACGATTCACAGAATTGTGCCTATTGTGTCCGGGAGCATTCGAAGATGAGGAAGAGAAGATCGACGCGTTTGTGAAAGGATTACCGGAAAGAATCCAAGAAGATATAAGTTCACACGAGCCCGCCTCCATACAACAGGCATGTAGAATGGCTCACAAACTAGTGAACTAGATTGAAGAAAGAATTAAAGAACAGACTGCTGAAGAGGCCAATGTGAAGCAAGTCAAAAGAAAGTGGGAGGAAAACGGTGATAAGAATCACCAATACAACAACAACAGCAATTACAACAATAATCGCAACAATTATCCCAACAATCGCAACATCAATCGCAACTACAACAAACGGCCCAACAACAACAACAACAACAACAATAACAGCAACTACAACAATCATCCCAACAACAATAATAACCGTAACAACAACAACAATCAGAAGCAGCTATGCCAAAGGTGTGAAAAGTATCACTCGGGGTTCTGCACCAAATTTTGCAACAAGTATAAAAGAAATGGTCATAGCGCGGCGAAGTGTGAGGTCTACGGACCAGGGGTTAATAGAACGAAAGGAACAAATGGTGTCGGAACGAGTAATGGCGGAGCAAGTAGTGTCGGAGCAATTTATGCCAATGTAGTTTGTTATAAATGTGGAAAACCGGGCCACATTATTAGAAATTGTCCGAACCAGGAGAACACGAATGGACAAGGCCGCGGAAGAGTTTTCAATATTAATGCGGCAGAGGCACAGGAAGACCCGGAGCTTGTTACGGGTACGTTTCTTATTGACAATAAATCTGCTTACGTTTTATTTGATTCGGGTGCGGATAGAAGCTATATGAGTAGAGATTTTTGTGCTAAATTAAGTTGTCCATTGATGCCTTTGGATAGTAAATTTTTACTCGAATTAGCAAATGGTAAATTAATTTTAGCAGATATTATATGTCGGAATCGAGAAATTAAACTGGTTAGCGAAACATTTAAGATTGATTTGATACCAGTAGAGTTAGGGAGTTTTGATGTGATAATCGGTATGGACTGGTTGAAAGAAGTGAAAGCAGAGATCGTTTGTTACAAAAATGCAATTCGCATTATACGAGAAAAAGGAAAACCCTTAATGGTGTACGGAGAAAAGGGCAACACGAAGCTACATCTTATTAGTAATTTGAAGGCACAAAAACTAATAAGAAAAGGTTGTTATGCTGTTCTAGCACACGTCGAGAAAGTACAAACTGAAGAAAAGAGCATCAATGATGTTCCCATTGCAAAAGAATTTCCCGATGTATTTCCGAAAGAATTACCGGGATTACCCCCACATCGATCCGTTGAATTTCAAATAGATCTTGTACCAGGAGCTGCACCAATAGCTCGTGCTCCTTACAGACTCGCACCCAGCGAGATGAAAGAACTGCAAAGCCAATTACAAGAACTTTTAGAGCGTGGTTTCATTCGACCAAGCACATCACTGTGGGGAGCTCCTGTTTTGTTTGTCAAGAAGAAAGATGGTACATTCAGGTTGTGTATCGACTACCGAGAGTTGAACAAACTTACCATCAAGAACCGCTACCCACTACCGAGAATCGACGACTTATTTGATCAACTACAAGGCTCGTCTGTTTATTCAAAGATTGACTTACGTTCCGGGTATCATCAAATGCGGGTGAAAGAAGATGATATTCCAAAGACTGCTTTCAGAACACGTTACGGTCATTACGAGTTTATGGTCATGCCGTTTGGTTTAACTAATGCACCAGATATGTTCATGGACCTTATAAATCGAGTGTGTGGACCATACCTTGACAAGTTTGTCATTGTTTTCATTGATGACATACTTATTTACTCAAAGAATGACCAAGAACACGGTGAACATTTGAGAAAGGTGTTAGAAGTATTGAGGAAGGAAGAATTGTACGCTAAGTTTTCAAAGTGTGCATTTTGGTTGGAAGAAGTTCAATTCCTCGGTCACATAGTGAACAAAGAAGGTATTAAGGTGGATCCGGCAAAGATAGAAACTGTTGAAAAGTGGGAAACCCCGAAAACTCCGAAACACATACGCCAGTTTTTAGGACTAGCTGGTTACTACAGAAGGTTCATCCAAGACTTTTCCAGAATAGCAAAACCCTTGACTTCATTAACGCATAAAGGGAAGAAATTTGAATGGAATGATGAACAAGAGAAAGCGTTTCAGTTATTGAAGAAAAAGCTAACTACGGCACCTATATTGTCATTGCCTGAAGGGAATGATGATTTTGTGATTTATTGTGACGCATCAAAGCAAGGTCTCGGTTGTGTATTAATGCAACGAACGAAGGTGATTGCTTATGCGTCTAGACAATTGAAGATTCACGAACAAAATTATACGACGCATGATTTGGAATTAGGCGCGGTTGTTTTTGCATTAAAGACTTGGAGGCACTACTTGTATGGGGTCAAAAGTATTATATATACCGACCACAAAAGTCTTCAACACATATTGAATCAGAAACAACTGAATATGAGGCAGCGTAGGTGGATTGAATTATTGAATGATTACGACTTTGAGATTCGTTACCACCCGAGGAAGGCAAATGTGGTAGCCGATGCCTTGAGCAGGAAGGACAGAGAACCCATTCGAGTAAAATCTATGAATATAATGATTCATAATAACCTTACTACTCAAATAAAGGAGGCGCAACAAGGAGTTTTAAAAGAGGGAAATTTAAAGGATGAAATACCCAAAGGATCGGAGAAGCATCTTAATATTCGGGAAGACGGAACCCGGTATAGGGCTGAAAGGATTTGGGTACCAAAATTTGGAGATATGAGAGAAATGGTACTTAGAGAAGCTCATAAAACCAGATACTCAATACATCCTGGAACGGGGAAGATGTACAAGGATCTCAAGAAACATTTTTGGTGGCCGGGTATGAAAGCCGATGTTGCTAAATACGTAGGAGAATGTTTGACGTGTTCTAAGGTCAAAGCTGAGCATCAGAAACCATCAGGTCTACTTCAACAACCCGAAATCCCGGAATGGAAATGGGAAAACATTACCATGGATTTCATCACTAAATTGCCAAGGACTGCAAGTGGTTTTGATACTATTTGGGTAATAGTTGATCGTCTCACCAAATCAGCACATTTCCTGCCAATAAGAGAAGATGACAAGATGGAGAAGTTAGCACGACTGTATTTGAAGGAAGTCGTCTCCAGACATGGAATACCAATCTCTATTATCTCTGATAGGGATGGCAGATTTATTTCAAGATTCTGGCAGACATTACAGCAAGCATTAGGAACTCGTCTAGACATGAGTACTGCCTATCATCCACAAACTGATGGGCAGAGTGAAAGGACGATACAAACGCTTGAATACATGCTACGAGCATGTGTTATTGATTTCGGAAACAGTTGGGATCGACATCTACCATTAGCAGAATTTTCCTACAACAACAGCTACCATTCAAGCATTGAGATGGCGCCGTTTGAAGCACTTTATGGTAGAAAGTGCAGGTCTCCGATTTGTTGGAGTGAAGTGGGGGATAGACAGATTACGGGTCCGGAGATTATACAAGAAACTACCGAGAAGATCATCCAAATTCAACAACGGTTGAAAACCGCCCAAAGTCGACAAAAGAGCTACGCTGACATTAAAAGAAAAGATATAGAATTTGAAATTGGAGAGATGGTCATGCTTAAAGTTGCACCTTGGAAAGGCGTTGTTCGATTTGGTAAACGAGGGAAATTAAATCCAAGGTATATTGGACCATTCAAGATTATTGATCGTGTCGGACCAGTAGCTTACCGACTTGAGTTACCTCAACAACTCGCGGCTGTACATAACACTTTCCACATCTCGAATTTGAAGAAATGTTTTGCTAAAGAAGATCTCACTATTCCGTTAGATGAAATCCAAATCAACGAAAAACTCCAATTCATTGAAGAACCCGTCGAAATAATGGATCGTGAGGTTAAAAGACTTAAGCAAAACAAGATACCAATTGTTAAGGTTCGATGGAATGCTCGTAGAGGACCCGAGTTCACCTGGGAGCGTGAAGATCAGATGAAGAAGAAATACCCACATCTATTTCCAGAAGATTCGTCAACACCTTCAACAGCTTAAAATTTCGGGACACAATTTATTTAACGGGTAGGTACTGTAGTGACCCGAACTTTTCCATGTTTATATATATTAATTGAGATTGATATTTACATGATTAAATGTTTCCAACATGTTAAGCAATCAAACTTGTTAAGACTTGATTAATTGAAATATGTTTCATATAGACAATTGACCACCCAAGTTGACCGGTGATTCACGAACGTTAAAACTTGTAAAAACTATATGATGACATATATATGGATATATATATATATATATATATATATATATATATATATATATATATATATATATATATATATATATATATATATATATATAGTTAACATGATACTATGATAAGTAAACATATCATTAAGTATATTAACAAAGAACTACATATGTAAAAACAAGACTACTAACTTAATGATTTTTAAACGAGGCATATATGTAACGATTATCGTTGTAAAGACATTTAATGTATATATATATCATATTAAGAGATATTCATACATGATAATATCATTATAATATAATAATTTAAAATCTCATTTGATATTATAAACATTGGGTTAACAACATTTAACAAGATCGTTAACCTAAAGGTTTCAAAACAACACTTACATGTAACGACTAACGATGACTTAACGACTCAGTTAAAATGTATATACATGTAGTGTTTTAATATGTATTTATACACTTTTGAAAGACTTAAATAAACTTATCAAAATACTTCTACTTAACAAAAATTCTTACAATTACATCCTCGTTCAGTTTCATCAACAATTCTACTCGTATGCACCCGTATTCGTACTCGTACAATACACAGCTTTTAGATGTATGTACTATTGGTATATACACTCCAATGATCAGCTCTTAGCAGCCCATGTGAGTCACCTAACACATGTGGGAACCATCATTTGGCAACTAGCATGAAATATCTCATAAAATTACAAAAATATGAGTAATCATTCATGACTTATTTACATGAAAACAAAATTACATATCCTTTATATCTAATCCATACACCAATGACCAAAAACACCTACAAATACTTTTATTCTTCAATTTTATTCATCTAATTGATCTCTCTCAAGTTCTATCTTCAAGTTCTAAGTGTTCTTCATATATTCTACAAGTTTTAGTTACATAAAATCAAGAATACTTTCAAGTTTGCTAGCTCACTTCCAATCTTGTAAGGTGATCATCCAACCTCAAGAAATCTTTGTTTCTTACAGTAGGTTATCATTCTAATACAAGGTAATAATCATATTCAAACTTTGGTTCAATTTCTATAACTATAACAATCTTATTTCAAGTGATGATCTTACTTGAACTTGTTTTCGTGTCATGATTCTGCTTCAAGAACTTCGAGCCATCCAAGGATCCGTTGAAGCTAGATCCATTTTTTTCTTTTCCAGTAGGTTTATCCAAGGAACTTAAGGTAGTAATGATGTTCATAACATCATTCGATTCATACATATAAAGCTATCTTATTCGAAGGTTTAAACTTGTAATCACTAGAACATAGTTTAGTTAATTCTAAACTTGTTCGCAAACAAAATTTAATCCTTCTAACTTGAATTTTAAAATCAACTAAACACATGTTCTATATCTATATGATATTCTAACTTAATGATTTAAAACCCGGAAACACGAAAACCACCGTAAAACCGGATTTACGTCGTCGTAGTAACACCGCGGGCTGTTTTGGGTTAGTTAATTAAAAACTATGATAAACTTTGATTTAAAAGTTGTTATTCTGAGAAAATAATTTTTATTATGAACATGAAACTATATCCAAAAATTATGGTTAAACTCAAAGTGGAAGTATGTTTTCTAAAATGGTCATCTAGACGTCGTTCTTTCGACTGAAATGACTACCTTTACAAAAACGACTTGTAACTTATTTTTCCGACTATAAACCTATACTTTTTCTGTTTAGATTCATAAAATAGAGTTCAATATGAAACCATAGCAATTTGATTCACTCAAAACGGATTTAAAATGAAGAAGTTATGGGTAAAACAAGATTGGATAATTTTTCTCATTTTAGCTACGTGAAAATTGGTAACAAATCTATTCCAACCATAACTTAATCAACTTGTATTGTATATTATGTAATCTTGAGATACCATAGACACGTATACAATGTTTCGACCTATCATGTCGACACATCTATATATATTTCGAAACAACCATAGACACTCTATATGTGAATGTTGGAGTTAGCTATACAGGGTTGAGGTTGATTCCAAAATATATATAGTTTGAGTTGTGATCAATACTGAGATACGTATACACTGGGTCGTGGATTGATTCAAGATAATATTTATCGATTTATTTCTGTACATCTAACTGTGGACAACTAGTTGTAGGTTACTAACGAGGACAGCTGACTTAATAAACTTAAAACATCAAAATATATTAAAAGTGTTGTAAATATATTTTAAACATACTTTGATATATATGTATATATTGTTATAGGTTCGTGAATCAACCAGTGGCCAAGTCTTACTTCCCGACGAAGTAAAAATCTGTGAAAGTGAGTTATAGTCCCACTTTTAAAA
Organism: Rutidosis leptorrhynchoides; assembly: GCF_046630445.1. Classification (NCBI taxonomy): domain Eukaryota; kingdom Viridiplantae; phylum Streptophyta; class Magnoliopsida; order Asterales; family Asteraceae; genus Rutidosis; species Rutidosis leptorrhynchoides. The sequence continues at coordinate 221,895,195 of NC_092338.1, read as the reverse complement.
TCTAATATTTTTGGGATGAGAATACATGCAGGTTTTATAAATGATTTACAAAATAGACACAAGTACGTGAAACTACATTCTATGGTTGAATTATCGAAATCGAATATGCCCTTTTTTATTAAGTCTGGTAATCTAAGAATTTGGGAACAGACACCCTAATTGACGCGAATCCTAAAGATAGATCTATTGGGCCCAACAAGTCCCATCCAAAGTACCGGATGCTTTAGTACTTCGAAATTTATATCATATCCGAAGGGTGTCCCGGAATGATGGGGATATTCTTATATATGCATCTTGTTAATGTCGGTTACCAGGTGTTCACCATATGAATGATTTTTATCTCTATGTATGGGATGTGTATTGAAATATGAAATCTTGTGGTCTATTGTTACGATTTGATATATATAGGTTAAACCTATAACTCACCAACATTTTTGTTGACGTTTAAAGCATGTTTATTCTCAGGTGAATACTAAGAGCTTCCACTGTTGCATACTAAAATAAGGACAAGATTTGGAGTCCATGTTTGTATGATATTGTGTAAAAACTGCATTCAAGAAACTGATTTCGATGTAACATATTTGTATTGTAAACCTTTATGTAATGGTCGTGTGTAAACAGGATATTTTAGATTATCATTATTTGATAATCTACGTAAAGCTTTTTAAACCTTTATTTATGAAATAAAGGTTATGGTTTGTTTTAAAAATGAATGCAGTCTTTGAAAAATGTCTCATATAGAGGTCAAAACCTCGCAACGAAATCAATTAATATGGAACGTTTTTAATCAATAAGAACGGGACATTTCAGTTGTTATTATTGTTGTTGTTGTTGGATGAGTGACCAGCCATGGCCGCATCTACGGCGGTAGCTATCATCCGTTCGAGAGCTTGTTCGGGAGTTTCATTGTGGCGTACACGACGAGGAGCCATTGTTCCTTCAAGACACAAGAATATCATTGATTAGTATTCTCAATAATACTAACTGTGATATTGAATAAAGATAAAGAGAAGTTTTTCCTTGACTCGCCTTAAATTCTTTATGCCACAATGTCGGAACGTTCATATGAGTCACCGTAATATAATCCCGGAAATTATATTACCCTGATTCATATGTGCATTCGACATCATTTCATATAGTCAAGGTGGCGTGTCAATCAAATTAAACAACGTGAGATTAAGATGAACTAAGAGTAGATATGAGTAGAAGCGTTCGAGTATAAATGCACAAGTAGTCAAGTAATTCCTACTTCAAGTCTATATGCCGGTTGTAGTCTAGACTCACCAATGTACCCTATGACTCTAGGTTGACACCAATGAACTCTAAATCCCTACAACCAACGCTCTGATACCATATGTAGCGACCCGACAAAATCGTCATTGACGGCGCCTTCTACTTAGGTCCCGTTACGTGGTCATAAGTCTTTAAAACAACGTTTGACCAAAAGATATGTCGCATTCATTTCAAATGTAAAGATTGTTCAAAGTTTACAAGAATAGTTCCACCACAAGTTACGTTACAAAGTTATAAGTACAAATGAAACTTATGCGACACAATTTAAAAGTAGCCAAAAGACGCTCCATGTATGCATATATACTCGACATCCAATGCAAGTATCAGAATAATGAGCGGAAGCATGTATCATGTATCGTTCAAGGACCTGAGAAAAACATAGAAATCTGTCAACGAAAACGTTGGTGAAATCATAGGTTTGAGTAAGTAAGTACAAGTGAACCACAAGATTTGCAACAATGAGATAATAGTAATACATTCCAAAAGTTTGTTTCACGAGCACCCAATTATCAATGCTTAACATTCCTTCCATAGAACCCCATCACAATAGTGTTAGAACATACACTATTTCTCGAAAATACATTTCATTCGTAAACGGTAGCAAACCGTTTGAATGAGGGTTTGTCAAACCCATATGGCCATATAACATAAGTTCTCGCTTACACCCGGCAAGTGTAACTAATGATAATCGAATTGAGAATTTTTGTTCTAAACTCGTATGTAGAATGTTTGTTTTCCTGTACTTGTGTTCACTTAGTTAAAAAGGAACGCTTATGTTTTCTCATCCCAAATGTAAGTTTCAAAAGAGTAAAAGTGGGACTATGATCTCACCTTGAGCGGAAGAGTAATTAAGTACTTCGACAAGTAACGTGTGCAAAGAACAATGCTAGTCTTGACCTAAACAAATAGGTCGTATCAATAACGGTAAACACGATAGGTCAAAGATGTTCAATTAGTCCTATGGCTCGTTACGACTCGATTATGTAGCATGTGAAATCAAATTGTCAAGTTTCATGCAAGATACAAGTATAGAAACAAGTTAGGAAGGTTGCATAATCATTTGGTTAAGTTTGACAAAAAGTCAAACTTTGGTCGGTCAAAGTCAACGAAAAAGTCAACACATTCGGGTCGGGTCCCGAACTATTTTTCTGAGGTTTTTTAATCATGTATGAGCATGTTAGAACAAGTTACATGTGAATCGGAGGTCCATAGCATAGCAAACATTTTCCGTAAAATGACCAGCGAAAACAGAAGCCTGCCAGTGTATCTGGACGGCGTCCAGATTGTCTGGACGGCGTCCAGCTTTGAAGACTGGGATGGCGTCCAAGTATCTGGATGGTGTCCAGCCTTTAAATCTGGGACGGCGTCCAAGGATCTGGACGGCCTCCAGATTGGTATTCAAGTCTGATGCAGAAACTCCTAAGTGCACGAACCAAAAACCAAACTAACACATTTTATGATCCGCAAACAACCAAGACATGTATCTTATATCATCGAAAAGCTCTTTTGACAAGGAACACAACTAGATACATTTCCTAAATCAAGTCCATCATTTAAGACAACAAAAACCTCGTCGAATGATCGTTAAACGTTCAAAATCAATGTTTCAAGTTCCTCAAATGCATTTTAAGTTTCGGGAAACCAATTCACACATACGATATGCCGTTTTAAAGGTAATCAAATACACATTGCAACCAAATGCTTATCAACAACATTTCATAGCATTTGATTCATCAAAAGTTCATATTAAGCCTATCAAACCCTAACCAAAATCTCAAAACCAATAATCATGTTAATGTAAGGTTTTCATGTCAATCAACACACCAAAACGAAGCTAATGAAGTAACTAACATCTTGAACATACAAACATTAACATCGAAACACATTTCATCATCCAAAATCTAAGATTTAACAAACACTTTTTCAAGTTCATGCTAGTTATGTCAAATCACAAGATCGAGCATACAAATTACATATACGACATCACAATGAGCCATAGACACTAATTAACACACTTTTAAGTCAAGAACACTAAGATTATGAAATTTAGAGTTTTTAGAAAGTTACCCAATCGAGATGAAATTAGTATCAAAACGTAGAGAATGAAGAGAGGATTCCAAATATATAATTTGTTTTGATGTTAGCCTCCAAAATCGGATTTAGATGATGAATTAAGGATTGCATGTTGAGAGGATTTGGAAGTAGTAAAAGATGAGGATGATAATGAATGGGTGAAAGGGGTTTGACCCTTTGACCTAGTCAAGGGTTTGATCCCTTTTCAAGTTTAGTCCCTCAACTTTCGTTCGGGTGCGTGAATTACCTAAACGAGATAATTTAAAACGCGTATTAACGGGAGATGTTATAAATATAGAACGGACTTTAAAATAGTTAAACGGAAAGTAACCCGAAAAAGGCGGGATGTTACAGGGTGTTTGTGGGTTAGCGAGAGGTCGGGGGTTCGAGCCTGGGCTCGGGCATTTTTTTTTTTTAAAAAAAAAGAAGAAGAAGAAGGATGCAGAAGTAAAGGTTAAAAAAAATTTAAGTTGGGTGTTACTTCAGAATTGAAACATATAGAGTAATGGTTAAGGATGTTATCGGGATAGCGGGACGTCGCGGGTTCAAACCCGGACTTGGGCATTTTTTTAAGTGCTACTTCTTGAGGTAGTATTACTATTACCATTACATATTATTATTATTATTATTATTATTATTATTATTATTATTATTATTATTATTATTATTATTATTATTATTATTATTATTATTATTATTATTATTATTATCATCATCATTATGATTTGTTAAAAATGTAATTAACACTATGATTACAAATATAAATTCTAAGTATTATGTATTAGTTAGAAATGTTGTTAAAATTACGAATTAAAGGTTATGAATACAAATGATAATTAAGATATAATTTAAATGAAGTATTTTTATTATAATAGTTATTATTATTATTATCAATATTATTATTATTATTATTATTATTATTATTATTATTATTATTATTATTATTATTATTATTATTATTATTATTATTAACATTACTACTAAAAGTAACATTACTATTAAACTTATCATTTAAAATTATTATTATTAAAAGTATCGCTAGTATTAGCATTAGTATTAACATTATTATTATTATTATTATTATTATTATTATTATTATTATTATTATTATTATTATTATTATTATTATTATTATTATTATTATTATTATTTTATTAATATTATTAATATTATTATTATTATTATTATTATTGTTATTATTATTATTATTATTATTGTTATTAAAATTACTACTACTACAAATTATTTTAGTATTATTATAATTATTATTTTAACAAATAAAAGATATTTTTATAAAAATATAATTAGTACATATATCATAAGTATATCTAATCTACTATTTTAATATAATAGAAACATATATATATATATATATATATATATATATATATATATATATATATATATAACATTTGAAATAACAAATACATTATAAAAAGTAAAATATTATATAAACAATATATATAAACTAGTTTGATTATTATTACATGTTAATTATACGTTTTAATATATATAACTGATATAGGTTCGTGAATCCGAGGACAACCTTACACTGTTCAATTCCTTCATATGCATATTTTTACTACAAAATATCGTATCGTGAGTTCATTTGATTCCCTTTTACTCTTAACATTTTTGGAACTGAGAATACATGCGCTATTTTTACATCTGTTTTATTAAATGTCTTTGAAATCTATATTTTTGGACTGAGAATACATGAGATGCTTTTATAATGTTTGACGAGATAGATGATGTTAAAGCGGGGGGGTACGAAATATATTATATTTTTACTACGAAATACGATACAAATTACACAAGTTTTAATTATTTATTTACAAATGGGATATACCTAAACTCTGCTACAATACTATAGGCAGTGTACCTAATCGTAGAGTAGTATAGTTTTTAGTAAGTTCGGTTCGTTCCACAGGGAGACGGCTTATTTTACACTATATTTTTATATTACTATATTTGAACAAAATATAAATATATATATATATATATTACAATTATTATTATTATCAAAGGGGGGTTTTACCGTTTAATGACTGGTTTGTTGATTTTATATTTTAAGCGTAAAGATAAATGCCGATATTTAAATAACGATAACAAAAATTAAAATGACAATAAATAAAAGTACGAGGAAATATAAAATAAAATATATTATGCTTATTTAAACTTCCGTAATCATGATGTTTGACGTTTTGATTTTAATTTATTACCCTGAGTTAATTGTCCTTTGTCCTGGATTATTTGATATGTCCATCTGGTTTTGTCCATAATATTCCATCGGTCATAATTATAAAATGCGAGGGTCTTCGCCAAATTAACCTTATACCCGAAGTCAAATATTCCAACTAATTGGGGATTCAAACTGTAACAAGGTCTTAATACTTTGTTTAATGAATACACCAGGTTATCGACTGCGTGTAATCCAAGGTTTTAATACTTTGTTAACAATTACACCAATTACCCTTGAATGTAATCCACCCCTGTTTTAATGAGTCTATTGACTATTAATCCATCCCCGTGTTCGGTCAAATGAACAATTATTAGTATTTATAAATATCCCGCCCACCGTACCCAGTCAAGCGTATGTGGTAATATATAAATACATCAAATTGTAACCTTTATATTAAATTAACAAGATATCATTTAGTTAATTAAATATAAAGCCCATTAATAGCCCATAGTCCAATTTCCACAAGTGTCGGTCTTTTGTCCAAACCCCAATTATGGTCCAAAGCCCAATAACCCCGTCTTAATATTTAGTCCAACATCACGATTACTTCGGCTCAAATAAGCATAATAATAACTTAAATACGGGACATTAATTTAAAAAGGAAGAACATAGCTTACAGTGATTATTAATCGCGTAGCATTACACAGACAGAACTCCGACTTTAAAACCCGTAATAAACCGTTACATTAACTAAAGTAATCTAACATAAAACTTAACTAATATATATATATATATATATATATATATATATATATATATATATATATATATATATATATATATATATATCAGAGAGAGATTGATTTTTGATGTAGGTAACTCGGCAGAATTTGTCGTGGTAGTTTAAGATGGTGGAAGTGGTGGTTTAGTGATGAGTTGTGGGTTTTGATATTCGTTCAATCAGGAGGAAAAGAAATGAACGAAGAAGGACGATAATGATGGTGGTTCTTAGTGGGGGACGGTGGTGGCAGCCGGAGAAGGTAGTAGGCAGTCGGTGGTGGTGGTTGATCGTGCAAGGTGATTGTTTTGGTGAGGTTTTATCAATCTCTCGAGTACACATACATATAAGTGCATATAGGTATAGATATGTAAGTCATAGAATATAATATAATATAATAATAAATCACTTAAATGTGTAAATTGAAAAGAACAGTAAAGCAGCCAGCTTCTTATTTGCTTCTACCGACACTCTTAACGGAGTGTTATATCGTGCCCCGTTGATTAATTTAGTGGCGGATAAAAGTCTTCGAAAAATTTCCAAATTTTAAAATTAAGTATCTTTATTTATTTCGGTCATTATGGTAATAAATTCAGTCATCAACTAATAAGTGAAATTTACATTAATTATTCACTCTCAATCCCAGGTAAAATATAAAAAGTGATAAAATTTATTATATAATCTCTAAATATTTTATTAATAAGCCTAAAATTTATAAAACTCATGTTTGGATCACCGTTTATTTTAAAATCACATAAGTTCCTTTTTTAACTCGTTTACTATCAATCAAATGATCATTAAGCGTTACCGTCGTTTACTAAATAACTTCAAAATCACAAAATATAATTTTAATATACTTTTTATGTATACATAGATTTATTTTAATAATAGTTTTTATTATTTCTTATATCATTTTACAATTTAGTTCTTACAATTAAATCATATATTATATCAAACTATATTTTAAATTATTATTATATATATATATATATATATATATATATATATATATATATATACATATACATGTATCCATTTACAAATAGTTGTTCGTGAATCATCAAAATTTGTCAAAGGTCAATTGAATATATGAAACAGTTCGAAATTTTTGAGACTCAATCTAACAGACTTTTCTTATCGTGCCAGAAATATGATATCATTTTGAGAGTTTGGTTTAAAATTGGTCGAAATTTTCCGGGTCGTCACAGTACCTACCCATTAAAGAAATTTCGTCCCCGAAATTTGATAGAGATCGTCATGATTGACAATAAGTATGTTTTCATGACGAATATGAGTTGATAAATAGAGTTTCATCATTATTGAGTAATATGGATAAAACAATTCGATTACGCGAAGAGTATAAGTGAAGCTATCGCAAAAGATTGAAATATAGAAATAGAAATTCGTCTTATCTTTTGACGTAGTCATGGTTGATTTCCGGAATTCAAGGAATTTAAAGAAATCTTCTAATCAGGAAGAAAATGTAATAGCACGATATGATTTGTTAAATTACCAGAAATCACAGAAAAATAGAAATATCAAGAAAATATTTTCTCAATATGTTTAGAAGTTAAGTAGAATGAAAGAGCTATGTAACATGGCACATGATGACGGCATAGTCTGTGAATCATCATGTTTCATTAGAACTTTCAGCATGACTTACTGTAATATAATCACGTTAGCAAAGTGTCATTATATTATACTAACTCATGCTCTAATTCTCAACATTTCTTCAGAATTCATTCATAATTTATACTTAATTTTTACAGAAGTTTCTAATATAATGAAATACAGAAAGCACGAAGAGGCATATAATTTCGGACTAGAATATTTATGAAAATATCCTCAGAAATATCGAAGATATTTATGATGATATTTTGGAATTTCTAAGTTCGAAGGTTGATGAAGAAAGATTTTTCCGCAAGATTTTAACATGAGTACGGAGCAAGATATTCGTTGAAGGTTTCATCGGATCCAGAATTACCTGGATTCTTTGAATATATGGTATGGTCACTGTATTTAGCCTTGATCTCTTTCATGGTTTGCTCAATCCATTTTTCAGTACCAAATTTTCTATCGAGCGTTCCTAACACTCCCTTCTTTATCATCAAACTTTTGGCCGTTTAGACCATATACAATTTTTCTATTTCCTCTGCATTTAATGCTACGATATCTGAATCATCGGTTATCAATCCAAGGTGGTTTCAGGAGAATTGTGTTTTTAGATGATTAAACGCTGATGTAATCGTCAAGATACAAAGGATGTTTAAGACGAAATCATGTGGCAACTTGAAAAAATGTTTAGTTTCATATGTTATAATCAGTATTTTAATTCATTTTAATTGTCCAATGTTATTAGTCCACAGTTAGTAGTCCACAATTAGTAGTTCAACAATTCATATATATAATATTCGAATTAATTAATACGTATCGTGACCCATTGTATACATGTCTCAGACTCGATCACAACTCAAAGTATATATATTATTTTGGAATCAACCTCAACCCTGTATAGCTAACTCGATCATTACTGCATATGGAGTGTCTATGGTTATTCTAAATAATATATATAGATGCGTCGATATGATATGTAAAACCTTGTATATGTGTCCCGATTTTTAAAGTGCGTAAAATAAATAACAGAAATTAAATGACGATAAATAAAATTTCTAAAATTAAAAATTGTGATAAATAAATTACGATAAATAAATTACGATAATTAAAATGTAATAAGAATTAGGAACAGTTAGCTAGGTACAGTTAGCTAAGATATTATTAGCGTGGATTCTTAACAAAATTTCTCATAGTTAATTTATTTGTTTCTAACAAATTTTATTTTTGTCAAATTTTTTCTTCGTTATGCCACATGTTGGATTCTGATAAGTCAAAATCTAAATATGAATTTGAATGAAAATGATTATTCTGCGATGAACGGATTCATATATCCGTAGATGTAAGTAGGATAGTAAATGACCGTTGAATCAGATTCGAAGAATGTACAGTGTAACTTATTAATGTGAAATCTAAATATTCCTCGGATATTACCTACCCGTTCAAATATTTTTCACCATTAACAGTTCGTACAAAAGAATTTTTAATTACAATCTTTATGAAAACATATATACATGTATATTCTCTTCAGATGTAATCATGGATTTAATGAGTTAATGTGATATTAAACTCATTTGGTTTTCGGTTGGAATTAGAATGAATAATCTCCAAAACTTTAGAGATTACATAATCGCCATGTAAAACAAAGATAAATGATATAGAACGATTCGTAGAACGAAAATTAATCGATGTAGAACAAGATGTAGAACGAAGATTATGCTCGAGGTATAGATTGTGATATTAAGGCGTGTGATGTTGATGCTACCGGTGTTGTTGATACTGGTGGTACTGTTGGTGTTGTTGATGGTGGTACTGTTGCTGCTGGTGCTGCTACTGGTGCTTGTAACCTTTGCACCATATTCTCCAAGGCCATTACTCGAGCGTGAAGCTTGTTGATTTCTTCTATTACACCGGAATGATTATCGGTTCGGACGAGCGGATGAATATGGTCTGGAATTTGAGATAGTATATAATCGTGACGTGATACTCTGGAAATGAGAGAGAAAATGGTATTACGAACAAGTTCTCCGGTAAGTGCTTCAGGTTCTTCACCAAGAAAGGAATGTGGTGGATGGAAAGGATCGCCTTCTTCTCGTCTCCATTGATTAAGTCAACTATGAACCCATCCTCAATTCAGTCAGAATTGATGATGACTGATTGGTTGATCCATTCCGGTTGCACTGCTTTCCGAGCTCAGGTGGATATCTATGTCGGAACTAGTTATGAGTTTCATCTTGCACGGTCAGATAAAGTATTTTTGATAGGAAATAGATTATAGGATTTAGTTTTGTATGCTTCAATACATAACTTACATATGTATATACGATACCAAAATCCCATAAGTTACGGAGGAATCTTCGGAAATTGTCAGGCAAAGTTTACAAAAACTGATACGCTAGGATATGAATTTATCTATACACTATCTATGCAATAAGTGCAGGAAGTCATGTCTAGACTTAGGAATGATAAATAGGTAATTTTCCACTAGGAAGGATAAACAATACTTATATTATGCAGCTAAGGTTGAAGTCCAGACTCAGTAATGCATCCTAACGACTATCAGTTAGACACACTAATGCAAAACCTGGTTCGCTAGGACCAACGCTCTGATACTTTCATAACCCATCCTAATCCATCCGGACGAAGTCCATATCGATTATAAATGATTCACAACAGTTGGTTACATGAGGTACTTGACCTCTATATGATACGTTTTACAAACATTGCATTCGTTTTTGAAAAGACAATCTTTCATTACATCGAAATTTGACGGCATGCATACCATTTCATAATATATCTAACTATAATTGACTTAATAATAATATTGATGAACTCAACGACTCGAATGCAACGTCTTTTGAAAAAATGCCATGAATGACTCCAAGTAATATCTTTAAAGTGAGCAAATGCACAGCGGAAGATTTCTTTCATACCTGAGAATAAACATGCTTTAAAGTGTCAACCAAAAGGTTGGTGAGTTCATTAGTTTAACATAAATAATCATTTCCATCATTTTAATAGACAACAAGATTTTCATTTTTCAGTTCTCATAAATATACGTCCCATGCATAGAGACAAAAATATCATTCATATGGATTGAACACCTGGTAACCGACATTAACAAGATGCATATAAGAATATCCCCTATCATTCCGGGAAATCCTTCGGACATGATAAAACAACATCGAAGTACTAAAGCATCCGGTACTTTGGATGGGGTTCGTTAGGCTCAATAGATCTATCTTTAGGATTCGCGTCAATTAGTAGATCGGTTTACTAATTTTTAGGTTACCAAGCAAAAGGGGCATATTCGGCTTCGATCATTCAACCATATAATGTAGTTTCGATTACTTGTGTCTATTTAGTAAAACATTTATAAAAGCGCATGTATTCTCAGTTCCAAAAATATATATTGCAAAAGCATTTAAAAAGGGAGTAATGAAACTCACCATACTGTATTTTGTAGTAAAAATACATATGACGTCATTGAACAAGTATAGGGTTGGCTTCGAATTCACGAACCTATATCATTTATATTTATTAAAACATATAATCGTAATTGAACAAGTTTATGTTTTATTATAAATTGTTATGTTATTAACTTGTATGTTTCATTATTAACTCAATTAACTATACTTTATTTTACATACATTAGATAAATAATTAGTATTTATTATGAAAATATTAATGTTGTTATGTGATATGTTTTAAAATATATTATTATATGGTTATTTATTTAGTAAAATAATATCAATAAAAATTTGTATCTTTTTATGATAATAATAATAATACGAAAAGTAATTTGATTTAGTAATAATACTGATATTAATAGCTTTGATGATAATACTAATAATAAAAGTAATATTAGTAACAATAATAATTTTAATAGAAAAGATAATAATAATAAGATAAAAATGTTAGTTTTCATAAAAATAATTTTTTTAATAATAATGGTACTTTTAATAAAACTGATGATTTTAATAAAAAAAAAATTTAATAGTCATATTAATCATAATAATAATATATATTTTAATAGTAGTAATAATAATGATAATAATATTAATTATACTAAAAATCTTATTTCTAATATTAGTAATAATAATTACTTAATAACAATCAATAATAAATATAAATAATAATAATAATAACAATAATAATAATAATGAAATAATAGTAATAAGAGTATTAATAATAACTACCTCAAAGGAGTAGCCCTTAAAAAAATGCCCAAGTCCGGGTTTGAACCCGCAACCACCCGCTAACCTGAGAATTCCCCAAACCATTCCTCCAATTGTGCTTCCTAATTTAATTCCTAATATATATACATATAAACCGTCTTAAACTGTTTCTTCTTCTTTATATACATACACCACCAATCATCATCATAATTAACATCATCATTTATCATTATCATCAAATCATTGTGTACTCATCACCATAACCTTCATCCTTCACAAGCCCGTCATCTAACCTCATATCGTTATTATCACCGTTTCATTAACGACTTATCATCACTAAATAATTGCATCATCATTTTCATTACCACACGAACTCATCATTATTATTCTAGTCATTCAAAAATTTAGTTGTAAAGTTCAAATTAACTTAAAATTTCAAACTCCAAATGTTGGATTCTCAGCTCCACTAACTTGATTCCAAGTCCAATACTACGGTACCAGACCCCATGTAAAAAGGATTACGGCCCACTAACCAAATATGTAATTTGTATTATTCTTCCACTTCTTGACTTCTTTTTAGCCGACACAAAGAAAAAAAAATTACGCAATCATCATCATCATCAAGTATCATTAATATTATTTATCATATACTTACTTTAATCTTTTCTATTTTACCCTATGAAGTTCATCAAATAAAAAAAATCGGCCAGTAGATAAATTAGAGTATGTGTACGAATCTTGGAGGGAATGAGGTCCACTATAATCATAAATTAGCAAGTGGGAAATACAAAGAATAAAAAGTATTTGGTGGGGGATTGATTGTGTTTAATTGAACCAATTAGAGAAATGAGGATTCAGTTTTATAAAAATAACTGGTGGCTTTTGCTTGTGGAATCTTCGAAGTGCATAGAAACAAAAATATGTGCAAACCGTTTTCTTGTAAACTTCATCATCATACCATAACTTTATCATCATCATTATTTATCTCCTTTAATCATAACCGGCCCAATCATCACATACAATTTACGGCCCACATATAAAACTTGATATGAGGTTCGGTTTGAAGGTGTATTTGGGTTTTAGTCTTGCTCATATATAACTAAAAACATTAGAAGAAGGAAAGAGTGTGTTGGTGTTGGTTAATCAAAGACAAAGGTGAATGGTTCGATAACGACTTGAAAAAAAAAGTTTGTTCGATGGGGTGGTAACGGGTGGTGATCCAAGGTGAGTTGTTTCGGTGTTCTTGATCTTGGTTCATAACGTAGCAGTAAATAGGAACGAAGAGAAGTAGTAGTAGCTTATGGCAGTGGTGGTGACCTAAAATGGGTTTTGGTTTGGTTTCATGATGATGGGGTTAACCGGTGGTGGTTGTAAATTGAAGGTGGGTGAACATGGTGGTGTGTTAGTGTTGTTTTGTTTGATTGGTTTTGACTAGGAAGATAAACGATCGTGGGAAAGTTTAGATGCATTTATATTTAATCAAGTGGGTGTGATTGAAGAATATGACTTACCGAGAAGAGATAAGAAATAGAAAAGGTGGTTAAATGGTTGTAGCATGGTGGTATAATTGATGATGATAGGGAGATGATAAGTCGTGGTTGTGGTAGAATGGTAATGGTTAATTGTTTGGACAGAACATAGTAGTGGGCAACCTTTGTGTGGTGATATGGTTTATGGTATACGAATATCTTAGCATCGAGAAGAAGAAGAAAGAAAAAGTAACGAGAAGGGGTGGTTATGATCTAGTGATGGTGTTCATGTATTCGTGGTTACAAGTAGAAATGTAATGAATCGGTTGTAGTTGTGAAGGTTTGATTAGAAGAACAGAAAGTCAAAGTGGGGATGTTGTGTGTTATAACAGTGAAGAGGAAGGAATATGTATATATGGAATTCGTGCATCAAACACTTATTGATAATTATCATACTTACATAATTAAACAAATTGGCATATTACACAAGTTGACAGATAACAAGGATTTCAAAGAAAATACAGTAAACACTTTTTCAATCATGGATGTACCATTTGTTATTTAGTTATCGACAGTTTTCACGGACTGTATTATCATACTCCGTTGATAAATTAGTGGCGAATAAAAATGTTCAGAAAAATTCCATATTTTTAAATTAGTTATATTTATTTATTTTGGTCATTATGCTATAAAATTCGATCATTAATTTATTAAATAAAAATTACATCAACTGTCCCTCTCATTTATGGGTGAAATATAAAAATTATTAAAATTAACTAATTAGATCCTAAATATACTTTTAATAAGCATATAACTTATATAACTCATTTTCGGATCACCTTTTATTTTAAAATTACATAAGTTCGAATTTAACTTGCTTAATATCAATCGGAATATCAAACGAGTATTACAAGCATTTAATATTTATTTTTAATATACTTTATTTATATATAGAGCTATATTTTAAATAATAATTATTATAATATCTTATTTTTATATTATTAATTTTTAATAACAACAACATATAATACTTCAAATTATATTCTGAATTATTATTTATATTTACATACACACATATCTATTTACATTTAATTGTTCGTGAATCGTCGAGAACAGTCGAAGGGTAATTGAATGTACGAAAATAGTTCAAAAATTTTGAGATGCAACATAACGGACTTTGCTTATCGTGTCGAAATTATATAAAAATTAAGTTTAAATTTGGTTGAAAATTCCCGGGTCATCACAGATACCACCTATGACGACCCGTCCTAATCCACCTGGACGAAGTCATCAACATCTGATCCCATTGCGAGGTACTGACCTAAATATGCCATGAATGACTCCATGTAATATCCTTCGATTGAGCAAATGCACAGCGGAAGACTTAATTCATACCTGAGAATAAACACGCTTAAAAGTGTCAACCAAAAGGTTGGTGAGTTCATATGTTTATCATAAACAATCATAAAATTTAGTAATTTTGATAGACCACAAGATTTCAGTTTCATAAATATATGTACACTCGCAAGTGTATAAAAGTATTCTATAAGTTGTTGAGCGCTTCGGTAACCATACTTAACAATTAATGTGGCATATTCCCTTTATTATAAAATCTCCCTACACTGTACCAAGTGTAGTAAAACGGAAGTACTATGCAACCGTTTACGATACTAGAGCGACTAGCCCAGTTGAGGTGGTCAAACCCGATAGATCTATTGATAATGCTAAAAACGAATATATATTTCATAGCATTATCCCTCAAGAAAGACAAACTTTTAGTTGCAATTGTTCTATTTACAAGTAATATTCGTTTAAATAATAAAAGGTGAAGACAAAAGACATATTCGACGAATTGAAGACGCAAACGACCAAAAAGCTCAAAAGTATAAAATACAATCAAAGTGGTTCCAATTATTGATGAGAAATGTCTCAAAATTACAAGAGTACAAGATACAAAACGCAAAGTACAAGATATTAAATTTTAAACAAGGACGTTCGAAAAACTGGAACCGGGACCAGAGTCAACTCTCAACGCTCGACGCAACGGACTAAAAATTACAAGTCAACTATGCACATGAATGTAATATAATATATAATTAATTCTTAAAATTAATATATATATTATATTATATATTATAAACGTCGGCAAACAAGAAAACAAACTCATGTGAGCTGGTACCTACCTCCATGCGATCGCATGGCCTGGAGGCACAAAAGCCATGCGATCGCATGGCATACTTTTTCAGCTCAGGTCCTATAAATTTCGCAGTTTGGTGATGATTTTAACCATCTTTTTCTTTCCTTTCTCTCATACGTAAATATATATATATATATATATATATATATATATATATATATATATATATATATATATATATATATATATATATATATATATTATAATTTTAATTTTAATTTTAAATTCTAATAATAAGGGTATGTTAGCGAATGTTGTAAGGGTGTAAGTCGAAATTCTGTCTGTATAACGCTACGCTATTACTAATCATTGTAAGTTATGTTCAACTTTTTTAATTTAATGTCTCGTAGCTAAATTATTATTATGCTTATTTAATGCCGAAGTAATCGTGATGTTGGGCTAAATATTAAAATTGGGTAATTGGGCTTTGGACCATAATTGGGGTTTGGACAAAAGAACGACACTTGTGGAAATTAGACTATGGGCTATTAATGAGTTTTATATTAACTAAATGATACCTCGTTGATTTAATATATAGACTTATAATTTGACGTATTTATATATAACCACATACGCTTGACTGGGTACGGTGGGCGGGATATCTATAAATACCAATAATTGTTCATTTAACCGGACACGAGATTGGATTAATAGTTAATAGACTTGTTGAAACAGGGGTGGATTACATTCAAGGGTAATTGGTGTAATTGTTAACAAAGTAGTAAAACCTTGGACTACACGCAGTCGATAACCTGGTGTATTCATTAAACAAAGTATTAAGACCTTGTTACAATTCGAATCCCCAATTAGTTGGAATATTAGACTTCGGGAATAAGGATAATTTAACGAGGACACGTGCACTTTATATTTATGACTGATGGACTATTATAGACAAATCCGTATGGACATATCAAATAATCCAGGACAAAGGACAATTAACCCATGGTAATAAAACTAAAATCAACACGTCAAACATCATGATTACGGAAGTTTAAATAAGCATACTTTATATATTTCATATTTAATTACACTTTTAATTATCGCACTTTTATTTATTGTCATTTTATTTAATTGCATTTTTAATTATCGTACTCTTTATTTATCGCAATTTTATTTTATCGCACTTTTATTTATCGCAATTTCATTACCGTTATTTATTTTACGCTTTAAATTAAGTTATATTTATTTTTAATATTTTACATTAGGTTTTAACTGCGACTAAAGTTTTTAAAATCTACAAACCGGTCATTAAATGGTAAAAAACCCCCTTTTTATAATAATAATATTACTTATATATTTTTGTATTTTTACAAATATAAGTTAAAAAATATAGCGTTAAGCTTGTTTTAAAGATCCCTGTAGAACGAACCGGACTTACTAAAAAACTACGCTACTGTACGATTAGGTACACTGCTTATAAGTGTTGTAGCAAGGTTTAGGTATATCCACTCTATAAATAAATCACTTGTGTAAAATTGTATTGTATTTAATAGTATTTCGTTGTAAAAATTAATACTATTTCATATACCCCTCGCATAACATCAAGTATTTTTGGCGCTGCTGCCGGGGTGATGCTAAAACGCCGAAAGCGCAACGCTATAAAAAAAGATTTTTATTAAAGTTTTATTTAGTTTTTATTTTGTAAAAATATACGATTTTTTTAAAAAAAATACGAAAATATAAAAAGAAAAACAAAATATTTATATATTTTTAATAGTTTGTTACATATATATATATATATATAAAATTATAAAGTTTCTTTATTTTTATTTTAGTTTTTAAAATACAAGTTTTATTTATTTATATAATTATTTATTAAAACAGAAAACAAAAAAAATATATATAAACACTCGAGGCCTGGTACTGTAGCAGCCCAAAACTGGCCCGAAACCCTAGCTCATGCGATCGCATGAGCCCGAAGGCAAAACTTCATGCGACCGCATGAAGCTGTCTGACACGCCACAGTTGACTGGTTCCAGCAATAATTACGTAATAATTATTATTATTATTATTTAATTAAACCCTAATTAGGTTTTTATTTATTTATTATTTAGTTTAGTTTTATTAATTAATTTGTATTTTTAGTTTATTTAGTTTTATTAAATATATAAAATTAATAGTTTTATAAAATAAATAATATAAAAATAATATTTTTATAAAAATTGTACTTTTTACAACTTTAAGTTTATTGTTATATTTTGTATCTTTTTATTTGTTTTAGCGTAATATTTATATTTTTCGCTCGTACTTAGTTTTAAACTTAGTTTTTGCCATAGTTATTTTTATTTCTAGTTTTTTAGGCTTTGCCGTAAAATCTCTTAAGTGCTTTTTCTTTAGAATAAGATTTAGGTGCTTTAGAATTTTGCGACGCCGTTTTTAATATTTTAGTACTTTTTAAGTAATTGCTGTTTTTGAATATAGAATTCATTTTTAAGCTTTAATATCTTTAGACGTAACTTTTAATTCTTAGTTTTTAGTTCCTTTTTAAGTTTTGACGCGCTACTTTTTTTTATTTTTTGACTTTTTATTTTTCGACATTTTTCGACGCGCAATCTTTTTCTTTCTTATTTCTCGACGCTCTAGTTTATAGGACATAGAATTTTTTTCTATTTCTTCTCTAAAATTTCAAAACGAAAAATTATTTTAAGTGGTTAAATTAATAGACATCCATTTTCTGGTTCGTAGTAATAGTTGGATTTGTACGTGGACCGGATTATTAGAGCCAAACAGTACTCAATTATATTGAGACCAAACGAATCCTGCCCCTCTGCTGCAACTTTTGGCTATTCGAAACGTGGGAAAAATCAGAAAAGTCTATTAATTTGATAACTTATATAATTTTTCTTATTTTATAACTAATAGGATATTCAGTGAATGCACGGAGCAAAACGTTCACCACCTTTTGTACGTTCACCACCTGTAACTCGATCAAGACATCTAGCAAATATTGTCGCCGTTGATTTTTCTTTAGAATCGTCATCCAGTCGACCAAGTACTCCAATTCAAATTTCCGATAATCCATTTTTTGAACCCGACCTCACAATTGAGAATCCGGAGAATATTCAGGGACAATTCATAGATCCTGAACCATTAATCTTTCCTCCGGAACCACCAATCATTCAAACAGAGATTGTTGAGGAACCTACCATTAAATCAGAATCCTCTAGTGATTCAGATTCAACAAATTCAATCATGGAAAATCTGGAACCTCTAAGTATGGAAGACCGAATGAGAGCTAAACACACTGGCCAAGGTCACGCAATTACTCAACCTGACATTAATGCGCCAGATTATGAAATCAAAGGACAAATTCTACACATGGTAACTAATCAATGCCAATTTAGTGGTGCGCCGAAGGAAGATCCAAATGAACATCTTCGTACCTTTAATAGGATCTGTACACTATTTAAAATCCGAGAAGTGGGGGATGAACAGATATATCTCATGTTATTTCCCTGGACTTTAAAGGGAGAAGCCAAAGATTGGTTAGAATCGTTACCTGAAGGGGCGATTGATACATGGGATGTTTTAGTTGAAAAATTTCTTAAACAATTCTTTCCAGCATCTAAAGCCGTGAGACTTCAAAGAGAAATTGTTACGTTCACGCAAAAGCCAAATGAAACTCTATATGAAGCATGGACAAGATTTGGAAAATTATTGAGAGGATGTCCGCAACATGGTTTAGACACTTGTCAAATAGTACAAATATTCTACCAAGGATGCAACATCACTACAAGAAAAGACATCGATATAGCAGCTGGTGGTTCCATTATGAAGAAAATCGCAACTGACGCTTACAAAATTATTGATAACACTGCTTCCCACTCACATGAGTGGCACCAAAAAAAAGATATCGTTAGATCATCTAAAGCAGCTAGAGCCGATTCTAGCCATGACTTCGATTCCATTTCTGCAAAGATAGATACTGTCGAGAGACGAATGGAAAAGATGACTAAGGATATTCACTCAATAAGAATTAGTTGTGAGCAGCGTGGAGGACCACATTTGACAAAAGATTGTCTCAGTATTGAACTAACAATGGAACAAAGATAGAATGTTTCATACATAAACCAAAGGCCTGGAAATAATTATCAGAATAATTATCAACCGCCAAGACCAATCTACAATCAAAACCAGAATTATAACCAAAATGTTCCATACAACAATCAACAAGGTCCAAGCAATCAACAAGTATCCAACAATACTTACAATCAGCAAAGACCTATTTTTCAAAATAAACCACCACAAACCGATGATAAAAAGCCAAATTTAGAAGATATGATGTCGAAGCTAGTTGAATCTCAAACTCAGTTTTTCACATCTCAGAAATAAACCAATGAACAAAATGCTCAAGCATTTTGAAATCAACAAGCTTCTATTCAAAATCTGGAACAAGAAGTAAGTAACCTAGCAAGGTTAATAGGTGAAAGAAAACCGGGAAGTCTACCTAGTGATACAAATGCTAACCCCCGAAATGAAACAGCTAAAGCCATTTCCACAAAAAGTGGTATTACACGTAAACCACCTGAAATGCCTGTAATTTCTGATGAAGGTATTCCTACTCCACAAGAACCACAACCTGAGCAAGATAAGGAAACAGAACCGGTAGTTGAAAAGGTTAATGAAGATAACACAGTTAAGGCTAAACCTTATGTTAAACCATATCAACCACCACTTCCTTACCCGAGTAAAATGAGAAAAGAGAGACTTGAAGCCGAGCAATCCAAATTCTTGGATATGTTTAAACAAAAAAATGTCAATCTTCCTTTCATTGATGTGATTTCAGGAATGCCTAGATATGCTAAATTTCTGAAAGATCTAATCACAAATAGAAAGAAAATGTAAGAACTCTCGGCTGTTACTATGAATGCTATTTGTTCTGCAGTGCTTTTGAATAAGATACTAGAAAAATTATCAGATCCAGGAAGTTTCACAATTCCATGTTTTCTGGGTAGTCTTAGTTCAATAGAAGCATTGGCAGACTTAGGTGCTAGTATAAATTTAATGCTGTATTCACTATACGCTAAACTAGACCTTGTAGAATTGAAACCAACACGAATAAGTATACAACTAGCCGATCGATCAGTAAAATATCCTAGAGGGATAATGGAGAACATGCTAGTTAAAGTTGGTACTTTAGTATTTCCAGTAGATTTTGTTATTCTGGATATGGAAGAAGATTCTCGAGTTCCTCTCATATTAGGAAGACCATTCTTAAACACGGCTAAAGCAATAATAGAGGTGTTTAGTAAGAAACTGACCCTAAGTATAGAGGACGAGAGTGTTACCTTTTCAGTAGATAGAGCTATGCAATAACCGCAATCTACAGATGATACATGTTATTATATTCAAACTATAGATTCACATGCATAATTGTTAGAAGAATTTCCAGATTACAAGGAACAGGAGAATGTTCTTTAGGAGAAGGAACTGAACCAATTGATGAAACTGAAATGTTAGCTACACTTATGGCTAATGGATATGAACCAACAACAGAAGAAATTCAAATGCTAAAAGAATAAGACAGATATCGATATAAATCATCGATAGAAGAACCACCGATATTAGAGTTAAAGCCACTTCCAAACCATTTGGAATATGATTATTTACATGGTGAATCTGAATTACCTGTAATAATATCGTCTTCTCTTACTAAAAATGAAAAATGTAAACTCGTTTCTGTGCTAAAAGCTCATAAACCAGCTATTGCATGAAAAATTCATGATATTAAAGGAATTAGTCCTTCGTATTGCACACATAAAATCCTTATGGAAGAGGGTCATAAAACGTATATGCAACGCCAATGAAGACTAAATCCTAATATGCAAGATGTTGTTAAGAAAGAAATTATTAAACTGCTTGATGCAGGTTTAATTTATCCAATTTCTGATAGTCCATGGGTAAGCCCAGTTCAATGCGTACCTAAGAAGGGTGGCATGACTGTCATCACAAATGAAAAAAATGAGCTTATTCCTACTAGGACTGTAACAGGATGGCCTGTTTGTATTGATTATAGAAAATTAAATGACGCCACCAGAAAAGATCACTTTCCCTTACCTTTTATTGATCAAATGTTGGAAAGATTAGCCGGAAATAGTTACTATTATTTTCTTGATGGTTTTTCCGGATATTTTCAAATTCCAATAGCACCCGAGGACCAAGAAAAAACTACGTTCATGTGCCCTTATGGTACTTTTGCTTACAAACGCATGCCATTTGGACTTTGCAACACCCCTGCAACCTTTCAAAGGTGCATGATGGCGATTTTTCACGACATGATAGAAGAATGCATGGAAGTTTTTATGGATGACTTTTCAGTCTTCGGTGATACATTTGAATCATGTCTAGTTAATCTTGAACGAATGCTTATTAGATGCGAACAATCAAATCTAGTACTTAATTGGGAGAAATGCCATTTCATGGTTAAAGAAGGCATCGTTCTCAGTCATAAAATTTCAAAGGAAGGAATTGAAGTGGATAGAGCTAAAGTAGATGTAATTGCTAAACTTCCACATCCCACCAATGTTAGAGGAGTTAGGAGTTTTCTAGGGCATGCTGGTTTTTACCGACGTTTCATAAAAGATTTTTCTAAAATTACCACTCCTATGAATAAACTCCTAGAAAAGGATGCTCCATTCATCTTTTCAGATGAATGCATCAAATCTTTTAATATTCTTAAAGAAAAACTCACTAATGCGCCGATCATGATAACTCCAAATTGGAATCTACCATTTGAACTTATGTACGATGCAAGTGATTTTGCAATGGGATCCGTTTTAGGACAAAGGATTGAAAAACGATTTCAACCTATTTATTATGCGAGTAAGACGTTACAAGGGACACAAACAAATTACACAACTACTGAAAAAGAACTCCTTGCTATTGTTTTTGCTTTTGACAAATTTCGTTCATATCTCGTTCTAGCTAAAACGGTGGTCTATACCGATCATTCTGCTCTTAGATACCTATTTTCGAAACAAGATGCCAAACCACGATTAATCCGTTGGATCTTACTTTTACAAGAGTTCGATATTGAAATTCGAGATAAAAAGGGAGCAGGAAATCTCGCCGCTGATCATCTTTCTCGTCTTGAAAATCCCGAATTAGAAGTTCTGAATGAATCGGCCATACAAGACAACTTTCCTGATGAATATCTATTGAAGATAGATTATAATGAAATTGCATGGTTTGCAGACTATGCAAACTACTTAGTATGTGGATATCATTAAAAAGGGTTGTCGTACCAAAAACGAAAAAAATTCTTTAGTGATATAAAACACTATTTCTGGGAAGATCCACATTTGTTTAAAAGTTGTCCCGATGGAATAATACGCCGATGTGTATTCGGAGATGAAGCTAGTCAAATCTTAAACCATTGTCATACAGGACCAACAGCAAGAAAAGTTTACGATGCTGGATTATGGGCCTCAACTCACAGCAAGAAAAGTTTACGATGCTGGATTCTATTGGCTTACAATTTTCAAAGACGCACACCTTCTTTGCAAATCATGTGATGCTTGTCAAAGGGCGAGAAAAATAAGTCAACGTGATGAAATGCCACAAAATTTCATTCAAGTATGTGAAGTATTTGACATTTGGGGTATGGACTTTATGGGTCCATTTCCAAAATCTCATAATAATCTCTACATTCTCGTTGCCATTGATTATGTATCTAAATGGGCGGAAGCACAAGCTCTCCCAACTAACGATGCACGAGTTGTAGTCAACTTTTTAAAACGTCTTTTTGCAAGGTTCGGAACACCGAAAGCTTTAATAAGTGATCGGGGTACTCATTTTTGTAATAATCAACTTGAGAAACTTCTTAAAAGATATGGAGTAACTCATAAAATCTCCACCGCTTATCGTCCACAAACAAGTGGACAAGTTGAAAACACCAACCGAGCTTTAAAACGTATTCTAGAGAAAACTGTAGGATCAAATCCGAAGGAATGGTCCATGAAATTGGAGGATGCACTCTGAGCTTTTAGAACAGCCTACAAAACTCCAATTGGAACCACACCTTTTAAACTCGTTTACGAAAAAGCATGTCATCTTCCAGTAGAAATTGAACACAAAGCATTTTGGGCTTTGAAGACATGTAATCTTTATTTACATGAAGCCGGACGTCTACGATTAAGTCAACTAAATGAATTAGAAGAATTAAGACATGAAGCATACGAAAATTCGTTAATCTATAAAGAAAGAACGAAGAAATGGCATGATAAAAGAAGCAGAAGTTCAAAAGAATTTAAAGAAGGAGACAGAGTTCTTCTTTTCAATTCACGATTCAAGCTATTTCCTGGAAAATTGAAATCAAGATGGTCTGGACCATTTATAGTCAAAAGAGTTTTCCCATACGGAACAATAGAGTTAATAAATTCAAATTGGATTGAATTTAAAGTTAATGGTCACAGAGTTAAACATTACATACATGGTCCGATGGAAGTTGACAATGAAGTCAATTATAATTTCACCACCCAAGAAAACCCTCAAAATGAAAACATAAATATGTTATCAACAACATATGAAAAATCAAAATTGGAAAATAGGGAGGATTCAAATTGGAGTGATGAAGAAGAATTCTTATACAAACCTCCCATTCCAAGAAACGAAGAAAAATGTGAACAAGAAATCCAAATAGAAGTGAAAAAACCAAGAAAAGAACACCCGAAAAAGGTTTACAAACCAACTCGACTTACTAAAGCAGGAGACCCGGGTAAATTTATCATTTCTTGCTTGCTTAATGATGATGCTATATATAATGGACTCGCAGATTTAGGAGCAAGTGCAAATATTATGCCTCTTTCCTTATACAAAAGATTAGGTATGGGTAAATTAAAACCAATCAAAATAGGTGTTCAATCATTTGACCTAACCATTAAACACCCGGTTGGAATAGCAAATAATTTACTTGTTAACGTGGGAAGTTTGACCTTTGTTGCAAACTTCATAGTGATTAATATGGAGGAAAACCTTGATATTTCTCTAATTTTAGGTCGCCCATTTTTAGCAACCACCGAGGCATTCATTGATGTAAGAGAAGGTAGAATGACACTTAGGGATGGTCATAAATCAATCACCTTTGTGAACCGAAAGTTTAGATCTCCACCAACCAAAACTGTTAGACCAATAAAAATACATAAGTGTGGGGAAGATGAAGAAACACTTAATGATGATCCAATCACAAAGAACCCCGTTGATGATAAGAAATTAGATGAACCCGTTTTTAGCAGTTCAACGAAGAAACTTTATAAACGAATTCACGATGCTAAGATTAAGGGAAACTTTAAGTTATGTAACCGATTAGTATCCAATTTATCGCCAAAATAAAAGGCGATGTTAGTTGAATTTGTGAAAGCTACGGAGGAAATCAACAAATGGATTGAAGAAAAAGTCAGAGATATACAAATTGTTGATGATCCAATTGAAAATAACGTTAATCACAAATTCGATACCACATCTAACTAAGTGTGGGGAGGTTCGAATCTTTTTAGGGTAATATGTATTTCTGTTAGAGTTAGATATTCTATTTTCGTGTAGTTCTCGAGAATGGAATCCGAATGGTCTTTCCCTAGCAGACCCTAAAGAACTAGTCTTCTCCCCCAATTCTGAATTTTTATTTTTTTAGGTTTTATGAGATGAAGACTTCGTGTGAATTAAACCATGGTCTAATACTACACGCTTTGATCACTAAACGTAATAATGACACCCTTCCAAGTGAATTTGTATCATTAATCAGAGGTAAATTGGACGGAGTAAGAAAAGAATCCAGGAACGAAAATAATAAGTTACATTTTGGTAAAGGAAAATCAAAATCCACAGCGAAAAGAAGAGCACGACACCTTGAAAGATGTCATAAATGCGAAAAATGGTCACACGAAGGTAAATGTTCAAATAATCTAACATATTCAACTACCGAATTTGTTACTTTATGTAGAGAAGGACCGTTCATATGTTTCGAAGAAAAATTGTTGAATGCTCGAGGTTACGCCTATGTAGCTATGGAAAACCAATTAGTCCGACTATCTTATGAGTGGGCTAAAGCAGGTCACTAAGAATTCTATTTCACAGGTAAGTATGTACAGTTTTTATTTTTATTTTTATTATTTTTAACCTTTTAATAATAAATGCTAAATTGTTCGCTATAAAGTATTAAATTGATACTCAATAAAATTAGGTTTTGCGACCGAAATTATTGATATCATACAAAAATTTATTACATCACTGCGAAATTTACCGTTTATTCATAAGGTATAAATATCTTTAATCAATCAATCCAAAATATTTCAAAAATTCGTCAGGAGTAAAACTAGGTAATATAGCTGAAATTACTTTACCAAAAAGAGGGGCTTATATTTTTGATAATATTTGATCGATTAAAGTGGGATAAAAGGCCAAAAAGATTTTTAATTTTTATTTTTACTTTGTTTTTAAAATAAATGTTAAATTATTATTGTAAACTTTTTAAAATCGATATATTTAAATTTGTAAATATTTAAAAAATTAATATTTTTAATATAAGTTTGTATGTATAAAAACAAAAATATAATATGAATTTGGTGAGAATTTTTAATAATATTAATATGAATTTTTAATTTTATGCATTTTAAATTTAAGTTTGGTGTGAATTTAAAAACAAAAAAGAACTTTATTTCGCTAAATTAAAAATTGATTTCTAAAAATTTGTCGTGAGTTGAAAACTAGGTCGTTGAACCGAAATTGCTCTACCCAAGGGAGGGACGAGAACTTTTATTATCATTATTTTTAATCTTATTGAATTAAAGTATGCCCAAAACATTTAAAAAACCAAAAAATCTTTACTTTTAAAACTGCGCTTAAAAATGACAAATTTTAAAAAAATTTCGAGGGATGGACTAGGACAACGATCCGAAACGCCCTCATCCTAAAAAGAAACAAAATTTTAATTTTTAATTAAATATATGTTTTATTAAGTAAGGATTTTTATAAAAAAAAAAAAAAAAAAAAACACAGACCCCATGCGATCGCATGGGTTTCCTTCACAAACCTCATGCGGTCGCATGAGGCTGGATATCAGCTCAGAAACAAAAAGGCAGTGAGAGATGTGTTCTGTCCACTCCACCACACACATATACACGAACACATACACATATTATCTCCTAAAATCACCATTTTAACACCAAAATTCACCAAATTTCTTGCTACAATCCGCTCTAAACATAAATTTGATAAGGAGTTTATCAAAAAGGGTAAAAATTTCACTCCTAAACCTCTTTAAATTTGATTTTTAGTATTCTTGAGCTATAATTTACCTAATTTGATTTTGTTAATTTCTAGTGTAATTAGAGTTAAATTGTTAATATTTTATGCATGTATAACCTAGATTGATGCTATTTAACATGATTTGAAGCCAACAACTTTAAAAATTTTAGAAATCTAGGGTTTGTGTTCTTGAGCAATTTGGGGCTTTTAGATATAAACAGGTTATGGCCGATTTTTGTCATGAATTATTGCTAAATTAAGTAGTGTAACATGTTTAGGTAGCTAAATGATCCAAACTTTGATCCTAAACATGATTTTTGAAAATTAAAGTGGACTTTTTAAATCTTAAATTCATGAACTTTATTAATTTGATATAATTGCCATTTGAGACTTGTTTAATTGCTAGTAATGACTATTTTGACATGTTATTTGAGTTAAATGCTTTTGAACTTTGTATACATTTTCATATATGCTTATTTGAAAAAGTGTAAAATTGTTAAAATTGTGAAAATGTGTATAAGTTTAATTTTGATTTAACATGTTATTGTAATTGTGTTAATTTGTTATTTTGCTAACACTAATGCATATTTGGATGCACAAATTTTGTGTTTAATGTGTTTTACAGAGATTTACTAATACTAAAACTAGAGGTTCATCATCATCATCTAGACTACCTGCTCCAGAACCTGAACCAGAAATGCAATACGAGCCCGAACAAGAACAACAACAGGAACCACAACAACAGCCAGATCAACACGTACCTTATTATGATCCGTTACAATTTGTTGATGCCTTTATAGTATTTATGATACATCCGCCAGTAGAATATCCAATGATTCCTGAACACACATTGCATCCTAATCTGAGATTCGATAGAAGCTGGAGAGATTACCCGGCATATCAAAGTAATAAATTCAAACTAATACCGAAAAATGTAGAAGTGCCAAGGGTAATTGACTGGGATCCTTTGGAAAGGGTCCAACTTTCTAACTCAGTTAGGGAGCATCTGATCCAAAGGTATGGCAGTTCTTCTTTTACCGATTGGGAAAGTCTATTCACCATTCGTAGACCTGTATATAAGGAATGGTGTGTTGAGCTGATGAGTACTATAGCATTAAATGTAGATGTAGTTAGATTAGATGATAGAAGTTTTCTTAGATTTATACTTGGCCGTAGGATGTACAGGATGTCCATGCTGGACATGGCCAGGGATTTACAGATATATACTCCCGGTGAATTACTACTACCCGATTGTATGAATTTGATTTATAGTGGTGAAAGGGTAGATAGGAATTTTGACGTGAGCGCTGTCTGGAGGCGTATGTCAAACTATAATGTTTTTACGCTGGGAGGAAAACACTCCTACTTACATATTAACAAAGCCGAACTTCGTATAATTCATAGATTTCTGGCTAACTCGATTACACAGAGAGGTCACAACAAGGAGAAAATGACCTTACATGATTTATTTTACCTAAAGTGTATTCGAGACCCAAGAAGCTTTGTTAATATCCCATACTGTGTTGGTTTTTATTTGTCTAAGATGGTGGAAGGAATACAGGAATGGGGGGATTATAGGAGGAGGTATTTTTGTTACTCTCATTGGAGAGTATTTGGGTGTAGATAGGGACCAAGGGGGTCCACTTATGGTATGTAGGGAACAGGTTGAGCCTTTAGGATTGAAGGTTTATCAGGGTGCTAAGGTATTGAAGAGCAGACGCAACCAGGAAGTACCCTATGAAGGTAGTCATCCTCAAGTAGAGAGAGTTTCAGATGAGGAAATGGAGGAAGCGGATGACATTAGGGATGTCATTCGGGAGGCTATGACTGATGTCTACCAGCGTGTAGATGAGGTAGATATGACAAACGCGGAGAGATTTCGTCGGATGGAGCTGTGGCAAGCCCGAAATGATTACGAGCATTCCAGGTAAGACAGCATGATAGATGGGACTATCATTAGCGACAAATTATGAGCCGGTTGTCACCTCAGGATCACTACGTCCCAACCCGACCCGCTTACTATCCTCCACACCAGCCCGAGATGAGACCACCTTATACTCTCTCCGACCCTAACCAGGCCTACCAGTACACCTATCACCAACCATGGAACCCGGATGATGACATGAACTGGAACCCCTATCCAGATTGATATAGTTCCTGTTGGTGATTTCTATGATTTTTATTTTTTTATTATTTTTATTTATTTATGCTTAAACATATGATATTGTGATACATTATTGTATTGTTTAAAATTTTTATTATTTTGTATTAATATTTCATATTTGATTTGAAAGTGAGATTTTAAGTCCCATTTCAAATTACCATGCATGTTTATATTTGTATGTATGTATATTGTCAATTGTACACAACAGGGTAAAACATCGCATTTTCAAAGACTGGCATTAAGTTCAGTAAAAGCTACTAATTTTGACGACAAAACGAAAAAAATGTGATGTAACAACAAGACGGAATGAACAAATGATGTGCACCATTTATCATTCAGCAAACAAACGCCAATATGTTTGGAAACTTTGGTAAAATTTAATCATTTTTCTACGCTAATCACCCTCAATAATTTAAATTGTTACTGATTTCTTGCAAATGACGGCATTGCAAGATCTTAAGTGTGGGAAGGGGTTAAATTCTTTCGGTTTTTTAAAAAAAATTTTTACTTATACACTTGGTTACCATTAGAAATACTAGTAACGCAGTAGTTGTATTAGAATCTAGTCCTCTCTGATAATAAAGAACAGCCCTAGTCTTATATACTGACTACCTAATTCTAGTAAAAAATTTTCAATTAAATGAACTCAAAATCATGTTTATACATATTTATGAACGGTAAAACTAGGTGTTAACACCGAAATTATTGTTACCTCGGAAAGGACATAAATTGAGAAACAAACCAAAATGTTAGAATTAATTTAAAATGGAATAGAGGACAATAAAAAGGAAAATAAAAGCCAAGTGTGGGAAATATTTATCAAGTTATTTAAAAACATATATCACATATTTTTGTACAAATAATTGAAGATACTTTTGTTTTGGACAAAATTAACCATTTTACCCGGTAAATTGTAAGATATTTGAAAGAAAGATGGATCTACACTATGAATCAATTTCATCATTAAAAGGAAGTAAAGTCTTCTGAAAAAGACACGCGCTTCTTGATTTAGGTCAAGAAGTTGTCGTCCAGACCAGCTGTAGGTTGACGAAAAATTAAGAAAAGTCATCTCTAAAATCAGCAGGAAATCCACGGACCTCAGCATCAAACATGGTCGCCAAGTGGTCAGACTTATCCTAACCATGAGAGGATCTGTCTTGTAAAATGAGGAGGGCGTCGTGCAAATTAGCTGGATAAGACTAATGAACCAGATCTCCAGAAAGGATAATCTCCTTAAAAGATCAAAAATCAGCTTTTAAGCCTGATATTACTGAATCATAGAGATTGATCTTAAAGATTGAGAATTACAAACTCATGGAATTCGATGATATCTAAACTCGAGCTTGAACAAGAAAATATTTTGATCAAATTACAAACCGATTTGTTTTCTGAAAACCCATTTTCAATGCGTTCATTACCATTGAACGTAAAGTCCTAGGAATTCACCTGGAATTCATTAGGTCACCTGAACCAAATCGGGTGTCAACCGTAAGAACGGTGGTTGCATAGTACGGTCGAAGACAGGACCTTGTGCCAAACCGAAAAATCATAAGGGTGAGCTTTACTATTGCTCCTACCAAGGATAGTAATTGCATCCGACACGTTATAGACCATAATTAAAAGCATGTCAGGGGACATTGCCTTAACAGTTGCTTGTTCAACGCTTTCCTTTACAACCGGACGGTAGTTTACCGAAAGGTAATATACGGAGCAAGTATACTGGACGTGTTGCTTTCCCAATACAAGGTTAGCTAGTGGGTGACACAAAACCGCAAGTTTTGAACTAAAATTTTCAAATCTCAAACCCACAAAACCCACAAAAATAATTTGCAAACACCGGTGAAGGGTTATTCCAGAAAACTTATCTAGGGTAAAAACTAGATTTAATTTTCAAAAGATCAAATGTTTTCATAAAGATCCAATTTCCTTAAGGATCTAAATTTTTATAGTCATATGGGACTGTAAACCACATCGTTACTACCATTGTTTATACCGCCGTATAGAAATCACCGATGTACAAAGTGTGAAGAATAAAGAAGTGATTCTAGAATTTTTATTTCAAGACTATATTGCTTGAGGACAAGCAACAGTGTGGGAATATTTGATAACGCTAAAAACGAACATATATTTCATAGCATTATCCCTCAAGAAAGACATGCTTTTAGTTGCAATTGTTCTATTTACAAGTAATATTCGTTTAAATAATAAAAGGTGAAGACAAAAGACAGATTCGACGAATTGAAGATGCAAACGACCAAAAAGCTCAAAAGTACAAAATACAATCAAAGTGGTTCCAATTATTGATGAGAAACGTCTCAAAATTACAAGAGTACAAGATACGAAACGCAAAGTACAAGATATTAAATTGTATGCAAGGACGTTCGAAAAACCGGAACCGGGACCAGAGTCAACTCTCAATGCTCGACGCAACGGACTAAAAATTACAAGTCAACTATGCACATGAATATAATATAATATATAATTAATTCTTAAAATTAATATATATTATATTATATATTATAAACGTCGGCAAACAAGAAAACAAACTCATGTGAGCTGGTACCTACCTCCATGCGATCGCATGGCCTGGAGGCACAAAAGCCATGCGATCGCATGGCACACTTTTTCAGCTCAGGTCCTATAAATTTCGCAGTTTGGTGATGATTTTAACCATCTTTTTCTTTCCTTTCTCTCATACGTAAATATATATATATATATATATATATATATATATATATATATATATATATATATATATATATATATATATATATATATATATATATATATATTATAATTTTAATTTTAATTTTAATTTTAATTTTAAGTTCTAATAATAAGGGTATGTTAGCGAATGTTGTAAGGGTGTAAGTCGAAATTCTGTCCGTGTAACGCTACGCTATTATTAATCATTGTAAGTTATGCTCAACCTTTTTAATTTAATATCTCGTAGCTAAATTATTATTATGCTTATTTAATGCCTAAGTAATCGTGATGTTGGGCTAAATATTAAAATTGGGTAATTGGGCTTTGGACCATAATTGGGGTTTGGACAAAAGAACGACACTTGTGGAAATTAGACTATGGGCTATTAATGGGTTTTATATTAACTAAATGATACCTCGTTGATTTAATATATAGACTTATAATTTGACGTATTTATATATAACCACATACGCTTGACTGGGTACGGTGGGCGGGATATATATAAATACCAATAATTGTTCATTTAACTGGACACGGGATTGGATTAATAGTTAATAGACTTGTTGAAACAGGGGTGGATTACATTCAAGGGTAATTGGTGAAATTGTTAACAAAGTAGTAAAACCTTGGACTACACGCAGTCGATAACCTGGTGTATTCATTAAACAAAGTATTAAGACCTTGTTACAATTCGAATCCCCAATTAGTTAGAATATTTGACTTCGGGAATAAGGATAATTTAACGAGGACACTCGCACTTTATATTTATGACTATTGGACTATTATGGACAAATCCGTATGGACATATCGAATAATCCAGGACAAAGGACAATTAACCCATGGTAATAAAAATAAAATCAACACGTCAAACATCATGATTACGGAAGTTTAAATAAGCATAATTTATATATTTCATATTTAATTACACTTTTAATTATCGCACTTTTATTTATTGTCATTTTATTTAATTGCATTTTTAATTATCGTACTCTTTATTTATCGCAATTTTATTTTATCGCACTTTTATTTATCGCAATTTCATTATCGTTATTTACTTTACGCTTTAAATTAAGTTATATTTATTTTTAATATTTTACATTAGGTTTTAACTGCGACTAAAGTTTTTAAAATCGATAAACCGGTCATTACTTATATATTTTTGTATTTTTATAAATATAAGTTACTTATATATTTTTGTATTTTTATAAATATAAGTTAAAAAATATAGCGTTAAGCTTGTTTTAAAGATCCCTGTGGAACGAACCGGACTTACTAAAAAACTACACTACTGTACGATTAGGTACACTGCCTATAAGTGTTGTAGCAAGGTTTAGATATATCCATTCTATAAATAAATATATCACTTGTGTAAAATTGTATTGTATTTAATAGTATTTCGTTGTAAAAATTAATACTATTTCATATACCTCTCGCATAACATCATCTATCAATAGGATTCGCGCTTACATGTTCTTCCAACATGTAAATATTAGTTACCAAGCTATTAGGGAAAATATGCAAGGTGGTACAACTCAACGTAGAATATATTTTAAGTACTTGTGTCTATTTCGTCAAACATAGAAGCAGCGCATGTATTCTCAGCCCAAAAATATATATTGCAAAAACAATTAAAAAGGGAGCAAATGAAACTCACAATACTATATTTTGTAGTAAAAATACATATGACGGCATTGAACAAAATGTAAGGTTGGCCTCGGATTCACGAACCTATATCAATTGTATATATATTAACACATGTTCCATTTAATCAACTAAGTTTACTTATATTTTATAATTTATTAAAGTTAATTTCTTTATATATAGTTATACTGGTAATAAATATACGATATACATAATTTAATTCATGTTATATCAATAATAATACATTAGTTAGTATATTAAAAAAAATATTAGTATGTAATATTAGTTTACTTGTAATATATTTTCATATAGATATCATTCCTTTGTTAAAATAATACAAAAATAATAATAGTTTAAAAAATATATATATAATAATAAGGATTAAAAATAATAATAATGTTAATAATAATAATAATAATAATGTTAAAAAGTAATAATAATGATAATGATATAATAAAATGAGAATTGTAATAATAATAATTTTAATAAAAATGATAATTTTAATATGATAATCTATTTAATCATGACTTACTTAGAATTATATTCATAACCATATCTTTATATTATCTTAATCATAAATATCTCATAATCCTATTAAATATTTAATTCATAATCTTTATATCATTATAATTATAGTTATATCTTTAAATATTTTTATCATGATTCTAATAATAATAATAATAATAATAATAATAATAATAATAATAATAATAATAATAATAATAATAATAATAATAATAATAATAATAATATTAATAATAATATTAATATTAATAATAATAATTATTATAGGAAAAGGAAACTACCTTTAACATAAGTTTTTTTTTAAAAAAAAATGCCCATGCCCGGGCTCGAACTCGAGACCTCTCGATAACCCAACACCCACTCTAACCGTCCCTCTATCCTTGCTTTTCTATTTTATTTCCTGATTGAGTTTCCATTTAACCCATTTTTCTTATGTTTCTATCTTCTTCAACAATTAATCGACTGGAAAAGAATAAATAAAAAGAAGAAGATGACGTGGATAATGATAGAGATTGATGGTGAAAACGAGAATGAAGGGATGAAATAATGAAGATTTACTATTATGATCTTGTGGAAATTTTCAAGTCGATTAATTGTTGATGAAGATAGAAACATAAGAAAAACGGGTTAAATGGAAACTCAATCAGGAAATAAAATAGAAAAGCAAGGATAGAGGGATGGTTAGAGTGGGTGTTGGGTTATCGAGAGGTCTCGGGTTCGAGCCCGGGCATGGGCATTTTAAAAAAAAAAAAAACTTGTGTTAAAGGTAGTTTCCTTTTCCTATAATTATTATTATTATTATTATTATTATTATTATTATTATTATTATTATTATTATTATTATTATTATTAGTATTAGAATCATGATAAAAATATTTAGAGATATAACTATATATATAATGATATAAAGATTATGAATTAAGTATTTAATAGGATTATGAGATATTTATGATTAAGATAATATAAAGATACGGTTATGAATATAATTCTAAGTAAGTCATGATTAAATAGATTATCATATTAAAAATAACATTTTTATTAAAATTATTATTATTACAATTCTCATTTTATTATATCATTATCATTATTATTACTTTTTAACATTATTATTATTATTATTAACATTATTATTTTTAATCCTTATTATTTTTTTTTTTCAAAACTATTATTATTTTAGTATTATTTTAACAAAGGAATGATATCTATATGAAAATATATTACAAGTAAACTAATATTACATACTAATATGTTTTTTTTAATATACTAATTAATATATTATTATTAATATAACATTAATTAAATTATATATATATATATATATATATATATATATATATATATATATATATATATATATATATATATATATATATATATATATATCGTATATTTATTACCAGTATAACTATATATAAAGATATTAACTTTAATAAATTATAAAATATAAGTAAACTTAGTTGATCAAATGGAACATGTGTTAATATATATACAATTGATATAGGTTTGTGAATCCGAGGCCAACCTTACATTTTGTTTAATGCTGTCATATGTATTTTTACTTCAAAATACAATATTGTGAGTTTCATTTGCTCCCTTTTTAATTGCTTTTGCAATATATATTTTTGGGCTGAGAATACATACGCTGCTTCTATGTTTGAAGAAATAGACACAAGTACTTAAAATATATTCTACGTTGAGTTGTACCACCTTGCATATCTTCCCTAATAGCTTGGTAACTAATGTTTACATGTTGGAAGAACATGTAAGCGCGAATCCTATTGATAGATCTATCGGATTTGACCACCCCAACCGGGCTAGTCGCTCTAGTATCGTAAACGGTTGCATAGTACTTCGTTTTTACTACACTTGGTACAGTGTAGGGAGATTTCATAATAAATGGAATATGCCACATTAATTGTTAAGTATGGTTACCGAAGCGCTCAATAACTTATAAAATACTTTTATACACTTGCGAGTGTACATATATTTATGAAACTGAAATCTTGTGGTCTATCAAAATTACTAAATTTTATTATTGTTTATGATAAACCTATGAACTCACCAACCTTTTGGTTGACACTTTTAAGCATGTTTATTATCAGGTATGAATTAAGTCTTTCGCTGTGCATTTGCTCAATCGAAGGATATTACATGGAGTCATTCATGGCATATTTAGGTCAGTACCTCGCAATGGGACCAGATGTTGATGACTTCGTCTAGGTGGATTAGGACGGGTCGTCCCAGAATTCGTGGCCTTTTATAGGCAGATTTTGAAACTGTATGCTCCGCGATCATGGTACTTTTGTGCCTTGGAGCTCCGCAATTGCGGAGGTTCGAATTCCAGCTCATTCAACAATTTAAACGTGCGCTGCTGTTAATTTTTAATATATAATATATATATAATTATTTATATATTATATTATATTCTTGTGCATAGTTGACTTGTAATTTTAGGTCCGTTGACTCGCGCGTTGATGCTCGGTTTATGTCTCGGTTCCGGATTTTCGAACGCCTTTTTGTATGCTTAGATATCTTGTACTTTGCATTTCGCGACTTGTACTCTTGTCAATTTTAGACGTTTCTCATCAATAAATTGAACCACTTGGATTGTATCTTATATATTTGAGTTTTTTGGACGTTTGCGTCTTCAAATCTTCGTTTTCTTCTTTTACCTTCGTACTTATTTATTTAAATGATTACAACTTAAAAATAGAACAATTACAACTAAAAACTTTACATATTGGAAGGATATTGTGCCTAAATATATGTTCATTTGGAGCACTATCAAATATCCCCACACTTGAACATTGCTTGTCCTCAAGCAATACAGAACTTGAAATTAAATCACACTTCACTCAAATCACTTTTTTATTCTCATACTTTATACATCAGTGATTTT
Source organism: Rutidosis leptorrhynchoides (assembly GCF_046630445.1). NCBI lineage: Eukaryota > Viridiplantae > Streptophyta > Magnoliopsida > Asterales > Asteraceae > Rutidosis > Rutidosis leptorrhynchoides. The sequence continues at coordinate 221,858,238 of NC_092338.1, read as the reverse complement.
AATACAGCGGTATAAACAATGATAGTAACGATGTGGTTTACAGTCCCATATGACTATGAAAATTTAGATCCTCTAAGGAAATTGGATCTTTATGAAAACATTTGATCTTGTAAAAATTCAATCTAGCTTTTACCCTAGATAAGTTTTCCGGAATAACCCTTCACCGGTGTTTGCAAAATATTTTTTGTGGGCTTTGTGGGTTTCAGATTTTAAAATTTTAGCTCAAAAATTACGGTTTTGTGTCACCCACTTGCTAACCTTGTATTTGGAAAGCACACGTCCAGTATACTTGCTCTGTATATTACCTTTCGGTAAACTACCATCCGTTTGTAAAGGAAAGCGATGAACAAGCAACTGTTAAGGCAATGTCTAATGACATGTAGATGTTCATGGTTCACAACGTGTCGGATGCAATTACTATCCTTTGTAGGAGAAATAGTAAAGATCACCCTATAATTTTTTTGGTCTGGCACAAAGTCCTGTCTTTGACCATGCTATGCAACCACCGTTCTTACGGTTGACATCCGATTTGGTTCAGGTGACCTAATGAATTCCGGTGAATTCTCAGGATTTTACGTTCAATGGTAATGAACGCATTGAAAATAGGTTTTCAAAAAACAAATTAGTTTTAATTTTGATCAAAATATTTTCTCGTTCAAGCTCGAGTTTAGATATCATTGAATTCCATGAGTTTGTAATTCTCAATCTTTAAGGTCAATCTCAAGGATTGAGTAATATCAGGCTTAAAAGCTGATTTTTATTCTTTAAGGAGATTATCCTTTCTAGGGGTCTGATTCATTAGTCTTATCAAGCTAATTTGCACGGCGCCCTCTCCATTTTACGAGATAGATCCTCTCATAGTTAGGATAAGTCTGACCACTTAGCGACCCTGTTTGATGCTGAGGTCCATGGATTTCCAGCTGATTTTCGAGAAAACTTTTCAAGGTTTTTTGTAGACTCTACAACTGGCCTGGACGACAACTTCCTGACCTAAATCAAGAAACGCGTGTATTTTTCGGAAGACTTTACTTCCTTTTAATGATGGAATTGATTCATCATGTAGATCCATCTTTTCTTTCATCTTTATTACAATATACAGGGTAAAACAGTTAATTTAGTCCAAAACAAAAGCACTTGCAATAACTTTACAGAAACATGTGATAGATGGTTTTTATTTGAATAACTTGGTACATTCTCCCCACACTTGGCTTTTATTTATTTATTTATTTTTTTCTTTGCCTTTTTATTCTCCTCTTTTCCATTTTAAATGAATTCAAGCATTTTGGGTTGTTTCTCAATTTATTTCCTTTCCGAGGTAACGATAATTTCGGTATTAACACCTAGTTTTATCGTTCATAAATATATATAAACATGATTTTGAATTCATTTAGTTGAAATTTTTTCAAATTTTCACAAAATTTGACAAATAAACCAAGTGCAAACCCGAGAGAATTTATAACCCTTCCCCACACTTGAGATCATGCAATGCCCTCATTTGCATGAAATTAGACTATAATTATAAATTCATGAGGGTGATTAGTGTAGAAAAGTAAAAAAAAAAAATACCCAGTTTGTAATTACAAAGCTCATCGAATGATAGATGGCGCGCCTCATCGTTCATTCCTTTTGTTGGTTTATCATACATGTTTTTCTAAAAAAAATGGTTGCTTTTCTGAACTATTTTCTAATCTTTGAAAATGCGTCTTTACCCTATTTTATCATGCATTTTTATTAACGAGTTATGCACTAAACCGAACCCCTAATTTAACGTTAAGTGGGGTTAGACTTCCCCACACTTAGCTGTCGACATGTGAAGTCGGTAGAATAAGTTCCACGAATTAAAATAGTGAGCTAGTTATTTAAATCTCGGGTGGTGTATAATATATCAATGGGTTTAAAGTATAGACCCACCCGATCGTCACTACTTAATTCTTTTTTAAGTATAGCTTTTAGTAAATGGATATGTCTCTTTTCTGGTTCTTGGTCAAATGGATCGTTATACACCGACCTACATATTTCTATAGGGTGGACAATTCCTAACATTTCCTTCCGTTCATTCTCGGGATCAAAGGTTTAACCTCTATTACCCAATTGGGTGAAATCAGAGGTGTCATTATCTATTACAACTCGTAGTTCATCTTCGATAGATGACTCGTCTATTGAGAATATTGGGTTGGAAGGTTGTGGAATGGTGAATTTTGGGATCGAAGCAAATTCTTTTTCTTTAACGGTCCTTATCGGTCCCACCACTTTGGTCTCGGGGTAAAATTTTCAACCTTATTGTTTTCCCAAGAGTACCAATTTGTCACCCTTACTTCTTCTTCATCCATTGATGGATCGATGATTTCTTCGGTAGAGGCTAATGTGTCGATATGTTGTGAAATTAATAAAACTGAATAAAAAGTATCATCGGGATAATTGGTGATTTCGGAGCTCTCGAATTCATCAAAATTCGATGATATGAGATTTTCTTGCACATGACTCCTCAGGTCAATAGGTGTATAGTCTGATAGAGTTTCAGCTTGCCAATTTGCAAACTCTCTTATCTGTTCATTTTGAGCGTCAAGTTCTTCGAGTTTGATTTTCATATAATCTAAAAAAATTTCAGACACATAGTTTTCCTCATCCTCTGGTTGTTGAGTTTGGATATATTCTTGGGAATAATCCCAATTTGAATCTTCATAATCGTTCCATTCAGGTTCTATGGGTACATAATTTTCTATAGGAACGTAATAATAACATTCCCATATTGAGTGATAATCTCCATAGATTTCACAACCAGTTATTATTTCGTCATTCGTGATTCAAGATTGATCGAACGAATTTTCATCAAAACTCGTTTGAGAGTATTGATTTAATTGATTTTGCATGTCAGAAAGAGTTTCCAAAATATTTTCGAGATTTTCCATAATACGCTTATTACTAAATTTTAGCTACAATGTGGTGCATTTACTATTTATCCTATTAGTTATAAAACTAAAAATTATATAAGTTATCAAATTAATAGACTTTTCTGCTTTTGCCCACGTTTCGAATAGCCAAAAGATGCAACAGGGAGCCAGGATCCTTTAAATCGGAAAATCCACAACTCAGCAACTAACAAATCCAACTATTACTAAGAAATAGAAAATTTTGGATGTCTATTAATTCAATCGCTTACAATAATTATTTGTCGAAATTTAAAGATTTTAAAAATTCTATGTCCTATAAACTAACGCGTAGAAACGAAAAAGAAAAAGAGCGTCGAAAAACGTCGAAAAAAATAAAAATAAAAATGAGAAAGAAAAACGTCGAAACTTAAAAGTCTAAAAACTAATTCTAAAAATTTGTGCCTAAATGTATTAAAACTTAAATGCAATTCTATTCGGAAAACGGCAATTACTTTAAAAAGTACAAAAATCTATAAACTGCGTCGCAAAATTCTAAAGCGCCTATATCTTAATTTTAAATAAAAAGCACTTAAGGGATTTTACGGCAAAACTTAAAAATCTAGAAATATAAAATAACTATGGAAAAAACTAAGTTTAGTACTAATTACGAACGATAAATAAACAAATTATGAATTAAGCGATTAATAAGATACAAAAAGTAAAAATAAAATTAAAGTTATAAAAATACATTTTTTATAAAAATATTATTTTTATATTATTATTTTATAAAAGTATTAATCTATATAAATTATAATAATAATAACACTTAATATTACAAATTAATTATTAAAACTAAATACTAATATTAATAGTATTAAAAACAAACCCTAATAATAAATAATTAAAAACTTTGACCCTAATTTTGCAATAAATGCTTGGGTTGACGTGTCAGAACAGGCCACACGATCGCGTGGATATTCACACTAATAGCTCCGCGATTGCGGAGTGATGCAGGTTTAGAAAGGCCAGGAGTTTCAAACTCGTTCGACTTTTTTTTTTCAAAAATTTATATTTTAGAAAATCTAAATAAAATAAAATAAACTTATATTTCAAAAACTAAACATAAAAATAAAAATACTTTATAATTTTACAAAATCTTAAAAATATGCTTTTTTTCTTTTATATATATATATATATATATATATATATATATATATATATATATATATATATATATATATATATATATATATATATATATATATATATATATTGTTGATGCATGTTCTGTAAGTCCCTAGACATCTTGCCTACGTTTGTGATTAGTACTTCAGTTTATGGGATACCATGATCGCTCGTTATTATCCTATCTGTGTTTGTATGTGGTTACAGGTACTGCAGGAACGCGATACGGATGTTTGACTATGTTAGACTTAGTTAGACGTACGAGTGAAGCATCACTCGTATGGCTGACAGGCTCATACGCACGGTTGATGCTGAGCTAAGTCATAATTATAACCTGAATGAGAAGACACGAGTGAGTGATCACCCGTACGGCTGATGAAGCCAACTCGTATGTGTGATGGATGACACGTACGGGTGAGTCAACAGCAGGGGTATATAAAGTCTTATGTTCTTCATTTTAGGTTAAGCCTCTCACACACACAATCACTCAGATTTGGTTCACCTGATCCGATTCTCTCTCAACCCAAATCACTCCTGGTAGTGAATAATAGCTCTAGGCATTAATCTAATCACAATTCTTGTTGTGGTTTGACTAATTTAATCCCAAAAAGCTACCCATATTCACTTTGATTGGTTTGATTCACTAATTCCGCCTTTGTATGAATTAAACCTATTGATCTCAAAGTTCCTAGTCATGTTTCATCATTGGTATCAGAGCGTTGGTTGTGATTTCAACATCATCAAGTGATTTTTGGTGATTAATAGGGTTTATTATTTGGGTTTTTGAGATAAAAGTGATTTTAATTAAAAAAGGAATCATTTTTACGTGTGTAATTGTAATTAGAGAGTGTGTTTATGTTTGTTAGTGCTAATCCAGCTTTTGGACGAAGAAATTGAGGTTTAACATCAATTTTTAGGGTTTTTGGGTGATTTGAGCTTAACAGAAGTTCACACGAGTGGGTCAAATTTTTTGATCACACGCACGGTTGACCACACGGTTGATCGTCACTTGTGAACTCACACGCATGGGTTAGCATAACCTTTTGAGGTTAAGTGACTACAGTTTGATCACACGAGTGATCAAACGGTTGATTGTGACACGTACGAGTAATCACACGGGTGATTGTCACACGCATGGTTGTTACTTGTGTTCGGTTTTGTTGGTTAAGTAGTAACACATACGCTTGAGTCTGTGATACGTACAGTTGATACTTTCACATGTACGGTTGATACTATCACACGTACGGTTGATAACCTGAACTGCACGGTTTACCCTTTGGTAAAGTTTTCAAGATGTTTAATTCAAATGATTACGCGTTGGCCGCACCGTTAGTTCAGAGCATTACGAATATGACTCAACGATTACTCCTTGCTAAGAGTGAATCAGGAAGTGGTACAAAATGTCTGAGGTTACTGAATATGGATAATTATTCTACTTGGAAGTCGAGGTTTAAGATTTGGTCTGATGGTCAGGATACGAAGCTTTGGAAGTACATTGAAACCGAATTTCAATGGCCACGTTCACCAGTTATGAATGAGTTGTATACATTACACAACATGCCTTCGGAAGAACATGAGGAGTATAACTTGGAGAAAAAGATGTACTGTAATTTGACGAGTGCTCTTGATGGTCATGATAATTCATTCAAGATATGGGAAGCACTTCGTACTTTCAATGAAGGAAATTCATCTTACAGAACTAGAAAAGGTTTAGAATTGAAAGCTGAGTTTGATCATTTTCACTGGCAAGTTGGAGAGTCTATTACAGAATTGGTTGAAAGATTTCGTCATTTGCTAGCTGAAATACATAAGCATGATGTAACTATTGAAGAGAAAGACAAAGTGACATGTCTAGCTGGAGCATTACCGTTAGAATGGAATGGTTTTGTATTAACTATGAAAACTAGTGGAGAATTAGCTACTGCTACAGTGAAATCGTTTATCGCAAGACTTCAGGAAGAAGAACTAGAGTTGTTAAACAAAGTCAAGAGGTCTAAACAAGTTCAAGACACCAAAATGTACTGTCCAAATGGTTACACACCGCCTAATTCGGCACATGCACCATTTCAAATAGCTTTTGCTACGAATAATCAGAATATGCATGGTTTGAATGTTAGCAGTACACCTATTCAACAAACTTCGTATCCACCACAAGTTTCACCATGTTCACTCAACAATCAATCACAACCTACTTCGAACACTACTGAGTCATCTACACTGACTGCATCAGATGTCCTATTTGCACTTAAGATCGAAAACATGAGGAAAGCTGGGAAAGAAAAGATTAGTGAAGATATAGCTTTGCTGTCAAGCCTTGTTAATTCTTATGATAGTTATCTTGATGGTCGCGTAGGTAATATTCATCTAACAACTGAAGATTATCCTCAACTTGATAGGAACGAAGCCGAGAAGATGGATATTATGTGGGGTGTGACAAATCTTGTGAGACGTGCTAGAGATTATGAAGAGCGAACTGGGAAACCAATCAGTCTGACCAAAGATACAAAACTGGGTTTTGATATGAATACTGTTACTTGCTTTAACTGTGGAGAATTAGGTCATTTTCCAAGGCAGTGTACAAAACAAAAGAAGCAGGGTAATTGTAATCCGTTCAAGAATCAGAATTATACTTCTCAGAGTCATTCAACTAAATGTGAGATCTACATTACTGATAAAGTGAATGAAGCTGATGCAGCTGAAAGTCCGAACAAAGCTTTGGTTATTATTCATGGAGACGATGATGATTGGTCTATGAAGTTAAATGTGGCTGACCAACAACCTAAAGCCAACATGGCAAAGATCACCGAAGTAGAAGAAGACTGTGTCACTAGTCAAAACATAATTGAGAAGCTGACTGCTCGTGCTGAAAGAGCTAAAAAATTGTCAAGAACCATTCGAAGAGAGAAGGTTCAGAAGCAAGTTGTGAGCAAATTCAAAAAGGCACGTGATTCGGTTCCTTGTATACCTGAATCTGGAAGTGTTTCACTGACATCATCAGAGGACTACTACTTCAACAGTTGGAAGGATAAGTATGGTGATACCTCAGAGTTTGAAGACAGTCTAGAAGCAGATCATAGTGAAGAAACATTGGTTGATGCTGATAAGGAATTAGATGTATGGGGTAGAATGATTGCTGTTGAATTGGAAATGTTAGTTGTTTTGGGTGAAGGTTCAGATATCGAGAGTGTAAGTTCAGATGTTGATGATTCGGACAAGACGTCATAATCAGAGGTTGAAGATAAAACTGATCATACTGGGGTAGATCAAACTGATTTTGAAGCATTAAACAAGCAAGTAGTAGACTTATTGAAGACGTGCTTATCAGCTAGTGATCTTGAAAAGGTTTCTGGTTTGACAAGAGCTAAGGATATCTGGGATAGACTTGAAGAGATTCATTTGGGTAAAGATGTTGATACTTCAGAGTTTCTTACAGACTCGTCAGAATCAGAAGATGAGCTCGATGATGGGAAGAATACAGATTTCTTTGCATTTATGGCTGAGACTTCCTCATCAAATAATGCTCAACAGGTATCTTCTGATCCATCTACTATTATTGAATGTGTTAAATGTGCTGAATCTAAGGTAACAATAGATAATTTAACTAAGGCATATGCGGAGATGAAAGAAAAATGGCATGCTGACCATGTGACCACTAAGGTTGAAAATGAGTTGAAAGAGCAAATCAAAGTTTATAAAAAACAACTTCACGATCTTAAATGTTATAACTTTGATATAAATCAAGCTTTAGTTAAACGTGTTGACACAATAAATGAATTGAAGAAAGAAAATGAATGTGTTAAAGCTGATTTAGAAGCTATGTCAATTAAGATGAAATGTTGGGCAAGTGCGTCACAATGGAATGCATTGATGGTGAAATTAAATGACACCAAGGGAAAGGGTATTGGATTAAAGGCCGTAGCTCCACCGTTTCAGAACAAATTTGTTAATGAAAATGTTGTTGATGGATGACCAGAAGACTGTATTCCACCTAGTTATGAGGACTACGTTGAGAAGAACAAAAAGTGTAGCTCAACTAAGAATGCACCTTCTGATGATACCACTGAAGGATCTTTAGATCATGAGGAAGATAAGAAAACTGGTCTAGGAGATAAGTCGGAGAAAAGGAAGGTGATAACACCTGATGAGCCAATTCGGATTATGAAAAATCCAAAGTTTGCTAACAGAGTGGTTCCACCAGTTACACCTAAACCTATATCTAAACCTGTTCCTAGAAAGAGTTCAAACGATTCTCCTGTGTTTGCAAAAACACAAGATCCCTCTTCCTCTAACTCTAATAATCAATATCAATCTAGAGGATATAGAGAATTTCGACAATGTTTTAGTTGTGGTGTTTTTGGACACACTGCTGCAAACTGTCCTACAAGGTTTAGAACACTAAGACGTAAGATTGACCTCACATATGATGATCACCGATCACCTCATGCTCACAGAACAGGTTCACCTGTTTGTGATGAAGTTTGTACTAGAAGACATATGACAAATGTTATCTATGGAGACTATAAGAGAAAGAACTTCTATAGGTCAATATCCCCTGTGAAGATTAAGCTTCCTAAGAAGGATACTGAGGTAAGATTTGCCGAATCAAGTGATCGAGGTAAAGCCTATTAATTTAAGGCACGATCACCTTCGCAAAAAGCTAGTCGTAGGAAATATTTTTCCCATACCAGACCACGAGTGAATCGCTCTGAAGATGAGCAATATGTGAAAAACCAGAAGAGCAATGTTGCTTCTTCTAAACTATCTAAGTTTATGGTTTTAGACGATGAGGTTCCACCTGACTCAAATGGGAAATGGATGGAAGTTCAAGCCATGGGTGTTAATGGACAACCTACTGCCGTCCGGGCGTGGGTTCCCATTATCAATTAATTCTTTTAATGTGATATGCAGGGAACCAGGCTACCTGCAAACAACACCTGGATAGTGGATAGCGGCGCTTCGAGACATATAACTGGACAACTATCTCTTCTCTCAGATGTACACCCAATTAAGGGAGGTTATGTTGCATTTGCTAGAGATAAAGGAGGTCACATTTCAGTTCAAAGTTTATTGAAGAATGATAAAGTTAGTTTTGACAAAGTAAACTACTGTCAAGAGCTTGCAAACAATTTGTTGTCGGTTTCACAAATCTGTGAAAAATACTTCAAAGTAGCATTTGATGATGAATTCAGCTACATTTTGAAACCAGAGTTTGTGATTCCTCCAGAAATGATTTTGATGAAGGCTCCTAGACAAGCCGATTTATACATGCTAGATATGAATGTTGCTACTTCAACTGCTGAACATCATCAAGCTTTTGTTTCTAAAGTGACTGAATAAGATTATATTACATGGCACAAACGCATGGGTCATTTAAGTTTTCGGAAGATGAACCATCTGGTTCACAACAATCTTGTAGAAGGTGTTGATCTTCGATCTTTTCAGATTCCAGGAACATGTGTTCCGTGTAAGAAGGGTAAGTAGAGCAAGAAAGCTCATAAGTTGGTGAAGTACAATCCTATCTCAGCTCCACTTAAATTGTTACATATGGATCTTTTCAGTCCAATCCGTTTTGAAAGCATTGATGGAAGTAAGTATTGTCTGGTGGTAACTGATGATTATTCAAGATTCTCTTGGGTAATGTTCTTGAAAGAGAAGTCCGATACGTTTGAGAACTTGAAAGTGCTAATCAATTGATTAGAGACAGATTTTAATTTGAAAGTCAGAAAGATTCGTTGCGACAACGGCACAGAATTCAAGAATCAGTTTCTTGCAGGTTTTTGTATTGAAAAAGGTATCAATATGCAGTTCAGTTCTGCATATGCTCCACAGATGAATGGTGTTGCTGAAAGAAAGAATAGGGTTCTGATTGAGGCTGCTAGAACTATGCTAGCTGATTCATCTTTACCTGTTCATTTTTGGTGTGAAGCTATTGCAAATGCTTGTTACACTATGAATCGAGTTTTAACCGTTAAACGACTAGGTAAAACATGCTATGAGTTATTGCATGGGAGAAAACCTTCGTTGAAGCATCTAGAACTATTTGGTGCCCCGTGTACCATTTTGAAGAGAAAACCAGGAAGTAAGTTTGATTCAAAAGTGGTTACAGGAGTATTTCTCGGTTACAGTTCTCCTAACAAGCGAGTTTTCAACAATGAGATGAGATGTGTTGAAGAATGGTCTGAAGTTGATGTCCAGAGGAATCATATGAAAAGTGTTCCGAAAATTCATCCTTGGATCTACAACTATGATGAGCTGATTGATTCATTTAATCTTGCTCCAGATCAGACGGAGAATGAAGTAGAGTTACAAATGCTGTTTGATTTACAGAACGAGCCAGAAGTGTCTTCACCTACTCCAACTCCATTATCTACTGTCGTTGAACCAGCATAAGATTCAGATCAAGATGTTGATCCAGTGTATGATACCCGCGGATCTGATATTTCGAGTGAAAATTCTGATAATCCTGAAGATGGAGATACCACGAATCTACATCGAGAAATACCTGTTCCCGCACACCCAGTTCCCAGAACTACAGCTGCTCATCCTAGAGAGAACATTATTGTAGATCCGAATGCATGCGTTAGGACAAGAAGACAAGTTCAGTTTGATGGACAAGTTGATTCTCATATGACAGCCGCTGCTGCATATTACGAGTACTCATGTCATATTTCTAGAATAGAGCCAAAGACAACAAAAGAAGCTCTAAAGCATGTTGATTGGGTAATGGCTATGCAAGAAGAAATTCATCAATTCTATCATCTAGATATTTGGAAGTTAGTTACTAAGCCGCATGATGCGAAAGTAATCGACCTCAAATGGGTTTGGAAGTGCAAATTTGACGAAGATGGCAATGTTACCCGTAACAAAGCAAGATTAGTTGCTAAAGGTTATCAGCAAGATCCTGAATTTGATTACGATGAAGTTTTCGCTCCTGTTGCTAGATTGGAAGCGATTCGCATTTTCTTGACTTTCGCGTCTTTTATGAAGTTTAAAGTTTATCAAATGGATGTTAAGAGTGCTTTTCTTTATGGCAAGCTAAATGAAAGAGTATATGTCAGTCAACCTCCGAGTTTTGAAGATCATCTTCATCCTGACAAAGTTTACCGATTACATCGGGCCCTTTATGGTTTACATCAAGCTCCTAGAGCTTGGTACGGACGATTATCAAGTTATCTGATTGAAAAAGGATATCAAATGGGCACGATAGACTGTACTCTGTTCACAAAAGTTTAAGATGATGACATTATTTTAGTCCAGATTTATGTTGACGATATTATATTCGGTGCTACTAAGCAGGAACTCATTGATGAGTTCGAACAGGTGATGAAGGACGAGTTCGAAATGAGTAAATTGGGCCTCTTACACTACTTTCTTGGTTTACAAGTAGAACAGACTAGTAATGGTATTTTTCTTCATCAAGCAAAGTATGTAAATGATATACTCGAACGTTTCGGTATGACTCAAGAACGTCCTGTGTCAACTCCGCTAGCTGTTAATCATGGTATTTCACTTGAGTGCGAAGGAGAACCTGTTGATCCTACATACTATCGAGCAATCATCAGATCGCTCATGTATCTCACTGCGTCTAGGCCAGATATTATGTTCGCAACATGTCTGTGTGCTCGTTATCAAGTTAATTCGAATACAGTTCATCTTACAGCTGCCAAAAGAATTCTACGTTATCTGTTGCATTCACCAAATCTCGGCATCTGGTATTCGAACGATGAGAAGTTTGATCTTGTAGCTTATAGCGATTCAGATTATGCTGGTTGCAAAATCAACAACAAGTCTACATCAGGAGGATGTCAATTTCTAGGTGAAAGGCTGGTGACCTGGCAATGCAAGAAACAAACTGCAGTTGCTCTTTCCACGTGTGAAGCTGAATATATAGCTGCTGCTAGTTGTTGTTCGCAAGTTGTTTGGATCCAACAACAACTTCGCGATTACGGGCTAAGAATCTCTTTCTCTCCTCTTTATATTGATAATACTGCTGCTATAGCGATGACTAAGAATCCTGTTCAACATTCTAAGACTAAACACATAGGTGTTAAATATCATTTTCTTAGGGATTGCCATGAGAAAAAGATTATTGAGGTTAAGAGAATAGGTACTAAGGACAAAATAGCTGACCTATTCACTAAGGCTTTTGATAAACCTAGGTTCTTACTCCAACTAGAGACGAATGGCATTGTTGATCGAGATAAAGTAATTACGGATGTTGTATATGAGGGTTAGTCAAGCTTTTAGACTTTGCATGTAGGATGCATGACATGTAGAGTTTTGGTTGTTAATTATCTGTATTGCATATTTTTGCTTTCTGTCTGTATTCCTTTGCATGATTTATCTCATGATTGCATGCTAGTATGTAGTTATTTTCTGTTTGGTTAAAATGCTAAAACACAAAAAGATTTTATATTTCAGCATATTAGGGGGAGTATTTGTTATCAGCAGAAAATACCTAAAAAGTGGAAAATTTGAAACGATCCGTCCTAATCCACCTGGACGAAGTCTTCAATAGCTGGGCCCATTGCGAGGTACTGAACTCTATATGCCATGAATGACTCCATGTAATATCTCTAAATGAGCAAATGCACAGCGGAAGATTTCTTTCATACCTGAGAATAAACATGCTTTCAAGTTTCAACCAAAAGGTTGGTGAATTCATAGGTTTATCATAAACAATAAAATTCAATATATTAATAGACCACAAGATTTCCGTAAATATATGTACACTCGCAAGTGTATAAAACCGTTCTGCTTATGTTGAGGCCTCAGTAACCAACCTTAACAATAATATAATAAGTCATCTTTGTAAAGATGGATATGTACACTCGCAAGTGTATAAATAATCCTCGAAGTACTAAACATCCGCCCACTAGCTTGTAAGACCCTAATCCTATTTTTGACTTTTTAGTTGTTCGGGATGCCGTCCAGGATGGTGGGACGCCGTCCAGATGTTAAAGGATGGACGCCGTCCAGGATGGTGGGACGCCATCCAGTTGTTAAAGGCTGGACGCCGTCCAGAAATAGGGACGCCGTCCAGTTTTTCTGTCGGGCCAGCTGGGTTATTTTAAGAGTTTTAGAGGGGCAAAATGGTATTTTCACTTATGGAATGAGTTAAGGCCACAAGATCAGTTCTAGGAGCCTCATTTGCTCCACTAACACCCACACAAACACTCTCATCTTGTTCTAGTGAGAGAGTAAGAGTTTTAGAGAGAGAGAGGTGGATTTGGAGAAGAAGGAGTCGGATTCTCGCAAAAGCTCGGGTTCTAAAGTTGTTCATCTCGCTCCTAGCTACGTTGTGGTGGTATTAGTAAGCTCAAACTCCGAATTTCATTTGTTAGATTTGATGTTCAAGTTTGGGTTTTGAGCTAGATTGTTGTGAAACCCTTTTAGATGATGAAGTAGGTTCATGGTGACTTGTTAATCTTGTCACTTGGTGGGTTTTGGGTTGGTTGACGTTTTAGCCTTGATTAGGGTTTGATCTTGAGTTTAATCACTAGGTTTAGTGATTATGGAAGTGTTGAAACTCTTTTGGGTGAGTTTGGCTAACTAATTTTGAAATGGGTCAAAATTACGGTTTTGGTGTCAAAATGGGTATGACACGTGTTTAACACTTGTGTTCGGGTTTAATTGGTGTGTTAGGACCATTTTCACGTGTATTAGTGATTATTGATTAATTTGGGCGCGGTTTGTGCTTGGAAGTGCAAATGGGTCGAATTTGCACTATGTGTCAAATTGGGTTGGTTTGTAAATCCAATCTAAGTGTGTTGTTGAATTTGTGATAATGGATTAGGTACATTCCATTGACGAGTTGCGGATTACTTGGAAGCATTTCATCAAGACGACTAGGTGAGTGTTAATATCCTATGTGCATATGTATGTGTAGGATGGGTGCGGGTCGGGTGAAGTGGTTCTCGGTTATAGAGCTCACTTCACATATAGGTGGATTTGATAGACTTGCGTTTAGATCCAATTGGCACGGTTGTGCGTTTTGGTTGACCACCTTTGGCGAGGTACACGTTTTGTGCGTACACTATCACGCGTGGTTGTGATGTGGATGATATAACCCAAATGGCGAAGGATTTTGAGTTGGAGAAGTGAATCGCGTGTAGTTCGGATTCACGATGACGCGTGTAGTTCGGTCATCTTATCAAAATGAATCTCGTGTAGTTCGGGTTCATGGTGACTCGTGTAGTTCGGTCATCTTATTGAGGTAGTAATCTCGTGTGGTTTCGGATTACTAAGGCTCGTGTAGTTCGGCCAACCTCGATGTTGTGAAGATAGTAATCTCGTGTGGTTTCGGATTACTAAGGCTCGTGTAGTTCGGCCAATCTTCATTGTGGTATTTGGTTCTCGGTATTGGGTTAAGGTGTTAACCTTGTTCGTTTATATTGTTATAAATTAATGTATTGTTGTGTTGTAGCTAACCCTCCGGGTGTAGCTATTTGGCGTGGTTCACATCGTCGTTGGTGAACTTATATGTGTTGATGTATCTATAGCTTGTTGCTTAGTGACTACGGTATACTTAGATTAGCTTGCCTTATACTTGGATGCTTTGGTATGCGGTATTTGATATTTGTGTGGAGTGTCTATTTTATACATATATATGTATGTAGTATATTATCATTCACTAAGCGTTAGCTTACCCTCTCGTTGTTTACATTTTTATAGATTGCACGGATGTGGTGGCTCGGGTAAGCGCAGGGACTAGTGGACTTGCGTAGTTGCTTTAGAAGACTTGCTTTTGGATTTGATTAGGATTGGGTAGCGTGTCCCCAATCCCATGCTCGGTCTATGTTTTTGTATAAACTAATGGGTCGAATTAGTCACTTATGGTATTTTGGGTCGATGTGGGCCCGGTGTCGTAAAACTCGGTTTTTATTATGAAAAAATCTTAGTTTAAACTATTGTAATATATTGTGAAAGTGTTTTGGTTCAAAAGTGTTGGGAAGCGGGTTTTTCGCCCGCGTGTGTTTGTAAACTGATCAGAATGTTTTAGTACATCTGGACGCCGTCCCAGATGGTTGGACGCCATCCCAGTCTTAAGTGCTAGACGCCGTCCAAGCTTTTGGACGCCATCCAGATGGGCAGTTCCAGAATTTTTTTTTTTATGGCACATTTTAGGATGGTTAACGGGTTGGGTCGTTACAAGTGGTATCAAAGCATGGTCTAAGGGATTTAGGTGACTTGAGATAGGTGCCTAGACTTAGACTTTTGTGTGTGCTATTTTGTTGCGGGACTTGTAGGATTACGGGTCGGAATGGGTTTAGTTAGTGCCTTGTTTATAGGTTGACTAACGTTTATATTGGTAATGCGGATATTATTAATATATTATTTGTGTTGTGGTAATAATTCTCGCGTGCGTTTGTACCGCATAGAATTTTGGTTGTGTTGGTTATATCATCGAGCGAGGCGGTCATTGTACTAACGAGTTGAGACAACGTGTGTGCGTAATTAGGACTTGCAAACCTTATTACGGGTGCAAATCGTGTCTAACAAGTGATGTACGACGAGTGTTTAGCAAGATGGGGCAGTGTGGTGCGTATGGTTTTATACGTTCATGGACTAATCGTTTTGCATTCTTTAGAATGGCAACGCGAAACGAGATCGAGACGAATGACGAGGAGTTTAATACTAGAATTGCGGCCGCCGTTGCGGAGCAAATGGGTGCGTTGGAAGAAAGAATGGATAGGAAGTATTCCGAATTTCGGGGTAGTAGTGAAATGGAGCGTTGTCTTAAGAGCTTCATGAGGACTAAACCCACGATGTATGACGGGAAACCGGATCCTTTGATAAGCACAACTTGGATTTCGGATGTCGAAGGGTGTTTTTGTACTATTGATTGCCCTCCCGAGAAAAAGACGAGACTCGCTACTAGTCTGTTGCGGGGCAGGGCAAGGGATTGGTTGGATGGTAAGATCGATCTTTTCGGTGGCGAAACGTTTATGGCCTTATCGTGGAACGAGTTTAAGGAGGAATTCTTCGAGGAGTTCCGGACTTCGGCCGATTTGTGGGAATTGCGTAATGAGTTGCGAAATTTGCGGCAAGGATCTATGGATTTGAATACTCTCAAGACGACCTTTATGGCGAAGGCTCGTTTTTGTCCGGAGTATTTGGGGAATGATCGTTTGTTGATGGGGGATTTCTATCGAACCTTGAATGATGACTTGAAAAGTAAAATTAGTCGGGGTCAAGCGAAATCGTTTTCGGAATTATTCGACTTGGCTAGAGGTTTCGAGTCGTATTCACGATCGAAAAAGGGTGAACCTTCAAGTGAGCGAAGGGTCGTTTCGTATGGTGCTCCGAGTAAGAGGGCTAAGAGTCCGAGTGTAAGCACGGGTGGTACGCGAACGGGTATGTCAGATTCTAGTGTGGCTAGATGTTACAATTGTGGCGTGAGGGGTCACAAGTCTTGGGAATGTTCGGTACCAAAGGGTGATGATATGGTGTGCTTCAATTGCCAAAAAGAAGGACATCGTAAGTCGGAATGTCCCAAGTTAGCGGGGACGGGTGCGGTAAGGAGACGTT
This sequence comes from Rutidosis leptorrhynchoides, assembly GCF_046630445.1. Taxonomy (NCBI): domain Eukaryota; kingdom Viridiplantae; phylum Streptophyta; class Magnoliopsida; order Asterales; family Asteraceae; genus Rutidosis; species Rutidosis leptorrhynchoides. Next base: position 221,841,652 of record NC_092338.1, on the reverse strand, counting down.
AAGGTACGTTTCAATTTAATAAATATGTCTTTTGATTATTTATTAAGTGCCGTTTGAGTTTGTGTAGTATGCCTTTTGTTGTGCATGTTATTGTTGTGGGTGACGTTCCTAAAGGAAGTACCATATGTTGATGTTTGATTGACGGGCAAAGGGCGTAAGACTTGGTGCAACCAAGCATTCCTTAGTATTTGGGAAACGTTTCTACCAAGCCACGGGAATGGTTTTGGTGTTTGGTTGTTAAGCGTGTGTTCGCTTTTATGATGAAGTGATGAATCATGAGGTTCATCGGTTGGTTGGAACCCTTGAGATCGAGTGTTTTAAATCTCGATGTGTGTTGGTAATGGAGTCTTTATGACGCAACATTAGGTGCCTCTTTTATACCTACTAACGTGGTGTTCGACTCCGATTAGGTTGTGGTTACATTGTACTTAGGGTACCTGGAGAAACCCTTAGGTACATGAGTGACTAGGTGAAATTTGACAAACTAAAGCAATTGGATGATTGCGAGGGTATGGTTTGTGAAATCGTAGTACACTTTTCGTTCGAAGTGTTTAAGGGTTGGTTAAAATCCTTCGTGTGCTCAAGGTTGGAGCAAGATGTGGTGATGGGTCGTGTGTACCCAATTGTTGGTAAAGTCTACCTTGGTAGCATTGTACGGGTGTACAAGTTATGATATTGGAACGTGGTTCCAAGTGGGGGAGTTACACTCCCGCACGAGGAAGATTTAGCGTGAGATTTCGGATGATGTTTTTGGTAGATCCGGAAATTTTGTCGAGACCTAGTTCTGGTCGATTTGTGGTAGAGTACGATTTCGAATAAATTGTACTTATGGTTTGGATTGGAAATTTCCACCGAGGTGGTAATGTGGTAAATCTCGTTGAGAGATAATTGACGCGTGTGGCGAGCAAGGTGAAATCCTTCGGTTAAGGGAGGTGTGTGTCGGGTTCTCTTTTGGAGAATTATTGTTTGGTACCTATGTTTGGTATAGGTGGTTCTTGCTCGATTATGGATGGTTAGTGGTCCGCTAGGGTTCACTGTAGTGTAGCAGAGCGTGATGTTGCACGACTCGGTGATTGAGGCCGAAAGTGCGTATGTGATAGATGAAGCATGACCTTCGGGGTCCGCTGACTTCATCGTGGGATGGTTGATTGATGAAGCATGACTTTCGGAGTCCGCTGACTTCATCATGGGATTGTGATTAATGAAGCATGACTTCCGGGGTCCGCTGACTTCATTATGGTATGGTTGATTGATGAAGCATGATCTTTAGGGTCCGCTGACTTCATCATGGGAGTACGTGATTGGTGGAGCATGACTTTCAGGGTCTGCTGACTTCATCATGAGCGTAGTGTTATATCAGTGAAGCATGATCTTCGGGTCCGCTAACTTCATCCGGTGTTGAGATTGGTGAAGCATGATCTTCGGGTCCGCTGACTTCATCATGGTTGTGGATCGCGTGTGTTTTCGGATTCACGATGAAGCGTGTAGTTCGGTCATCTTATCGGAATGAATCTCGTGTAGTTCGGATTCATGGTGACTCGTGTAGTTCGGTCATCTTATTGAGGTAGTAATCTCGTGTGGTTTCGGATTACTAAGGCTCGTGTAGTCCGGCCAACCTCGATGTTGTGGAAGTGAATCTTCTGTAGTTCGGATTCACAAATGACTCGTGTGGTTTCGGTCATTGTATTGAGGAGTGAGTCTCGTGTAGTTCGGATTCACAAATGACTCGTGTAGTTCGGTCATTCCTCTGGGATAGTGACTCTCGTGTAGTTCGGATTCACTATGGCGCGTGTAGTTCGGCCATTCCCGATTGGGTGGTGGTGAAGGTAGTGAGTCGCATGTAGTTCGGATTCACTAAGGCGCGTGTGTTTTCGGCCAGCCTTCGTGTGGTGTGATCTATTGGTTGTTTTATGCACCAATGGTGGGGTCGTAAGGACCATGTTGTGGGAACTATCGGTTGTTTATACACCGATGGTGGGGTCGTGAGGACCATGTTGTATGATTTAGTGATGCGATAGCCGTGTTTCGCTCACAGGTTGTTACAGGTGTGACGAATTGTCAATTTTGGTACACCTTTGGATTAGCATTGCCATAGTCATTTTGGGCGCTATCGGTTTTAACCGTTTGTTATGATGTTACGGTAGTTGCGTATGGGTCGTATTGCGTACTACAAGGGATGTTTAGTGATTGGTGTTATCCGTAAGGATTCGTTTGGTTCATTCTCCATCGTTTCGTGTTGTTGACCTTAGGTTGTCTTGGTTACTTCTAGCATTGTACCTGTAATGGTACGCTGAAGGGTTGATATCTCGGTCCGAGATTGGTTGAGTTTTCCCGATGATAGGGAGTGAGCATGGTTTTAGTGCTCGGATAGTGGGTTTGATAAATCGCGGGAGACGATTTTAGTTGTTAAAGGTGATTCCTTGGGAAGAGTTGCCTAGGAAAGTCGGATTGGGACTTATGTTGAGGACCGTGGAGTGTGGTCCGTTTGGTTAAGTGACGAGGATCACGAGGACGTGATCGATTCTAAGTGGGGGAGAGTTGTAAGACCCTAATCCTGTTTCTGACTTTTTAGTTGTTCGGGACGCCGTCCAGGATGGTGGGACGCCATCCAGATGTTAAAGGATGGACGCCGTCCAGGATGGTGGGACGCCGTCCAGTTGTTAAAGGCTGGACGCCGTCCAGAAATAGGGACGCCGTCCAGTTTGTCTGTTAGGCCAGCAGGGTTATTTTAAGAGTTTTAGAGGGGCAAAATGGTATTTTCACTTATGGAACGAGTTAAGGCCACAAGATCAGTTCTAGGAGCCTCATTTGCTCCACTAACACCCACACAAACACTCTCATCTTGTTCTAGTGAGAGAGTAAGAGTTTTAGAGAGAGAGAGGTGGATTTGGAGAAGAAGGAGTCGGATTCTCGCTAAAGCTCGGGTTCTAAAGTTTTTCATCTCGCTCCTAGCTACGTTGTGGTGGTATTGGTAAGCTCAAACTCCGAATTTCATTTGTTAGATTTGATGTTCAAGTTAGGGTTTTGAGCTAGATTGTTGTGAAACCCTTTTAGATGATGAAGTAGGTTCATGGTGACTTGTTAATCTTGTCACTTGGCGGGTTTTGGGTTGGTTGACGTTTTAGCCTTGATTAGGGTTTGATCTTGAGTTTAATCACTAGGTTTAGTGATTATGGAAGTGTTGAAACTCTTTTGGGTGAGTTTGGCTAACTAATTTTGAAATGGGTCAAAATTAGGGTTTTGGTGTCAAAATGGGTATGACACGTGTTTAACACTTGTGTTCGGGTTTAATTGGTGTGTTAGGACCATTTTCACGTGTATTAGTGATTATTGATTAATTTGGACGCGGTTTGTGCTTGGAAGTGCAAATGGGTCGAATTTGCACTAAGTGTCAAATTGGGTTGGTTTGTAAATCCAATCTAAGTGTGTTGTTGAATTTGTGATAATGGATTAGGTACATTCCATTGACGAGTTGCGGATTACTTGGAAGCATTTCATCAAGACGACTAGGTGAGTGTTAATATCCTATGTGCATATGTATGTGTAGGATGGGTGCGGGTCGGGTGAAGTGGTTCTCGGTTATAGAGCTCACTTCACATATAGGTGGATTTGATAGACTTGCGTTTAGATCCAATTGGCACGGTTGTGCATTTTGGTTGACCACCTTTGGTGAGGTACACGTTTTGTGCGTACACTATCACGCGTGGTTGTGATGTGGATGATATAACCCCAATGGCGAAGGGTTTTGAGTTGGAGAAGTGAATCGCGTGTAGTTCGGATTCACGATGACGCGTGTAGTTCGGTCATCTTATCAAAATGAATCTCGTGTAGTTCGGGTTCATGGTGACTCGTGTAGTTCGGTCATCTTATTGAGGTAGTAATCTCGTGTGGTTTCGGATTACTAAGGCTCGTGTAGTTCTGCCAACCTCGATGTTGTGAAGATAGTAATCTCGTGTGGTTTCGGATTACTAAGGCTCATGTAGTTCGGCCAATCTTCATTGTGGTATTTGGTTCTCGGTATTGGGTTAAGGTGTTAACCTTGTTCGTTTATATTGTTATATATTAATGTATTGTTGTGTTGTAGCTAACCCTCCGAGTGTAGCTATTTGGCGTGGTTCACATCGTCGTTGGTGAACTTATATGTGTTGATGTATCTATAGCTTGTTGCTTAGTGACTACGGTATGCTTAGCTTAGCTTGCCTTATACTTGGATGCTTTGGTATGCGGTATTTGATATTTGTGTGGCGTGTCTATTTTATACATATATATGTATGTAGTATATTATCATTCACTAAGCGTTAGCTTACCCTCTTGTTGTTTACATTTTTATAGATTGCACGGATGCGGTGGCTCGGGTAACCGCGGGGACTAGTGGACTTGCGTAGTTGCTTTAGAAGACTTGCTTTTGGATTTGATTAGGATTGGGTAGCGTGTCCCCAATCCCATGCTCGGTCTATGTTTTTGTATAAACTAATGGGTCGAATTAGTCACTTATGGTATTTTGGGTCGATGTGGGCCCGGTGTCGTAAAACTCGGTTTTTATTATGAAAAACTCTTAGTTTAAACTATTGTAATATATTGTGAAAGTGTTTTGGTTCAAAAGTGTTGGGAAGCGGGTTTTTCGCCCGCATGTGTTTGTAAACTGATTAGAATGTTTTAGTACATCTGGACGCCGTCCCAGATGGTTGGACGCCGTCCCAGTCTTAAGTGCTGGACGCCGTCCACGCTTTTGGACGCCGTCCAGATGGGCAGTTCCAGAATTTTTTTTTTATGGCACATTTTAGGATGGTTAACGGGTCGGGTCGTTACATAGCTCTTATGTCTAGTGCAGCCTACAGGATGGGGGTGTTAAGCCCGATATATCTATCTTTAGGATTCGTGCTTACATGCTCTTATAACATATAACTAAATTACCTAGCACATCAATCCGCAGAATATCATTTTTAATCACTTGTCTCTATTTCGTAAAGCATTTATAAAATATTGCATGTATTTTCAGCCCAAAAATACATATTGCAAAAGCAATTAAAAAGGGAGCAAATGAAACTCACCATACTGTATTTTGTAGTAAAAATACATATGATGACATTGAACAAGTATAGGGTTGGCCTCAGATTCACGAACCTATATCAAGTATATATATATTAACACCTCTAATTAACGTGTAATCGTAATCAAACCAGTTTATATATATTAATTATATAATATATTACTTATTTAAAATAGTAATGTATTTATTATTTCAAATGTTATGTATATTTATATATGTTATAGTAACTTTAGATATAGTTATGATATATGTAATATTTATATCTTTACATAATTATCTTTTGTTAAAATAATATTTATAATAAAAATATGTTAATAATACTAATAATGATAATAATAATAATATTTAAAAATAATATTAATAGTGATAATATTAATAATAGCTATACTAATAATATTTATAATAATAATCTTTAGTAATGATAATGATTAGGTTTAATAATGAATATGATAATAATAGTTTTGATAAAAAAATAAATTTTCTAATAATGATAATAATAATAGTTTTGGTAATAATAATAATAATAAACATAACAAAACTAATAATAATAATGATAGAGGAAAAATAATAATAATAAGAGTGTATACCCCCTTGAAAGCTTTTTCTAAAAAGAAATGCCCTGGACCAGGCTCGAACCCGCGACCTCTCGCTTAACATCCATGCATTGAACCAATGTACAACAGTTGCGTTTTTAATTAAATTCGACATTTAAATGTTTTAACCTGTTGATACTTAAAGTCCAATTTCAACTAGCCCAACAACTAAAACACAGTATTTGCTTTGTCCCAACCTTTGCTAGCCCAAAGGCCCAATCGAAATGTCTAAACCCGTTAAATAATTCGGTCAGATTAAATGGAGCTATAAAGATTTCATTGGCTTTGGATTCCCATCCACGTCCTCACAACATGTTGTATTATTTTATTTAGTCTAATATCCTTACAGCAATATTATAATTATCATAATAACATCACTTCACTCATCACCTTCACCTACGTTTTTATCATTTTATGTATCATCTTTATTGCTATATCCACTTCATCATAGCATCAATATAATTATCATCTCCATCGTGTACAGAAAAGGGCAGTAATCAATGATCACAGTTTCGTCCAATATAGCAGCAACAAGCAACTAACACATAAGTTTATTGTTGGTTTTTAATCGTGAATAAAAGCAGGTAACCGTTTATTGATGGTGGCAGTTTAGGATTGAGTGCGAACAGGAAAAAAAAAATTATATTAAAGGGTTTTGTTGCAGGTGTTGTTTCAAGGTTTTTGATTTAACCCAACACGTTGAATAGCAACAAAATGGATTGGGTTTTGATAGCTCAAACTAGATGGGTGTTGTAGATTGGTGAAGGATGGTGGTGATATTGTATGTAATCTTATGTTTATATATATATGAATGAAGAGGTGAGTGTTGAAGCATTGACAAAAAAAAAATATAATTCCACGTAGCAGTCGTTGTTGATGACGGGTGACTGTAGTGGTGATTAAATGGGTGAAGTGGCGATGAAGACTGCAACAGTAGCAGTCTATAGGTGTTGTTTGACGAGTGGTTGTACAAAATCGAATGAAAAAGAAAATGTAGCAGGTTGTTGTAACCAATGGTGTGTTGGTTTGTTGTTGTTCAACGAAATGGTAGCGGGGTGATCGTAAGGTCAAGGTGATGATGGCAATGATGGTAGTTTACAGCTGCAAAACGGTATCCCAACAAGTGGGTTTAGGTGATAGTGTTCAACATATGGGTTTCGATGGTTGTTCTTGGTGGAACTCTTGGACAGAAAATAGAAAGCGTGTAATGAAGGTGGTTGTTCATGGGCGATGAAGGATGGTGGAAGGTGGATGTAGGTATAGTGTTAAGGTGATGAAGATCTCTGTAGTAATAATGAAATGGAAGTTATAAGGGAAAGATGTAATATCTATCTTTTGTTCATGTATATATTTAAATATACAATTACATAATTGTGCACCAAATTTGTGGAGAAGTCAAAAAGGACACAGTACCCCATTATTATCTGTGAAACTTAATTGTACGTGTGTACCGACAGTTTACACGAATTCTATCTCGTACTCTGTTGTTAATCAGTGACGAATAAAAAGTCTTTGAAAAAATTCCAAATTTTTATATTAAATATATTTATTTATTTCGGTCATTATGGTATAAAATTCGATTCTTAATTTGTTAAATAAAAATTACATCAACTGTCCCTCTCATTTAAGGGTAAAATATAAAAAAGTTAAAATCAAATAATTAGATCCTAAATATACTTTTAATAAGCCCATAACTTATATAACTCATTTTCGTATCATCATTTATTTTAAAATCATAGAAGTTCGAATTAAACTTGTTTAATATCGATCGAAACATCAAACGAGTATAACAATTATTTAATATTTATTTTTAATATACTTTTATTTATATATAGATATGTTTTTAAATACTAAATATTATAATATCATATTTCATAACAACAACATTTAATATTTCAATTTATTTCTCCAATTATTATTTATACATATACACACATATCTATTTACAAGTAGTTGTTCGTGAATCGTCGAGCACAGTCAAAGTGTAAATGAATCTATACAAATAGTTTAAAAATTTTGACACACGGTTTAATAGACTTTGCTTATCTTGTCAAAGTTATGAAATCGTATCTTGAGTTTGGTTCAAAATTAGTCGAAATTTTCCGGGTCACTACAGTACCCACCCATTAAATAAATTTCGTCCCGAAATTTGAGTGAGGTCGTCATGGCTAACAATAAAAATGTTTTCATGACGAATATGAGTTGATAATTAGGGTTTTAACATTATTGACTAATATAGATAAAATGATTCAATCATGTTAAGCATATGAGTGAAGCTATTACAAAAGGGTGAAATGAGAAAATATCGTTTCGTCATATCTGTTGATGTAGATATGGTTGATTTTTGGAATTTAAGGAATTTAGAGAGAAAATCTTCGTAATAAGATTTGGTTCTTCGGTAACTAAGGAAATTAGAATCTTCTTTGGTTAAATGCGATAATCTGTCTCGATTGCTCTGTCTGATATTTCACTATAAATCCACTCCCTTCATTTCCTTCTTTTCACAGCTCACACATTCTATTCTTTCTCCCTCAACTCAAACTTTTGTTTTCTCTTCTCGATTTTAAGTCAAACTAATAATGATCCAGAATTCGTAGGTATGGAGTTTTGAATGAACATGACTAATGTTCTAAGAGAAAATTTGTAATAGCACGATCATAATTGGTTAAATTACCAGAATTCAGGTGAAAAGATAGAACTATCAAGAAAATATGTTCTTGATGTGTTTATAGATTAGATAGAATGTAAGATTCGTGTAACATGGCACATGATGACGTTATAGTCTGTGAATCATCACGTTCCATTAGAAATTCAACATGACTTACTATAATATAATCACGTTGATCAAGTGTCATTATATTATACTAACTCATGCATCAGTTCCCAACACTACTTCAATAACATTTATAGTTTAAACTCAAAAGTTTACATAATATAGAAACTAACAGTTTCTTATATGATGTAACACTGATAGCGCGAAGAGATTAATAGTTTTAGATAAGAATAGTTATGAAAATATCTTCAGAAATATGGAGGATATTTATAATGAAAGATACGATAATACCATAAAATTTTAGAATCAAATTGTGATGAAGAAATTCATTCACAATGATTTAGAACAATTAAGGAGTAAGGTATTCGCTAAAGATTTCATCAGAAACAGAATCATCAGGATTCTTTGAAAGCAGATTTATTCCCTGTGATTTGTCTACAGCCACCTTCTTGGTTTGCTCAATCCGTTTTCCAGTTTCAACTTTTCTGAGCTTTGCCAACATACTATTCTTTATCATCCAACTTCCGACTGTTAACGTCGTGTAGAGTTTTTACTGATGTAATCAGCTTTTTCAGAATTTGAAGTATTGATTTGGAGACTGGGTGCTTTTCAGAATTTCAGAATAGGAGATCATAGTTCTAAGAGATAATTATTATATATATACATATAACCGTTGATGTAGGTATGCTGCAAGGTTTCAAAATACTGATTGCTAATTTTCAGTAATTGGTATGGCAATTCTCGTTACAAGATGTGGATGAGTATATGATAGGGTTTTAATGAACAAACATAATGGTTCTTCGGAGAGACTTAGGTCAATGAGTAATGAAGTTGCTGGTAAGTTTACTGCTAATGTGGTGGAATATAAATAGTTCTCCGATAACGATGATAAAATAACAACGTATATATTGAGGTTATAATAAGGCTAATCTGAATGGAAGTCGAAGTTGATTTGCTGGAGCTGTGACAAAATTTGCTACTTTGAAAGGGATTACAAAGTTATTTTCGGTAATATCTGAAATGTCCCGTTCTTATTGATTAAAAACGTTCCATATTAATTGATTTCGTTGCGAGGTTTTGACCTCTATATGAGACTTTTTTTCAAAGACTGCATTCATTTTTAAAACAAACCATAACCTTTATTTCATAAATAAAGGTTTAAAAACTTTACGTAGATTATCAAATAATGATAATCTAAAATATTCTGTTTACACATGACCATTACATAATGGTTTACAATACAAATATATTACATCGAAATCAGTTTCTTGAATGCAGTTTTTACACATTATCATACAAACATGGACTCCAAATCTTGTCCTTATTTTAGTATGCAACAGCGGAAGCTCTTAGTATTCACCTGAGAATAAACATGCTTTAAACGTCAACAAAAATGTTGGTGAGTTATAGGTTTAACCTATATATATCAAATCGTAACAATAGACCACAAGATTTCATATTTCAATACACATCCCATACATAGAGATAAAAATCTTTCATATGGTGAACACCTGGTAACCGACATTAACAAGATGCATATATAAGAATATCCCCATCATTCCGGGACACCCTTCGAATATGATATAAATTTCGAAGTACTAAAGCATCCGGTACTTTGGATGGGGTTTGTTAGTCCCAATAGATCTATCTTTAGGATTCGCGTCAATTAGGGTGTCTGTTCCCTAATTCTTAGATTACCAGACTTAATAAAAAGGGGGCATATTCGATTTCGATAATTCAACCATAGAATGTAGTTTCACGTACTTGTGTCTATTTTGTAAATCATTTATAAAACCTGCATGTATTCTCATCCCAAAAATATTAGATTTTAAAAGTGGGACTATAACTCACTTTCACAGATTTTTACTTCGTCGGGAAGTAAGACTTGGCCACTGGTTGATTCACGAACCTATAACAATATATACATATATATCAAAGTATGTTCAAAATATATTTACAACACTTTTAATATATTTTGATGTTTTAAGTTTATTAAGTCAGCTGTCCTCGTTAGTAACCTACAACTAGTTGTCCACAGTTAGATGTACAGAAATAAATCGATAAATATTATCTTGAATCAATCCACGATCCAGTGTATACGTATCTCAGTATTGATCACAACTCAAACTATATATATTTTGGAATAAACCTCAACCTGTATAGCTAACTCCAACATTCACATATAGAGTGTCTATGGTTGTTCCGAAATATATATAGATGTGTCGACATGATAGGTCGAAACATTGTATACGTGTCTATCGTATCTCAAGATTACATAATATACAATACAAGTTGATTAAATTATGGTTGGAATAGATTTGTTACCAATTTTCACGTAGCTAAAAGGAGAAAAATTATCCAATCTTGTTTTACCCATAACTTCTTCATTTTAAATCCGTTTTGAGTGAATCAAATTGGTATGGTTTCATATTGAACTCTATTTTATGAATCTAAACATAAAAAGTATAGGTTTATAGTCGGAAAAATAAGTTACAAGTCGTTTTTGCAAAGGTAGTCATTTCAGTCGAAAGAACGACGTCTAGATGACCATTTTAGAAAACATACTTCCACTTTGAGTTTAACCATAATTTTTGGATATAGTTTCATGTTCATAATAAAAATCATTTTCTCAAAATAACAACTTTTAAATCAAAGTTTATCATAGTTTTTAATTAACTAACCCAAAACAGCCCGCGGTGTTACTACAACGACGTAAATCCGGTTTTACGGTGTTTTTCGTGTTTCCAGGTTTTAAATCATTAAGTTAGCTTATCATATAGATATAGAACATGTGTTTAGTTGATTTTAAAAGTCAAGTTAGAAGGATTAACTTTTATTTGCGAACAAGTTTAGAATTAACTAAACTATGTTCTAGTGATTACAAGTTTAAACATTCGAATAAGATAGCTTTATATGTATGAATCGAATGATGTTATGAACATCATTACTACCTCAAGTTCCTTGGATAAACCTACTGGAAATGAGAAAAATAGATCTAGCTTCAAAGGATCCTTGAAAGGCTTGAAAGTTCTTGAAGCAGAATCATGACACGAAAACAATTTCAAGTAAGATTTCCACTCGAAATAAGATTGTTATAGTTATATAAATTGAATTAAAGTTTGAATATGATTATTACCTTGTATTAGAAAGATAACCTACTGTAAGTAACAAAGGTTTCTTGATCTTTGATGATTACTTGGAATGGATTTAGAAAACTTGGAAGTAAACTTGCAATCTTGGAAGTATTCTTGATTTTATGAAACTAGAACTTTTGGAATTTATGAAGAACACTTAGAACTTGAAGATAGAACTTGAGAGAGATCAATTAGATGAAGATAATTGAAGAATGAAAGTGTTTATAGGTGTTTTTGGTCGTTGGTGTATGGATTAGATATAAAGGATATGTAATTTTGTTTTCAGGTAAATAAGTCATGAATGATTACTCATATTTTTGTAATTTTATGAGATATTTCATGCTAGTTGCCAAATGATGGTTCCTACATGTGTTAGGTGACTCAAATGGGCTGCTAAGAGCTGATCATTGGAGTGTATATACCAATAGTACATACATCTAAAAGATGTGTATTGTACGAGTACGAATACGGGTGCATACGGGTAGAATTGTTGATGAAACTGAACGAGGATGTAATTGTAAGCATTTTTGTTAAGTAGAATTATTTTGATAAGTGTCTTGAAGTCTTTTAAAAGTGTATGAATACATATTAAAACACTACATGTATATACATTTTAACTGAGTCGTTAAGTCATCGTTAGTCGTTACATGTAAATGTTGTTTTGAAACCTTTAGGTTAACGATATTGTTGAATGTTGTTAACCCATTGTTTATTATAACAAATGAGATGTTAAATTGTTATATTATCATGATATTATGATATATAATATATCTTAGTATGATATATATACAGTTAAATGCCGTTACAGCGATAATCGTTACATATATGTCTCGTTTCGAAATCATTTAGTTAGTAGTCTTATTTTTACATATGTATTTCATTGTTAATACACTTAATAATATATTTACTTATCATTTAACATAATTAACCAAGTGTATCAATATCTTAATATGATTCATATGTACCTAGTAAGACGTTGTTATAACGATAATCGTTATATATATCGTTTTCGGGTTTCTTAAATTAATAGTCTCATTTTTATGTATATAACTCATTGTTAAAATACCTAATGAGATATATGCTTATAATAAAATCATGTTAACTATATATATAACCATATATATGTCATCGTATAGTTTTTACAAGTTTTAACGTTCGTGAATCACCGGTCAACTTGGGTGGTCAATTGTCTATATGAAACCTATTTCAATTAATCAAGTCTTAACAAGTTTGATTGCTTAACATGTTGGAAACACTTAATCATGTAAATAACAATTTCATTTAATATATATATAAACATGGAAAAGTTCGGGTCACTACAGTACCTACCCGTTAAATAAATTTCGTCCCGAAATTTTAAGCAGTTGGAGGTGTTGACGTATCTTCTGTAAATAAATGCGGGTATTTCTTCTTCATCTGATCTTCACACTCCCAGGTGAACTTGGGTCCTCTACGAGCATTACATCGAACCTTAACAATCGGTATCTTGTTTTGCTTAAGTCTCTTAACCTCACGATCCATTATTTCGACGGGTTCTTCAATGAATTGAAGTTTTTCATTGATTTGGATTTCGTCCAACGGAATAGTGAGATCTTCTTTAGCAAAACATTTCTTCAAATTTGAGACGTAGAAAGTGTTATGTACAGCCGCGAGTTGTTGAGGTAGCTCCAGTTGGTAAGCTACTGGTCCGACACGATCTATAATCTTGAATGGTCCAATGTATCTTGGATTTAGTTTCCCCCGTTTACCAAATCGAACAACGCCTTTCCAAGGTGAAACCTTAAGCATGACCATTTCTCCAATTTCAAACTCTATATCTTTTCTTTTACTATTCGCGTAGCTCTTTTGTCGACTCTGGGCGGTTTTCAATGTTTGTTGAATTTGGATGATTTTCTCGGTAGTTTCTTGTATTATCTCCGGACCTGTAATCTGTCTATCCCCCACTTCACTCCAACAAATCGGAGACCTGCACTTTCTACCATAAAGTGCTTCAAACGGCGCCATCTCAATGCTTGATTGGTAGCTGTTGTTGTAGGAAAATTCTGCTAACGGTAGATGTCGATCCCAACTATTTCCGAAATCAATAACACAAGCTCGTAGCATGTCTTCAAGCGTTTGTATCATCCTTTCGCTCTGCCCATCAGTTTGTGGATGATAGGCAGTACTCATGTCTAGACGAGTTCCCAATGCTTGCTGTAATTTCTGCCAGAATCTTGAAATAAATCTGACATCCCTATCAGAGATAATAGAGATTGGTATTCCATGTCTGGAGACGACTTCCTTTAAATACAGTCGTGCTAACTTCTCCATCTTGTCATCTTCTCTTATTGACAGGAAGTGTGCTGATTTGGTGAGACGATCAACTATTACCCAAATAGTATCAAAACCACTTGCAGTCCTTGGAAATTTAGTGATGAAATCCATGGTAATGTTTTTCCATTTCCATTCCGGGATTTCAGGTTGTTGTAGTAGACCTGATGGTTTCTGATGTTCAGCTTTGACCTTAGAACACGTCAAACATTCTCCTACGTATTTAGTAACATCAGCTTTCATACCCGGCCACCAAAAATGTTTCTTAAGATCCTTGTACATCTTCCCCGTTCCAGGATGTATTGAGTATCTGGTTTTATGAGCTTCTCTAAGTACCATTTCTCTCATATCTCCAAATACCCAAATTCTTTCAGCCCTATACCGGGTTCCGTCTTCCCGGATATTAAGATGCTTCTCCGATCCTTTGGGTATTTCATCCTTTAAATTTCCCTCTTTTAAAACTCCTTGTTGCGCCTCCTTTATTTGAGAAGTAAGGTTAGTGTGAATCATTATATTCATAGATTTTACTCGAATGGGTTCTCTGTCCTTCCTGCTCAAGGCGTCGGCTACCACATTTGCCTTCCCCGGGTGGTAACGAATCTCAAAGTCGTAATCATTCAACAATTCAATCCACCTACGCTACCTCATATTCAGTTGTTTCTGATTAAATATGTGTTGATTTTTTGTGGTCGGTATATATAATACTTTTGACCCTATATAAGTAGTGCCTCCAAGTCTTTAATGCAAAAACAACCGCGCCTAATTCCAAATCATGCGTCGTATAATTTTGCTCGTGAATTTTCAATTGTCTAGACGCATAAGCAATCACCTTCTTTCGTTGCATTAATACACAACCGAGACCTTGCTTTGATGCATCACAATAAATCACAAAATCATCATTTCCTTCAGGCAATGACAATATAGGTGCCGTAGTTAGCTTTTTCTTCAATAATTGAAACGCCTTCTCTTGTTCATCCTTCCATTCAAATTTCTTCCCTTTATGCGTTAATGCAGTCAAGGGTTTTGCTATTTTCGAGAAATCTTGGATGAATCTTCTGTAGTAACCAGCTAATCCTAAAAATTGACGTATATGCTTCGGAGTTTTTGGGGTTTCCCACTTTTCAACGGTTTCGATCTTTGCCGGGTCCACCTGGATACCTTCTTTGTTCACTATGTGACCGAGGAATTGAACTTCTTCCAACCAAAATGCACACTTTGAAAACTTAGCGTACAGTTTTTCTTCCCTCAATACTTCTAGCACTTTTCTCAAATGTTCTTCATGCTCTTGATCATTCTTTGAGTAAATAAGTATGTCATCGATGAAAACAATGACAAACTTGTCAAGATATGGCCCACACACTCGGTTCATAAAGGTTCATGAACACAGCCGGTGCGTTAGTCAATCCAAACGGCATAACCATAAACTCGTAATGACCATAACGCGTCCTAAAAGCAGTTTTTGGAATATCATCCTCCTTTACTCGCATTTGATGATATCCAGAACGTAAATCGATCTTCGAATAAACTGACGAGCCTTGTAGTTGATCAAATAAGTCGTCAATTCTCGGCAGTGGATAACGGTTTTTGATGGTAAGTTTGTTCAACTCTCTGTAGTCAATACACAACCTAAATGTACCATCCTTCTTCTTGACAAACAAAACAAGAGCTCCCCATGGTGATGTGCTTGGTCGAATGAAACCACGTTCTAATAGTTCTTGCAGTTGGCTTTGCAGTTCTTTCATCTCGCTGGGTGCGAGTCTATAAGGAGCACGAGCTATTGGTGCAACTCCTGGTACAAGATCTATTTGAAATTCAACAGATCGATGTGGAGGTAGTCCCGGTAATTCTTTTGGAAATACATCGGGAAATTCTTTTGCTACGGGAACATCATTGATGCTCTTTTCTTCAGTTTGTACTTTCTCGACGTGTGCTAGAATAGCATAGCAACCTTTTCTTATTAGTTTTTGTGCCTTCAAATTACTAATAAGATGTAGCTTCATGTTGCCCTTTTCTCCGTACACCATTAAGGGTTCTCCTTCTTCTCGTACAATGCGAATTACATTTTTATAACATACGATCTCTGCTTTCACCTTCTTCAGCCAGTCCATGCCAACTATTACATCAAAACTCCCTAACTCTACTGGTATCAAATCAATCTTAAATATTTCACTACCCAGTTTAATTTCTCGATTCCGGCATATATTATCTGCTGAAATTAATTTACCGTTTGCTAATTCGAGTAAAAATTTACTATCCAATGGCGTCAATGGACAACTTAATTTAGCACAAAAATCTCTACTCATATAGCTTCTATCCGCACCCGAATCAAATAAAACGTAAGCAGATTTATTGTCAATAAGAAACGTACCCGTAATAAGCTCCGGGTCTTCCTGTGCCTCTGCCGCATTAATATTGAAAACTCTTCCGCGGCCTTGTCCATTCGTGTTCTCCTGGTTCGGGTAATTTCTAATAATGTGGCCCGGTTTTCCACATTTATAACAAACTACATTGGCATAACTTGCTCCGACACTACTTGCTCCGCCATTACTCGTTCCGACACCATTTGTTCCTTTCGTTCTATTAACCCCTGGTCCGTAGACCTCACACTTCGCCACGCTATGACCATTTCTTTTACACTTGTTGCAAAATTTGGTGCAGAACCCCGAATGATACTTTTCACACCTTTGGCATAGCTGCTTCTGATTGTTGTTATTGTTGCGGTTGTTATTGTTGTTGGGATGATTGTTGTAGTTGATGTTGTTGTTGTTGTTGTTGTTGTTGTTGTTGTTGTTGTTGTTGTTGTTGGGCCGTTTATTGTAGTTGCGATTGATGTTGCGATTGTTGGGATAATTGTTGCGATTATTATTGTAATTGCTGTTGTTGTTGTATTGGTGATTCTTATCACCGTTTTCCTCTCACTTTCTTTTGACTTGCTTCACATTGGCCTCTTCAATCGTCTGTTCTTTAATTCTTTCCTCAATCTGGTTCACTAGTTTGTGAGCCATTCTACATGCCTGTTGTATGGAGGCGGGCTCGTGTGAACTTATATATTCTTGGATTCTTTCCGGTAATCCTTTCACAAACGCGTCGATCTTCTCTTCCTCATCTTCGAACGCTCTCGGACACAATAGGCACAATTCTGTGAATCGTCTTTCGTACGTGGTAATATCAAATCCTTGGGTTCGTAACCCTCTAAGTTCTGTCTTAAGCTTATTGACCTCGGTTCTGGGACGGTACTTCTCGTTCATCAAGTGCTTGAATGCTGACCATGGTAGTGCGTATGCATCATCTTGTCCCACTTGCTCTAGATAGGTATTCCACCATGTTAACGCAGAACCTGTGAAGGTATGCGTAGCGTACTTCACTTTGTCCTCTTCAGTACACTTACTTATGGCAAACACCGATTCGACCTTCTCGGTCCACCGTTTCAATCCGATCGGTCCTTCGGTTCCATCAAATTCCAAAGGTTTGCAGGCAGTGAATTCTTTGTAGGTGCATCCTACACGATTTCCTGTACTGCTAGATCCAAGGTTATTATTGGTATGTAGCACAGCCTGTACTGCGGCTATGTTTGAAGCTAGAAAAGTACGGAATTCCTCTTCATTCATATTCACGTTGTGTTGAGTATTCGGTGCCATTTCCTTCAAAATAGTCAAATGGAACAAGTTAATCATACAGAATATTAAGAGTAGTTAATAGTATTTCGTAGCATAATATGAACTCATTTATAAAAGCTTTTTCTTCATATTAGCATTTTATAAGTTTAAATTCGGGTAGTACCTACCCGTTAAGTTCATACTTATTAGCTAATATACAATTCAACTACTACAATTCTATATGAAAAACTGATTATAATAATATTTCGCGTTCAAACTTTTATACAATATTTTACAAACTTACAATACCACTTATTTTACATAAAGCATGAAATATAGCACACAATAACTTTGATACAAGATAGTTGTGAAGATAATTCTAGCTAGTACACAAGTCGTTCAGCAAAGGCAATAAAGACACGTAATTCATAGATCCAGAAACAAGTCATGCATTCTGGTTTTACTAGGACTACTTCCCATCCTTGGTCTTGTGGAACATAATCGTTATGGCCATTGATAAGACAGCGTGTTGTAACGTCGTCAAAGGGACGAGGGTTACGTAATGACCAATAGTCTCGTAATAACCTAAAAACCTCATTTCTTACCAAAATTACCGACTCCGTCACTTGTGGGAACGTTTTGTTTAATAGTTGTAGCCCGATGTTCTTTTTCTCACTTTGGTGAGAAGCGAACATTACTAACCCGTAAGCATAGCATGCTTCTTTATGTTGCATGTTAGCCGTTTTTCTAAATCATGAAGTCCTATATTCGGATACATTGAGTCAAAATAATTTCTTAACCCGTTGCGTAAAATAGCATTTGGGTTCCCCGCAATATATGCGTCAAAGTAAACACATCATAACTTATGGGTTTCCCAATGTGATATCCCCCATCTTTCAAACGAAAGTCTCTTATAAACCAAGACATTCTTGGAACGTTCTTCGAATGTCTTACAAACTGATTTCGCCGTAAATAGTTGTGCCGAAGAATTCTGACCGACTCTAGACAAGATTTCATCAATCATGTCTCCGGGTAGGTCTCTTAAAATATTGGGTTGTCTATCCATTTTGTGTTTTTATACTATAAAATAGACAAGAGTTAGATTCATAAAAAAAAATACTTATTAGTACAAGCAATTTTTACATATATCATAAAGCATAAGCACACTATATTACATATATTACACCACACAAATACAACTATCTTATTCCGACTCGCTCGTTTCTTCTTCTTCAATTTTGGTTCGTTTTGCCAAGTTTCTAGGGATATATGATGTTCCCCTAATACGAGCTGTCGTTTTCCACAACGATTTAGAAAAACCTGGTGGTTTAGAGGTTCCCGGGTCATTATTACAACTTAAGGGCTTCGGGGGTTGACGATACATATAAAGTTCATCGGGGTTGGAATTAGATTTCTCTATTTTTATGCCCTTTCCCTTATTATTTTCTTTTGCCTTTTTAAATTCAGTTGGGGTAATTTCTATAACATCATCGGAATTCTCGTCGGAATCCGATTCATCGAAGAATTGGTAATCCTCCCAATATTTTGCTTCCTTGGCGGAAGTACCATTGACCATAATTAACCTTGGTCGGTTGGTTGAGGATTTTCTTTTACTTAACCGTTTTATTATTTCCCCCACCGGTTCTATTTCCTCCTCCGGTTCCTCCTCTTCCGGTTCTGATTCTTCTTCCGGTTCTGATTCTTCTTCCGGTTCTTCTTCGGGAACTTGTGAATCAGTCCAATATATATTCGACTCTTCGTTATTATTAGGTGAGTCAATGGGATTTGTGCTAGACATCTATCACACAATATCAAACATGTTAAGAGATTAATATATCACATAATATATACATGTTAATAATATATAGTTTCCAACAAAAATGTTAAGCAATCATTTTTAAAGAAAACACGGTCGAAGTCCAGACTCACTAATGCATCCTAACAAACTCGATAAGACACACTAATGCAAATTTCTGGTTCTCTAAGACCAACCCTCTGATACCAACTGAAATGTCCCGTTCTTATTGATTAAAAACGTTCCATATTAATTGATTTCGTTGCGAGGTTTTGACCTCTATATGAGACTTTTTTTCAAAGACTGCATTCATTTTTAAAACAAACCATAACCTTTATTTCATAAATAAAGGTTTAAAAAGCTTTACGTAGATTATCAAATAATGATAATCTAAAATATCCTGTTTACACACGACCATTATATAATGGTTTACAATACAAATATGTTACATCGAAATCAGTTTCTTGAATGCAGTTTTTACACAATATCATACAAACATGGACTCCAAATCTTGTCCTTATTTTAGTATGCAACAGCGGAAGCTCTTAGTATTCACCTGAGAATAAACATGCTTTAAACGTCAACAAAAATGTTGGTGAGTTATAGGTTTAACCTATATATATCAAATCGTAACAATAGACCACAAGATTTCATATTTCAATACACATCCCATACATAGAGATAAAAATCATTCATATGGTTAACACCTGGTAACCGACATTAACAAGATGCATATATAAGAATATCCCCATCATTCCGGGACACCCTTCGGATATGATATAAATTTCGAAGTACTAAAGCATCCGGTACTTTGGATGGGGTTTGTTAGGCCCAATAGATCTATCTTTAGGATTCACGTCAATTAGGGTGTCTGTTCCCTAATTCTTAGATTACCAGACATAATAAAAAGGGGCATATTTGATTTCGATAATTCAACCATAGAATGTAGTTTCACCTATTTGTGTCTATTTTGTAAATCATTTATAAAACCTGCATGTATTCTCATCCCAAAAATATTAGATTTTAAAAGTGGGACTATAACTCACTTTCACAGATTTTTACTTCGTCGGGAAGTAAGACTTGGCCACTGGTTGATTCACGAACCTATAACAATATATACATATATATCAAAGTATGTTCAAAATATATTTACAACACTTTTAATATATTTTTTTGTTTTAAGTTTATTAAGTCAGCTGTCCTCGTTAGTAACCTACAACTAGTTTTCCACAGTTAGATGTACAGAAATAAATAGATAAATATTATCTTGAATCAATCCACGACCCAGTGTATACGTATCTCAGTATTGATCACAACTCAAACTATATATATTTTGGAATCAACCTCAACCCTGTATAGCTAACTCCAACATTCACATATAGAGTGTCTATGGTTATTCCGAAATATATATAGATGTGTCGACATGATAGGTCGAAACATTGTATACGTGTCTATGGTATCTCAAGAATACATAATATACAATACAAGTTGATTAAATTATGGTTGGAATAGATTTGTTACCAATTTTCACGTAGCTAAAATGAGAAAAATTATCCAATCTTGTTTTACCCATAACTTCTTCATTTTAAATCCGTTTTGAGTGAATCAAATTGCTATGGTTTCATATTGAACTCTATTTTATGAATCTAAATAGAAAAATTATAGGTTTATAGTCGGAAAAATAAGTTACAAGTCGTTTTTGTAAAGGTAGTCATTTCAGTCGAAAGAACGACGTCTAGATGACCATTTTAGAAAACATACTTCCACTTTGAGTTTAACCATAATTTTTGGATATAGTTTCATGTTCATAATAAAAATCATTTTCTCAGAATAACAACTTTTAAATCAAAGTTTATCATAGTTTTTAATTAACAAACCCAAAACAGCCCGCGGTGTTACTACGACGGCGTAAATCCGGTTTTACGGTATTTTTCGTGTTTCCAGGTTTTAAATCATTAAGTTAGCATATCATATAGATATAGAAGATGTGTTTAGTTGATTTTAAAAGTCAAGTTATAAGGATTAACTTTTATTTGCGAACAAGTTTAGAATTAACTAAACTATGTTCTAGTGATTACAAGTTTAAACCTTCGAATAAGATAGCTTTATATGTATGAATCGAATGATGTTATGAACATCATTACTACCTCAAGTTCCTTGGATAAACCTACTGGAAATGATAAAAATAGATCTAGCTTCAAAGGATCCTTGGATGGCTTGAAAGTTCTTGAAGCAGAATCATGACACGAAAACAATTTCAAGTAAGATTTCCACTCGAAATAAGATTGTTATAGTTATATAAATTGAATTAAAGTTTGAATATGATTATTAACTTGTATTAGAAAGATAACCTACTGTAAGTAACAAAGGTTTCTTGATCTTTGATGATTACTTGGAATGGATTTAGAAAACTTGGAAGTAAACTTGCAATCTTGGAAGTATTCTTGATTTTATGAAACTAGAACTTTTGGAATTTATGAAGAACACTTAGAACTTGAAGATAGAACTTGAGAGAGATCAATTAGATGAAGAAAATTGAAGAATGAAAGTGTTTGTAGGTGTTTTTGGTAGTTAGTGTATGGATTAGATATAAAGGATATGTAATTTTGTTTTCATGTAAATAAGTCATGAATGATTACTCATATTTTTGTAATTTTATGAGATATTTCATGCTAGTTGCCAAATGATGGTTCCCACATGTGTTAGGTGACTCACATTGGCTGCTAAGAGCTGATCATTGGAGTGTATATACCAATAGTACATACATCTAAAAGCTGTGTATTGTACGAGTACGAATACGGGTGCATACGAGTAGAATTGTTGATGAAACTGAACGAGGATGTAATTGTTAGCATTTTTGTTAAGTAGAAGTATTTTGATAAGTGTCTTGAAGTCTTTCAAAAGTGTATGAATACATATTAAAACACTACATGTATATACATTTTAACTGAGTCGTTAAGTCATCGTTAGTCGTTACATGTAAATGTTGTTTTGAAACCTTTAGGTTAACGATCTTGTTGAATGTTGTTAACCCATTGTTTATTATAACAAATGAGATGTTAAATTGTTATATTATCATGATATTATGATATATAATATATCTTAGTATGATATATATACAGTTAAATGCCGTTACAACGATAATCGTTACATATATGTCTCGTTTCGAAATCATTAAGTTAGTAGTCTTATTTTTACATATGTATTTCATTGTTAATACACTTAATAATATATTTACTTATAATTTAACATAATTAACCAAGTATATCAATATCTTAATATGATTCATATGTACCTAGTAAGACGTCGTTATAACGATAATCGTTATATATATCGTTTTCGAGTTTCTTAAATTAATAGTCTCATTTTTATGTATATAACTCATTGTTAAAATACCTAATGAGATACATACTTATAATAAAATCATGTTAACTATATATATAACCATATATATGTCATCGTATAGTTTTTACAAGTTTTAACGTTCGTGAATCACCGATCAACTTGGGTGGTCAATTGTCTATATGAAACCTATTTCAATTAATCAAGTCTTAAAAAGTTTGATTGCGTTTAACATGTTGGAAACACTTAATCATGTAAATAACAATTTCATTTAATATATATATAAACATGGAAAAGTTCGG
This sequence comes from Rutidosis leptorrhynchoides, assembly GCF_046630445.1. Classification (NCBI taxonomy): domain Eukaryota; kingdom Viridiplantae; phylum Streptophyta; class Magnoliopsida; order Asterales; family Asteraceae; genus Rutidosis; species Rutidosis leptorrhynchoides. Next base: position 221,818,757 of record NC_092338.1, on the reverse strand, counting down.
GTCACTACAATATCAATGCTAAAGGTGCTAACACAGATACGTGTTAAACGTTTACTCGAATTCCGAGAGTTTTTAGGTGCATAGCTATATGCATAAATCTTTTCTTCCGTAGTTGAAGTGCAGTTGGTTCATCCTCTCGATTGAGGTGTTTTCAAGAATTATGAAAGGTTTGAACACATATTGTAATCGTCAAGATACAAATGAGGTTTAAGATGATATCAAGTGGCAAACTTGAAGAAGTTTTTAGTTTCATATATTATAATCAATATTTTAATTCATTTTAATTGTCCAACATTATTAGTCCACAGTCGATAGTCCACAGTTAACAATTCAATAATTCATATATAATATTCGAATTAATTAATACGTATCGTGACCCGTTTACATGTCTCAGACTCGATCACAACTCAAACTATATATATTATTGTAGAATCAACCTCAACCCTGTATAGTTAACTCCCGCATTACTACATATAAATTGTCTATGGTTATTCCAAATAATATATATAGATGCGTCGATATGATATGTCAAAACCTTGTATACGTGTCCCGATATTTAAAGTGCGTAAAATAAATAACAGAAATTTAATGACGATAAATAAAATTGCGAGAATAAAAATTGCGATAATAAATTGCGATAAATAAATTACGATAAATAAATTGCGATAATGTAATAGGGAATTAACAGTTAGCTAGGAACAGTTAGCTAGGATTTTGTTAGCGTGGATTCTTAACAAAATTTCTCATAGTTAATTCATTTGTTTCAAACAAATTTTATTTTGTTCAATGTTTTCTTCATTATGCCACTTGTTGGATTCTGATAGATCAAAATCCAAATATGAAATTTAATGAAAAGGGTTATTCTACGGTGAACGGATACGTATATCGGTGGTTGTAAATAGGATAGTAAATGACTGTTAAATCAGATTCGAAGAATGTACAATGTACTTATTAAAGTGAAATCTAAATATTCCTCGGGTATTACCTACCCGTTAAAATATTTTCACCATTAACAGTTTGTACGAAAGAATTTTTAATTACAATCTTTATGAAAATATACTTACATATATATTTTTTTCAGATATAATCATAGATTCAATGAGTTAATATAATATTAATCTCATTTGATTTACCGTTATAACTAGAATACATAATCTCTAAAACATTAGAGCTTACATAATCGTCATGTCGAACGAAGATAATTGATGTAGAACGATACGAAGAACGATAATTATACTTGAGATACAAAATGAGATGTTGAGGCATAGATTGTTGATGGTACTGGTGCTGTTACTGATGGTACTGTTGGTTCCGGTGATGTTGCTGAAGCTGGTACTTTTTGCACCATATTTTTCAAGGCTACAACTCGGGTGCGAAGCTTGTTAACTTCTTCTATTACTCCGGGATGATTGACGGTTAGAACGAGCGGATGAATAAGGTTCAGAATTTAGGATATCATATAACCGTTGTGGGATATCCTGGCAATGAGGGTGAATATGGTGTTTTGGACAGGTTCGCCGGTAAGTGTTTCAGTTTCTCCACCAAGAGGTGAATTCGGTTGGTGGAAGGAATCGCCTTCTTCGCGTCTTCATTGATTAAGTCGACTACAAACCCATCAGATGAATTGGGGATGGCTGATTTGTTGATTCATTCTGGTGACGTTGCTTTCGGAGCTTAGGTGAACATCCAAGTCAGAATAGCTGCCGGGTTCCGAAGAAATTGAACTAGTGACGAGTTCCATTTCATAAGATTGAGTAAAGGATTTTTCGATATGAATAATTTTTGGTTATTGGATGGTATTCTAATTACATATAATATCTATATATATATAGAACAAAATATTTCGTAGATTACGGAGGAATTTACGGCATATGTCTGGAAAATCTACAGTAAAAGATACGCTAGGATATGAATTAGCAGATACGCTAAGATATGAATTTATCTATACATTGTCTATGCAATAGAGGCAGTAAGACGTGTCTAGACTTTAAGGATGATAAGCAATTAATTTTTGACACTAAATAATAAGCAAAACTTTTGACATGCAGACACGGTCGAAGTCCAGACCCACTAATGCATCTAAACAACTATCAGTTAGACACACTAATACAAGACCTGGTTCGCTAAGACCACCGCTCTGATACCAACTGAAACGACCCATCCTAATCTACCTGGACGAAGTCCTCAACAGCTGGTCCCATTGCAAGGTACTGAACTCTATATGCCATGAACGACTCCATGTAATATCTCTAAATGAGCAAATGCACAGCAGAAGATTTCTTTCATACCTGAGAATAAACATGCTTTCAAGTGTTAACCAAAAGGTTGGTGAGTTCATAGGTTTACCATAAACAATAAAATTCAATATATTAATAGACCAAAAGATTTCCGTAAATATATGTACACTCACAAAAACCGTTCTACTTATGTTGAGGCCTCAGTAACCAACCTTAACAATAATATAATCAGTCATCTTCGCAAAGATGGATATGTACACTCGCAATTGTATAAATAATCCTCGAAGTACTAAACATCCGCCCACTAACTCTTATGTCTAGTGCAGCCTACAGGATGGGGGTGTTAAGCCCGATAGATCTATCTTTAGGATTCGCGCTTACATGCTCTTATAACATATAACTAAATTACCTAGCACATCAATCCGCAGAATATCATTTTTAATCACTTGTCTCTATTTCGTAAAGCATTTATAAAATATTGCATGTATTCTCAGCCCAAAAATATATATTGAAAAAGCAATTAAAAAGGGAGCAAATGAAACTCATCATACTGTATTTTGTAGTAAAAATACATATGACGACATTGAACAAGTATAAGGTTGGCCTCAGATTCACGAACCTATATCAAGTATATATATTAACACCTCTAATTAACGTGTAATCGTAATCAAACCAGTTTATATATTAATTATATAATATATTACTTATTTAAAATAGTAATGTATTTATTATTTCAAATGTTATGTATATTTATATATGTTATAGTAACTTTAGATATACTTATGATATATGTAATATTTATATCTTTACATAATTATCTTTTGTTAAAATAATATTTATAATAAAAATATTTTAATAATACTAATAATGATAATAATAATAAAATTTAAAAATAATATTAATAGTGATAATATTAATAATAACTATACTAATAATATTTTTAATAATAATCTTTAGTAATGATAATGATTAGGTTTAATAATGAATATGATAATAATAGTTTTGATAAAAAAAATAATTTTTCTAATAATGATAAAAATAATAGTTTTGGTAATAATAATAATAATAATAATAATAATAATAATAAACATAACAATAACTAATAATAATAATGATAGAGGAAAAAAATAATAATAAGAGTGTATACCCCCTTGAAAGCTTTTCCTAAAACGATATGCCCTGGACTAGGCTCGGAGCCGCGACCTCTTACTTAACATTCATGCATTGAACCAATGTACAACAGTTACGTTTTTAATTAAATCTGACATTTAAATGTTTTAACCTGTTGATACTTAAAGTCCAATTTCAACTAGCCTAACAACTAAAACACGGTATTTGCTTTGTCCCAATCTTTGCTAGCCCAAAGGCCCAATCGAAATGTCTAAGCCCGTTAAATAATTCGGTCAGATGAAATGGAGCTGTAAAGATTTCGTTGGCTTTGGATTCCCATCCACATCCTCATAACGTGTTGTATTATTTTATTTAGTCTAATATCCTTACAGCAATATTATAATTATCATAATAACATCACTTCACTCATCACCTTCACCTACGTTTTTATCATTTTATGTATCATCTTTATTGCTATATCCTCTTCATCATAGCATCAATATAATTATCATCACCATCGTATACAGAAAAGGGCAGTAATCGATGATCACAGTTTCGTCCAATATAGCAGCAACAAGCAACTAACACATAAGTTTATTGGTAGTTTTTAATCGTGAATAAAGTAGGTAACCGTTTATTGATGGTGTCAGTTTAGGATTGAGTGCAAAAAGGAAAAAAAATTATATTAAAGGGTTTTGTTGCAGGTGTTGTTTCAAGGTTTTTGATTTAACCCGACACGTTGAATAGCAGCAAAATGGATTAGGTTTTTGATAGCTCAAACTAGATGGGTGTTGTAGATTGGTGAAGGATGGTGGTGATATTGTATGTAATCTTATGTTTATATATATATGAATGAAGAGGTGAGTGTTAAAGCATCGACAAAAAAAAATATAATTCCACGTAGCAGTTGTTGTTGATGACGGGTGACTGTAGTGGTGATTAAATGGGTGAAGTGGCGATGAAGACTGCAATAGTAGCAGTCTATAGGTGCTATTTGACGAGTGGTTGTACAAAATTGAATGAAAAAGAAAATGTAGCAGGTTGTTGTAACCAATGGTGTGTTGGTTTGTTGTTGTTCAACAAAATGGTAGCGGGGTGATCGTAAGGTCAAGGTGATGATGGAGATGATGGTAGTTTACAAATGCAAAACGGTATCCCAACAAGTGGGTTTAGGTGATAGTGTTCAACATGTGGGTTTCGATGGTTGTTCTTGGTGGAACTCTTGGACAGAAAATAGAAAGCGTGTAATGAAGGTGGTTGTTCCTGGGCGATGAAGGATGGTGGAAGGTGGACGTAGGTATAGTGTTAAGGTGATGAAGATCTCTGTAGTAATAATGCAATGGAAGTTATAAGGGAAAGACGTAATATCTATCTTTCGTTCATGTATATATTTAAATATACAATTACATAATTGTGCACCAAATTTGTGGAGAAGTCAAAAAGGACACAGTACCCCATTAGAATCTGTGAAACTTAATTGTCCGTGTGTACTGACAATTTACACGGATTCTGTCTTGTACTCTGTTGTTAATCAGTGACGGATAAAAAGTCTTTGAAAAAATTCCAAATTTTTATATTAAATATATTTATTTATTTCGGTCATTATGATATAAAATTCGATCCTTAATTTGTTAAATAAAAATTACATCAACTGTCCCTCTCATTTAAGGGTAAAATATAAAAAAGTTAAAATTAAATAATTAGATCCTAAATATACTTTTAATAAGCCCATAACTTATATAACTCATTTTCGTATCATCGTTTATTTTAAAATCATATAAGTTCGAATTAAACTTGTTTAATATCGATCAAAACATCAAACGAGTATTACAATTATTTAATAGTTATTTTTAATATACTTTTATTTATATATAGATATGTTTTTAAATACTAAATATTATAATATCATATTTCATAACAACAACATTTAATATTTCAATTTATTTCTCCAATTATTATTTATACATATACACGCATATCTATTTACAAGTAGTTGTTCGTGAATCGTCGAGCACAGTCAGAGTGTAAATGAATCCATATAAATAGTTCAAAAATTTTGAGACTCGGTTTAATAGACTTTGCTTATCGTGTCAAAGTTATGACTTCGTATCGTGAGTTTGGTTCAAAATTAGTCAAAATTTTCCGGGTCATTACAAAATTGCCTCACCAGAAAATCTTAAAAAATTGAAAAATCCTAAAATGAGCTTGTTTTGATTAATATGTTGGAGATGAAGAAATTACTGTACTGAGAATTGATATATTTGATTAGTAAGGACTAATTTGAACGTTTATGTTTATCTGTTGTGTGATGTACTGATAGATGTGACTTATCAATTCTTGGCATTAGACAATCATAATAAGAATAACAATCATCTAAGATTCAGAAGTCATGGACGATCTGTAGCGTTTGAAGGTAATCACCTAATTATCTCCGAAACTGTATGAAATGATAGTTGTTGAGGAACTCAACAGTCGGTTGAGGGTATCCCCTATCATAATTGATAATCGTTAGAGAAAGTTGGTGTTGGATGTCCCCAAGCAATATTCAACGTTGCTCTACCAATTCAGCTTCACAGCTATGAATGGGACATTCAATAGATCATTTAAGGGGTTGAGGATTATCTGTTTGGCTGGTGCATACCACGTTGTCACGGGCCTGAGACTTAATAATCGAAACTAAACCCTGAAAATACAGAGAAAATTAGTTTATGTCGAAAGTAAGTGTCCCTTCTCGCTTAAGGTCGAAAAGTATAATTCCTTATTGCGGACCGTTCAAGCATTTTAGGGAGAACACCTTCGAGTGATCTGAGCACACAACAAAGAAACATGAGTTCATGCATAAAAATGGAAAATCCATTCATGATGGCGTTCAAAATCAATATATCAAAAGACAGTGATATGCTGAAAAATAAAATATCAAAAGAAAATCAATGTCAATAAAATTGGAGTATCAAGATGGCAAAGTCCTAAAAGTATGTAGAATGCTGATTCATGATGTGCTCATAAAGAACTCAGATCATTCTTAGTGTGACGCCCCCACGCAGCTTGAATTGTTTAATCACGACGTTCACACTGAACTATCAAGATTCTTGTCGTCTGCAATTTAGAGTTATATCCATTAAGATTGTAAGTTGAAAAGATACTTATCTAGATATACTCTAATTAAATACTTATTTATGAAAGTTTAACTTCCGATTCCGTTTTCCATGACAACTTGAACATAAAGAAGTTAAGGGCCTCGAGATTTATTTCGTGTGAGGACTGGTCATCAGGCAAGTCTGCTTTAACTGTAGACCAATCCCCGCGGTAAATAGTGCACCTATTCGGATAATCCAATATACTCTGAGATCAGCTGAGCCAACTAGATTGAAGATTGTCAACACATTGGTAGAAGCCAAAGGCTGACAGGGTTATTCAAAATGCCTTGAGAACCATCCTGTTCAATTTGAATGAAGTACATGGAAAGAGATAACAGAAAGTTACTTGTAATGAATTGACAACCTAATAAAAACGCACAATCATAAGTGATGGAAGAATCAAGGATTAATGAACTTAGTATGATCTTAAAAATCATTGCTTAATAGTTTTCAAGTAATTAATACCAACATGATTGTCAATATGTCCGGAATGAATATGTTTATGTTTAATGAGGATTGATATCAGTAATTACATGATAATAGATATAGACTGGATAATTAGGAATGAACGACAGAAATTGATTCAATATGTCAGTTCTGATCCATTTTTAAAATAGTTAATCATCTTGCTCACAAAAAGAATGTGGATTTGTATGTCTTATATATCTGTACTGTTATTTTGTTTGCATTGAAAACTATAAAACAACAAAAAGATTTTGGTTTGCATGTTATTGCATTTCATGATAGAATGTCTTTCTTTTGCATAATTTTAATTGCATGACTTCTTACATCAGAAAATTCATAAAGAGTTTATCATTTCCTTGTTTTTCTGATTATCCTCTGAGTGCATAACGACATCTGAAAGAACTTTGTTGAGATCAAGATATTGGGCCACTAAATCCATGAGATAGAAGTTCGTAGAGCTTGTGACTGTTTGAAGAACATTGATGATTTAGATTGCTAATGAACTTAAGTTGACATTACACTGTAGAATTTACTCTTGAAACACAAGATGATTAGAGTAATAACCTTGTTTAGGTTAGGATTTTATCTGCCTAAGTGTTAATGGTCATTTCTTGAAGGTTTAGTGATTTTCGACTCAAGTTGAAAGTGCTTGTTAGATCTAAGATTGCCGAACGAGTCGAAATCCTAAGGTTGTAAAATTTTGAAGTTTTGAAATTGCCTAAGTGCTCACTCGCACGCTTGATGTGTGAACCATACGATTGACCACACGTTTGAGTTTAACCGTACGGATGACCCCTGATCAAACTTGTCCTAAGACAATTGGGTCACACGCACGTGTGATTTAGGTGAGACGCGCGTATGATGGTGGATCGTGTGATCAACCGCACTGTTGATCACGAGAGTATAAATAGGGGTGATGAGCTCAACAGCTCACACTTGTGCACCCAACTCGTTTTCTCTCTCTAAATTCGATCATCACCGATCAAGCATTCCTTTGCAATGAACGTTAAGCATACTTAGATGAATCCAGCGCCATCTATTAGGTATGATTTCATCGAGTTTTGTTACCTTAATTTGTTGTTTTAATGAGTCGAAACCCTAAGGGTTCTTAACTCAAATTTCATGAAATTGAAGGTTGTTTTGATGTGCATCTGTAACTGTTTTGTGTTTAACGGAACCTTATGATACTATCGTGATGTAAATCGGTCCATAAAATGCACAATTATGTGATTTTGATGATTTGAAAAAGGAATTTAATACGGTTTCATCATACATGCACGAGTGACGTCACTCGCACGCGTGAGACATGACTCGCACGAGTCAGTGTGCACGGTTGATGATCAACCGTGTGGACCTTTGAGCTCACTCGTTTGTCTTGAATTTATTGATCACTCGTTTGTAAGAGCTGACACATGTGATTACACGCACAAGTCACCACACGGTTGATTCACTCGCTTATGTTTTAATGCATCAGCCGTGTACCCTGTCTGGAACCATATTACTGCTCAAACGTGTCAACAGTGACACGAGTGACTATATCACTTGCACGGTTGATCTCTCAACCGTACGTGTGACACTGTCACTCGCACGTTTCATTCTGTTTAACATATTTATGACACGTTGATGCAAATGCTTTAATGCTTTATGTTGATTGATTTATATATCTAACATCTCTGTTAACGTTTCAGTTTCTGTTTAGAAATCATCAGATGGCAGAACAACAAGTAAACGTTCCGATTGTTAACGTTGAAGGACAGGGGGAGCAACAAGTTAATCCACAAGCTAATCCTCAAGCTAATCCTATCAATCCACCTGCTCAACAAGAGATTCCGTTAGAAATGGGCAAACTGAATAATCAAGTCGCTCTTTATGATACTACTCTTGAAAGAGGTTCTAACTTTAACGAGATTGTGGAGTTTCTTAAGAGATCAAGGATACACACTGCTATTTCTACTGAATGCACTGCATACTACAGTCATCAGAGAGAGTTCTGGAGAAATGATGTGTTGTATGTTGATGAAGATAAGCTTGTTAGTAAGATTCAAGGTCATGATATTACTATTTCTAAGGATGTGATTAGAAGGATTTTGGGTTTCAATGACGAGAACTGCTCCCATATGACTATCAGTAGAGAGCGAATCCATGGTTGTTTCAGAAGATGTGCTTATTCTGGTTACCTTGTTGGAAAATCTGAACTGGTGAAGACATGTCTGCCACCACAATTTAGATATCTTGCTCATGTGATAATGCATTGCTTGAGTGGACGCAAATCGGGCTTTGATAAGTTGAATGAGAAAGTGCAGAGTATGTTTGTGGCACTTGTTCTCAAGGCTCCATACGATTTTTCGGGTTTTGTTTTCTACTATTTCAAGGCAAATCACTTCAGTTCTTCTTAGAGATATCTGATATACGCCTGTTTTCTACAATTGATCATTAATGATGCTGCACCTGATTTATCTAAGCTTGAAGAGGATATTATCCACCTGAAGCCGATGAATCTGATTACTTTCCGCAGAATGGAAGAGACAAGAATTGCGGATTTAAAGCCTGCCTTTAATAGAAAGCTCATTTGTCATCTTATCAAGGAGAACTATCGATCCCAGCAGGTAATGCTTGGAGGAATGAGGATTCAGATTCTGACTATGAAGTTTCTGATAAAGAAGGTGAGGGTGATAATCAACGAGCTACTGGTGAAGCTCAAGAAGGAGGTAATGTTGATGATGAGATTATTGAGGGTGATGATGAAGCAACTGAGGAGGATACCAGTTTGATTCAAAGGAAGAGGAAATGAAAGGATCCTATGACCACAGAGTAACTGAAAAAGAAGGAGAAAAGGATGAAGTATTCTTATGATTCACCTCAGAGATCATCACAAGGAGGTTTGAAACAACAAGCTCAGAGGAAACCATCCGGGTTTATGAAGGATGCAAGAGCTGCTGTTACCTCACCGAAACCTGCCACAACAACAACTCAGGTCACGTCAGATGAATACAAGACACATCATAATCTACTGTTGTCGTGGATCACAAAAATAACCAATCTGGAGAATCAACCTACTAAGGAGAAGAAGATCAGTAATGCTAAGATCGATTTGCTGGTGAAAGAGAACAAAAAGTTATCTGATAGACTGGACCGTCAGAAGGAAAGAACAGATAAGTTGAGAAAAAAAGTTTTGGCGATTAAGAGTGAGAACAATGAGAAGATGAAGAAGTTGAATGAAAGAATCGAACAGCTTACCACGGGTAAAACCAAGTTGATAACGGAGAAAGGAGAAGAGTATTCTTCTGATTTGGGTGAAGGTGATGAAAGAGATGATGAAGAAGATGCTGGAACTGGAGGACCCTCTTTTGATATACCGTTAGTGATACCTATTCGAAGTTTTAATGAATATGGTGAGGTCTTTACTGCTGAATATTATATGAATTATTCAAATGTTTTTAATGATGCATAAAAAGGGGACGTTCCACCAAGTGATTTTCCATTGGAACAGCTTACTGCTCTAGCATATGACAACGAAAATGATATGGAGAATGCAGAGTCAGTTGAAGCTGAAAACAAGGCTCCACAAGAAGATTCATTGTCAAGTATCCCTCCCGAATCAATCGAAAATATCAACTTAAGTGATTTTGATAATTTGTTTGCTGATGAGAAGAGTGAAGATTCTGTTGGTAAAGATAGTCTGAAAGAGGATGTGATTATCAAGTCCGAGGACGAATTTGTGATAGAATCTGATGATGAAAAAGAAGAAGAAGAAGAAGAAGTTGAGATTGTTATGCCTTCGCTTGAGCCATACTCGCATCCGTCACTCAACACCTTAAGTGACTTCTTCAATTTGAGTTGTGAGGAGAAAAGAAAGAACTTAATTAAGTTAGAAAAGGCAAGGAAGGTATACAAAGAACAAGTGAAAGAAGTGGATGTTATGTTAGAAAGGAACGAGAAGATCCGACATGAGAAACTGCTTATTGAGAAAGAAAGAAAAGAAACTGAATTGAAAGATTAGAAACTCTGAGCCGAACAATCTAAAGCTGAGACATGGAATTAGATTAATGAATGGTTCAAACGTGATAGGGTTAAAGTGAATAGAAACGTTAAGGAAGACGAAGATCGTCAAAGTTGGTGGAGACAGAACGTTGTTAACCCTGATCAAGTAGATAAGCTAGTGATCGAGCCGAAGTTTTTCAGCTTCTATGAGAAAGGTAAAAGAACCAAGAAGTACTCCAAGGGTAAAATTTTGAGTTGGGGCTATTTCAAGGAGATCAATTGTTTTGCGATCAAGAGGGAAGGAGGAGTTGATTATATGGCACGTCCCAGTCACTTCAAAACTCTACCATACTTCGAGATCATGCAACTTGCTAAGCTGAAGATTTTGAACGCTGAAGATTGTGACCTTTCCAGGTTGTTTCAGAGAAAACTCAGATATGAGTATAAGATAGGGAAATGGGACATCTTTAAGTCAACGGCCGCTAGGTTTTCCATACACCCGACAAAGAAAAATTCTAAGGGAGGACCTATCCGTGTTGTTAAGTTCTGTCCAGCTAAGTATATGAAACAATCTCCCTTGATGCCATTACCCAACGATATCTGTAAAAACTTCAGATGGTGGTTCTAGGATGAATTGTTAGAAGAAGCAGTGATCTTGACTGCGATTGAGAAGGATGATGGAAGCATACAGTTCGAAAATGTGAGGATTCTAGATCTTATGTGGCTGAGGAACTTGTCGAGATTTGATATGGAGACTCTTCACCGCCATCACATTACATTCAGAGATGATCGAAAGGAGGAAGCTATGAGATATCAACGTGTGATCGATGTCCTCTATGCATACCTCAATAGAGAAAGTGATGCTCAAAGCTCAAACTAAGTTCAAGCCAGCTGATGTGTGTCGAATACTGTGATGCTAGTTAGTAATTTTATTTGTTTTTGTTTTTGATGATGATGTATTTTAGAGAGAGAGAATCTGGATATGTAATTGATATTAGACTGATGCTACTTTTGGACTTATGTGTATTTCTCGAACGTTTACTTTATTGTAATCGATGTTCTAGGTCCTAGGGGGAGTTTTTGATGCATTTTCTGTAAGTCCCTAGACATCTTGCCTACGTTTGTGATTAGTACTTCAGTTTATGGGATACCATGATCGCTCGTTATTATCCTATCTGTGTTTGTATGTGGTTACAGCTACTGCAGGAATGCGATACGGATGTTTGACTATGTTAGACTTAGTCAGACGTACGAGTGAAGCATCACTCGTACGGCTGACAGGCTCATACGCACGGTTGATGCTGAGCTAAGTCATAATTATAACCTGAATGAGAAGACACGAGTGAGTGATCACCCGTACGGCTGATGAAGCCAACTCGTACGTGTGATGGATGACTCGTACGGGTGAGTCAACAGCAGGGGTATATAAAGTCTTATGTTCTTCATTTTAGGTTAAGCCTCTCTCACACACAATCACTCAGATCTGGTTCGCCTGATCCGATTCTCTCTCAACCCAAATCACTCCTGGTAGTGAATAATAGCTCTAGGCATTAATCTAATCACAATCCTTGTTGTGGTTTGACTAATTTAATCCCAAAAAGCTACCCATATTCACTTTGATTGGTTTGATTCACTAATTCCTCCTTTGTGTGAATTAAACCTGTTGATCTCGAAGTTCCTAGTCATGTTTCATCATATATATATATATATATATATATATATATATATATATATATATATATATATATATATATATATATATATATATATATATATATATATATATATATATATATATATATATATATATATATATATATATTACAAATATAAACTAAAAATATAGCGTTTTAGCGCTCCCCGGCAGCGGCGCCAAAAACTTGATGTTAAAGCGGAGGGGTACGAAATATATTATATTTTTACTACGAAATACGATACAAATTACACTAGTTTTAATTATTTATTTACAAATGGGATATACCTAAACTCTGCTACAACACTATAGGCAGTGTACCTAATCGTAGAGTAGTATATTTTTTAGTAAGTTCGGTTCGTTCCACAGGGAGACGGCTTATTTTACACTATATTTTTATATAACTATATTTGTACAAAATATAAATATATATATTACAATTATTATTATTATAAAAGGGGGGTTTTATCGTTTAATGACTGGTTTGTCGATTTTATATTTTAAGCGTAAAGATAAATGATGATATTTAAATAACGATAACAAAAATTAAAATGACAATAAATAAAAGTACGAGGAAATATAAAATAAAATATATTATGCTTATTTAAACTTCCGTAATCATGATGTTTGACGTTTTGATTTTAATTTATTACCCTGGGTTAATTGTCCTTTGTCCTGGATTATTTGATATGTCCATCTGGTTTTGTCCATAATATTCCATCGGTCATAATTATAAAGTGCGAGGGTCTTCGCCAAATTAACCTTATACCCGAAGTCAAATATTCCAACTAATTGGGGATTCAAACTGTAACAAGGTCTTACTACTTTATTTAATGAATACACCAGGTTATAGACTGCGTGTAATCCAAGGTTTTAATACTTTGTTAACAATTACACCAATTACTCTTGAATGTAATCCACCCCTGTTTTAATGAGTCTATTGACTATTAATCCATCCCCATGTCCGGTCAAATGAATAATTATTAGTATTTATAAATATCCCACCCACCGTACCCAGTCAAGCGTATGTGGTTATATATAAATACGTCAAATTGTAACCTTTATATTAAATTAACAAGATATCATTTAGTTAATTAAATATAAAGCCCATTAATAGCCCATAGTTCAATTTCCACAAGTGTCAGTCTTTTGTCCAAACCCCAATTATGGTCCAAAGCCCAATAACCCCGTCTTAATATTTAGTCTAACATCACGATTACTTCGGCTCAAATAAGCATAATAATAACTTAAATACGAGACATTAATTTAAAAAGGAAGAACATAGCTTATAGTGATTATTAATCGCGTAGCGTTACACGGACAGAACTCCGACTTTATATTATATGTGTGTGTGTATATATATATATATATATATATATATATATATATATATATATATATATATATATATATATATATATTATATCAGAGAGAGATTGATTTTTGGTGTAGGTAACTCGGCAGAATTCGTGGCCTTTTATAGGTAGATTTTGAAACTGTTTGCTCCGCGATCGTGGTACTTTTTTGCCTTGGAGCTCCGCGATTGCGGAGGTTCGAATTCCAGCTCATTCAACAATTTAAATGTGGGCTGCTGTTAATTTTTTAACATATAATATATATATAATTATTTATATATTATATTATATTCTTGTGCATAGTTGACTTGTAATTTTAGGTCCATTGACTCGCGCGTTGATGCTCGGTTTACGTCTTGGTTCCGAATTTTTGAAAGCCTTTTCGTATGCTTAGATATCTTGTACTTTACGTTTCGCGGCTTGTACTCTTGTCAATTTTAGACGTTTCTCATCAATAAATTGAATCACTTGGATTGTATCTTATATATTTGAGTTTTTTGGACGTTTGCGTCTTCAAATCTTCGTTTTCTTCTTTTGTCTTCGCACTTATTTATTTAAATGATTACAACTTAAAAATAGAACAATTACAACTAAAAACTTTACATATTGGAAGGATATTGTGCTTAAATATATGTTCATTTGGAGCACTATCAATAGACACAAGCAAAACATTCCTCGAATGGATTATTATACAGACAAAAGTTCTGTTGATTATTATTGAATTAGTTGGACGTTATAATTGCCAGTAATTGATGTGAATATTTCCCCTTGATTATTATAGCTTGGTAACCTAAGAATTAGGAAGCGGGTATGGCCCCTAATTCACGTGAATCCTAAAGGTAGCTACCGAGTTTAACACCCCCACCCAGAATGTTCACTAGACGGAAGAGCTAGTGGGCATGGTGTTTAGTACTTCGAGGTTTATATATTATACAGACGAGATGTTCTATTTTGGGGATATTATTGATGCGCATTATATGTTAAAGTCGGTTACCAAGCCAAGCAATGAAAGCAAAGTGAATGTTATGTATCAAGAGAATGATTTTATACACAGGTTATGTGTATGTTATTTTTGTGCACGAGATACGTGTACGGTTATTAAAAATCGTGAGGCAACCTACGGGGGGAGAAAAGGATACGAACCTACTCTGCCAAGCATTATGAAAAATGGTTTCATACATGAGATAGGTGTACTGTATTTAAATCTTGTGGTCTTTCAAAATTATGAATTTTATTGTTTTTGATAAACCTATGAACTCACCAACCTTTTGGTTAACACTTTTAAAACATGTTTATTCTCAGGTCTGAAAGAAATCTTCCGCTATGCATTTGCTCATTTTAAAGATATTACATGGAGTCGTTCATGGCATAAAGAGGTCAATACCTCGCAATGCGACCAGCTGTTGAAGACTTCGTCCAGATTGATTAGGATGGGTCACTACAGTTGAGATTCAAATTGAAGCTTTTGTTAACAACAAACATGAAGAACGAATCATGGGGCAAACGGAGTCTATTACCTTAGGCCCACATAGTTTGTTGTCCTTTCAAGGAAGAGTGTGGGTGCCTAAAATGGGAGATTTTCGACAAGTGCTACTCGATGAAGCACATAAGTCAAAGTATTCCGTTCATCTGGGGGCGACAAAGATGTATCTTGACTTAAAAAAGAGAATTGGTGGGCCGGCATGAAACGTGATGTTGTTGAACAATGCGTCACGGGTTTGCAAGTTAAGGCCAAAAACCAAAATCCGTATGGTATGTTACAACCGTTAGAAATTCTAAAGTTGAAATGGGAGCACATTACCATGGATTTCATTACAAAGTTACCAAAGACGGCGAGAACCCAATTTGAAACGATTTGGGTGATAGTTGATTGATTGACGAAGAGTGCCTTGTTTCTTCCCATTCGGGAAATGATATCGCTGGAGACTTTGTCTAAGTTGTTTATCAAAGAGGTGATATCAAGGCATGGGGTTCCTATATCTATTGTTTCAGATCGAGATACTCGTTTCACTTCTCGGTTTTGGAATAAGTTTCATGAAGATATGGGTACTCAATTGAAGATGAGCACGGCGTATCATCCTCAAACGGACTGTCAAACTGAGCGTACGAATTAAACATTGGCGGATATGTTATGGGCGTGTGTTATTGATTTCGGTGGTAGTTGGGATGAGCACTTACCTTTAGTGGAATTCTCGTACAACAATAGCTATCATGCTAGTATTGGAATGCCACCATATGAGATGCTTTATGGGCATAAGTGTCGAACTCCTATATGTTGGGGTGAAGTGGGACAAAGGGAAATTGGGAGTACCGATTTGGTTTTAGAGATGAATAGTAAGATTGAGATGATTCGTGCTCGATTTAAGGTGGCGCAAGATAGACAAAAATCTTATGCCGATAAACGAAGGCGAACGATTGAGTTCCAAGAAGGTGACATGGTGATGCTTAAAGTTTTGCCGTGGAAGGGTATTATTCAGTTTTGATAATGAGGAAAGTTAGCTTCTCAGTTTATTGGGCCTTTTAAAATTTTAGCTCGTGTTGGTGAGGTTGCTTATAGACTAGAGTTACCCGAAGAGCTTGCGTGAATCCATAACACATTTCATATTTCCCATCTCCGTAAGTGTCTTACGAATGACTCGACTTGGGTGCCGTTGGATGAGATCGCTCTAAATAACAAATTAGAGTATGTTGTAGAACCAATAGCCATTCTTGATGAAAAGGTTAAAATGTTGCGTAACAAAGAGGTGATGACTTTTAAGGTTCAATGGCAACATCGAAAGGGTTCCGAGTTTACGTGGGAATCCGAAGAGTTTGTTTTGGTTTATCTTCCGGCTTGTCATGCGGCTTGGATCGCGAGGACGCGTTCCAATTCAAGTGGGGGAGAGTTGTAACACCCCGTTTTTCTTCGTATATGTTCCAAGGTACGTATGTAACCTTTTTAACGTTTAACCTTAATCGTGATCGTTGTAGATAGTTTAAAAATGTTTGAATTGGGTGAAACTGGGAAACCATCGCGTTTGAAGGTGTTATGTCGTGATCTGGTTCATCGCGATATGACACTTGGTTGGGATGCGACGACATGAAACCCCAGGACCTGAGCTGTTTATCACGTTTTGGAGCAGTTTGTCGCGTGTTAGTCATCATGAAACGCGACAATAGGTCGCGTAACGCGACATCAATGCAGAATTGTCAATTTTGACCCGTTTTAATAGGATCTTTTGGGAGTGTTTTGGTCTTTTCACTTATGGATGGTTTTATATCTTAAAAACTGATGCAAGGGTTATCCTAACCTCATTAAACACTTCTTCATCTACCCACATTCAATTTAGAGAGAGATAGCTTAAGTTTTAGAGTGAGAAAGCTCACTTTGAGGGAGAAGGAGAAAAAATCTCACTCGAGTCCAAGTTTTAAAGTTGTTCCCTACGTCTCTAGCTACGTTGTGATAGTGTTGGTAAGTTTTAACTTCGTATTTTTAGTTTAATTTGATTTATGGCTAGGGTTTGTTCAATTGGGACTTGTAAGACCCATTTAGGGGTTAAATGGGTGAACTTGGGTTAAATTGATGTAAGAAAACCCTAAGGTTTTGTAATCTAGGGTTTGGTCTTGTAATTTGGTGTTTGTAAGTATTAATTGTGTTGTAGATCACTAACACACTTGTGAGTTAGTGAAAGGGTGTTAATGGGTTTAAGTTTGACCAAATTGTGAGTCTAAATGTTAAAATGGGTCAAATGGGTAATGGTTGACCTAGTTGGGTAAGATGGGTATTTATGAGACTTTAATCACTAGCCTTTAGTGATTTATGATGAGTCTTGATCTAATTGGGCGGTTTCGGTGTAAATGGGTCATTAAATGCACATGAGTTAATTGTTGGTGTTTAGTCTAACGAGTTGGTGTATTGAATGTGTACTTAATGTATTAGGTACTTCACCTTGAAGCTTGCGGATTTGCATAATCATCACCTAGGAGTTAAGGTGAGTGGGATATTTATGCATGTATGTATATAGCATATTTATTTGTATGCCATGGCATGATCCACAGAGCCGGAAGTGCCATAGTGTGTGCGAGTGTGCTATGATGTGAACCACGGAGCCGGTGGCATCATGGTACGTGTATTGCGATGTAAACCACGGAGCCGGTAACATCAAAGTGTGAACCATGGAGCCGGTAGCACTATAAAATGAGGTGTGAACCACGGAGCCGGTAACACCGAAGTGTGAACCAAGGAGCCGGTAACACTATAAAAGATTATGACTCAAATACGTAGTGACGTGAACCAAGGAGCTGGTAGCGTCATAGCATTACGTATGGTGTGAACCACGGAGCCGGTAGCACCATGACGAGTGTGTGGTTAACCATATAGTTTGTGTATGTATTGTAGTGTAGCATATTAAATTTTGGAGTATATGCTATTATTTATGCTAGTTGCGGTAATGGAGGTTATTAGCTTTATATTTGGAGTTCGTATGCTAATATTATATTTGTAGCATTTTTGTGGTATGTGAGTAGGTGGTTGCAAGTAGGTATATTATATATGCATGTGTATACTTATTGCACTCACTAAGCGTTAGCTTACCCCTCTCGTTGTTTAATTTTTTTAGGTACAAGTATGGAGAAGGGTAAGGGGGTTACCGGGAATTAGACATTCCCATGTTGGTTGCTAGATGAAGCTTTTGGAAGTCGACTTAGTGTTTTGGGTAGTTTAGCCCCAAACCATGCTCGAGTGTTGTTTGGTGTAAAACTATCATTTAATTGGTAGACCTTGTAAACACTTTATTAAAGGCCTTTGTACCTCTTTATGTAAACGTTAAAATTGTTAGATGTTTAAACAGGATGTATGAAATGGTTTACATTATGTAACCATTTAAATGGCGCGTTAATGGTTTATTAAAAAAAAATATTTGTCGGGTTGCATACGGGTTGGGTTGTTTCAGAGTAGTAACCCGGTTGCTCCTAGGGCTTCCTTGCATGACTCTAACCCTCCATCTACTAGCACCATACCTAGTACTCCTACTACCTCAGCTATTGAAGAGGTTACTCTAAGGAATATGAACGCGAGGCTTACGCTGGTGGAGGATATTCTCAGCCGTCTACTTGATAAGGAGCGTGCTCCCAAGTATAATCGTCTAGCATCGTCGTGCTTGTTTCCACTACTTTGGATATTTTTTTACTTATTTATTTTATCCTAGACTTACCGGTGTGGTTTTACCGGTTATTTTTACATACATACTTGTGGATGACTTATGGCATGATGGATATTTTACTTAATGACATGTTATTTGTTGTATGGTTATATATTTATACGTCGTATTGCTGCATGATAATCTACTGCTTAATTTATTGTCATATATATACTAGTGTTTACTACTACTACTAGCTAACACTACTCACTACTATACACTACTAACACTACTAGATCTCCACGATTTACTACTACTTACTAAGAATCACTACTCGTTGCTAGTACACTTTTAAGCTGTTGTTTTCATTGAACTGATCTGGTGTATAATTTTGTCTTGAAGATAATGCCTCCTAAGGAATTGATAGCTGCTATGATCCAAAGACTCGTGGCCGAAGGTATGGCCGCCGATCGAGCTGAAATAGCCCGCAATAACAACAATGGCAACGGGACTAGGGAAGTGGACAAGGTAAAATTTACTTCGTACATGCTGTCGGATAGTGCACTGACATGGTGGAATGGTTAAGGAGGATGTTCGTACAAGACGTTCACTAGCTGCAAACCTCATGCTTTTCGTGGAACCGAAAGACCAGTTGGTCTGACTAGATGGTTTGAGAAATTAGAATCTGTGTTCCGGATAAGTGAGACTAGGGAAGTGGACAAGGTAAAATTTACTTCGTACATGATGTCGGATAGTGCACTGACATGGTGGAATGGTTATGCATCATCAATGGGATTTGATCAGGCATTTGCTACTCCATAGGAGACTCTTAAGCAGCGTATGATTGAGGAGTATTGCCCGTGTAATGAGATTAAGAGGATGGAATGAGAGTTTCGAGAGTTGAAGCTTGTGGGTACTGATCGTATTAACTATAACAAGAGATTCTTTGAGTTAGCTTTGATGTGCCCATAACTAATTCCAACTGAGAACCGAAAAGTGGAGCAATATATCGAGGGTTTGACAGGAACTATCTGAAGTGCTGTAACTACATCGAAGCCTAAGACTGCGCAGGAAGCCATAGATATGGCGAATTTGTTGATTGATCAAGCTATGAGTGACAACAAAGTGGTGGTGAATAATGAGAAACGCTTTGGTGATAGTAAGAGGAAGTGGAATCATGGTCATGATAAGAACTCCAACCAACAATCCCATAAGAGACATGATACTTCTAAGAGTACTAATGCTGTCCCGAATACTAGATCAGGGTATCAGGGAAAGCATCCACTCTGTGCTAAGTGTAACAAGAATCATCTCAGAATTTGTAATAAGTTGATTTGTGATAAGTGTAGGAGGTTTGGACACTTAGCGAAGGACTGTAAGATTGAATAAAACACCTATTTTGGATGTGGTATGACTGGTCACAATAGGAGGGATTGCCCTGATGCGGACAAGACTACCGAGCCTGCTAAAGGTAGAGCATTCAACATCAACTCAAGCGAAGCTCGTGATGATCCCAAGTTAGTCACGGGTACGTTCTTATTCAAGAATCATCATGCTTATGTACTTTTTAATTTTGGTGCTGATAGAAGTTTTGTATCTAAGGATTTTTGTGGTAATATTAGGAATCTTGTATCATCATTAGAAAACTTGTACTCTATAGAACTACGCAATGGTAATATAATGAAAGCTGACCAAATCTATCGCAGGTGTACTTTGAACTTAGCTGGTGTAGTTTTCATGACTCGTCCTAATCCATCTGGACGAATACATTACATTTGGTTACATCGCGAGGTACTTGACCTCTATATGATACATTTTACAAACATTGCATCCGTTTTTAAAAGACAAACTTTCATTTCATCGAAAGTTGACGGCATGCAAACCATTTCATAATATATCCAACTATAATTGACTTAATAATAATCTTGATGATCTCAACGACTTGAATGCAACATCTTTTGAAATATGTCATGAATGACTCCAAGTAATATCTCTAAAATGAGCAAATGCACATCGGAAGATTTCTTTCATACCTGAAAATAAACATGCTTCCAAGTGTCAACCAAAAGGTTGGTGAGTTCATTAGTTTATCAAAAACAATCATTTCCATTATTTAATAGACCACAAGATTTCATTTTTCCATAAATATCATGCATCTACATAAAAATCATTCATATGGATTGAACACCTGGTAACCGAAATTAACAAGATGCAGATAGAATATCCCCATCATTCCAGGACACCCATCGGACATGATAATTTCGAAGTACTAAGGAATACTATTTTCCAGTATGAGGGGAGTTAGTGCCCGTAAATCTACCTTTAGGATTCGCGTCAATTAGGGTGTCTGTTCCCTAATTCTTAGGCTACCAAACTAAAAGGGGTGATATTCGATTCGATAATTGAAATGACCCGTTCATATACATTATAAACGATGCATAATAGTTGATTACATCGCGAGGTATTTGACCTCTATATGATACATTTTACAAACATTGCATTCATTTTTAAAAGACAAACTTTCTTTACATCAAAAATTACCGGCATGCATACCATTTCATATTACATCCAACTATAATTGACTTAATATTAATCTTGATAAACTCAACGACTCGAATACAATGTCTTTCAAAGTA
Organism: Rutidosis leptorrhynchoides; assembly: GCF_046630445.1. NCBI lineage: Eukaryota > Viridiplantae > Streptophyta > Magnoliopsida > Asterales > Asteraceae > Rutidosis > Rutidosis leptorrhynchoides. The sequence goes on along the minus strand of NC_092338.1, from coordinate 221,797,026 downwards.
TGTCATAAATAACTCCAAGTAATATCCTTAAAATGAGCTAATGCACAGCGGAAGATTTCTTTAATACCTGAGAATAAACATGCTTTAAAGTGTCAACCAAAAGGTTGGTGAGTTCATTAGTTTATCATAATCAATCATTTCCGTAATAGTAATAGACCACAATATTTCCGTTTCCATAAATATCCGCACACTCGCAAGTGTATAAAAGTATTCTATAAGTTGTTAAGCGCTTTAGTAACCATACTTAACAATTAATGTGGCATATTCCCTTTATTATGAAATCTTCCTACACTGTACCAAGTATAGTAAAAATGAAGTACTATGCAACCGTTTATGATACTAGAGCGACTAGTCCGGTTGGGGTTGTCAAACCCGATAGATCTATCAATAGGATTCGCGCTTACATGCTCTTACAACATGTAAATATTAGTTACCAAGCTATTAGGGAAAAATATGCAAAGTGGTACAACTCAACGTAGAATATGTTTCTAGTACTTGTGTCCATTTCGTAAAACAGTTATAAAACAATGCATGTATTCTCAACCCAAAAATATATATAAAAAGGGAGTAATGAAACTCACAATACTGTATTTCGTAGCAATTATGTATATGACGGCACGGAACAAGTGCAGGGTTTGTCTCGGATTCACGAACCTATATCAATTATATATATTTATTAACATATAACATTGATAAAACAAGTTTATATATTAATTATATAATATTTTTACTTGTTTAAGTTAGGAATTAGTTGTTAGTATTATTTTAAATCTTATATAGATTTCCTGATTTTAAATAGTCAACTCCCGATAGGTATATCTGATAGTGTGTTTGACTTCTATAGGTGTAAGAGCCGTCATTGTCAAGGTATTTGAGTCCTATAACCAGCCATAATCGGCATATGTTCTGAATCAGAGTATAGATTAGTTAAAATTTTATTTTGTCACAGGTGCGTAAATCTGTCCGCACAGTTCAATAATTCGTCATAGGAACAGTCCGTAGGCTATGAAAATAGCTAAACTCAATATTTTTAATTTTCGTTTTATATTTTAGTTATTAACATATACACTAACATGTGTTATCAAGGAAAATAGCCCAGGTCTTAGTTAGCATAGTTTTTTAGTTAGATTGATTAAACATACAACATTAATCTTAGCCAAATCTTTCGGTTCATAATTTATTTGTTACTACATGGTTTTTAATGAATCAATTTTATGGAGACTCCTTAATATGTTGTGTTTTCAAAACATAATCGAAAATTTTTGGTTTCATAGTTGAAGTTAGGCTTATGCCCTTAACTTGTAACGGTGGACAGATACGGATAAAATCTGTCATCAGTCAACTAATGAATTTTTGAAAAATACTTTCACTTCGTCTAAAATCATGAAACAATTACAAAAATATCGATTCATATATATTAACATATATCAATAGTTATATGCTCTAAAACAAAGTTTAAGATAGCTTTTAAATTCGTGTGTCAAAGAAGTTTTCAAGAACCGAAAGAGACCAATTGTTGTATATTAAGTTCTAAGGTGTTATACATATAAACAAGTTATAATTCTTATAATAAATTAATATAATGTCATAATACATATAAATAAGTGTTTTTAAAGTCAATTTAGTAAGGTTACATTAGTTTATAAACATGCTTGGTTTCGACCAAAACAAGTTCTAGTTTTTACTAGTTTTATAAACGTATTAAGATAGCAATAGAGTAGGAATTTAACAAGAGTTTTAAGAAGTGTTCTACCTTAATTTTGAAGCTAGATGATGAGGAAAATGCTTGGTGATGATCTAGTATGAAGATAGAAGTATTTTGAGAGAGTAATTTGGAGTAAAGAATGAGAAACTGGAATGGAAAAATGGGGTGGTACATATGGACGAATTTTAAGTTAATAATGGAGTCATATGTTGCCAAAATGGTTAGTAAACTTGTGAGTTTTTTTCTCATGACACATTAACAAGACAAAAGATGCTAGGATCCAAAAATGGGACTGCTAAGGAGTGTATTTTTCAATAGTTATACATCTATAAGCTGCGTATTAGACGGGTAAAAATACCGTAAAAATACGAATAGAATTCATGAGGAAATAGAATGTGAATACGAGTATATCTATCTTTATTGAATATACTTATGTTAATATATGTATTTAAGTCTTTTAAAAGTGTATTAATACATCTTAATACAATACATATATTTTCATTTTAACATAAGGGTTATTACGTCGTTAAATGTTACATATATATATTGTTTTCGAAACCCTTAAGTTTGTAGTCTCAATTTATATATATATATATATAACTCATTATTAATATAATTAAAGAGATACTTAACTATCATATATTCAAGTTAGATATAATCCATATATCCATATATATACATAAGTATATATTTAATACAAGTTATGACGTTCGTGAATCGTCGAACAAATGGTTGGTCAATTGTTTGTATGAAACTCTTTTCAAAAGTTTTAAAACTTGTCAAAATTTATTGCTTATCATGTCGGAATAATGTTATCATATAAAGATTAAGTTTAAATTTTGGTCAGAGATTTCCGGATCGTCACAATAATCCAACCATAGAATGTAATTTTCGAGTACTTGTGTCTATTTCGTCAAGCATTTATAAAAGCAGCGCATGTATTCTCAGTCCCAAAAATATATATTACAAAAGCATTTAAAAAGGGAGCAAATGAAACTCACGATACTGTATTTTGTAGTAAAAATACATATGACGAATCTGAACAATGCAGGGTTAGCCTCGGATTCACGAACCTATATCATTTATATATATATTAACACATATAATCATAATCGAACAATTTTTTTATTTATTATACCTTTAATTTATATATTATGTATGTTTAATTTATGTATATATTTATAATGGTTACTATTTATATAGTTATATTAATATATCCATATTTATATACATACTTGTTTAATGTTATATTTAAAAAATCAATAGTTTATTATCTGTAAGTATTTATATAAATAATTTTAGTAGGTTTGATAGATATAGTTATGTGAAATTTTAATATAATTATAGTATATGTAATAAGCATATTTTATGTACAAAATATTTATTTGCTTAAAAAAATATTTTTTGATATTAATAATGATAATATTAATAATCATTTTAATAATAATAATTGTAATATTAATAATAACACTTATAATAATTATAATGATAGTAATGTTATTAACAATTTCAAATATGATGATAATATTAATTTTTAACGATAATAATAATAATAATAATAATAATAATAATAATAATAATAATAATAATAATAATAATAATAATAATAATAATAATAATAATAATAATAATAATGAAAATGATAATAATAATAATAATAATAATGATATTACTAATACTAACAATAATGATAATAATATTAATTGTATGAATGATACTAATAATTATATTTTGAATAATTGTAATAATATAATAACAATAATAAATAATAATAATAATAATAATAATAATAATAATAATAATAATGATAATGATAATAATAATAATAATAATAATAATAATAATAATAATAATAATAATAATAATAATAATAATAAGAATAAGAATAATAATAATAATAATAATAATAATAATAATAATAATAATAATAATAATAATAATAATAATAATAATAATAATAATAATAATAATAATAATAATAATAATACTACCTTAAGAGATAAGCAAGCTTCCATAAAAAGAAAATAAACTGTCACTGCCCAGGTTCGAACCCTCGACCACTTACTTAACGAACAAAAGCCCAACCACTCGACTATAAATTCGTCTTTGATTTAATCCTTATGATTAACTATTTTAACCCGTATATAACCGTTGCCTTCTACAACCCTATCGTCATCATCATCTATTATCATCACCAACTCACGTTTATCATCATCATATTCATCAAGCTTCTCGTAACCAACATCATAATTAGATTATCCTCATCTTCGTACATCACCATCCTCACCTTCATAATCATCGTCATCTCATCTTCTCAATCATCAACATCGATTATCGTCATCTTCATTAATAACATAACTAAACCATCATCATAATCATAAACGTAAATCGTAATCAACTAAATCATACTCATCATTCAACAATATTACAACATTATCTCCCTCGTTCATTCTCAGTTTTATATATCCATATCTCCTAATCGTATACCCATAATTATCATTATCATCGATTCTTATTTAGTAAGTGAGATGGGCCAACACCTCAGCCCAACCCTGTACTAGCCCAAGTAAAAATAACTAAACCAAATATTTAATCGGTCCAACAACACTTCTTAAGCCCACTATATACAAGCCTTATAACATGTTTGCGTTAACATAGAATCAGAAATAGGCAAGTGGGAAATCAAACCAACCTAATACTTCAAATTTGTTGGCCATAAGGGTCCATGTCCCACATACATGATCGAAAGTTGCTTGTATAATAATATAATTAATATGTACCTTTTTCACTGCCCATCATTATCACTCATGTGTAATTGTTTAATTTAAAACAGGAGGAAAAGGAGTAGCAGCAGCGACAGTTAATCACAAAGGCTTGTAGGAGGTTAGGACGATTTTGTTTGATTAAAGTGATGGAGATGATTTTGTTTTGGGTTTGATTGAATCTGTATGCAGTAGTAATGTTTGATCATGTGATGCCAGTGGTCGCAGGTGGTTACATGATATAGTAGCAGTCATTCATGGAAGATGGTGGTGGTTTAGGTTTGTAATCAAACAGTAGACAGGAAGCGATAGTGGTCGATAGTTCTTGTTGTGTGGTTCTTGATTAAGAATAGAAGAGAGAGAAAAGTGAGAGAGAGGTGTAGGGTTGTTCGGTTGTAGCAGTACACGTAGCAGCCGTGGTGGTGGGTGGTAATTATAGTGGTGCTCCGGTGGTTTTTGTCGATGGTGATCAAGGATGGTGATACGGTGATGGAAACATAACTTGAAATAGTAAAAAAAAATGGTGACGGTTAGGGTGATCGATGGGTTTGTGTAAGTGTGTTCATGAGTTCAATGGTGGAAGTGAGTGCGGTTTGCATGGTGAAGGATCACGATGGGTTAGTTGGTGGTGAAGTGGGAGTTAATCTTAGAAGAAGAAGGAGAACCCAAGAGTTGTAGTGGATGTGTTTGTATACTCGAACGAATAATTGAAAGAAAGAATCGATCATAATATCGATGAAATAATGCTTGGATTAATTATGTATTCGTTTTCATAATCATTTACAAAGAGCACCTATTTTATATACAACAAGTTAACACATCTGAGGAAAGTCAAGCGTGGATAGATACAAAAGAAGATAACACAGTATTCTTCAATTCACGGGCTAAAAATTGTGTGGTGTCTATGTGACTTCAAACATGGATATGTAATATAGCCAATTTAATATACTATATAATATATCTATATGTTGGGATTTAACAAGTTTCATAATACATAAATCCTTTTATGTGTCAAATTAAAGCGGAAGCATGTTGTAATTATCGTTTAAACTTGTTAATCTTTAACCAATTAAAGTTGAATCCCAATAAGGATCAAGTTGTGAAGTATGCTTACAATAAAAGGGTGTTTAGAGAGGATATACCTTCTCCAAGTTAGGAGGTTAAAATGATGATGAAGATGATGAACAAGAGTGTAAAACCCTAAACCTTTGAAGCACCAACACCACCCTTTAAATTAGTTAAGATTTAGACACTTAACTAACTAATTAACCAAGCTCAAAACCCCTTTGATTGCACTTGAAAAACTGGACAGCAGTAGCTAGAATGATGATGAGAATGCAAGCTTCAAAACCATGAAACCTCAAGAGATAATACCCCAAACTTTGAACCAACACCCTAGCTTTTAGTTAGGATTTATTTGACACTTAATTAGAACTTGCAAAATCAATTGAAGAGGCCCTCTCCTCCCTCTTTTGGTCACGGCAAAAGGCAGCAGCAGCAAACTGTTTTGCAGGTTTTTTTTGATGTGTATATGTGTGTTTTTCTCCAAGTATTTCTTAAGTCAAGCCTTGGTAAACACCTTAAGCATGTGCCTTAGTAGTTGTGCTTTCTTAAAATGATAAAACAAGGCATGGGTGTCTCCTAGGAGACTCCAAAATTCTGCACACTTTCAATTATATAATAATGTTTATATTTTATAAAAACTTGTTATAAAATATTTGTAATTTATATAAAACTTATTATATAAAGTATGCATTTGTTAAGTCACTTATTTTATAAACCAATTTTATAAAATATAACACAACTTAATTATTTAAACCTATAAATAATTAAATCCACATCATATATAAATTATCCAAATAATTTATCTCAATTGATTATAATTTAGAAAACCGATTTTCTAAAGTTCAAGTGTCGCGTATTTATTTAACGATCCAATCGTTAGGATTAAATACATATAAGGTGTCGGTAAGTTTGTTATTGGGTATGACCCGACTTGGATCAAAACATATTAGCCACATTAATTTAATATGTCTCTCGGGCATACGAAATACCTTCAATCTCCCACTTGCACGAGAAACATAAGAAATTAATGCAAGTGATGGATACCACCTAACGACCGTCCATCACCCCCAATATGTTATGACTGTGTGCCATTCAATAACATCATCCCTTTCGAGTTCCCATCTCGAATATGAATAGGTGAATCTTTTCATTATATCCTTTCGTCCTAGATGTCATGTTAAATCTAAGAGACATAGAGTGATCACTCTCTTCTAGATTTAACTTTATCAGGCCTTAGACATCTGACTCTCAATGAATAAGAGGGACAAATTCCATCTTGACTACATATGTCCTAGACATACACTATGCATTATACCTGAGCTCTTCCTTATGAACTACCATATTTCAGAATAGTGAAGGAAAGAATCAAGGCACAATACTTAGTGAATGTCCAAACCCAATATGTATCTCAGGTCAGAGGATACAATGATATTCGCCTTTACTCAATATTACATGTGATCAACCACAAAGGCTCCATTTAGTAAGTCTTGAGGGCGGGTCTTCCAATATTTGTATCCCACAAATATCTATGAACCTTGGTTGCAACCTTGCACCACATTCATCCCGTGAATGTATACCAATCCGAGTTCATAATAGTCTAAACCTCACATTTGCTCCCACAAACGTGATCGACTACGGAATTTAGAATAATTACTTATTCATGGATAAAATATGCAAAATAGGAACATAACTCAAAATAAATTAATACCATAATTATATTAATGAGTTTGAACAATTTCATTCCGTTACAATACTTAAAACAGATCATGACCAATTACTAGAATATCGAAGTCCTAATGCACTAACATGCCCTTGATGTTTTGCACCATGTAAGAGCTTCGTGAGTGGATCCGCTATATTTAGATCTGTGTGAACTTTGCGAATACATATCTTTCCTTTTTCAACTTCATCCCTTATGTAGTTGAATCTCCACTCAATGTGACGGGTCTTTTGGTGAGCACGAGGTTCCTTGATTTGAGCAATCGCACCTTCGTTGTCACAAAAGATCTCAAGAGGGTCTTGAATGGTAGGGACCACTCCTAAGTCGTCGATGAATTTCTTCATCCATGCAGCTTCCTGAGCTGCCAATGAGGCGGCAATGTACTCTGACTCTGTAGTGGATAATGCAACAACATCCTGTTTTGAACTCTTCCAAGACACCGCACCTCCATTTAATGTGAAGACATAACCGGATTGTGATCGAGAATCATCTCGATCAGTTTGGAAACTCGCGTCCACGTAACCTTTTACAGTGAGTTCCTCCTCACCAAACCCATATATCAGAAACATATCCTTAGTCCTCCTAAGGTATTTCAATATACTTTTAACAGCAATCCAATGACTGTTTCCTGGGTTATTCTGGTATCTACTTGTCAGGCTAAGAGCGCATGACACATCCGGTCTAGTGCATATCATTGCATACATGATTGACCCAATGGAAGAAGCATATGGGACTTTCTTCATTCTCTCCTGTTCATCTTTCGTGGTGGGGCACTGAGATGAACTGAGAAGTGTTCCCTTTTGAATAGGTACCAAACCTTTCTTAGAGTTCTCCATCTTGAACCTTTTCAAGATCTTTTCAATGTATGCACTTTGATTTAAACCTATCAGTTTCTTGGATCTATCCCTGTAGATCCCAATCCCCAAAACGTATTGTGCTTCTCCAAGATCCTTAATGGAGAAGCATTTGCTTAACCAAGTTTTAACACCTTGCATTGCCGGAATATCATTTCCAAATAACAATATATCATCCACATATAGTACAAGGAACATGATAGTGCTCCCACTAGCTTTCTTGTATACACAAGCTTCATCACCATTTTTAATGAAGCCAAATTTCTTGGCCTCCTCATTAAAACGATGATTCCACATTCTAGATGCTTGTTTCAATCTGTAGATTGACTTCTTTAACTTGCATACCTTTTTAGGATATTTCGGATCAACAAAACCCTCAGGGTGAACCATATAGACATCTTCCTCAAGATGTCCGTTTAGGAAAGCGGTCTTGACATCCATCTGCCATATTTCATAATCATAATGAGCAGCAATGGCAACTAATATCCTAATAGACTTTAGCATCGCCACAGGAGAAAAAGTTTCATCATAGTCAACCCCTTGAGTTTGAGTGAAACCTTTTGCTACAAGTCTAGCTTTATATGTATCCAAGTTTCCATGTATGCCGGTTTTCATTTTGAACAGCCATTTACAATCAACTAGCCTAGAGCCAGGAGGTTGCGCAACAAGTTCCCACACTTGGTTGTCATACATGGATTGCATCTCAGCGTTCATGGCTTCCTGCCATTTATCTTTATCAATCCTTGATAAAGCATCTTGGTAGTTTATTGGTTCATCCAAATCAACCATATAGCAACCATCCATGAGAAACTCATATCTCTCAGGAGGATTACTAATCCTACCAGATCTGCGAACGTCTTGTGTATTTTGATCATCCATCTGATCACTCTCAACATTTTCATGTTGAGTGCTAGTGTCAGCCAATTGTGTATCATCTACTTGATCTTGAACCTCTTCAAGATCTATCTTCCTTTCACTTTTGCCTTCCATTAGGAACTTAGTTTCAAGGAATTCAGCCTTCCGAGCAACAAATACATTCTGCTCGGAAGGATCATAGAAATAGTATCCCATATCATCCTTGGGATATCCTATGAAGATACACTTCGTGGATCGAGCATTTAATTTATTAGGGACGTAACGCTTAGGGTAAGCTTCGCATCCCCATACCTTTAAGTATGATAGAGATGGAGGTTTTCCAAACCACATCTCATGAGGTGTTCGTTCCACTTTCTTGGTTGGGGCCATATTTAAAATACGAGCCGCTGAGCATAGACAATAACCCCAGAATGATAGAGGTAACGAGCCTCTAGCCATCATAGATCGAACCATATCCATTAGGGTTCGGTTCCTGCTTTCAGACACACCATTAAGCTGTGGTGTCCCGGGTGGAGTAAGTTGTGAGATAATCCCACAACTTCTAAGATGATCTTGGAAGGCATCGCTTAGGTATTCACCTCCTCTATCGGTTCGAAGTACCTTAATTGTCTTATTGAGTTGATTTTGTACTTCGTTTTGATACTCTTTGAATGCTTCAAAAGTTTCGTCCTTATGTCTTAACAAGTAGATATATCTGAAACGACTGAAGTCATCAATGAAAGTAACGAAGTATCTTTCACCATTCCTAGTTATGGGCTTAAAGGGTCCACATACATCCGAATGTATTAATCCCAATAAGTCCTTAGCCCTTTCGTAGGTCCCTTTGAAAGGTGCTTTAGTCATTTTGCCTTGTAAACAAGATTCACATACATCAAACGAGTCTAGTTCATTTGATTTCAAAAGGCCATTCTTTTAGAGTGTATGCATTCGATTCTTGTTTATGTGACCAAGGCGACAATGCCATAAGTAGGAATCACTCAAATCCCTTTTGAGTTTCTTGGTGCTAGTATGGTATATTGAGCTACTAGATGATGTGTCATCATGAACCAATTCATAAATTCCATTTGAAGGCGAAGCCTTAAAATAAAATACATTATCTAAATAAACGTGGATATCATCATTAACAAAATTAAGATAAAAACCACATTGTTTTAAACGGGAAACTGAAATAATGTTTCGACATAAATCCGGTGCATACAAAACATTGTTCAAAATAAGTTCCAAACCACTTGGAAGTTTTAATACAAAGTCTCCTTGAGCCTTCACTTGCACTTTGGCTCCATTACCCATAAAGAGACTTGATGTTCCCGTTTGCTTGCTACTTCTTTTGAACCCCTGCAAAGAATTGCAAATGTGAGTTCCACATCCAGTGTCTAATACCCATGTATTAGAAGAAGTAATACTAAGCTCTATATATACCATATATATGTTACCTGAGGATTGCCCCGCATCCCTCTTTTCCTTTAACTCCTTAAGGTAGACCGGGCAATTGCATTTCCAGTGACCCATTTCACCGCAACCGAAGCACGGGTCTTCCTTGGGGTTTGCTTGTCCGGCAACCTTTTGCTTCTTGTTCTTGTTTTTGGTTGGGGTAACCATCCTCCCCTTTCCCTTGCCTTGATGGGCGGGTCCTTTCCTCTTAGCCGCCTTTGGCTTAGAGGTGTTGTTATCTTTGGACCCACCATCATTGATCATTAGTACGGGTGAAGCCGTCTTAGCCATGCTAGTTTCGGCCGTCCTTAACATGCCATGAAGTTCACCAATAGTCTTATCCATCCCATTCATATTGTAATTAATTACAAATTGGTCAAACCTCTTTGACAGGGAGTTTAGGATAAGATCAGTGGCTAGCTCATTAGATATGTTGAGATTAAGACGGTTTGCGCGATCAATAAGGCTTTTCATTTTGAGGACATAAGAGGATACGGATTGGGTGTCATCCATACGACATGCATGTAACGCTCGAACCATTTCGAAGCGCTCGACACGTGCTTGTTGAAGGAACATCTCCTTCAATTGCGTAATCATGTCATATGCACTATGATGTTCGAAATCCTTTTGGAGTTCGGGTATCATAGTCCCAAGCATTAGGCAAGCGACTTGCACCGAATCGGCGCAATTGTGAGGACCCGTCCTTATCCATCCGGACAAAGTCTTCAACATTTGGTTCCTTTGCGATGATCGACTCCAAGTATTGTCCTTAACATGAGTAAATGCACAGCGGAAGACTTAATTAGTACCTGAGAATAACATGCTTTAAAACGTCAACATAAAGTTGGTGAGATATATAGGTTTGTTGCTAGCAGCGTTATAACTATGGACCACAAGATTTCATGTGTAAACATTTTAATAAAAAAAAATTCTAAGTGGTTGAGCACTTGGTAACCATACTTAACATTTAATCACGTTGCATATTCCCTTTATTATGAAATCTTACTACACCGTACCAAGTGTAGTCACAAAACGAAGTACTGTGCAACCGTTGAATACTGGTCGTCCAGTCCGGTTGGGGTTGTCAGGCCCGATAGATCTATCAACAGGATTCGCGTTTACAATACCGCTGTAAATATTAGTTACCAAGCTACAGGGAAGTATGCCAGTGGTACAACTCAACGTAGAATATATTTTTCAGTTACTTGTGTCCATAACGTAAAACATAAAATACATGTATTCTCATCCCGAAATATTTAGAGTTTAAAAGTGGGACTATATACTCACCATATTGTATTTTGTAGTAAAAATACATATAACATCATTGACTACGTGTAGGGTTGGCCTCGGATTCACGAACCTATATCATTTGTATATATATTAACACATATAATCGTAACCAGACAAATTTTCATATACTATTAGTGATATAATTATTATATTATTAATTTACATGTTTCATTAATTATTTAACTATATTTATTTTATATATATTTTAAATACATACTTAAAAATATCAATATAGATGTTATATGTATAAAATATATTTTTGTATAAATATCTTTCGTTAAGATGATAATTATAATATTATTAAAATAATGTTAATAATTATAATAATAATTAGATTTATTAGTTATAATAATAATAACAAAAATGTTAAGATAGTAATAATAATAATAATAATAATAATAATAATAATAATAATAATAATAATAATAATAATAATAATAATAATAATAATAATAATAATAATAATAATAGGTAGTAGTGATAGTAAAAAAATACTGAAAAAAATCTTGATATTGATAATATTATTAATAATCAAAATTGAATGTAATAATAATACTTTTATTAATAATAAACATAATAAGATAAATGATAATATTAATAATATTTTAATTACCTTAATAGACTTAAAAAAAAATATAATGCCCAAGCCGGGACTCGATCCCCAGACCTCCCGTTTACACAACACATTCTGAACCAATGGGCTACTGCCTTATTTCTGTTTTATTCTCACAACCCTTTTATATTAAACACGATTATTCTGTTTTCTTTCTTCTCCTTCCCAATCCAGCAATCGATCAATAGAGACCACTCCTAATTAATCTTATGTTGCTTAATTAATTTAAGAAGTAAATTCGATACATAATCGATTATAGAATATTCAAATTAATTTAAAACCAAAAGATTAAAAAAAAAAAAAATGCTGTGCAGGAAACCTGCTGTTGAACCTCGACAGTTAAAAAAAAAAAATTTTGGATTTCGATATTGAGAAAGTTTTAGGAAAATGTTACAACACGAATTACGTTCAAAATCATTCCTAGAATCTATCTCAATCCTCGAGTTCGCTTGAATCAAAACACAAAATTCGAATTTAATTGAAGAACTTTGTTTGACTTTTAGAAATTTAAACTTTGACCTAACAATTCGAGTTCAATAATAAAAATTTGATCTTGAAACTTTTCAGACAGCTTAAATACATGATTTAATACTAAACTGCATTTTTAGATTTTTAATTTTTACTTGAAATCAAACTTTTGATAAAAAGAACCCATAACAGAGGTGTCGTGCAAGAACCAAAAAAAAATTGGTTTAATTTAATAAATATAAATTGTTAATATTAGTTATAATGGATGAAAGAGGGAATGATTATCAAATAGCAGTAAACTACACGTTCCTTTTATAATGATATTGATCGATTTTTATCACCAATTAAGTCGACAGGGATTTGACAGAAATAAATAAAAATTTCGTATGAAATCGATGTGTAACTAATCCTTGGATTATTCTTCTGGCTTTAATCGTGATTTGTACTAGTTTATAGACAAAAACAAATCATCAACAGTAGTGAAAACGATTTGCAGCAGAACACTAGCAGAATACATATTTATTTCAAGTTTATAAAATATTTTAGGTATATAACAGTATTTATTTATATTAAGTAATTTGTTGATATCAATTTATTAATAAAAGATCCCAAATTTCTTTGTATTTGACACTTGATATTGACCCTAAACCAACTACAGACATAAACAAAAATATACAGCTGGAAAGTGATGAATAAGTGATGTAATATAGAATGTGTTTTCTTTATATGAGTTTCGTATATATATAATTAAAAATAATAATTAGTATTACTAATTTATAAATATAATACAATTACTGTTAATATTGTTACTAGATAAAAAAAATTACTAATAATAATAATATTTAAAATAATAATAATGTTATTAATAATATCAAACTATTATTCTAATCATTATTTTACATTTTTAACTTCAATTGATTAAGCATACACTATTAATTTAATATATTATTTGTACACTTATATTTATTTTTAATTATATATTTATACATAAATATTTTTACATATTTATTTACACATAGTTGTTCGTGAATCGTCGGGGATGGTCACAGGGTATTTGATTATGGATTTCAGAACTTTCGAGACTCAACAATACAGGTTTTGCTTATCGTGTCGGAAACATATAAAGATCAAGGTTTAAATTTGGTCGGAAATTTCCGGGTCGTGACAGTACCTACCCGTTAAATAAATTTCGTCCCCGAAATTTAGTAGAGATCGTCATGGTTGACGATAAGTATGTTTTCATGACGTATGTGAGGTAATAATGGAGTTTTATCATCATTGAGTAATGTAGATAAAACGATTCGATTACGCGAACAATATAAGTGAAGCTATCGCAAAAGAGTGTGATGAGTAATTAAATATATTCATTTCAACTGATGACGTGATTACTATTGATTTCCGGAATTTAAGGAACTTAAGGAAAATCTTACGTAATAAGATTTGGTTTTTCGGTAATCAGGATCTTCTTTAATTTAATGCGGCAATCTGTTTCAATTTCTCTGTCGAATATTTCACTATAAATCTACCCCTTTCGTTTTTCTTATTCTCCATACCTTCTATTCTTTCTCCCTCTACTCATTCCTTAATATGCTCCATCCAATCCTGATTCTTGATATACTTTTAATCTTCACATCTGTCATTCTTCTCTTTCATCTACCACCGAAAGAATCTATTTACTTCTACTACACTCTTGGGTTTATAGTGTTTCTAGTTTTCCCGTGTCTTTACGTTGCAGTACGTATTGATATACACGGTTTGTAGTTTCGGGGTGGTTATTGGGTTTTATATCTTCCCTTGTACCTCAATGTCCTTGCTTCTTTCTTATATAATCATTGTCATCCACAATTAATATCTCCTCCTATTTGCTGCGATTTTTACCCCAATTTCTATTTCGGGGCCTTGTCCCTTTGTTTCTTTTTCCCGTCCTCGAGTCAAGCGAACAATGATCCGGAATTCGTAGGTATAAATTTTGGAATGAACATAACTAATGCTCCTAGAAAGAGATGGTAATTGTACGATCTTGATTTGTCAAATTACCAGAGTATCTAGGAAGATAAAACTATCAGGATGATATGTTCTTGATATGTTTGGAGATTAGATAGAATGTAAGAGTCGTGTAACATGGCACATGATGATGGTACTGTGAATCATCATATTCCATTAGAAACTTAACATAACTTACTGTAATATAATGAAGTTGATCAAGTTTAATTATATTATACTAATTCATGCATCAGTTCCTAACACTACTTCAAAACATTCATATTTTAAATTCGGAGGTTTCAGAATTTAGAAACTAACACAGTTTCTTTTATGATGTGATACAGGTAGCGCGAGAAGATAGATGATTTCCGATAAAAATAGTTATAAAAATATCTTCAGAAACATTGAGGATATTTATAATGAAAGATATGATAATATCTTGGAACTTCTAATGCCGAAGGATGATGATGAAGAATAGTGTCAGCAAAGGTTTTAGAGTAAGGAGTAGGGTATGTACTAAGGATTTCAGCAGGCACTGAATCTTTTAAATTCTTTGAAGTCAAACTTATTCTTTGTGATTTGTCCACGGCTTACTTCATAGTTTCACATAATCTGCTTTTTGGTACTAAATTTTCTATTGTGTGTTTCCAATACTCCGTTCTTTATCATCAACTTTTGGCTATTAAGACCATCTACAACATGCTGCTTCGTCAGCATTCTCAAAGTTAACGGATCTGGGTCATCGGTTATCAAACTAAGGTGGTTTCAGGAGAATTGTGTTTTTAGATGGTTAAACGCTGATGATGGAATATTAAAGATTCTCCGGTAACGACAGCGAAAGAATAACGTGTATATATATCGAAACTAACCTTTCTGAGAAGTCGAGGTTAACTTGCTGGAGCTGTGACAAAATTGGCTAATTTGAAAAGGGATTGCAAAGTTATTTTGGGTAATAATAACACTAAAGAAATTAACACTGCTGCGTGTTAAACGTTGACTCAGTCTCCGAGAGTCTTACAGGAGCATAAGTCTTTTCTTCCGTAGATGAAACGCGGTTGGTTCATCCTCTCGATTGAGGGGTTTTCAAGAATCATGAAAGATTTGAACACGCATTGTAATTGTCGAGATACAAATGAGGTTTAGGATGAAATCAAGTGGCAAACTTGAAGAATTGTTTAGTTTCATATGTTATAATCAATATTTTAATTCATTTTAATTGTCCAAAGTTAGCAGTCCGATTGTCCAATGGTCCAATAAATTAATATATAAATGATATATATAATATTCGAATTACTTAATACGTATCGTGACCCGTGTACCGGTCTCAGTGTCGATCACAACTCAAAGTATATATATATTTGGAATCAACTCCGACCCTGTATAGCCAACTCCCATCTTCACATATAGAGTGTCTACGGTTGTTCCGAAATATATATATAGATGGGTCAATATGATAAGTCGAAACCTTGTATACGTGTCCCGTTATTTAAAATGCGTAAAATAAATAAATATATATCATGACCCATTATACAACGTGTTGTCTCAGAATTAATCCGACGTATTGCTGTACATGTGTCCCGACAGTACGTACAGTGCAGAAATTAAAAATGCGAGAATGTAAATTGCGATAAATTAAATGTTAATCAGTTAGCTGGGAACAGTTAGCCGGAACAGTTAGCGTGGATTCCTATCACAATTTCAATTAATTAATTCGTTTGTTTCTAACACTTTTTATTTTCGTCCAATGTTTTCTTCATTATGCCACTTGTTGGATTCTGATAGGTCAAAATCCAAATATGAAATTTGAATAAAAATGGTTATTCTGTGGTAAACGGATATGTATATCGGTGGTTGTAAGTAGGATAATAAATGACTGTTGAATCAGATTCGAAGAATGTACAGTGCAATTTATTAATGTGAAATCTAATATTCCTCGGGTACTACCTACCCGTTAAAATATTTTTCACCATTAAATAGTTTGTACGAAAGAATTTTTAATTACAATCTTTATGAGAATATACTTGCATGTATATTTTCTTCAGATGTAATTATAGATTTAATGAGTCAATAAGATATTAAACTCATTTGGTTTATCGTTAATACTAGATTACATAATCTCTAAAGCATTAGAGATTACATAATTGCCATGTCGAACAAAGGTAAATGAGGTAGAACAATACGTAGAACGAAATTAATCGATGTAGAACGATATGTAGAACGAAGATTATGCTCGAAGTATAAATAGTTATATTGAGGTGTGCGATGTTGATATCCGAGGTATAGATGATGATGTTGAGGTTTATGACGCGGTTGTGGTTTGGGGGTGATAAGGGTACTATTGGCGTTGATGATGGTGGTACGGTTTATGCTGCTGGTGCTGCTGCTGGTGTTTGTAACCTCCGCACCAGATTTTCCAAAGCCATTACTCGAGCACGTAGTTCGTTAACTTCTTATATTATGTCAAGATGATTAACGATTGAAACGAGCGGGTGAGTAAGATTCAAATATAGGATAATATATAATCGTGACGAGATACTCTAGAAATGAGAGGGTAAATGGTTTCTCGAACAGATTCACCGGTAAGTGCTTTCAGGTTCATCGCCAAGAGGGCAATTTGAGAAGGATCTTTGATGTGAAATGATTTTCGGATATCGGATGATATTATAACTATATAGAATATCTATATGTATTTCATAGACTACAGAGGTATTTACGGCATATATCAGGAAAGTCTACATATATGCTAAGATATGAATCTTGTCTATACACTATCGATGCACTAAATGCAGTAAGACGTGTCTAGACTTATGAATGATAAGCAGGAAATTTCCTAAGGATGATAAGTAGATGATTTCCGACTAGGTATGATAAGCAAAACTTTTGACATGTAGACACGGCCAAAGTCCAGACTCACTAATGTATCCTAACAACTACTAGTTAGACACACTAATGCAAGGCCTGGTTCGCTAAGACCACCGCTCTGATACCACCTGTGAGGACCCGTCCTTATCCATCCGGACAAAGTCTTCAACATTTGGTTCCTTTGCGATGATCGACTCCAAGTATTGTCCTTAACATGAGTAAATGCACAGCGGAAGACTTAATTAGTACCTGAGAATAACATGCTTTAAAACGTCAACATAAAGTTGGTGAGATATATAGGTTTGTTGCTAGCAGCGTTATAACTATGGACCACAAGATTTCATGTGTAAACATTTTAATAAAAAAAAATTCTAAGTGGTTGAGCACTTGGTAACCATACTTAACATTTAATCACGTTGCATATTCCCTTTATTATGAAATCTTACTACACCGTACCAAGTGTAGTCACAAAACGAAGTACTGTGCAACCGTTGAATACTGGTCGTCCAGTCCGGTTGGGGTTGTCAGGCCCGATAGATCTATCAACAGGATTCGCGTTTACAATACCGCTGTAAATATTAGTTACCAAGCTACAGGGAAGTATGCCAGTGGTACAACTCAACGTAGAATATATTTTTCAGTTACTTGTGTCCATAACGTAAAACATAAAATACATGTATTCTCATCCCGAAATATTTAGAGTTTAAAAGTGGGACTATATACTCACCATATTGTATTTTGTAGTAAAAATACATATAACATCATTGACTACGTGCAGGGTTGGCCTCGGATTCACGAACCTATATCATTTGTATATATATTAACACATATAATCGTAACCAGACAAATTTTCATATACTATTAGTGATATAATTATTATATTATTAATTTACATGTTTCATTAATTATTTAACTATATTTATTTTATATATATTTTAAATACATACTTAAAAATATCAATATAGATGTTATATGTATAAAATATATTTTTGTATAAATATCTTTCGTTAAGATGATAATTATAATATTATTAAAATAATGTTAATAATTATAATAATAATTAGATTTATTAGTTATAATAATAATAACAAAAATGTTAAGATAGTAATAATAATAATAATAATAATAATAATAATAATAATAATAATAATAATAATAATAATAATAATAATAATAATAATAATAATAATAATAATAATAGGTAGTAGTGATAGTAAAAAAATACTGAAAAAAATCTTGATATTGATAATATTATTAATAATCAAAATTGAATGTAATAATAATACTTTTATTAATAATAAACATAATAAGATAAATGATAATATTAATAATATTTTAATTACCTTAATAGACTTAAAAAAAATATAATGCCCAAGCCGGGACTCGATCCCCAGACCTCCCGTTTACACAACACATTCTGAACCAATGGGCTACTGCCTTATTTCTGTTTTATTCTCACAACCCTTTTATATTAAACACGATTATTCTGTTTTCTTTCTTCTCCTTCCCAATCCAGCAATCGATCAATAGAGACCACTCCTAATTAATCTTATGTTGCTTAATTAATTTAAGAAGTAAATTTGATACATAATCGATTATAGAATATTCAAATTAATTTAAAACCAAAAGATTAAAAAAAAAAAAACGCTGTGCAGGAAACCTGCTGTTGAACCTCGACAGTTAAAAAAAAAAAATTTTGGATTTCGATATTGAGAAAGTTTTAGGAAAATGTTACAACACGAATTACGTTCAAAATCATTCCTAGAATCTATCTCAATCCTCGAGTTCGCTTGAATCAAAACACAAAATTCGAATTTAATTGAAGAACTTTGTTTGACTTTTAGAAATTTAAACTTTGACCTAACAATTCGAGTTCAATAATAAAAATTTGATCTTGAAACTTTTCAGATAGCTTAAATACATGATTTAATACTAAACTGCATTTTTAGATTTTTAATTTTTACTTGAAATCAAACTTTTGATAAAAAGAACCCATAACAGAGGTGTCGTGCAAGAACCAAAAAAAAATTGGTTTAATTTAATAAATATAAATTGTTAATATTAGTTACAATGGATGAAAGAGGGAATGATTATCAAATAGCAGTAAACTACACGTTCCTTTTATAATGATATTGATCGATTTTTATCACCAATTAAGTCGACAGGGATTTGACAGAAATAAATAAAAATTTCGTATGAAATCGATGTGTAACTAATCCTTGGATTATTCTTCTGGCTTTAATCGTGATTTGTACTAGTTTATAGACAAAAACAAATCATCAACAGTAGTGAAAACGATTTGCAGCAGAACACTAGCAGAATACATATTTATTTCAAGTTTATAAAATATTTTAGGTATATAACAGTATTTATTTATATTAAGTAATTTGTTGATATCAATTTATTAATAAAAGATCCTAAATTTCTATGTATTTGACACTTGATATTGACCCTAAACCAACTACAGACATAAACAAAAATATACAGCTGGAAAGTGATGAATAAGTGATGTAATATAGAATGTGTTTTCTTTATATGAGTTTCGTATATATATAATTAAAAATAATAATTAGTATTACTAATTTATAAATATAATACAATTACTGTTAATATTGTTACTAGATAAAAAAAATTACTAATAATAATAATATTTAAAATAATAATAATGTTATTAATAATATCAAACTATTATTCTAATCATTATTTTACATTTTTAACTTCAATTGATTAAGCATACACTATTAATTTAATATATTATTTGTACACTTATATTTATTTTTAATTATATATTTATACATAAATATTTTTACATATTTATTTACACATAGTTGTTCGTGAATCGTCGGGGATGGTCACAGGGTATTTGATTATGGATTTCAGAACTTTCGAGACTCAACAATACAGGTTTTGCTTATCGTGTCGGAAACATATAAAGATCAAGGTTTAAATTTGGTCGGAAATTTCCGGGTCGTGACAGCAATACTTGTCATAATAAGTCATGCCCTCTAGATCTTCCTCATCCGGTTGGTCGGGAATAGGGTCCTCCAACACATACGCTTTATCCTCAAGTTTGAGGACAATTCTAAGATTACGGAACCAATCCATAAAGTTCGTATGGTTGAGTTTGTCTTTCTCGAGGAGAGACCTTAATGATAGGTTGTTTAGGTTAAGTGGTGCATTTTGCATGTTGTTGTTATTTGCGGCCATCTACAAAATTAACAAAGTTCATTTAAGTATCGATTTTAAATTTAATAAATAATACCCTTTTATATATAATTGTTTTATTAAATATTAGAATCCAACGGTAAATCAAATTTCGGTTAGGTGACCTTTATCCCGTTATTTGATTTAGCTTGGTAGTCATTTATATGACAATTGCAATCCTTTTGCAACTTCTAAATTATGGGATCATGCAATCCTTTTGCATGGCATATTTATCCCATCAACGTCTATTTGTTCCTCATGCTTCGGTGACCCTAAGTTCATGATTCCCAAATCAAGTCGTCCTACTTGTGTAAACATGTAAAATTAACATACAAGTGGTTAGGTGACCTTTATCCCACAAGCATGCGAATTTTACCTTAACCATATTAGTTAGCTCATAACGGTTAGGTGACCTTTATCCCATTATGAGTTCCCTACTATGTTTAAGTGTCCCACAAAAGGATGGCGTTAAACTTGTTTACCTTGTCGATTAAGGGATTTTAAGTTTTCGTTAATTCTAGTTTAAGAAAACATTTATGCCATACACCAACATGCATTTAGTGTATGGTTCATTTGAAATCCATTTTCAAGTCTTGTAATTTGCCAATTACTTGATATAAACCATTTTATATATATGTGATCCTTTTCTTGTTCTTAATAACCATTTATTAAGGTCTTTAGTTGCTTTTAATTTAACCAATTAAATTGTCGTCTTGCATGTTATTAATACGTCTAATTTAACCAATTAAATTGTCGTTTTGCTTGTTGTTATCTTGTGATTAATTGTATCAACCAAACATACAATACAATAAACAAACAAACAACCACACATGCAAAACAAGTATGTTCACAATCTAGCCATTTTGGTGGACATTTGTTTAGCCGAAAACAAATGTCACCGGGTTAAGGGGTAATAATGCAAAGTAGGAGATTTCAAATCTCCCACTTAACCTTGCATCCATATGTTCCTTGTGTTCTTCAAGTCTTCATCATCTTGTATCTTCATTTTACAAAATATGTATCCTAATACATTTTTATCTAGAAAATGAAAATACAACCTATTCTATTTTACATACCAAATGTAAAACAAATTACATAGCCAAAATAAATATTACATTCAATTGAATGAATTAATATTACATACCAAATGAATATTACAAATTAACTAAACATACAACCATAACATGCATTCAACACAAGGTCAAGGCTATGATTGTGAACATGAACATGCAACCAAATATGACCAAATGAAAGAACCCAAAACCCACTTTTGGAACCTAAACAATTCGGCCTAACACATAAACCCACCCAAACCCATTGATTTTTGCAATCTACATTCATGCATGTTCATAGATTGCAAATATAGTGGGTTTAAAAAATCATCACGAAGCATATTTCAACAACTTCGGCTCTAGATACCATTGTTGAGATTTAACAAGTTTCATAATACATAAATCCTTTTATGTGTCAAATTAAAGCGGAAGCATGTTGTAATTACCGTTTAAACTTGTTAATCTTTAACCAATTAAAGTTGAATCCCAATAAGGATCAAGTTGTGAAGTATGCTTACAATAAAAGGGTGTTTAGAGAGGATATACCTTCTCCAAGTTAGGAGGTTAAAATGATGATGAAGATGATGAACAAGAGTGTAAAACCCTAAACCTTTGAAGCACCAACACCACCCTTTAAATTAGTTAAGATTTAGACACTTAACTAACTAATTAACCAAGCTCAAAACCCCTTTGATTGCACTTGAAAAACTGGACAGCAGTAGCTAGAATGATGATGAGAATGCAAGCTTCAAAACCATGAAACCTCAAGAGATAATACCCCAAACTTTGCACCAACACCCTAGCTTTTAGTTAGGATTTATTTGACACTTAATTAGAACTTGCAAAATCAATTGAAGAGGCCCTTTCCTCCCTCTTTTGGTCACGGCAAAAGGCAGCAGCAGCAAACTGTTTTGCAGGTTTTTTTTTATGTGTATATGTGTGTTTTTCTCCAAGTATTTCTTAAGTCAAGCCTTGGTAAACACCTTAAGCATGTGCCTTAGTAGTTGTGCTTTCTTAAAATGATAAAACAAGGCATGGGTGTCTCCTAGGAGACTCCAAAATTCTGCACACTTTCAATTATATAATAATGTTTATATTTTATAAAAACTTGTTATAAAATATTTGTAATTTATATAAAACTTATTATATAAAGTATGCATTTGTTAAGTCACTTATTTTATAAACCAATTTTATAAAATATAACACAACATAATTATTTAAACCTATAAATAATTAAATCCACATCATATATAAATTATCCAAATAATTTATCTCAATTGATTATAATTTAGAAAACTGATTTTCTAAAGTTCAAGTGTCGCGTATTTATTTAACGATCCAATCGTTAGGATTAAATACATATAAGGTGTCGGTAAGTTTGTTATTGGGTATGACCCGACTTGGATCAAAACATATTAGCCACATTAATTTAATATGTCTCTCGGGCATACGAAATACCTTCACTATATAGTTTTAAAATGTGATAAATCAATAGTAGGCTTAAAGGTCTACTGACAGTTTCTACGGAGCGGATATATCGTGGTCCGTTGTTAATTTAGTGGCGGATAAAAGTGATTCGGAAAAATCCCAAATTTTTAAATTAACTATATTTATTTATTTTGGTCATTATGGTATGAAATTCGATCTTTAATTTGTTAAATAAAAATTACATCAACTGTCCCTCTCATTTATGGGTAAAATATAAAAAAGTGTTAAAATTTAATAACTAGGTCTTAAATACATTTTTAGTAAGCCTAAAATTTATAGAACTCATTTTAGGATCACCGTTTATTTTAAAATTATATAAGTTTGAATTTAACTTGCTTAATATCGATCGACTGACAAACGAGTGCTATTATCGTTTACTAAATAAATTCGAAACCATATAAATATACATTCAATATACCTTACATATTTATATATAGATTTATTTTAATATCATATATTATTTTATTTACATAATTAATTAACTCATATAATATTTTAATTTATAATAATTAATATATATATATATATATATATATATATATATATATATATATATATATATATATATATATATATATATATATATATATATATATATATATATATATTTATATTTATATCTTTATTTGCACACAATGGTTCGTGAATCGTCGGGAATAGTCAAAGGGTAATTGATTACATGAAAGTAGTTCAAAAATTTTGAGATTCAACTTTACAGACTTTTCTTATCGTGTCGGAAATATATAAAGATTAAGTTTAAATTTAGTCGAAAATTCCTGGGTCGTCATAGTAGTGACCCGAACTTTTCCATGTTTATATATTAAATGAAAACTATATTTGCATGATTAAATGTTTCCAACATGTTAAGCAATCAAACTTTTTAAGACTTGATTATTTGAAATGAGTTTCATGTAGATATTTGACCACCCAAGTTGACCGGCGATTCACGAACGTTAAAACTTGTAAAAATTATATGATATATATATATATGGATATATATATATATATATATATATATATATATATATATATATATATATATATATATATATATATATATAGTTAACATCATATTATGATAAGAAAGTATCTCACAAGGTATATTAACAATGAGTTATATACATAAAATGATACTATTGAATTAACGAAACTCGAAACGATATATATAACGATTATCATTATAACAACGTCTTACTAAATACATAAGTATTATATTAAGATATTAATACACTATGTTTAACATCATGAAATGATAATTACATATATCATTAAGCATATTAACAATGAACTACATGAGTAAGATGAGACTACTAACTTAAGGATTTCGAAACAATACATATATGTAACGATTATCGTTGTAATAGTATTTTAACATATATATATATATATATATATATATATATATATATATATATATGATGTTAAGATATATTCATACACCATGTTATCATGTTAACATAACAATTTAACATCTCATTTAAGTATAATAACAATGAATTAATTACATTTAACAAGATCGTTAACTTAAAGGTTTCAAAACAACACTTACATGTAACGACTAACTATGACTTAACGACTCATTTAAAATGTATATACATGTAGTGTATTTAGATATATTAGTACACTTTTGAAAGACTACAAGACACATATCAAAGTACTTCTACTTAACAAAAATGCTTACAATTACACCTCATACATTTTCATCAACAATTCTACTCATATGCAACCGTATTCGTACTCGTACAATACCTCGCTCCTAGATGTACACACTATTGGTATATACACATAAAAATCTGCTCCTTAGTAGCCTTAAATGATTAAGGAACATGTGGAACCAACCATTTGTCAACTAGCATGAATTATTTAGCAAGAAAACAAACTTGAGAATCTTTTCTTTCTTTATAATGAGTAAAAACGTTTTTATGATTTCACCTCATTTTTCCATTCCATTTTCTCATACTTACACTCCAAATTCTCTCTCAAAATACTCCTAACATCATACTTGATCATCTCCAAGAATTTTCACCATCTTTTATCTTCAATTACAATCTTTAATCATCATAAAAACAACCATTCAAGAACACTTCAATAAATCTTTCAAACTTGCTAGATTACTTCCAAGCTTTCAAATCCGTTCCAAGTAATCATTCAAGATCAAGAAACTTTTGTTAATCTCAGTAGGTTTTCATTCTAAATCAAAGGTAAGAATCATATTCAAGCTTTGGTTCAATTTCTATAAACATAACTATCCTAATTCAAGTAGTAATCTTACTTGAACTTGTTTTCGTGTCATGATTCTACTTCAAGAACTTCCAAGCCATCGAAGATCATTTGAAGCTCAAGTTTATTTTTCATCATTTCCAGTAGGTTTACCTACTACACTTGAGATAGTAATGATGTTCATAACATCATTCGATTCATATATATATAACTATCATATTCGAAGATTTAAACTTGTAATCACTAGAACATAGTTTAGTTAATTCTAACCTTGTTCGCAAACAAAGTTAATCCTTCTAACTTAACTTTTAAAAACAACTAAACACATGTTCTATATCTATATGATATGCTAACTTAATGATTTAAAACCTGGAAACACGAAAAACACCGTAAAACCGGACATACGCCGTTGTAGTAACACCGCGGGCTGTTTTGGGTTTGATAATTAAAATCTATGATAAACTTTGATTTAAAAGTTGTTCTTCTGGGAAAATGATTTTTCTTATAAACATGAAACTATATCCAAAAATCATGGTTAAACTCAAAGTGGAAGTATGTTGTTTCAAAATGGTCATCAAGATGTCGTTATTTCGACGGAAATGACTACCTCTTAAAAGAATGACTTATAACCTGTATTTTTGACTATAAACTTATATTTTTTCTGTTTTGTTTCATAAATTTCAGTTCATTATGAAACCATAGCAACTTGAATCACTCAAAACTGATTTGAAACGAAGAAATGACGGGTAAAACAAAATTGGATAAATTTGCTAGTTTTAGCTACAAAAATTTTGTAACAAATCTAGACTAAACATATCCTAACTAATTTATATTATACATATTATGTAATATTGGGATACCATAGACACGTATACAATGTTTTGACATATCATATCGACCCATCTATATATATATATATATATATATATATATATATATATATATATATATATATATATATATATATATATATATATATATATATATATATATATATATATATATATATATTCGGAACAACCATAGACACTCTATATACAGTAATGCTTGAGTTAGCTATACAGGGTTGAGGTTGATTCCAAAATAATATATATACTTTGAGTTGTGATCTAGCCGGAGACTTGTATACACTGGGTCGTGGATTGATTCAAGATATTATATATTGGTTTATTTCTGTACATCTAACTGTAGACAACTAGTTGTAGGTTACTAACGAGGACTGCTAACTTAACGAACTTAAATCATAAAAATGTAATAAAAAATGTTGTGAATATATTTCAATCATACTTTGATACATATGTAGATATTTGTTATAGGTTCGTGAATCGACCAGTGGCCAAGTCTTTTCCAACGAAGGAAAAATCTGTGAAAGTGAGTTATAGTCCCACTTTTAAAAATCTATTATTTTTGGGATGAGAATACATGCAGTTTTATAAAATAGACACAAGTAATCGAAAATACTTTCTATGTTGGATTATTGAACCGAATATGCCCCTTTTTAGCTTGGTAGCCTAAGAATTAGGGAAATGGCCCCTAATTGACGCGAATCCTAAAGATAGATCTATTTGGCCCAACAAGCCTCATCCGAGTTACGGATGCTTTAGTACTTCGATTTATTATATCCGATGAGAGTCCCAGAATGATGGGGATATTCTATATGCATCTTGTTAAGGTCGGTTACCAGGTGTTCAACATATGAATGAATTTTATCTCTATGCAGTTTGCGAAATGCCTGATATGAGATGTATATTTATGGAAAAAAATGAAATCTTGTGGTCTATTGTTACAATTTGATAAATATATAGGTTAAACCTATAACTCACCAACATTTTTGTTGACGTTTTAAGCATGTTTATTCTCAGGTGATTATTAACAGCTTTCGATATTGCATGCTAATGTATGGACAAGAGTTGGAGTCAGCATGCTTGTATAATATTGTTTAAAAACTGCATTCGAAGACTTAAGGTGATGTGTAATATTATTGTAAACCATTATGTAATAGTCGTGTGAAAACACTATATATTAGATTATCATTATTTGATAATCGTCGTAATATTTTTATACCTTTATTGATAAAATAAAGGTTATGGTTTGTTTTAAAATCGAATGCAGTCTTTGAAAAACGTCTCATATAGAGGTCAAAACCTCGCAACGAAATCAATTAATATGGAACGTTTATAATCGATATGGATGGGACATTTCAGTTGGTATCAGAGCGTTGGTCTTAGAGAACCAGAAATTTGCATTAGTGTGTCTTATCGAGTTCGTTAGGATGCATTAGTGAGTCTGGACTTCGACCGTGTTTACTTGAAAAACGATTGCTTAACATTTTTTTGTTGGAAACTATATATTGTTAACATGTAAATATTATGTGATATATTAACCTCTTAACGTGTTTGATATTGTGTGATAGATGTCTACCTCGAGTACAAATCCCATCGACTCACCTAATAATAATGAAGAGTCGAATATATATTGGAAAGATTCACAAATTCCCGAAGAGGAACCGGAAGAGGAGGAACCGGAAGAAGAGAAACCGAAAGAGGAAGAACCGGAAGAAGAGGAACCAGAAGAAGAGATCCTGGAGGGAGAAATATTAGGAACCACAGAAAAATAGATAATTAAAAGAAAATCCTCAACCAATGAACCAAAATTAATAATGGTCAATGGTGTTTCCGCCGAGGAAGCAAAATATTGGGAAGATTACCAATTTTGCGATGAATCGGATCCCGATGAGGATTCTGATGATGTTATAGAAATTACCCCGACACAAATTGAAAAAGAAAAAGAAAACAATAAGGGAAAAGGCATAAAAATAGAAAAACCCGAGTTCAACCCCGATGACCACTATGTTAACATGAAATATCCCGATGGAAAATACCGTTAACACCCGTATTTCTTAAGTTTTAGCTATAACCTGGGAACATCTAAGCCACCGGGTCCTTCTAGACCATTTGTGAAAAGAACGGCTCGTATTACGGGAGCACCATATATCCGTAGGAAATTAGCGAAACGAACCAAGTCCGAAGAGGAAGAAACAAGTGAGTCGGAATGAAGAGGAGTAACCATGATGTGTAATATATATATATATATATATATATATATATATATATATATATATATATATATATATATATATATATATATATATATATATATATATATTGAAGTGTGCTTGTACTTTTATGTTATATGTAAAATTTACTTGTATTATTTGTTAAGTATCTTTTATAAATCTAACCCTCGTCTATTTTTACAGTATAAAAACACAAAATGGATGTTAAGGATAGACAACCAAAAATTTTAGAAGACCTACCCGGGGATATGATTGATGAAATCTTGTCTAGAGTCGGTCACAATTCGCCGGCACAATTGTTTACGGCAAAATTAGTTTGTAGAACATTTGAAGAACGTTCCAGGCATGCCTTAGTTTATAAAATGCTTTCTTTTGAAAGATGGGGCATATCACATTGGGGAGACCTTAAGTTACGCTGTGTTTTCTTTAAAGCGTTAAATGCGGGGAACCCAAGTGCAATTTTACGCTACGGGTTAAGAACCTATTTTGACTCAACATATCCCGACATAGGACTTCGTGCTTTAAAAAGAGCTGTTAACATGCAACATAAAGAAGTATGTTATGCTTACAGGTTAGTGATGTTCGCTTCTCACCAAAGTGAGAAAAAAAACATTAGATTACAACTTTTAAATAAAACCTTCTCACAAGTGACGGATTCGGTAGTTGGGGTGAGAAACAAGGTTTTTAGATTGTTACGGGGCTGTTGGGCATTACAAAACCCTCGTCCTTTTGACGACGTTACAACATGCTGCCTAGCTAACGGTCACAATGGTTATCTGCCACATAACCAAGGATGGGAAATAATATTAGTACAACCAGAATGCATGACTTGTTTTTGGACTTATGAATTACGTGTCTTTATTGCCTTTGTTGAACGACTTACGTATTAACTAGGATTGTCTTCGAAACTACTTTGTATCAAAGTTATTGTGTGCTATATTTCATGCTATATGTAAAATAGCGGTATTGTTAGTTTGTAAAATATTGTATAAAAGTTTGAACGTGAAATATTATTCTAATAAGTTTTTCATATAGAATTGTAGTAGTTGAATTGTATGTTAGCTACTAAGTATGAACTTAACGGGTAGGTATTACCCGAATTAAACTTATAAAACGCTAATATGAAGAAAAAGCTTTTATAAATGAGTTCATATTATGCTACGGAATACTATTGACTACTCTTAATATTCTATATGATTAACTTAATTCTTTTGGCTATTTTTGAAGAAAATGGCACCGACTACTCCTCAGAACTTGAAGATGAGTGAGGAAGACTTTCGTGCTTTCCTTGCAGCAAATATAGCCGCAGTACAGGCTGTAATACAAAACAACAACAATAACTCAGGGTCTAGCAGTGGAGTTAACTCCACAGGAAACCGTGTAGGATGCTCCTACAAGGCTTTCACTGCCTGTAAACCTCTGGAATTCGATGGAACTGAAGAACCAGTCGGATTGAAATGATGGACCGAGAAGGTCGAATCTGTGTTTTCTATAAGAAAATGTGCTGAAGAATATAAGGTAAAGTACGCCATGCATACCTTCACATGTACTGCGTTAACATGGTGGAACACATATCTCGAACAAGTGGGACAAGATGTTGCTTACGTACTACCGTGGTCAGCATTCAAACACTTGATGAACGAGCAGTACCGTCCCAAAAACGAAGTCAATAAGCTCAAGATAGACTTAGAGAATTATGAATGAAGGGATTCAATATCACCACATACGAACGACTATTCACCGAGCCGTGTTTATTGTGCCCAAGAGTGTTCGAAGATGAAGAAGAGCAGATCGATGCGTTTGTAAAGGGGTTACCAGAGAGAATTCAGGAGGATGTGAGTGCAAGCGCAGCCACTTCAATGCAAAAGGCAAGCCGAATGGCTCACAAACTTATAAACCAGATTGAGGGAAGGATTAAAGAGCAGGCGGCCGAGGAGGCCAAAATGAAACAAATCAAGAGAAAGTGGGAAGAAAATAGTGACAAGGGTCACCAACACAACAACAGTAACTATCGCGTCAACAATCAACACAACAATCACAACTACAATCGCACCATTTTTCGAAACAATAAACGCAACAAAAACCATCCCAACTACAACAACTACAACAATCGTCCCAACAACAATACCAACCGCAACAACAACAATCCCAACAAAAATCTCAATAACAACACTGGCAGTCAAAACCAGAAAATTCCGTGCCTAAGATGTGAAGAGTACCATCCAAATACTTTTTGTTCTGCATCATATATCAAATGTAATAGAAAGGGGCATGATGCAACGAAGTGCAAAATTTATGGACCAGCGGGTAAAGGAACAAGTAATGCCCACATTATTTGTTATGGATGCGGGAAGAAGGGCCGCTACAAAACTACGTGCCTAAACCAGGGAAATAATAATGGGCAAAGCCGTGGGAGAGTTTTTAACATTAATGCGGAAGAAGCGCAGGAAGACCCGGAGCTTGTTACGGGTACGTTTCTTATCGATGAAAAACCTGCTTATGTTTTATTTGATTCGGGTGCAGATAGAAGCTATATGAGTATAGATTTTTGTGCTAAATTAAGTGGTCCATTGATGCCTATGAATAATAAATTTTTACTCGAATTAGCAAACGGTAAATTAATTTCGGCAGATAAAATATGTCGGAATCGAGAAATTAAACTGGTTAGCGAAATGTTTAAGATTGATTTGATACCAGTAGAGTTAGGGAGTTTTGATGTGATAATTGGCATGGACTGGTTGAAAAAGGAGAGAGCAGAGATCGTATGTTACAAAAATGCAATTCGCATTGTACGAGAAGAAGGAAAACCCTTAATGGTGTACGGAGAAAAGAGCAACGCGAAGCCAAATCTTATTAGTAATTTGAAGGCGCAAAAGCTAATAAGAAAAGGTTGCTATGCTGTGCTAGCACATGTCGAGAAAGTACAAACTGAAGAAAAGAACATCAATGATGTTCCCGTCGCAAAAGAATTTTCCGATGTATTTTCGAAAGAATTACCGGGACTACCTCCACACCGATCCGTTGAATTTTAAATAGATCTTGTACTAGGAGCTGCACCAATAGTTCGTGCTCCATACAGACTCGCACCCAGTGAAATGAAGGAACTCCAAAGCCAACTACAAGAACTATTAGAGCGTGGTTTCATACGACCAAGTACATCACCATGGGGAGATCCTGTTTTGTTTGTCAAAAAGAAGGATGGTACATTCAGGTTGTGTATCGACTACCGAGAGTTGAACAAACTTACCATCAAGAACCGTTACCCATTACCGAGAATCGACGACTTATTTGATCAACTACAAGGCTCGTCAGTTTATTCAAAGATTGATTTACGTTCTGGGTATCATCAAATGCGGGTGAAGGAGGATGATATTCCGAAGACTGCTTTTAGAACACGTTACGGTCATTACGAGTTTATGGTTATGCCGTTTGGATTGACTAACACACCATCTGTGTTCATGGACCTCATGAACTGAGTGTGTGGACCATACCTTGACAAGTTTGTCATTGTTTTCATCGATGACATACTCATTTACTCAAAGAATGATCAAGAGCACGAAGAACATTTGAGAAAAGTGCTAGAGTTGCTGAGGAAAAAAAAACTGTACGCTAAGTTTTCAAAGTGTGCATTTTGGTTGGAAGAAGTTCAATTTCTCGGTCACATAGTAAACAAAGAGGGTATTCAGGTGGATTCGGCAAAGATTGAAACCATTGAAAAATGGGAAACCCTGAAAACTCCGAAGCATATACGCCAATTTTTAGGACTGGCTGGTTACTACAGAAGGTTCATCCAAGATTTTTCCAAAATAGCAAAACCCTTGACTGCATTAATGCATAAAGGGAAGAAATTTGAATGGAAAGATGAACAGGAGAAAGCGTTTCAATTGTTGAAGAAAAAGTTAACTAGGGCACCTATATTGTCATTGCCTGAAGAGAATGATGATTTTGTGATATATTATGACACCTCAAAGCAAGGTATCGGTTGCATATTAATGCAACGAACGAAGGTAATTGCTTATGCGTCCAGACAATTGAAGATTCATGAGCAAAATTATACGACTCACGATTTGGAATTGGGCGCTGTTGTTTTTGCATTAAAGACTTGGAGGCACTACTTATATGGGGTCAAAAGTATTATATATACCGACCACAAAAGTCTCCAACATATATTTAATCAGAAAAAACTGAACA
Source organism: Rutidosis leptorrhynchoides (assembly GCF_046630445.1). NCBI lineage: Eukaryota > Viridiplantae > Streptophyta > Magnoliopsida > Asterales > Asteraceae > Rutidosis > Rutidosis leptorrhynchoides. Next base: position 221,764,166 of record NC_092338.1, on the reverse strand, counting down.
CGAGGCAGCGTAGGTGGATTGAATTGTTAAATGATTACGATTTTGAGATTCGTTACCACCCGGGAAAGGCGAATGTGGTAGCCGACGCTTTGAGTAGAAAAGACAGAGAACCTATGCGGGTAAAAGCTATGAATATAATTATTCGTACTAACCTTACTACTCAAATAAAGGAGGCGCAACAGGGAGTTTTAAAAGAGGGAATTTTGAAGAATAAAATACCCAAAGGATCGGAATATGGCTGAAAGAATTTGGGTACCAAAATTTGGAGATGTGAGAGAAATGATACTTAAGGAAGCACATAAAACCAAATATTCGATACATCCCGGAGTGGGAAAGATGTACAAAGATCTCAAGAAACACTTTTGGTAGCCGGGTATGAAAGCCGATATTGCTAAATACGTAGGAGAATGTTTGACGTGTTCTAAGGTCAAAGCTGAACATCAGAAACCATCAGGTCTACTTCAACAACCTGAAATCCCAGAATGGAAATGGGAAAACATTACCATGGATTTCATTCCTCAATTGCCAAGGACTACAAGTGGTTATGATACAATTTGGGTAATAGTCGATCGTCTCACCAAGTCAGCACACTTTCTGCCAATGAGAGAAGATGATAAAATAGAGAAGTTAGCACGATTATAATTGACATAACTTGTCTCCAGATATGGAATACCAATCTCTATTATCTCTGATAAGGATGGCAGATTTGTTTCAAGATTCTGGCAGACGTTGCAACAAGCATTGGGAACTCGTCTAGACATGAATACTGCCTATCATTCACAAACTGATGGGCAAAGTGAGAGGACTATACAAAATCTTGAAGACATGCTACGAGCATGTGTTATTGACTTTGGAAACAGCTGGGATCCACATCTATCATTAGCAGAATTTTCCTACAACAACAGTTATCATTTGAGTATTGAGATGGCACCATTCGAGGCACTTTATGGTAGAAAGTGCAGGTCTCCAATTTGTTGGAGTGAAGTTGGGGATAGACAGATTACGGGTCCAGAAATTATTCAAGAAACCACAGAGAAGATCATTCAAATTCAACAACGGTTAAAAATTGCCCAAAGTCGACAAAAGAACTACGCGGACATTAAAAGAAAAGATATAGAATTTGAAATTGGAGAGATGGTCATGCTTAAGGTTTCACCTTGGAAAGGTGTTGTTCGATTTGGTAAATGGGGGAAACTAAATCCAAGATACATCGGGCCATTCAAGATTATAGATCGTGTCGGACCAGTAGCTTACCGACTTGAGTTACCTCAACAACTCGCGGCTGTACATAACACTTTCCACGTCTCGAATTTGAAGAAATGTTTTGCTAAAGAAGATCTCACTATTCTGCTAGACGAAATCCAAATCAATGAAAAACTTCAATTCATCGAAGAACCTGTCGAAATAATGGATCATGAGGTTAAAAGGCTTAAGCAAAACAAGATACCAATTGTTAAGGTTCGAAGGAATGCTCATAGAGGACCCGAGTTTGCCTAGGAACGTGAATACTAGATAAAGAAGGAATACCCGCACTTATTTCCAGAAGATGCGTCAACACCTTCAAACGCATAAAATTTTGGGACGAAATTTATTTAACGGGTAGGTACTGTAGTGACCCGAACTTTTCCATGTTTATATATTAAATGAAAACTATATTTTCATGATTAAATGTTTCAAACATGTTAAGCAATCAAACTTGTTAAGACTTGATTATTTGAAATGAGTTTCATGTAGATAATTGACCACCCAAGTTGACCGGCGATTCACGAGCGTTAAAACTTGTAAAAATTATATATATAGTTAACATGATATTATGATAAGAAAGTATCTCACTAGGTATATTAACAATGAGTTATATACATAAGATGAAATTATTGAATTAAGGAAACTCGAAACGATATATATAACGATTATCGTTATAACAACGTCTTACTAAATACATATGTATCATATTAAGATATTAATACACTATGTTTAACATCATGAAATGATAATTACATATATAATTAAGTGTATTAACAATGAACTACACGAGTAAGATGAGATTTCTAACTTAAGGATTTCGAAACAATACATATATGTAACGATTATCGTTGTAATAGTATTTTAACATATATATATATATATATATATATATATATATATATATATATATATATATATATGATGTTAAGATATATTTATACACCATGTTATCATGTTAACATAACAATTTAACATCTCATTTAAGTATAATAACAATGAATTAATTACATTTAACAAGATCGTTAACTTAAAGGTTTCAAAACAACACTTACATGTAACGACTAACGATGACTTAACGACTCAGTTAAAATGTATATACATGTAGTGTATTTAGATGTATTAGTACACTTTTGAAAGACTACAAGACACATATCAAAGTACTTCTACTTAACAAAAATAAAATGCTTACAATTACATCCTCATACATTTTCATCAACAATTCTACTCATATGCAACCGTATTCGTACTCGTACAATACCCAGCTCTTAGATGTACACACTATTGGTATATACACATAAAAATCTGCTCTTTAGAAGCCTTAAATGATTAAGGAACATGTGGAACCAACCATTTGTCAACTAGCATGAATTATTTACCAAGAAAACAAACTTAAGAATCTTCTCTTTCTTTATAATGAGTAAAAACGTTTTTATGATTTCACCTCATTTTTCCATTCCATTTTCTCATACTTACACTCCAAATTCTCTCTTAAAATACTCCTAACATCATACTTGATGATCTCCAAGCATATTCACCATCTTTTATCTTCAATTACAAGCTTTAATCATCATAAAAACAACCAGAACACTTCAATAAATCTTTCAAACTTGCTAGATTACTTCCAAGCTTTCAAATCCATTCCAAGTAATCATCCAAGATCAAGAAACTTTTGTTAATATCAGTAGGTTTTCATTCTAAATCAAAGGTAAGAATCATATTCAAGCTTTGGTTCAATTTCTATAAACATAACTATCCTAATTCAAGTAGTAATCTTACTTGAACTTGTTTTCGTGTCATGATTCTACTTCAAGAACTTCCAAGCCATCCAAGATCCTTTGAAGCTCAAGTTTATTTTTCATCATTTCCAGTAGGTTTACCTACTACACTTGAGGTAGTAATTATGTTCATAACATCATTTGATTCATATATATATAACTATCATATTCGAAGATTTAAACTTGTAATCACTAGAACATAGTTTAGTTAACTCTAAACTTGTTCACAAACAATGTTAATCCTTCTAACCTAACTTTTAAATTCAACTAAACACATGTTCTATATCTATATGATATGCTAACTTAATGATTTAAAACCTGGAAACATGAAAAACACTGTAAAACCGGACATACGCCGTTGTAGTAACACCGCGGGCTGTTTTGGGTTTGATAATTAAAAACTATGAAAAACTTTGATTTAAAAGTTTTTCTTCTGGGAAAATGATTTTTCTTATGAACATGAAACTATCCAAAAATCATGGTTAAACTCAAAGTGGAAGTATGTTTTTTTCAAAATGGTCATCAAGATGTCGTTCTTTCGACGGAAATGACTACCTCTTTAAAGAATGACTTGTAACCTGTATTTTTGACTATAAACTTATATTTTTCTGTTTACTTTCATAAATTTCAGTTCATTATGAAACCATAGCAACTTGAATCACTCAAAACGGATTTGAAACGAAGAAATAACGGGTAAAATAAAATTGGATAAATTTGCTAGTTTTAGCTACGAAAATTTTGTAACAAATCTTGACTAAACATATCCTAACTAATTAATATTATATTATGTAATATTGGATACCATAGACACGTATACAATGTTTTGGCATATCATATCGACCCATCTATATATATATTTCGGAACAACCATAGACACTCTTTATGCAGTAATGCTTGAGTTAGCTATACAGGGTTGAGGTTGAATCCAAAATAATATATATACTTTGAGTTGTGATCTAGCCTTAGACTTGTATACACTAGGTCGTGGATTGATTCGAGATAATATATATTGATTTATTTATGTACATCTAACGGTGGACAACTAGTTGTAGGTTACTAACGAGGACTGCTAACTTAACAAACTTAAATCATAAAAACGTAATAAAAAATGTTGTGCATATATTTCAATCATACTTCGATATATATGTACATATTTGTTATAGGTTCGTGAATCGACCAGTGGCCAAGTCTTTTCCAACAAAGGAAAAATCTGTGAAAGTGAGTTATAGTCCCACTTTTAAAAATCTATTATTTTTGGGATGAGAATACATGCAGTTTTATAAATATTTTTCAAAATAGACACAAGTAATCGAAAATACTTTCTATGTTGGATTATCGAACCGAATATGCCCCTTTTTAGCTTGGTAGCCTAAGAATTAGGGAAATGGCCCCTAATTGATGTGAATCCTAAAGATAGATCTATTTGGCCCAACAAGCCTCATCCGAGTTACGGATGCTTTAGTACTTCGATTTATCATATCCGATGAGAGTCTCGGAATGATGGGGATATTCTATATGCATCTTGTTAAGGTCGGTTACCAGATGTTTAACATATGAATGAATTTTATCTCTATGCAGTTTGCGAAATGCCTGATATGAGATGTATATTTATGGGAAAAAAATGAAATCTTGTCATCTATTGTTACAATTTGATAAATATATAGGTTAAACCTATAACTCACCTACAATTTTGTTGACGTTTTAAGCATGTTTATTCTCAGGTGATTATTAACAGCTTCCGCTATTGCATGCTAATGTATGGACAAGAGTTGGAGTCAGCATGCTTGTATAATATTGTTTAAAAACTGCATTCGAAGACTTAAGTTGATGTGTAATATTATTGTAAACCATTATGTAATAGTTGTAGTGACCCGAACTTTTCCATGTTTATATATATTAATTGAGATTGATATTTACATGATTAAATATTTCCAACATGTTAAGCAATCAAACTTGTTAAGACTTGATTAATTGAAATATGTTTCATATAGACAATTGACCACCCAAGTTGATCGGTGATTCACGAACGTTAAAACTTGTAAAAACTATATGATGACATATATATGGATATATATATATAGTTAACATGATACTATGACAAGAAAACATATCATAAAGTATATTAACAATGAACTACATATGTAAAAACAAGACTACGAACTTAATGATTTTTAAACGAGACATATATGTAACGATTATCGTTGTAAAGACATTTAATGTATATATATCATATTAAGAGATATTCATACATGATAATATCATGATAATATAATAATTTAAAATCTCATTTGATATTATAAACATTGGGTTAACAACATTTAACAAGATCGTTAACCTAAAGGTTTCAAAACAACACTTACATGTAACGACTAACGATGACTTAATGACTCAGTTAAAATGTATATACATGTAGTGTTTTAATATGTATTTATACACTTTTGAAAGACTTCAATACACTTATCAAAATACTTCTACTTAACAAAAATGCTTACAAGTACATTCTCGTTCAGTTTCATCAACAATTCTACTCGTATGCACCCGTATTCGTACTCGTACAATACACAGCTTTTAGATGTATGTACTATTGGTATATACACTCCAATGATCAGCTCTTAGCAGCCCATGTGAGTCACCTAACACATGTGGGAACCATCATTTGGCAACTAGCATGAAATATCTCATAAGATTACAAAAATATGAGTAATCATTCATGACTTATTTACATGAAAACAAAATTACATATCCTTTATATCTAATCCATACACCAACGACCAAAAACACCTACAAACACTTTCATTCTTCAATTTTCTTCATCTAATTGAACTCTCTCAAGTTCTATCTTCAAGTTCTAAGTGTTCTTCATAAATTCCAAAAGTTCTAGTTTCATAAAATCAAGAATACTTTCAAGTTTGCTAGCTCACTTCCAATCTTGTAAGGTGATCATCCAACCTCAAGAAATCTTTGTTTCTTACAGTAGGTTATCATTCTAATACAAGGTAATAATCATATTCAAACTTTGGTTCAATTTCTATAACTATAACAATCTTATTTCAAGTGATGATCTTACTTGAACTTGTTTTCGTGTCATGATTTTGCTTCAAGAACTTTGAGCCATCCAAGGATCCATTGAAGCTAGATCCATTTTTTCTCTTTTCCAGTAGGTTCATCCAAGGAACTTAAGGTAGTAATGATGTTCATAACATCATTCGATTCATACATATAAAGCTATCTTATTCGAAGGTTTAAACTTGTAATCACTAGAACATAGTTTAGTTAATTCTAAACTTGTTCGCAAACAAAAGTTAATCCTTCTAACTTGACTTTTAAAATCAACTAAACACATGTTCTATATCTATATGATATGCTAACTTAATGATTTAAAACCTGGAAACACGAAAAACACCGTAAAACCGGATTTACGCCGTCGTAGTAACACCGCGGGCTGTTTTGGGTTAGTTAATTAAAAACTATGATAAACTTTGATTTAAAAGTTGTTATTCTGAGAAAATGATTTTTATTATGAACATGAAACTATATCCAAAAATTATGGTTAAACTCAAAGTGGAAGTATGTTTTCTAAAATGGTCATCTAGACGTCGTTCTTTCGACTGAAATGACTACCTTTACAAAAACGACTTGTAACTTATTTTTCCGACTAGAAACCTATACTTTTTTTTGTTTAGATTCATAAAATAGAGTTCAATATGAAACCATAGCAATTTGATTCACTCAAAACGGATTTAAAATGAAGAAGTTATGGGTAAAACAAGATTGGATAATTTTTCTCATTTTAGCTACGTGAAAATTGGTAACAAATCTATTCCAACCATAACTTAATCAACTTGTATTATATATTATGTAATCTTGAGATACCATAGACACGTATACAATGTTTCGACCTATCATGTCGACACATCTATATATATTTCGGAACAACCATAGACACTCTATATGTGAATGTTGGAGTTAGCTATACAGGGTTGAGGTTGATTCCAAAATATATATAGTTTGAGTTGTGATCAATACCGAGATACGTATACACTGGGTCGTGGATTGATTCAAGATAATATTTATCGATTTATTTCTGTACATCTAACTGTGGACAACTAGTTGTAGGTTACTAACGAGGACAGCTGACTTAATAAACTTAAAACATCAAAATATATTAAAAGTGTTGTAAATATATTTTGAACATACTTTGATATATATGTATATATTGTTATAGGTTCGTGAATCAACCAGTGGCCAAGTCTTACTTCCCGACGAAGTAAAAATCTGTGAAAGTGAGTTATAGTCCCACTTTTAAAATCTAATATTTTTGGGATGAGAATACATGCAGGTTTTATAAATGATTTACAAAATAGACACAAGTACGTGAAACTACATTCTATGGTTGAATTATCGAAATCGAATATACCCCTTTTTATTAAGTCTGGTAATCTAAGAATTAGGGAACAGACACCCTAATTGACGCGAATCCTAAAGATAGATCTATTGGGCCTAACAAACCCCATCCAAAGTACCGGATGCTTTAGTACTTCGAAATTTATATCATATCCGAAGGGTGTCCCGGAATGATGGGGATATTCTTATATATGCATCTTGTTATTGTCGGTTACCAGGTGTTCACCATATGAATGATTTTTATCTCTATGTATGGGATGTGTATTGAAATATGAAATCTTGTGGTCTATTGTTACGATTTGATATATATAGGTTAAACCTATAACTCACCAACATTTTTGTTGACGTTTAAAGCATGTTTATTCTCAGGTGAATATTAAGAGCTTCCGCTGTTGCATACTAAAATAAGGACAAGATTTGGAGTCCATGTTTGTATGATATTGTGTAAAAACTGCATTCAAGAAACTGATTTCGATGTAACATATTTGTATTGTAAACCATTATGTAATGGTCGTGTGTAAACAGGATATTTTAGATTATCATTATTTGATAATCTACGTAAAGCTTTTTAAACCTTTATTTATGAAATAAAGGTTATGGTTTGTTTTAAAAATGAATGCAGTCTTTGAAAAACGTCTCATATAGAGGTCAAAACCTCGCAACGAAATCAATTAATATGGAACGTTTTTAATCAATAAGAACGGGACATTTCAGTTGGTATCAGAGCGTTGGTCTTAGAGAACCAGAAAATTTGCGTTAGTGTGTCTTATCGAGTTTGTTAGGATGCATTAGTGAGTCTGGACTTCGACCGTGTTTTCTTTAAAAATGATTGCTTAACATTTTTGTTGGAAACTATATATTTTTAACATATGAATATTATGTGATATATTAATCTCTTAACGTGTTTGATATTATGTGATAGATGTCTACCTCTAGAACAAGTCCCATTGACTCACCTAATAATAATGAAGAGTCAAATGTAAATTGGAATGATTTGTGGACTGATTCACAAGTTCCCGAAGAGGAACCGGAAGAAGAGTCGGAACCGGAAGAAGAATCCGAACCGGAAGAAGAATCGGAACCGGATGAAGAAATAGAACCGGTGGGGGAAATAATAAAACGGTTAAGTAAAAGAAAATCCTCAACCAACCGACCAAAGTTAATTATGGTCAATGGTGTTTCCGCCAAGGAAGCAAAATATTGGGAGGATTACCAATTCTCCGATGAATCGGATTTCGATGAGAATTCCGATGATGTTATAGAAATTACCCCAACTGAATTTAAAAAGGCAAAAGAAAATAATAAGGGAAAGGGCATAAAAATAGAGAAATCTAATTCCAACCCCGATGAACTTTATATGTATCGTCAACCCCCGAAGTCCTTAAGTTGTAACAATGACCCGGGAACCTCTAAACCACCAGGTTTTTCTAAACCAATGTGGACAACGACGGCTCGTATTAGAGGAACATCATATATCCCTAGAAACTTGGCAAAACGAACCAAAACCGAAGAAGAAGAAACGAGCGAGTCGGAATAAGATAGTTGTATTCGTGTGGTGTAATATATGTAATATAGTGTTCTTATGCTTAATGATATATGTAAAAATTGCTTGTATTAATAAGTATTTTTTTATGAATCTAACTCTTGTCTATTTTACAGTTTAAAAACACAAAATGGATAGACAACCCAATATTTTAAGAGACCTACCCGGAGACATGATTGATGAAATCTTGTCTAGAGTCGGCCAGAATTCTTCGGCACAACTATTTAAGGCGAGATCAGTTTGTAAGACATTCGAAGAACGTTCCAAGAATGTCTTGGTTTATAAGAGACTTTCGTTTGAAAGATGGGGGATATCACATTGGGAAACCCATAAGTTACGATGTGTTTACTTTGACGCATATATTGCGGGGAACCCAAATGCTATTTTACGCAACGGGTTAAGAAATTATTTTGACTCAATATATCCGAATATTGGACTTCGTGATTTAGAAAAAGCGGCTAACATGCAACATAAAGAAGCATGTTATGCTTACGGATTAGTAATGTTCGCTTCTCACCAAAGTGAGAACAAGAACATCGGGCTACAACTATTAAACAAAACGTTTCCACAAGTGACGGAGTCGGTAATTGGGGTAAGAAATGAGGTTTTTAGATTATTACGGGACTGTTGGACATTACGTAACCCTCGTCCCTTTGATGACGTTACAACACGCTGTCTTATCAACGGCCATAACGGTTATGTTGCACAAGACCAAGGATGGGAAGTAGTCCTAGTAAAACCAGAATGCATGACTTGTTTCTGGACGTATGAATTACGTGTCTTTATTGCCTTTGCTGAACGACTTGTGTACTAGTTAGAATTGTCTTCACAACTATCTTGTATCAAAGTTATTGTGTGCTATATTTCATGCTTTATGTAAAATAAGCGGTATTGTAAGTTTGTAAAATATTGTATAAAAGTTTGAACGCGAAATATTATTACAATCAGTTTGTCATATAGAATTGTAGTAGTTGAATTGTATATTAGCTACTAAGTATGAACTTAACGGGTAGGTACTACCCGAATTTAAACTTATAAAACGCTAATATGAAGAAAAAGCTTTTATAAATGAGTTCATATTATGCTACGAAATACTATTAACTACTCTTAATATTCTGTATGATTAACTTGTTCCATTTAACTATTTTGAAGGAAATGGCACCGACTACTCGACACACCGTGAATATGAATGAAGAGGAATTCCGTACTTTTCTAGCTTCAAACATAGCCGCAGTACAGGCTGCGCTACATACCAACAATAACCTTGGATCTAGCAGTACAGGAAATCGTGTAGGATGCACCTACAAAGAATTCACTGCCTGCAAACCTTTGGAATTTGATGGAACCGAAGGACCGATCGGATTGAAACGGTGGACCGAGAAGGTTGAATCGGTGTTTGCCATAAGTAAGTGTACTGAAGAGGACAAAGTGAAGTACGCTATGCATACCTTCACAGGTTCTGCGTTAACATGGTGGAATACCTATCTAGAGCAAGTGGGACAAGATGATGTGTACGCACTACCGTGGTCAGCATTCAAGCACTTGATGAACGAGAAGTACCGTCCCAGAACCGAGGTCAATAAGCTCAAGACAGAACTTAGAGGGTTACGAACCCAAGGATTTGATATTACCACGTACGAAAGACGATTCACAGAATTGTGCCTATTGTGTCCGGGAGCATTCGAAGATGAGGAAGAGAAGATCGACGCATTTGTGAAAGGATTACCAGAAAGAATCCAAGAAGATATAAGTTCACACGAGCCCGCCTCCATACAACAGGCATGTAGAATGGCTCACAAACTAGTGAACCAGATTGAAGAAAGAATTAAAGAACAGACTGCTGAAGAGGCCAATGTGAAGCAAGTCAAAAGAAAGTGGGAGGAAAATGGTGATAAGAATCACCAATACAACAACAACAACAATCGCAACATCAATCGCAACTACAACAAACGGCCCAACAACAACAACAACAACAACAACAACAGCAACTACAACAATCATCCCAACAACAATAATAACCGCAACAACAACAACAATCAGAAGCAACTATGCCAAAGGTGTGAAAAGAATCACTCGGGGTTCTGCACCAAATTTTGCAACAAGTGTAAAAGAAATGGTCATAGCGCGGCGAAGTGTGAGGTCTACGGACCAGGGGTTAATAGAACGAAAGGAACAAATGGTGTCGGAATGAGTAATGGCGGAGCAAGTAGTGTCGGAGCAAGTTATGCCAATGTAGTTTGTTATAAATGTGGAAAACCAGGCCACATTATTAGAAATTGCCCGAACCAGGAGAACACGAATGGACAAGGCCGTGGAAGAGTTTTCAATATTAATGCGGTAGAGGCACAGGAAGACCCGGAGCTTGTTACGGGTACGTTTCTTATTGACAATAAATCTGCTTACGTTTTATTTGATTCGGGTGCGGATAGAAGCTATATGAGTAGAGATTTTTGTGCTAAATTAAGTTGTCCATTGACGCCTTTGGATAGTAAATTTTTACTCGAATTAGCAAATGGTAAATTAATTTCAGCAGATAATATATGTCGGAATCGAGAAATTAAACTGGTTAGCGAAACATTTAAGATTGATTTGATACCAGTAGAGTTAGGGAGTTTTGATGTGATAATCGGTATGGACTGGTTGAAAGAAGTGAAAGCAGAGATTGTTTGTTACAAAAATGCAATTCGCATTATACGAGAAAAAGGAAAACCCTTAATGGTGTACGGAGAAAAGGGCAACACGAAGCTACATCTTATTAGTAATTTGAAGGCACAAAAACTAATAAGAAAAGGTTGCTATGCTGTTCTAGCACACGTCGAGAAAGTACAAACTGAAGAAAAGAGCATCAATGATGTTCCCATTGCAAAAGAATTTCCCGATGTATTTCCGAAAGAATTACCGGGATTACCCCCACATCGATCCGTTAAATTTCAAATAGATCTTGTACCAGGAGCTGCACCAATAGCTCGTGCTCCTTACAGACTCGCACCCAGCGAGATGAAAGAACTGCAAAGCCAATTACAAGAACTTTTAGAGCGTGGTTTCATTCGACCAAGCACATCACCGTGGGGAGCTCCTGTTTTGTTTGTCAAGAAGAAAGATGGTACATTCAGGTTGTGTATCGACTACCGAGAGTTGAACAAACTTACCATCAAGAACCGCTACCCACTACCGAGAATCGACGACTTATTTGATCAACTACAAGGCTCGTCTGTTTATTCAAAGATTGACTTACGTTCCGGGTATCATCAAATGCGGGTGAAAGAAGATGATATTCCAAAGACTGCTTTCAGAACACGTTACGGTCATTACGAGTTTATGGTCATGCCGTTTGGTTTAACTAATGCACCAGCTGTGTTCATGGACCTTATGAACCGAGTGTGTGGACCATACCTTGACAAGTTTGTCATTGTTTTCATTGATGACATACTTATTTACTCAAAGAATGACCAAGAACACGGTGAACATTTGAGAAAGGTGTTAGAAGTATTGAGGAAGGAAGAATTGTACGCTAAGTTTTCAAAGTGTGCATTTTGGTTGGAAGAAGTTCAATTCCTCGGTCACATAGTGAACAAAGAAGGTATTAAGGTGGATCCGGCAAAGATAGAAACTGTTGAAAAGTGGGAAACCCCGAAAACTCCGAAACACATACGCCAGTTTTTAGGACTAGCTGGTTACTACAGAAGGTTCATCCAAGACTTTTCCAGGATAGCAAAACCCTTGACTGCATTAACGCATAAAGGGAAGAAATTTGAATGGAATGATGAACAAGAGAAAGCGTTTCAGTTATTGAAGAAAAAGCTAACTACGGCACCTATATTGTCATTGCCTGAAGGGAATGATGATTTTGTGATTTATTGTGATGCATCAAAGCAAGGTCTCGGTTGTGTATTAATGCAACGAACGAAGGTGATTGCTTATGCGTCTAGACAATTGAAGATTCACGAACAAAATTATACGACGCATGATTTGGAATTAGGCGCGGTTGTTTTTGCATTAAAGACTTGGAGGCACTACTTATATGGGGTCAAAAGTATTATATATACCGACCACAAAAGTCTTCAACACATATTTAATCAGAAACAACTGAATATGAGGCAGCGTAGGTGGATTGAATTATTGAATGATTACGACTTTGAGACTCGTTACCACCCGGGGAAGGCAAATGTGGTAGCCGATGCCTTGAGCAGGAAGGACAGAGAACCCATTCGAGTAAAATCTATGAATATAATGATTCATAATAACATTACTACTCAAATAAAGGAGGCGCAACAAGGAGTTTTAAAAGAGGGAAATTTAAAGGATGAAATACCCAAAGGATCGGAGAAGCATCTTAATATTCGGGAAGACGGAACCCGGTATAGGGCTGAAAGGATTTGGGTACCAAAATTTGGAGATATGAGAGAAATGGTACTTAGAGAAGCTCATAAAACCAGATACTCAATACATCCTGGAACGGGGAAGATGTACAAGGATCTCAAGAAACATTTTTGGTGGCCGGGTATGAAAGCCGATGTTGCTAAATACGTAGGAGAATGTTTGACGTGTTCTAAGGTCAAAGCTGAGCATCAGAAACCATCAGGTCTACTTCAACAACCCGAAATCCCGGAATGGAAATGGGAAAACATTACCATGGATTTCATCACTAAATTGCCAAGGACTGCAAGTGGTTTTGATACTATTTGGGTAATAGTTGATCGTCTCACCAAATCAGCACACTTCCTACCAATAAGAGAAGATGACAAGATGGAGAAGTTAGCACGACTGTATTTGAAGGAAGTCGTCTCCAGACATGGAATACCAATCTCTATTATCTCTGATAGGGATGGCAGATTTATTTCAAGATTCTGGCAGACATTACAGCAAGCATTAGGAACTCGTCTAGACATGAGTACTGCCTATCATCCACAAACTGATGGGCAGAGCGAAAGGACGATACAAATGCTTGAAGACATGCTACGAGCATGTGTTATTGATTTCGGAAACAGTTGGGATCGACATCTACCATTAGCAGAATTTTCCTACAACAACAGCTACCATTCAAGCATTGAGATGGCGCCGTTTGAAGCACTTTATGGTAGAAAGTGCAGGTCTCCAATTTGTTGGAGTGAAGTGGGGGATAGACAGATTACGGGTCCGGAGATTATACAAGAAGCTACCGAGAAGATCATCCAAATTCAACAACGGTTGAAAACCGCCCAAAGTCGACAAAAGAGCTACGCTGACATTAAAAGAAAAGATATAGAATTTGAAATTGGAGAGATGGTCATGCTTAAAGTTGCACCTTGGAAAGGCGTTGTTCGATTTGGTAAACGAGGGAAATTAAATCCAAGGTATATTGGACCATTCAAGATTATTGATCGTGTCGGACCAGTAGCTTACCGACTTGAGTTACCTCAACAACTCGCGGCTGTACATAACACTTTCCACGTCTCGAATTTGAAGAAATGTTTTGCTAAAGAAGATCTCACTATTCCGTTAGATGAAATCCAAATCAACGAAAAACTCCAATTCATCGAAGAACCCGTCGAAATAATGGATCGTGAGGTTAAAAGACTTAAGCAAAACAAGATACCAATTGTTAAGGTTCGATGGAATGCTCGTAGAGGACCCGAGTTCACCTGGGAGCGTGAAGATCAGATGAAGAAGAAATACCCGCATCTATTTCCAGAAGATTCGTCAACACCTTCAACAGCTTAAAATTTCGGGACGAAATTTATTTAACGGGTAGGTACTGTAGTGACCCGAACTTTTCCATGTTTATATATATTAATTGAGATTGATATTTACATGATTAAATGTTTCCAACATGTTAAGCAATCAAACTTGTTAAGACTTGATTAATTGAAATATGTTTCATATAGACAATTGACCACCCAAGTTGATCGGTGATTCACGAACGTTAAAACTTGTAAAAACTATATGATGACATATATATGGATATATATATATAGTTAACATGATACTATGACAAGAAAACATATCATAAAGTATATTAACAATGAACTACATATGTAAAAACAAGACTACTAACTTAATGATTTTTAAACGAGACATATATGTAACGATTATCGTTGTAAAGACATTTAATGTATATATATCATATTAAGAGATATTCATACATGATAATATCATGATAATATAATAATTTAAAATCTCATTTGATATTATAAACATTGGGTTAACAACATTTAACAAGATCGTTAACCTAAAGGTTTCAAAACAACACTTACATGTAACGACTAACGATGACTTAACGACTCAGTTAAAATGTATATACATGTAGTGTTTTAATATGTATTTATACACTTTTGAAAGACTTCAATACACTTATCAAAATACTTCTACTTAACAAAAATGCTTACAAGTACATTCTCGTTCAGTTTCATCAACAATTCTACTCGTATGCACCCGTATTCGTACTCGTACAATACACAGCTTTTAGATGTATGTACTATTGGTATATACACTCCAATGATCAGCTCTTAGCAGCCCATGTGAGTCACCTAACACATGTGGGAACCATCATTTGGCAACTAGCATGAAATATCTCATAAGATTACAAAAATATGAGTAATCATTCATGACTTATTTACATGAAAACAAAATTACATATCCTTTATATCTAATCCATACACCAACGACCAAAAACACCTACAAACACTTTCATTCTTCAATTTTCTTCATCTAATTGAACTCTCTCAAGTTCTATCTTCAAGTTCTAAGTGTTCTTCATAAATTCCAAAAGTTCTAGTTTCATAAAATCAAGAATACTTTCAAGTTTGCTAGCTCACTTCCAATCTTGTAAGGTGATCATCCAACCTCAAGAAATCTTTGTTTCTTACAGTAGGTTATCATTCTAATACAAGGTAATAATCATATTCAAACTTTGGTTCAATTTCTATAACTATAACAATCTTATTTCAAGTGATGATCTTACTTGAACTTGTTTTCGTGTCATGATTTTGCTTCAAGAACTTTGAGCCATCCAAGGATCCATTGAAGCTAGATCCATTTTTTCTCTTTTCCAGTAGGTTCATCCAAGGAACTTAAGGTAGTAATGATTTTCATAACATCATTCGATTCATACATATAAAGCTATCTTATTCGAAGGTTTAAACTTGTAATCACTAGAACATAGTTTAGTTAATTCTAAACTTGTTCGCAAACAAAAGTTAATCCTTCTAACTTGACTTTTAAAATCAACTAAACACATGTTCTATATCTATATGATATGCTAACTTAATGATTTAAAACCTGGAAACACGAAAAACACCGTAAAACCGGATTTACGCCGTCGTAGTAACACCGCGGGCTGTTTTGGGTTAGTTAATTAAAAACTATGATAAACTTTGATTTAAAAGTTGTTATTCTGAGAAAATGATTTTTATTATGAACATGAAACTATATCCAAAAATTATGGTTAAACTCAAAGTGGAAGTATGTTTTCTAAAATGGTCATCTAGACGTCGTTCTTTCGACTGAAATGACTACCTTTACAAAAACGACTTGTAACTTATTTTTCCGACTAGAAACCTATACTTTTTTTTTGTTTAGATTCATAAAATAGAGTTCAATATGAAACCATAGCAATTTGATTCACTCAAAACGGATTTAAAATGAAGAAGTTATGGGTAAAACAAGATTGGATAATTTTTCTCATTTTAGCTACGTGAAAATTGGTAACAAATCTATTCCAACCATAACTTAATCAACTTGTATTATATATTATGTAATCTTGAGATACCATAGACACGTATACAATGTTTTGACCTATCATGTCGACACATCTATATATATTTCGGAACAACCATAGACACTCTATATGTGAATGTTGGAGTTAGCTATACAGGGTTGAGGTTGATTCCAAAATATATATAGTTTGAGTTGTGATCAATACCGAGATACGTATACACTGGGTCGTGGATTGATTCAAGATAATATTTATCGATTTATTTCTGTACATCTAACTGTGGACAACTAGTTGTAGGTTACTAACGAGGACAGCTGACTTAATAAACTTAAAACATCAAAATATATTAAAAGTGTTGTAAATATATTTTGAACATACTTTGATATATATGTATATATTGTTATAGGTTCGTGAATCAACCAGTGGCCAAGTCTTACTTCCCGACGAAGTAAAAATCTGTGAAAGTGAGTTATAGTCCCACTTTTAAAATCTAATATTTTTGGGATGAGAATACATGCAGGTTTTATAAATGATTTACAAAATAGACACAAGTACGTGAAACTACATTCTATGGTTGAATTATCGAAATCGAATATACCCCTTTTTATTAAGTCTGGTAATCTAAGAATTAGGGAACAGACACCCTAATTGACGCGAATCCTAAAGATAGATCTATTGGGCCTAACAAACCCCATCCAAAGTACCGGATGCTTTAGTACTTCGAAATTTATATCATATCCGAAGGGTGTCCCGGAATGATGGGGATATTCTTATATATGCATCTTGTTATTGTCGGTTACCAGGTGTTCACCATATGAATGATTTTTATCTCTATGTATGGGATGTGTATTGAAATATGAAATCTTGTGGTCTATTGTTACGATTTGATATATATAGGTTAAACCTATAACTCACCAACATTTTTGTTGACGTTTAAAGCATGTTTATTCTCAGGTGAATATTAAGAGCTTCCGCTGTTGCATACTAAAATAAGGACAAGATTTGGAGTCCATGTTTGTATGATATTGTGTAAAAACTGCATTCAAGAAACTGATTTCGATGTAACATATTTGTATTGTAAACCATTATGTAATGGTCGTGTGTAAACAGGATATTTTAGATTATCATTATTTGATAATCTACGTAAAGCTTTTTAAACCTTTATTTATGAAATAAAGGTTATGGTTTGTTTTAAAAATGAATGCAGTCTTTGAAAAACGTCTCATATAGAGGTCAAAACCTCGCAACGAAATCAATTAATATGGAACGTTTTTAATCAATAAGAACGGGACATTTCAATAGTCGTGTGAAAACGCTATATTTTAGATTATCATTATTTGATAATCGTCGTAATATTTTTAAACCTTTATCGATAAAATAAAGGTTATGGTTTGTTTTAAACTCGAATGCAGTCTTTGAAAAAAGTCTCATATAGAGGTCAAAACCTCGCAATGAAATCAATTAATATGGAACGTTTATAATCGATATGAACTGGACATTTCAGCTAGGAAGTCTTTTAGTATTGACGTGATACTGATATGACTGGGAATTTTTGACCTAGTGTTCGGAATGGACTAGTTATCCGATAATAGAGCCGATATCATCCGCTACTAAAAATCTATTCCAATTCCTATGGCTGATTAAACCTTTGATGGTGTACGGAGACCGAAGCAACATGCCATTGCATTTCATTAACTGCTTGAAACTGCAGAAGCACATTAGAAAGGGTTGTCTTACAATGTTGGTTCACGTGAGCAAAACTGAACCTGAAGTCAAGAAACTCGAAGATGTACCGATTGTCAGAGATTTTCCTGATGTTTTTCCGGAATAATTACCTAGTCTTCCAACCCATAGAGACGTTGAATTTCAGATTGACTTAATGCTTGGAGCGGCACCTGTAGCCCACGCACCGTATAGACTTGCACCTTCCGAATTGCAAGAGTTGTCTAGTTAGTTACAATAGCTTTTGGACAAGGGATTCAGTCGACCGAGTTCTTCACCGTGGGGAGCTCCGGTTCTCTTTGTTATAAAGAAGGATGGATCTATGAGACTCTGTACCAATTATAGAGAATTGAATAAACTGACTATCAAGGATGGATCTATGAGACTCTGTTTGATCAGCTCCAAGGATCTGGATGTTACTCTAAGATTGACCTGAGATCAGGTTATTATCAGATGAGGGTAAAAGAGACTGATATACTGAAGACAACATTCAGAACACGCTACGGACATCATGATTTTACAGTAATGCCCTTTGGTTTGACGAACGCACCAGCACTGTTCATGGATCTCATGAACTGTGTGTGTAAGCCATACCTAGACAAGTTTGTTATTGTGTTCATTGATGATATTTTAGTATATTCAAGGAACAAGAAAGAGCATGAACAACACCTACGTTTGGTACTAGAGATGCTCAGGAAAGAGCAGATGTATGTGAAGTTCTCGAAGTGTGACTTCTGGCTATGTGAAACTCAATTTTTGGGTCATATCGTAGGTATCAATGGTATTCAAGTTGGTC
Organism: Rutidosis leptorrhynchoides; assembly: GCF_046630445.1. NCBI lineage: Eukaryota > Viridiplantae > Streptophyta > Magnoliopsida > Asterales > Asteraceae > Rutidosis > Rutidosis leptorrhynchoides. The sequence goes on along the minus strand of NC_092338.1, from coordinate 221,744,988 downwards.
CTGTAAAGATAGATACGGTCAAGAAATGGGAGACTCCTAAGTCGCCAACGCAGATTCGACAAATCTTAGGTCCTGCCGGTTATTACATGAGATTCATTGAGGGATTTTCTACTATAGCCTGACCATTGACCTCATTGACTCACAAGGGTAAGAAGTATGAGTGGACCTGGCAGCATGAGTCTACATTTCAGTTGTTGAAACAGAAATTGACTACTGCTCTAATTTTGTCTTTACCTGAGGGATACGATGATTTTGTGATTTATTGCGATGCTTCACGACAAGGATTTGGTTGCTTGTTGATGCAAAAGACGAAGGTGATTTCTTACGGATCACGACAGGTGAAGATCCTCAAATAAAACTATACGACATATGATTTAGAACTTGGTGATGTGGTCTTTGCACTGAAATGTGAAGACACTACTTGTATGGTACTAAATTTACAATCTTCACCGATCATAAGTGATCATATACATAGGCATGTATATGCATATTTTAAGTGCAAAAGGCAATCTAAATGCAAATATAGACAGAACTGTACAAATAAACAGCAAATGCGTATTGCGTTATGATATTGCAGAAGCCCGCATAAGTTGAGATTGGGAAGATGTCCCCCATAAACATTGCGGATTTGCTAAGTATGCGCGAACATTGGTTCAGCGAATATCCAAACCTATAAATTGGAAGCTTAGCCTCTCATTTTAGGTTGTTGATTCTGTACAATTGCTCTGGCCCTTTGTGACTTACTTGCGACCACCCCTAAGTATCAATCATAATCGGGCTAAGGTAATGTAATCAAGACCGGGACATGGTGATTGATCACTTGAATCTAAGTGAAAGACGATCATAAGGTCCTAAAAATATTATCAACACCACCATCCACCCCTCATTGCACTAAATTCCTAGATTGGATCTTGTATCGAATCTAGGATTGATCAATTGGCGCCATCCATGGGACACGAATTAAAATTGAATTCGATAAATTTATCTTGCGTAATCGAATGATTTAATTTAGAATTCAATTATAATCGTGTTCTTGTTTAATTAATTGCAGGTTTATTCATTTACAGTGTTCGATTTCTGATATTGGACAGAAAATGAAAAGGTTTAATGATAACGCAGTTGCTAAGAAAATTGCAAGAGCATCAAGGCTTCGATGTCAGCAAAATAGCAAATTTAAAAATGATTTAATGAATAACAATCTCGCAATTTTAAAGCGAAAATGGTCAGCAGTACCAAATTCATGCAAAGACGAATTAAACAGTGCAAATGTGCAAAAAATACGAGATGTAAGCGTAACGACGCAGCAAACACAAAAAAACTATTGTGGTTAGAAAATTTTCAAATGAATATGCATAAATGCAAGAAGCAAAAATAATAGGCATGGTTCATAAGCGAAAGAAGGCTCATAAAAGGAAAGCTGCGGAGACGCTTGAAAAATGGCAACTCGCACCAATAACGTTTCCGCCAATGTAAAACTATAGCATGATTGATGCGCCATTAATTGTATCCTGTAAAATCGCAAATACTGGAATTACAATTATGAAAGTGCATGTGGACACTGTGAGTAGCGTGGATATTATATATGAGCAATGCTTTCGCAAATTACCAGAAAGTATCAAGGTAGAACTAATACCTACTGCAATTTCACTATCTGGCTTTGCAGGAGAATCCGCATGGCCAGTTGGGTAATTACAGCTGAAAATAGAGCTTGTTGATGAAACAGACGCAAAACTAATGCGTCAAGCATGGCTAGATTTATACGTTATGTGATCTGCTTCAAGCTATAACATGTTGTTGGGACGCTCTGCGCTATCAAAATTTGGTATCATTCCCTTAACGATACATGGAATGATAAAGTTTACAACGTGCAAAGGTGTTACAATAATAAACTCTGCAGTAATACAACCAATGTATGCAACTGTTAATACACAAGGGGCAGTGATAGAAAGCGCAGGTGCATAAGATAATCTGGTTGTGATAAATCGCGCATATCCAGAATAAGTAATCAATATTGGCAGCAATTTGGATGCGGATATTAAAGAGCAATTAGTGCAATTGCTTATCACAAATATGGATGTCTTTGCGTGGTGTGAGCAAGACATGACTGGTGTTTCGCGTAAAATTACGGAACATAAGCTTAATGCAAATCCTGTGTTAAAGCCAATAATTCAAAAACGTGGAGGAATGGCTCCAGATCGCATGAAATGGTTATGTGTGTGACGACCCAAAAATTTCTGACCAAATTTAAACTTTATCTTTACATGATTCCGACACGATAAGCAAAGTCTGTTAAGTTAAATCTCAAACATTTTGAACTGTGTTCATGTAATCATTTGACCTCGACCAAATTCCGATGATTCACGAACAATTGTTTGTAAATAGATATGTATATATAAATGTATAAGAAATTACTATCAAATATAAGTTATTACATAATATAAATTATAAACGATAATATGTCATATTAATATATTAAAAATTAATACAATAATAATATTACTCTTATTACTATAAGAAGTATTGGTGGTTATATATATATATATATAGATATGAAGTATGATGAATTTAAATTATTATAATATTATCATTATTATTAATAACATTATTGTTATAAAATTTATAGATATTATTATTATCAATAATATAATTATTATTACCATTATATTATTATAAAGTTTTATTATTATTATATATAATATTAAGAAGTATTATTATTATAGTATATTTAATAATTAATGAGACTAGTAACAATACATATATGTATACAGATATATATATATATATATATATATATATATATATATATATATATATATATATATATATACAGATATATTTAAATACAGTAATATATATAAACATATATAAATATATATATAGAACTACAAGTTATAATATAATTGACATGTTATTATTATTACATTCGTTATTATTAATATAAATATTAGTATCATTAGTATTAGTAAAATTTATATTATGAAATTGTTATATGTAAATTGGCTATATCATAGTTACTATTGGTATTATTATAATTATTGTTACTACCTATATTATCATATTATTAATATTATCTTTATCAATAATATCATTATTAGTATAAATACTAAAAATTATCATTTTTAATTATTATCATTATTACTTTTATCATTATTAATGTTAATATTAATGTTATTAGTTATTTTTATCATAAATAATATTAGTATTTCTATTATTATTATTATTATTGTTATTATTATTATTATTTGTGATTGTATTATTATTATTACTATGATAATTATTATTAATATTAACATTATTATTATTTTTATTATTATTACAGCATTATTATTAATAAGGTATTTATATTTAATAGTTATTAATATTATATAAATAAATTAATCGAATCAATTATCAATCATTTTTTGATTTTTTTTTCTTCGGCTCCTGTCACAGTTTTTTGTTCTTGTCGATTCATAATTAATAAAATACAACTTTGATCAAATCATGATACAGCATCAATTAATCTATTACGTCCTATAGAATCCAGTTATTACCATTTGGAAATTATTAAACGAAAAGTTGAAGAAACCAAACTAGTATCTCTGTTCTTGAACAAATTTATCAAAAACTCGAATGTGAATGAATTGTCAAAATCTATTAATGTAATAATGTTAGGAATCGTCCATCGAATCTGACTGTAAGTTTTTAACCTTCAATTCATTCTATCGAATATTAATTTTGAAGTCAAAATATTTGAAGAAAAAGTCAAACGGATTTTAATTGATCAAATTTCGAATTTGGAAGTCGTTTCAAGTACAATTGATCATTTACGTGTATTATAATGGTGATCTAAAATAGGTCTTATGAAGAAAGTAAAGCCTAAAACGATCTTAATCTGTTAATCAATATTTTTTTTTGTTTTAAACAGCGACGGGCAGCTGTATATATATATATATATATATATATATATATATATATATATATATATATATATATATATATATATATATATTTTTTTTTTCTTTTTTCTTCGCGTTTATTAATCTCTGTTATAAATCGTTATGGAACAATTTAACATCATGAATTCGATCTGGTAACTATCATTAAGGTTTATAGGATTTGGGACAACTAAGCTATTTGATGAAGAAGATGAAGTGAGCACAAAATATTATACGGGTTAGATATATTTTTGTTAGGATAAAATACAGAAAAACAGATTAGAGGCATGGGTAAGGGTGTATGTGTATGAACGAGTGGTCGAGGGTTCGAGCCCGGCTTCAGGCATTTGTTTTCACAAGGCTTATTTAAAAAGTAGTATTATTTTTAAAAATTGTTATTATTATTATTATTATTATTATTATTATTATTATTATTACTACTTGTATTATTATGATGATGATTATTATTGTTTTACTATGAATATGATTATTGTTATTATTAGTATTATAATAATAATAATAATTATTATTATTATTATTACTATAACTAAGTATTAGTAAGTATTATCATTATTGTTAGTATTATTATTAAGTATGACGAATTTTAGGATTATTAGTATGATTTTAAGTATTAATTAATGTTATTATCAATATAGTTATTGATATGTAAAATCATTATGTATTAGTAGTATTATCATAAAAATGGTTATTATCATCAATAATATTAACATTAATGTCATATGTACGGTTATTATTATCATTCCTATTATGGATATCATAAAGTATCTTTATCATTAATATTAGTATTAGAGTACCATTTAACATTTATTATAGTATTATTAAGTATATGATCATTTAAATTTCTATTTAAAACAATAATTATTATTAAACTTACCATTACTATTAAAATTTTATTTTTACAAAGACTATTATTTGTACTTTATCATAATTAGTAAAATTACCAATTTTAATAAAATTATTATTATTACTATCAATATTATTATTAACATCCTTAGTCTAGCAATTACTAAAATTAATAATTTTACACCACAAAAGATAAATATATATAGATATAAATATATTTATTATATAAAGTATACTAATACTACATAAAAATTTCGTTTTAACCCATAACATTAATTAAATATCAAATATGTATCATAACGTAATATAAGTATTGATAAAAATATTAATATTAATACATAAAATAATATGTATACACTTGTTTGATTACGATTATATGTATTAATGAAAATACATATGATATAGGTTCGTGAATCCAAGGCCAACCCTGCATTGTTCAATATAGTCATATGTATTTTTACTATAAAATACATTAGGTGAGTTTCATTTGCTCCCTTTTTAAATGCTTTTGCAATATATATATTTTTGAGACTGAGAATACATACGCTTTTATAAATGCTTTACGAAATAGACACAAGTAATCGAAACTACATTCTATGGTTGAATCGTTATACCGGATATCGCCCTTGTTGAACTTGGTAGCCTAAGAATTGGTGTTTATTATAATTGCCATCAATTGACGCGAATCCTAAAGATAGATCTATGGGCTTTGACACGCCCCAGTCAGAGAATTTGAACTGCTTTAGTACTTCGATATTTATATATGGGGATATTCTAGATGCATTTTGTTAATGTCGGTTACCAGGTGTTCAATCCATGTGAATGATTTTTAAACACTTGTGAGTGTATGATTATTGAATAAAGGAAATCTTGTGGTCTATTAAAATGATGGAAATGAATGTTTATGATAAACTAATGAACTCACCAACCTTTTGGTTGACACTTGAAAGCATGTTTATTCTCAGATATGAAAGAAATCTTTCGCTGTGCATTTGCTCATTTTAAAAATATTACTTGGAGTCATTCATGGCATATTTCAAAAAGACGTTGCATTCGAGTTGTCGAGTTCATCAAGAATATTATTAAGTCATTTATAGTTGAATATATTATGAAATGATATTCATGATGTCAACTTTCAATGTGATGAGATATTGTCTTTTAAAAACGAATGCAATGTTTGTAAAATGTATCATATAGAGGTCAAGTACCTCGCGATGTAACCAAATATAATGTATTCGTCCAGATGGATTAGGACGGTTCATGAAAGTTGGTATCAGAGCGGTAATCTTAGTGAACCAGGTCTTGCATTAGTGTGTCTAACTAGTAGTTGTTAGGATGCATTAATGAGTCTGGACTTCGATCGTGTCTGCATGTCAAAAGTTTTGCTCATCATTTCGTGTCGAAAATTACCTGCTTATCATCCTTAGGAAATTAACTGCTTATCATTCTTAGTCTAGACACGTTTTACTGCATTGACTGCATGAATAGTGTATAGATAAAATTCATATCTTAGCATATCTGATAATTCATATCTTAGCGCATCTGTTACTGTAGACTTTATCTGACATGTTTCCTTAATTTCCTCCGTAATCTACGGGATCTTCTGTACTATAAATAGATATTCTATGTAATTAGCATATCATCTGATATCCGAAAATCATTTCATAAAATCCTTTATCTAGATGAATTCCGCAACCAGTTCAAGTTCGTCGGATTCCGATAACTATTCCGATATGAATTTTCACTCGAGCTCCGAAAGCAGTGTAACCGGAATGGATCAACCGATTAGCCATCATCTATTCTGGATGAATTGGGGCTGGGTTCGTAGCCTCCTCAATCATTGGAGACAAGAAGAAGGTGATCCTTTTCATCCACCACATTGCCCTCTTGGCGAAGAACCTGAAGCACTTACCGGCGAACCTGTCCGAAACACCATTTTCTCTCTCATTTCCAGAGTATCTAGTCACGATTACATACTATATCAAATTCTAGATCATATTTATCCTCTCGTCCGAACCGACAATCACCCCGGTGTAATAGAAGAAGTCAACGAGCTTCGCGCTCGGGTAGTGGCTATGGAGAATATGGTGCAAAGGTTACAAACAACCAGCAGCAGCAGTAACATAACCAGTACCACCATCACCAACGCCAACAGTACCATTACCACCACCAATAACAACCGCATTGCAAACCTCAACTTCACAATCTGTCACACGAACATCAACGTCATACGCACCATAGATACCAAGGAGTACCAACAACAATGAACGATGAAGTATTAATTCATAACTTCATTGAAAAAATATTCTGCGAAGAATATGTGGTTTCTAAAATTTTTAGAGATTGTTTATTCTAGCTCAAACCGAAAATCAAATGAGTTTAATATCATATTGACTCATTAAATCCATAATTACATCTGAAGAAAATATATATGTATATATATTTTCTTAAAGATTGTAATTGAAAATTCTTTCATACAAACTGTTAATGATGAAAATATTTTAACGGGTAGCTTGAAATGTCCCGTTCATATTGATTATAAACGTTCCATATTAATTGATTTCGTTGCTAGGTTTTGACCTCTATATGAGACGTTTTTCAAAGACTGCATTCATTTTTAAAACAACCATAACCTTTATTTTATCTATAAAGGTTTAAAAAGCATTACGTAGATTATCAAATAATGATAATCTAAAATATACCGTTGCACACGACCATTACATAACGGTTTACAATAAGAATATATTACATCAAAAATAAGTTTCTTGAATGCAGTTTTTACATAATATCATACAAGCATGGACTCCATATCTTGTCCTTATTTTAGTATGCAACAGCGGTAGCTCTTAATAATCACCTGAGAATAAACATGCTTTAAACGTCAACAAAAATGTTGCTGAGTTATAGGTTTAACCTGTATATTTATCAATCGAAATAGTAGACCACAAGATTTCATATTTCAATACATCCCATACATAGAGATAAAAATTATTCATACAGTGAACACCTGGTAACCGACATTAACAAGATGCATATAGAATATCCCCATCATTCAGGGACACCCATCGGACATGATAATTTTGAAGTACTAAAGCATTCCAAATTCTAGAATGGGGCTTGTTGGGCCAGATAGATCTATCTTTAGAATTCGCGTCAATTTGGGTGTCTGTTCCCAAATTCTTAGCCTACCAAGCTAAAAAGGGGCATAGTCGGCTTCGATCATTCACCCATATAAAGTAGTTTTATTTACTTGTGTCTATTTCGTAAAACATTTATAAATTTGCATGTATTCTCATCCCAAAATATTAGATTTTAAAAGTGGGACTATAACTCACTCTCACAGATTTTTACTTCGTCGGGAAGTAAGACTTGGCCACTGGTCGATTCACGAACCTATAACAAATATGTACATATATATCAAAGTATGTTCAAAATATATTTATAATATTTTTAATACGTTTTAATGTTTTAAGTTTATTAAGTCAGATGTCCTCGTTAGTAACCTGCAACTAGTTGTCCATAGTTAGATGTACAGAAATAAATTGATATATATTATCTTGACCCAATTCACGACCCAGTATATACACGTCACAGGCTAGATCACAACTCAAAGTATATATATTTTTAGAATCAACCTCAACCCTGTATAGCTAACTCCAACATTACTGCATATAGAGTGTCTATGGTTGTTCCAAATAATATACATAGATTGGTCGATATGATATGTCAAAATATTTGCATACGTGTCTATGGTATCCCAAGATTACTTAATATATTAGAATACATGTATAATACAATACAAGTTAGCTAGGATATGATTTGAATAGAATTGTTACAATATTTCCCGTAGCTACAACAATCAAAAAAATATCCAATCTTGTTTTACCCATAACTTCTTCGTTTTAAATCCGTTTTTAGTGAATCAAATTACTATGGTTTCATATTGAACTCTATTTTATGAATCTAAACAGGAAAATTATAGGTTTATAGTCAGAAATATAAGTTACAAGTCATTTTTGTAAGAGGTAGTCATTTCAGTCGAAAGAACGACGTCTTGATGACCATTTTGAAAAACATACTTTCACTTTGAGTTTAACCATGATTTTTGGATATAGTTTCATGTTCATAAGAAAAGCATTTTCCCAGAAGAACAAATTTTAAATCAAAGTTTATCATAGTTTTTAATTAACTAACCCAAAACAGCCCGCGGTGTTACTACGACGGCGTATATTCGGTTTTACGGTGTTTTTCGTGTTTTCCGGTTTTAAATCATTAAGTTAGCATATCATATAGATATAGAACATGTGTTTAGTTCATTTTAAAAGTCAAGTTAGAAGTATTAACTTTTGTTTGCGAACAAGTTTAGAATTAACTAAACTAGGTTTTAGTGATTTCAAGTTTAAACCTTCGAATAAGGTAGTTTTATATATATGAATCGAATGATGTTATGAATATCATTACTACCTCAGGTTTTTTGGATAAACCTACTGGAAATGAGAAAAGTAGATCTAGCTTCAAAGGATCCTTGGATGGCTTGAAAGTTCTTGAAGCAAAATCATGGCACGAAAACAAGTTCAAGTAAGATTTCCACTCGAAATAAGATTGTTAAAGTTATAGAAATTGAAACAAAGTTTGAATATGAGTATTACCTTATATTAGAAAGATATCTTACTGTAACTAAGAAAGATTTCTTGAGGTTGGATGATCACTTTACAAGATTGGAAGTAAGCTAGCAAACTTGGAAGTATTCTTGATTTTATGAAACTAGAACTTATAGAATTTATGAAGAACACTTAGAACATGAAGATAGAACTTGAGAGAGATCAATTAGATGAAGAAAATTGAAGAATGAAAGTGTTTGTAGGTGTTTTTGGTCGTTGGTATATGGATTAGATATAAAGGATGTGTAATTTTGTTTACATAAAAATAAGTCATGAATGATTACTAATATTTTTGTAATTTTATGAGATATTTCATGCTAGTTGCCAAATGATGGTTCCCACATGTGTTAGGTGACTCACATGGGCTGCTAAGAGCTGATCATTGGAGTGTATATACCAATAGTACATACATCTAAAAGCTGTGTATTGTACGAGTACAAATACGGGTGCATACGAGTAGAATTGTTGATGAAACTGAACGAGGATGTAATTGTAAGAATTTTTGTTAAGTAGAAGTATTTTGATAAGTGTCTTGAAGTCTTTCAAAAGTGTATGAATAAATATTAAAACCCTACATGTATATACATTTTAACTGAGTTGTTAAGTCATCGTTAATCATTACATGTAAGTGTTGTTTTGAAAACCTTTAGGTTAACGATCTTGTTAAATATTGTTAACACATTATTTATTATATCTAAAGAGATGTTAAATTATTACATTATCATGATATTATGATATATTGATATATCTTAGTATGATATATATACAGTTAAATGTTGTTACAACGATAGTCGTTACATATATGTCTCGTTTCGAAATCATTAAGTTAGTAGTCTTGTTTTTTTTACATATGTAGCTCATTGGTAATATACTTAATGATATTTTTACTTATCATAATATCATGTTAACTATATATATATATATATATATATATATATATATATATATATATATATATATATATATATATATATATATATATATATATATATATATATATATATATATATATATATATATATCCATATATATGACATCATATAGTTTTTACAAGTTTTAACGTTCGTGAATAACCGGTCAACTTGGGTGGTCAATTGTCTGTATGAAACCTATTTCAATTAATCACGTCTTAACAAGTTTGATTGCTTAACATGTTGGAAACACTTAATCATATAAATATCAATTTTATTTAATATATATAAACATGGAAAAGTTCGGGTCACTACAGTACCTACCCGTTAAATAAATTTCGTCCCAAAATTTTAAGCAGTTGGAGGTGTTGACGTATCTTCTGGAAATAAGTGCGGGTATTTATTTTTTATCTGATCTTCTCGTTCCCAGGTGAACTCGGGTCCTCTACGAGCATTTCATCGAACCTTAACAATTGGTATCTTATTTTGCTTAAGTATTTTAACCTCACGAGCCATTATTTCGACGGGTTCTTCGATGAATTGAAGTTTTTCGTTGATTTGGATTTCGTCTAACGGAATAGTGAGATCTTCTTTAGCAAAAAATTTCTTCAAATTCGAGACGTGGAAAGTGTTATGTACAGCCGTGAGTTGTTGAGGTAACTCAAGTCGGTAAGCTACTGGTCCGACACGATCAATAACCTTGAATGGTCCAATATACCTTTGATTTAATTTCCCTCGTTTACCAAATCGAACAATGCCTTTCCAAGGTGCAACTTTAAGCATGACCATTTCTCCAATTTCAAATTCTATATCTTTTCTTTTAATGTCAGCGTAGCTCTTTTGTCGACTTTGGGCGATTTTCAACCGTTGTTGAATTTGGATGATCTTCTCGGTAGTTTCTTATATTATCTCCGGACTCGTAATCTGTCTATCCCCCAATTCACTCCAACAAATCGAAGATCTGCATTTTCTACCATAAAGTGCTTCAAACGGTGCCATCTCAATGCTTGAATGGTAGCTGTTGCTGTAGGAAAATTCTGCTAACGGTAGATGTCGATCCCAACTATTTCCGAAATCAATAACACATGCTCGTAGCATGTCTTCAAGCGTTTGTATCATCCTTTCACTCTGCCCATCAATTTGTGGATGATAGGCAGTACTCATGTCTAGACAAGTTCCTAATGCTTGCTGTAATGTCTGCCAGAATCTTGAAATAAATCTGCCATCCCTATCAGAGATAATAGAGATTGGTATTCCATGTCTGGAGACGACTTCCTTCAAATACAGTCGTGCTAACTTCTTCATCTTGTCATCTTCTCTTATTGGCAGGAAGTGTGCTGATTTGGTGAGACGATCAAATATATTACCCAAATAATATCAAAACCACTTGCAGTCCTTGGCAATTTAGTGATGAAATCCATGGTAATGTTTTCTCATTTCCATTCCGGGATTTCGGGTTGTTGAAGTAGACCTGATGGTTTCTGATGCTCAGCTTTGAACTTAGAACACATCAAACATTCTCCTACCTATTTAGCAACATCGGCTTTCATACCTGGCCACCAAAAATGTTTCTTAAGATCCTTGTACATCTTTCCCGTTCCAGGATGTATTGAGTATCTGGTTTTATGAGCTTCTCTAGATACCCAAATTCTTTCAGCCCTATACCGGGTTCTGTCTTCCCGAATATTAAGATGCTTCTCCGATTCTTTGGGTATTTCATCCCTTAAGTTTCCCTCTTTTAAAACTCCTTGTTGCGCCTCCTTTATTTGAGTAGTAAGGTTAGTGTGAATTATTATATTCATAGCTTTTAATCGAATAGGTTCTCTGTCCTTTCTGCTCAAGGCATCGGCTACCACATTTGCCTTCCCCGGGTGGTAACGAATCTCAAAGTCGTAATCATTCAACAATTCAATCCATCTGCGCTGCCTCATGTTCAGTTGTTTCTGATTAAATATGTGTTGAAGACTTTTGTGGTCGGTATATATAATACTTTTGACCCCATATAAGTAGTGCCTCCAAGTCTTTAATACAAAAACAATCGCGCCTAATTCCAAATCATGCGTCGTATAATTCTGCTTGTGAATCTTCAATTGTCTAGATGCATAAGCAATTACTTTCGTTCGTTGCATTAATACACAACCGAAACCTTGCTTTGAGGCGTCACAATATATCACAAAATCATCATTCCCTTCAGGTAATGACAATATAGGTGCCGTAGTTAACTTTTTCTTTAACAATTGAAACGGTTTCTCTTGTTCATCCTTCCATTCAAATTTCTTCCCTTTATGCGTTAATGCAGTCAAGGGTTTTGCTATTTTGGAAAAATCTTGGATGAATCTCCTGTAATAACCAGCTAGCCCTAAAAATTGGCGTATGTGTTTCGGAGTTTTCGGGGTTTCCCAAATTTCAACGGTTTCAATCTTTGCTGGATCCACCTGAATACCTTCTTTGTTCACTATATGACCGAGGAATTGAACTTCTCCCAACCAAAATGCACACTTTGAAAATTTAGCGTACAGTTTTTCTTTCCTTAACAACTCTAGCACTTTTCTCAAATGTTCTTCGTACTCTTGGTCATTCTATGAGTAAATAAGTATGTCATCGATGAAAACAATGACAAACTTGTCAAGGTATGGTCCACACACTCGGTTCATGAGGTCCATGAACACAACTGATGCGTTAGTCAACCCAAACGGCATAACCATAAACTTGTAATGACCGTAACGCGTCCTAAAAGCAGTCTTTGGAATATCATCCTCCTTCACCCTCATTTGATGATACCCAGAACGTAAATCAATCTTCGAATAAACCGACGAGCCTTGTAGTTGATCAAATAAGTCGTCGATTCTCGGTAGTGGGTAGCGGTTCTTGATGGTAAGTTTGTTCAACTCTCGGTAGTCGATATACAACCTGAATGTACCATCTTTCTTCTTGACAAATAGAACAGGAGCTCCCCATGGTGATGTACTTGGTCGAATGAAACCACGCTCTAAAAGTTCCTGTAATTGACTTTGTAATTCTTTCATTTCCCTAGGTGCGAGTCTGTATGCAGCACGAGCTATTGGTGCAGCTCCTGGTACAAGGTCTATTTGAAATTCAACAGATAGATGTGGGGGTAATCTCGGTAATTCTTTCGGAAATACATCGAAAAATTCTTTTGCGACAGGAACATCACTGATGTTCTTTTCTTCAGGTTTAACTTCCTTGATGTGTGCTAGAATGACGTAACAACTTTTTCTTATTAGTTTCTACTCCTTCAAACTACTAATAAGATTTAATTTCGCATTGTTCTTCTCTCCGTACACCATTAAAGGTTTTCCCTTTTCACGCATGATGTCAAAGCAGAGGGGTGTAAAATAGCTATTAATTTTAGCGAAAATACTATTAAATACGATACAATTTTACACAAGATATTTATTTATTTATTGAATGGATATACTTAAACCTTGCTACAACACTTATAGGCAGTGTACCTAATCGTACAGTAGTGTAGTTTTTAGTAAGTCCGGTTCGTTCCACAGGGAATATTTTTAAACAAAGCTTAATGCTATATTAGTTTAATTTTATAAAAATACAAATATATATATAAGTAATATTATTATTATAAAGGGGGGTTTTTACCGTTTAATGACCGATTTGTCGATTTTAAAACTTTAGTCGCAGTTAAAACCAAATGTAAAATAATAAATATAAATACAAGACTTAAATTAAAGCGTAAAGTAAATAACGATAATGAAATTGCGAATAATAAAAGTGCGATAAAATAAACTTGCGATAATTAAAAAGTACGATAATTAAAAGTGCAATTAAATACAATAACAATAAAAATGCGATAATTAGAAGTGCAATTAAATATAAAATAAAGGAAATTAAATATGAAATAAAAGAATTATGCTTATTTAAACTTCCGTAATCATGATGTTTGACGTGTTGATTTTAGTTTTATGCCCATGGGTTAATTGTCCTTTGTCCTGGATTATTTAATATGTCCGTCTGGTTTTTGTCCATAACAGTCCATCAGTCATAAATATAAAGTGCGAGTGTCCTCGTCAAATTATCCTTATACCCGAAGTTAAATATTCCAACTAATTGGGGAAAACTGTAACAAGATTTTAATACTTTGTTTAATAATTACAACAGGATGTCGACTGAGTGTACCCAAAGTTTTAATATTTTGTTATCAATTATACCAAGTGTCCTTGTACATAATTTCACCCCTGTTTTAATTATTCTAGTGGCTATTAATCCATTCCCGTGTCCAGTTAAATGAACGATTATTCGTACATATAAATACCCCACCCATCGTGTCCGATTGAGTGTATATGGTAATTTATAGGGACGCCCAATTGTAAATCTTTATATTAACATTAACAAACTATCATTTAGTTAAACAAATATAAAGCCCATTAATAGCTCATAGTCTAATTTCCACAAGTGTCGTTCTTTTGTCCAAACCCCAATTATGGTACAAAGCCCAATTACCCAATTTTAGTAATTAGCCCAACATCATGATTACTTCGGATTAAATAAGCATAATAATAACTTAGCTACGAGACATTAATGTAAAAAGGTTGAACATAACTTACAATGATTAAAAATAGCGTAGCGTTACACGGACAGAATTTCGACTTACACCCTTACAACATTCGCTAATATACCCTTATTATTAGGATTTAAAATTAAAATTAAAATTAAAATATAAATTATATATATATTTTTACGTATATATTGAGAGAAGAAGGAAAAAGATGATGAAAAATGCTCAGAATTCGGTTGGCTTTATAGGGAGTTTCAAAGTTTGGGGCTCCGCGACTCGCGGCACTTTTGGCCTTCAAACTCCGCGAGTCGCGGAGTTTGAAATTACAGCTCACCCATTTTGGAGTCTCTCTTACCGACGGTTTTTATTTATTTATATAATATATAAATAATTATAAGAATTATTTAAATATTATATTATATTTATGTGCATAGTTGCCTTGTAATTTTTAGTCCGTTGCGTCGAGCGTTGAGAGTTGACTCTGGTCCCGGTTCCGGATTTTCGAACGTCCTTGCGTACAATTTTATATTTTGTACTTTGCGTTTTGAATCTTGTACTCTTGTAATTTCGAGACGTTACTTATCAATAATTGGAACCTCTTTGATTGTATTTTGTACTTTTGAGCTTTTTGGTCGTTTGCGTCTTCAATTCGTCGAATCTGTCTTTTGTCTTCACCTTTTATTATTTAAATGAATATCACTTGTAAATAGAACAATTGCAACTAAAAGCTTGTCTTTCTTGAGGAATAATGCTATGAAATATATGTTCGTTTTTAGCATTATCAACGCATAATGCAAATCGCATTTTTGTAACAAACGACCTCTACTCTCACCTTTTTCAACCAGTCCATACCAATTATTACATCAAAACTCCCTAACTCGACTGGTATTAAATCAATTTTAAACGTTTCATCCCCCAGTTTAATTTCTCTATCCCGACATATATTATCTGATGAAATTAATTTACCGTTTGCTAATTCAAGTAAAAATTTACTATCCAAAGGCGCCAATGGGCAACTTAACTTAGCACAAAAATCTCTACTCATATAGCTTTTATCCGCACCCGAATCAAATAAAACATAAGCAGATTTATTATCAATAAGAAACGTACCCGTAACAAGCTCCGGGTCTTCCTGCGCTTCTGCCGTATTAATATTGAAAACTCTTCCGCGGCCCTGCCCATTAGTATTCCCCTGATTTGGGCAATTACTTCTAATGTGCCCTCGTTTTCCACATCCATAACAAACAAAGGTGGCATTACTTATTTTGCCACTATTTATTCCTTTAGTTCTGTTAAACTTTGGTCCGTAGAACACACACTTTTTCGCACCATGGCCAGTTCTTTTACACTTGGTGCAAAATGTCTTACAGAACCCATTCTGGTGGTACTCTTCACACCTTTGGCATTTTTGGTTTTTGTTGCCGTTGTTGTTATTGAGGTTGTTGTTGGGATTGTTATTGTTGTTGGAACGGTTGTTGTAGTTGTTGTTGTTGTTGGGACGTTTGTTGTAGTTATTGTTGGGATTGCGGTTATTGTTGCGATTGTTGTTGCGGTTGTGGTTGTAATTATTGTTGTTGTTGTATTGGTGACCCTTGTCACTAGTTTCTTCCCACTTTCTCTTGAGTTGTTTCGTGTTGGCTTCTTCAGCCGCCTGCTCTTTAATTCTTCCATCAATCTGATTTATGAGTTTATGAGCCATTCGACTTGCCTTTTGTATGGAAGCGGGCTCGTGTGAACTCACATCTTCTTGAATCCTTACTGGTAACACTTTATAAATGCGTCGATCTTCTCTTCTTCATCTTCGAACGTTCCTGGACATAATAGGCACAACTCTGTGAATCGTCGTTCATATGTGGTAATGTTGAACCATTGTGTTCGTAACTCTCTAAGCTCTACCTTGAGCTTATTAACTTCGTTTCTAGGACGGTACTGCTCGTTCATCAATTGCTTGAATGCCGACCACGGTAGTGCGTAAGCAGCATTTTGTCCTACATGTTCAAGATAGGTGTTCCACCACGTTAACGCAGTACCTGTGAAGGTTTGCGTAGCGTACTTAACTTTATCCTCTTTAGTACACTTACTTATGGCAAACACCGATTCAACTTTCTCGGTCCACCATTTCATTCCAATTGGTCCTTCAGTTCCATCAAATTCCAAAGGTTTACAGGCAGTGAATTCTTTGTAGGAGCATCCTACACGATTTCTTGTGGAATTAGTTCCACTGCTAGATCCAGAGTTATTGCTATTTTGCATCGCAGCCTGTACTACGGATATGTTTGCTGCAAGGAAAACACGGAAGTCTTCCTCGATCATGTTCAAATTCTAACGAGTCGCCGGTGCCATTTTCTTCAAAATAGCCAACTGAATCGAGTTAATCATACAGAATATTAAGAGTAGTCAATAGTATTTTGTAGCATAATATGAACTCATTTATAAAAGCTTTTTCTTCATATTAGCGTTTTATAAGTTTAAATTCGGGTATTACCTACCCGTTAAGTTCATACTTAGTAGCTAATATACAATTCAACTACTACAATTTCATATGAAAAACTGATTATAATAATATATCACATACAAATATACTTCAAACTTACAACTTCGCTATACTACATATAACATGAAATATAGTACACTTTGATACAGGATAGTTTTGAAGAAAAATCTAGTTAATACGCAAGTTGTTCAGCAAAGGAAATAAAGACACGTAATTCATAAGTCCAGAAACAAGTCATGCATTCAGGTTTTACTAAGACGACTTCCCATCCTTGGTCTTGTGGAAAGTAACCGTTATGACCATTGGCTGGGCAGCATGTTGTAATGTCGTCAAAAGGACGAGGGTTTCGTAATGTCCAACAGCCTCGCAATAATCTAAAAACCTTGTTTCACACCCCAACTACTGAATCCGTTACTTATGGGAAGGTTTTATTTAAAAGTTGCAATCCGATGTTCTTTTTCTCACTTTGGTAAGAAGCGAACATCACTAAACCATAAGCATAACATGCTTCTTTATGTTGCATGTTAGAAGCTCTTTCTAATTCACGAAATCCTATGTTCGGATATGTTGAGTGAAAATAGGTTCTTAACCCGTAGCTTAAAATTGCATTTGGATTCCCCGCATTTAACGCTTTAAAGAAAACACGGTGTAACTTACAGTCTCCCGAATGTGATATACCCCACCTATCAAAGGAAAGCCTTTTATAAACTAAGGCATTTCTGGAAAGTCTTTCAAATGTTTGACAAGTTAATTTCGCCATAACTAAATGTGCTGATGAATTCCGATCGACTCTAGACAAGATTTTCTCAATCATATCCTCTGGTATGTCTTCTAAAATATTCGGTTGTCTAACCTTAACGTCCATTTTGTTTTTATACTGTAAGAAAGATAAGGATTAGATTATTAAAAGATAATTAACAAACAATACAAGCAATTTTTACATAGAACATAAAAGTACAAGCACGCTACAATACATATAATACACAACATGATTACAACCCTCTAATCTGAGTCACTGGTTTCTTCTTCTTCGGACTTGGTTCATTTTCCTAATTTTCTAGGGATATATGGTGCTCCTCTAATACGAGCCTTCGTTTTCCACAATGATTTAGAAAAACCTGGTGGTTTAGAGGTTCCCGGGTTGTTGTTACAATTTAGGAAATAAGGACGTTGCCGATACATATAAAGTTCATCGGGGTTGGAATTAGGTTTCTCTATTTTTATACCTTTTCCCTTATTATTTTCTTTTGCCATATTAAATTAGGTCGAGGTAATTTCTATATCATCGGAATCCTCATCGGGATCCGATTCATCGAAAAATTGGTAATCTTCCCAATATTTTGCTTCCTCGGCAGAAACACCATTGACCATTTTTAACTTTGGTCCGTTGGTTGATGATTTTCTTTTATTTAATCGATTTACTGTAGGTATCAAAATTTCATCCTCCGGAACCTCTTCTTCTTCCGGTTCCTCCTCTTCCGGTTCTTCTTCCGGTTCCTCCTCTTCCGGTTCTTCTTCCGGTTCCTCTTCTTCCGGTTCCTCTTCGGGAATTTGTGAATCTTCCCAAATTATATTCGACTCTTCATTATTATTAGGTGAGTCGATGGGATTTGTACTAGTGGTAGACATCTATCACACAATATCAAACACATTAAGAGGTTAATATATCACATAATATTTACATGTTAATAATATATAGTTTTGATAATGCTAAAAACGAACATATATTTCATAGCATTATCCCTCAAGAAAGACAAGCTTTTAGTTGCAACTGTTCTATTTACAAGTGATATTCGTTTAAATAATAAAAGGTTAAAAGAAGAAGACAGATTCGACAAATTGAAGACGCAAACGACCAAAAAGCTCAAAAGTACAAAATTCAATCAAAGAGGTTCCAATTATTGATAAGAAAAGTCTCAAAATTACAAGAGTACAAGACGCGAAACATAAAGTACAAGATATTAAATTGTACACAAGGACGTTCGAAAATCCGAAACCGGGACCAGAGTCAACTCTCAACGCTCGACGCAACGGACTAAAAATTACAAGTCAACTATGCACATGAATATAATATAATATATAATTAATTCTTAAAATTAATATTTATATTATATTATATTATAAAAACCGTCGGCAGAAGAAAACAAAGACATGTGAGCCTCCCCAGCTGGCCATGCGATCGCATGAGCTGGAGGAGAAAAACTCATGCGATCGCATTAGCCCCTTTTTCAGCTCACAGGCCTATAAATTTGCGTGTTTGGTTCAGTTTAAGAGATCCATCCATCCAACTCTCTCAACGTATATATATATATATATATATATATATATATATATATATATATATATATATATATATATATATATTTATTTATATTTTAATTTTAATTTCCAATAATAAGGGTATGTTAGCAAATGTTGTAAGGGTGTAAGTCGAAATTCTGTCCGTGTAACGCTACGCTATTTTTAATTATTGTAAGTTATGTTCAACCTTTTTTACATTAATGTCTCGTAGCTAAGTAATTATTATGCTTATTTAAAACGAAGTAATCATGATGTTGGGCTAATTACTAAAATTGGTTAATTGGGCTTTGTACCATAATTGGGGTTTGGACAAAAGAACGACACTTGTGGAAATTAGACTATGGGCTATTAATGGGCTTTATATTTGTTTAACTAAATGATAGTTTGTTAATTTTAATATAAAGATTTACAATTGGACGTACCTATAAATAACCATATACACTCAATCGGACACGATGGGCGGGGTATTTATATGTACGAATAATCGTTCATTTAACCGGACACGGGAATGGATTAATAGTCACTAGAATTATTAAAACAGGGGGGAAATTATATACAAGGACATTTGGTGTAATTGTTAACCAAGTATTAAAACCTTGGGTTACACGAAGTTGATATCCTGGTGTAATTATTAAACAAAGTATTAAAACCTTGTTACAGTTTAAGTCCCCAATTAATTGGAATATTTGACTTCGGGTATAAGGATAATTGGACGAGGACACTCGCACTTTATATTTATGACTGATGGACTGTTATGGACAAAAACCAGACGGACATATTAAATAATCCAGGACAAAGGACAATTAACCCATGGGAATAAACTAAAATCAACACGTCAAACATCATGATTATGGAAGTTTAAATAAGCATAATTCCTTTATTTTCATATTTAATTGCACTTCTAATTATCGCACTTTTATTTATTGTCATTGTATTTAATTGCACTTTTAATTATCACACTTTTTAATTATCGCAATTTTATTTCATCGCACTTTTATTTATTGCAATTTCATTATCGTTATTTATTTTACGCTTTAAATTAAGTCTATTATTTATTTAATATTTTACATTAGGTTTTAACTGTGACTAAAGTTTTAAAAATCGACAAACCGGTCATTAAACGGTAAAAAACCCCCTTTTTATAATAATAATATTACTTATATATATATTTGTATTTTTATAAATTAAAACTAATATAGCGTTAAGCTTTGTTTAAAAGATTTCCCTGTGGAACGAACCGGACTTTCTAAAAACTACACTACTGTATGATTAGGTACACTGCGTATAAGTGTTGTAGCAAGGTTTAGGTATATCCATTATATAAATAAATAAATATCTCGTGTAAAATTATATCGTATTTAATAGTTTTTACTAGTAAAATATAAGCTATTTCATATACACCTCGCATAACATCAAGTTTCCAACAAAAGTGTTAAGTAATCGTTTTTAAAGAAAACACGGTCGAAGACCAGACTCACTAATGTATCCTAACAAACTCGATAAGACACACTAATGTAAATTTCTGGTTCTCTAAGACCAACGCTCAGATACCAACTGAAATGTCCCGTTCATATTGATTATAAACGTTCCATATTAATTGATTTCGTTGCGAGGTTTTGACCTCTATATGAGACATTTTTCAAAGACTGCATTCATTTTTAAAACAACCATAACCTTTATTTTATCTATAAAGGTTTAAAAAGCATTACGTAGATTATCAAATAATGATAATCTAAAATATACCGTTTACACACGAACATTACATAATGGTTTACAATAAGAATATGTTACATCAAAAATAAGTTTCTTGAATGCAGTTTTTACATAATATCATACAAGCATGGACTCCAAATCTTGTCCTTATTTTAGTATGCAACAGCGGAAGCTCTTAATAATCACCTGAGAATAAACATGCTTTAAACGTCAACAAAAATGTTGGTGAGTTATAAGTTTAACCTATATATTTATCAATCGAAATAATAGACCACAAGATTTCATATTTCAATACATCCCATACATAGAGATAAAAATCATTCATAAGGTGAACACCTGGTAACCGACATTAACAAGATGCATATAAAATATCCCCATCATTCCGGGACACCCATCGGACATGATAATTTCGAAGTACTAAAGCATTCCAAATTCCAGAATGGGGCTTGTTGGGCCCGATAGATCTATCTTTAGGATTCGCGTCAATTAGGGTGTCTGTTCCCAAATTCTTAGGCTACCGAGCTAAAAAGGGGCATATTCGGCTTCGATCATTCACCCATATAAAGTAGTTTCATTTACTTGTGTCTATTTCGTAAAACATTTATACATTTGCATGTATTCTCATCCCAAAATATTAGATATTAAAAGTGGGACTATAACTCACTTTCACATATTTTTACTTCGTCGGGAAGTAAGACTTGGCCACTGGTCGATTCACGAACCTATAACAAATATGTACATATATATCAAAGTATGTTCAAAATATATTTACAATATTTTTAATACATTTTAATGTTTTAAGTTTATTAAGTCAGCTGTCCTCGTTAGTAACCTACAACTAGTTGTCCATAGTTAGATGTACAGAAATAAATTGATACATATTATCTTGACCCAATCCACGACCCAGTGTATACACGTCTCAGGCTTGATCACAACTCAAAGTATATATATTTTTGGAATCAACCTTAACCCTGTATAGCTAACTCCAACATTACTGCATATATAGTGTCTATGGTTGTTCCAAATAATATATATAGATGGGTCGATATGATATGTCAAAACATTTGTATACGTGTCTATGGTATCCCAAGATTACATAATATATTAGAATACATGTATAATACAATAAAAGTTAGCTAGGATATGATTTGAATAGAATTGTTACAATATTTCTCGTAGCTACAACAATCAAAAAAAAATCCAATCTTGTTTTACCCATAACTTCTTCGTTTTAAATCCGTTTTGAGTGAATCAAATTGCAATGGTTTCATATTGAACTATATTTTATAAATATAAACAGAAAATATATAGGTTTATAGTCAGAAATATAAGTTACAAGTTGTTTTTGTAAGAGGTAGTCATTTTAGTCGAAAGAACGACGTCTTGATGACCATTTTGAAAAACATACTTCCACTTTGAGTTTAACCATGATTTTTGGATATAGTTTCATGTTCATGAGAAAAATCATTTTCCCAGAAGAACAACTTTTAAATCAAATTTTTTCATAGTTTTTAATTAACTAACCCAAAACAGTCCGCGGTGTTACTACGACGGCGTATATCCGGTTTTACGATGTTTTTCGTGTTTTCCGGTTTTAAATCATTAAGTTAGCATATCATATAGATTTATAATATGTGTTTAGTTCATTTTAAATATCAAGTTAGAAGGATTAACTTTTGTTTGCGAACAAGTTTAGAATTAACTAAACTAGGTTCTAGTGATTTCAAGTTTAAACCTTCAAATAAGGTAGTTTTATATATATGAATCGAATGATGTTATGAACATCATTACTACCTCATGTTTTTTGGATAAACCTACTGGAAATGAGAAAAGTAAATCTAGCTTCAAAGGATCCTTGGATGGCTTGAAAGTTCTTGAAGCAAAATCATGACACGAAAACAAGTTCAAGTAAGATTTCCACTCGAAATAAGATTGTTAAAGTTATAGAAATTGAAACAAAGTTTGAATATGAGTATTACCTTATATTATAAAGATATCTTACTGTAAATAAGAAAGATTTCTTGAGGTTGGATGATCACTTTACAAGATTGGAAGTAAGCTAGCAAACTTGGAAGTATTCTTGATTTTATGAAACTAGAACTTATAGAATTTATGAAGAACACTTAGAACATGAAGATAGAACTTGAGAGAGATCAATTAGATGAATAAAATTGAAGAATGAAATTATTAGTAGGTGTTTTTGGTCGTTGGTATATGGATTAGATATAAAGGATGTGTAATTTTGTTTACATGTAAATAAGTCATGAATGATTACTAATATTTTTGTAATTTTATGAGATATTTCATGCTAGTTGCTAAATGATGGTTCCCACATGTGTTAGGTGACTCACATGGGCTACTAAGAGCTGATCATTGGAGTGTATATACCAATAGTACATACATTTAAAAGCTGTGTATTGTACGAGTACGAATACAGGTGCATAAGAGTAGAATTGTTGATGAAACTGAACGAGGATGTAATTGTAAGCATTTTTGTTAAGTAGAAGTATTTTGATAAGTGTCTTGAAGTCTTTCAAAAGTGTATGAATACATATTAAAACACTACATATATATACATTTTAACTAAGTCGTTAAGTCATCGTTAGTCGTTATATGTAAGTGTTGTTTTGAAACCTTTAGGTTAACGATCTTGTTAAATGTTGTTAACCCATTGTTTATTATATCTAAAGAGATGTTAAATTATTACATTATCATGATATTATGATATATTAATATATCTTAGTATGATATATATATACAGTTAAATGTTGTTACAACGATAATCGTTAAATATATGTCTCGTTTCGAAATCATTAAGTTAGTAGTCTTGTTTTTTTTACATATGTAGCTCATTGGTAATATACTTAATGATATTTTTACTTATCATAATATCATGTTAACTATATATATATATATATATATATATATATATATATATATATATATATATATATATATATATATATATATATATATATATATATATATATATGACATCATATAGTTTTTACAAGTTTTAACGTTCGTGAATCACCGGTCAACTTGGGTAGTCAATTGTCTATATGAAACCTATTTCAATTAATCACGTCTTAACAAGTTTGATTGCTTAACATGTTGGAAACACTTAATCATATAAATTATCAATTTTATTTAATATAAATAAACATGGAAAAGTTCAGGTCACTACATAGGTAATACCCGAGGAATATTTAGATTTCACATTAATAAGTTACACTGTATATTCTTCGAATCTGATTCAACAGTCATTTACTATCCTACTTACATCCACAGATATACGTATCCATTCACCACAGAATAATCATTTTCATTCAATTTCATATTTGGATTTTGACTTATCAGAATCCAACAAGTGGCATAATGATGAAAACATTGGACAAAAATAAAATTTGTTAGAAACAAACAAATTAATTATGAGAAATTTTGTTAAGAATTCACGCTAACTATTCCTAGCTAACTATTCGTAGCTAACTTTTAATTTCATATTACATTTTATTTATCTCAATTTATTTATCGCAATTTAATTATCGCAATTTATTTATCGCAATTTAAATTCTCGCAATTTTATTTATCGTCATTTAATTTCTGTTATTTATTTTACGCACTTTAAATGTCGGGACACATATACAATGTTTTGACATATCATATCGATGCATCTATATATATTATTTGGAATAACCCGACACTCTATATGTTGTAATGTTCGAGTTCTCTATACAGGGTTGAGGTTGATTCTTAAATAATATATATACTTTGAGTTGTGATCGAGTCTGAGACATGTACACGGGTCACGATACATATTAATTAATTCGAATATTATATATTAAACTATATATGTATTATTGGACTATTAAATGTGGACTATCGACTGTGGACTAATAACATTGGACAATTAAAATGAATTAAAGTATTGATTTTAACATATGAAACTAAACATTTCTTCAAGTTTGCCACTTGATTTCATCTTAAACCTCATTTGTATCTGGACGATTACAATATGCGTTCAAACCTTTCATGATTCTTGAAAACACCTCAATCGAGAGAATGAACCAACCACACTTCATCTACAAAAGAAAAGATTGATACATATAGTTATGCACCTGAAACACTCTCGGAAACTGAGTAAACATTTAACACGTATCTGTGCTAACTCCTTTAGTGTTATTATTACCCAAAATAACTTGATAATTCCTTTCAAAGTAGCAAATTTTGTTACAGCTCCAGCAAGTCAAGTTTGACTTTTCGTTCGAAAAAACATTATTAACACTTTGATATATATGTGTGCCCTTTTATTGTTACCGGAGAACCTTTTATATTCCACCATATTACCACCAGCGTTTAATCATCTAAAAACACAATTCTCTTGAAACCACCTCGGATTGATAACCGATGATTTAGATATGGTAGCATTAAATGTAGAGGAAACAGCAAAATCATAGATGGTCTGAATGGCCAAAAGTTTGATAATAAAGAATGAAATGTTGGGAACGCTCGATAGAAAATTTGGTACTGAAAAAAAAATGATTGGGTAAACTATAAAGGAGACTGTGGACAACTCACTAGGACTAAACCTGTACTTAATGAATTCAGATGATTCTGTATCTGATGAACTCTTCAGCGAATATCTTGCTCCTTATTTATTCTGAATCCTTGCGAAAGGATTTTCTTCATCAACCTTCGATCTTAGAAATTCCAAAATATCGTCAAAAATATCTTCGATATTTCTGAAGATATTTTCATAACTATCCTTATTTGAAATTAGTTATCTTTTCATGATTATATGTATTACATCATAAAGGAAACTGATTAGTTTCTATATTTTGTAAACCTTCAAGTTTAAATTATGAATGATTTTGAAGTAGTGTTGGGAGCTGTAGCATGAGTTAGTATAATATAATGATACTTGATCAACGTGATTATATTACAGTAAGTCATGCTGAGTTTCTAATGGAAAGTGATGATTCACAGATCATAACGTCATCATGTGCCATGTTACACGACTCTTACATTCTATCTAATCTATGGACATATCAAGAACATATTTTCTTGATAGTTCTATCTTTTCTCTTGAATTCTGGTAATTTAACCAATAAAGATCGTGCTATTACAATTTCTCTTTCAGAACATTAGATATGTTCATTCTAAATTCGTATCTACGAATTCTGGACCAGTATTCGCTTGACTTAAAGTCGGGAAGAAAAAAACAAATGTATGGAGCTCCAACACAAAGAGGGTAGATTTATAGTGAAAAATCAGACCGAGCAATCGAGACAGATCATCGCATTTAATTAAAGAGAATCCTAAATTTCCTTAATCATCTAAGAATCAAATCTTGTTACGAAGATTTCTTTTAAATCGCTTAAATTCCGGAAATCAACCGTGACTACGTCACCGGTTAAGATGAACTTGCATTTACTCATTTTCACTATTTTGTGATAGCTTCATTCGTACTCTTCGTATATTCGAATTATTTTATCCTTATTACTCAATGGTAATAAAACTCTATTTATTAGCTTATATGAGTCATGAAAACATATTTATTGTCAGCCATGACCATTCCAATCAAATTTCGGGACGAAATTTCTTTAACGGGTAGGTACTGTGACGACCTGGAAATTTTCGACCAAATTTAAACTTTATCTTTACATGATTCCGACACGATAAGCAAAGTCTGTTAAGTTAAATCTCAAATATTTTGAACTGTGTTCATGTAATCATTTGACCTCGACCAAATTCCGACGATTCACGAATAATTGTTTGTAAATAGATATGTATATATAAATGTATAAGAAATTACTATCAAATATAAGTTATTACATAATATAAATTATAAACGATAACATGTCATATTAATATATTAAAAATTAATACAATAATAATATTACTCTTATTACTATAAGAAGTATTAGTGGTTATATATATATATAGATATGAAGTATGATGAATTTAAATTATTATAATATTATCATTATTATTAATAATAATATTGTTATAAAATTTATAGATATTATTATTATCAATAATATAATTATTATTACCATTATTATTATAAAGTGTTATTATTATTATATATAATATTAAGAAGTATTATTATTACAGTATATTTAATAATTAATGAGACTAAATACAATACATATATGTATACAGATATATATATATATAAACAGATATATTTAAATACAGTAATATATATAAACATATATAATATATATATATATATATATATATATATATATATATATATATATATATATATATATATAACTACAAGTTATAATATAATTGACATGTTATTATTATTACATTCGTTATTATTAATATAAATATTAGTATCATTAGTATTAGTAAAATTTATATTATGAAATTGTTATATGTAAATTTGCTATATTATAGTTACTATTGGTATTATTATAATTATTGTTACTAACTATATTATCATATTATTAATATTATCTTTATCAATAATATCATTATTAGTATAAATACTAAAAATTATCATTTTTAACTATTATCATTATTACTTTTATCATTATCATTATTAATGTTAATATTAATGTTATTAGTTATTTTTATCATAAATAATATTAGTATTTCTATTATTATTATTATTATTATTATTATTATTATTATTATTATTATTATTATTATTATTATTATTATTATTATTATTATTATTATTTATGATTTTATTATTATTATTACTATGATAATTATTATTAACATTAACATTATTATTATTTTTATTATTATTAAAGCATTATTATTAATAAGGTATTTATATATAATAGTTATTAATATTATATAAATAAATTAATCGAATCAATTATCAATCACTTTTTGATTTTTTTTTCTTCGGCTCCTGTCACAGTTTTTTGTTCTTGTCGATTCATAATCACTAAAATACAACTTTGATCAAATCATGATACAGCATCAATTAATCTATTACGTCGTATACAATCCAGTTATTACCATTTGGAAATTATTAAACGAAAAGTTGAAGAAACCAAACTAGTATCTCTGTTCTTGAACAAATTTATCAAAAACTCGAATGTGAATGAATTGTCAAAATCTATTAATGCAATAATGTTAGAAATCGTCCATCAAATCTGACTGTAAGTTTTTAACCTTCAATTCATTCTATCGAATATTAATTTTGAAGTCAAAGTATTTGAAGAAAAAGTCAAACGAATTTTAATTGATCAAATTTGGAATTTGGAAGTCGTTTCAAGTACAATTGATCATTTACGTGTATTATAATGGTGATTTAAAACAGGTCTTATGAAGAAAGTAAAGCCTAAAACGATCTTAATCTGTTAATCAATTTTTTTTTGTTTTAAACAGCGACGGGTAGCTGTATATATATATATATATTTTCTTTTTTCTTCACGTTTATTAATCTCTGTTATAAATCGTTATGGAACAATTTAACATCATGAATTCGATCTGGTAACTATCATTAAGGTTTAGAGGATTTAGGACAACTAAGCTATTTGATGAAGAAGATGAAGTGAGCACAAAATATTATACGGGTTAGATATATTTTTGTTAGGATAAAATACAGAAAAATAGATTAGAGGCATGGGTAAGGGTGTATGTGTATGAACGAGTGGTCGAGGGTTCGAGCCCGGCTTCAGGCGTTTGTTTTCACAAGGCTTATTTAAAGGTAGTATTATTTTTAAAAATTGTTATTATTATTATTATTATTATTATTATTATTATTATTATTATTATTATTACTTGTATTATTATGATGATGATTATTATTGTTTTACTATGAATATGATTATTTTTATTATTATTATTATTATAATTATAATTATTATTATTATTATTATTATTATTATTATTATTATTATTATTATTATTATTATTACTATAACTAAGTATTAGTAAGTATTATCATTATTGTTAGTATTATTATTAAGTATGACGAATTTTAGGATTATTAGTATGATTTTAAGTATTAATTAATGTTATTATCAATATAGTTATTAATATGTAAAATCATTATGTATTAGTTGTATTATCATAAAAATGGTTATTATCATCAATAATATTAACATTAATGTCAAATGTATGGTTATTATTATCATTCCGATTATAGATATCATAAAGTATCTTTATCATTAATATTAGTATTAGAGTACCATTTAACATTTATTATAGTATTATTAAGTATATGATCATTTAAATTTCTATTTAAAACAATAATTATTATTAAACTTACCATTACTATTAAAATTTTATTTTTACAAAGACTATTATTTGTACTTTATCATAATTAGTAAAATCACCATTTTTAATAAAATTATTATTATTACTATCAACATTATTATTAGCATCCTTAGTCTAGCAATTACTACAATTAATAATTTTACAACACAAAAGATAAATATATATAGATATAAATATATTTATTATATAAAGTATACTAATACTACATAAAAATTTCGTTTTAACCAATAACATTAATTAAATATCAAATATGTATCATAACGTAATATAAGTATTGATAAAAATATTAATATTAATACATAAAATAATATGTATACACTTGTTTGATTACGATTATATGTATTAATGAAAATACATATGATATAGGTTCATGAATCCAAGGCCAACCCTGCATTGTTCAATATAGTCATATGTATTTTTACTTCAAAATACATTAGGTGAGTTTCATTTGCTCCCTTTTTAAATGCTTTTGCAATATATATATTTTTGGGACTGAGAATACATGCTTTACGAAATAGACACAAGTAATCGAAACTACATTCTATGGTTGAATCGTTATACCGGATATCGCCCTTGTTGAACTTGGTAGTCTAAGAATTGGTGTTTATTATAATTGCCACCAATTGACGCGAATCCTAAAGATAGATCTATGGGCTTTGACACGCCCCAGTCAGAGAATTTGAACTGCTTTAGTACTTCGATATTTATATATGGGGATATTCTAAATGCATTTTGTTAATGTCGGTTACCAGGTGTTCAATCCATATGAATGATATTTAAACACTTGTGAGTGTATGATTATTGAATAAAGGAAATCTTATGGTCTATTAAAATGATGGAAATGAATGTTTATGATAAACTAATGAACTCACCAACCTTTTGGTTGACACTTGAAAGCATGTTTATTCTCAGGTATGAAAGAAATCTTCCGCTGTGCATTTGCTCATTTTAAAGATATTACTTGGAGTCGTCGAGTTCATCAAGAATATTATTAAGTCATTTATAGTTGGAAATATTATGAAATGATATGCATGCTGTCAACTTTCGATGTGATGAGAGATTGTCTTTTAAAAACGAATGCAATATTTGTAAAATGTATCATATAAAGGTCAAGTACCTCGCGATGTAACTAAGATTGTCTTTTAAAAACGAATGCAATATTTGTAAAATGTATCATATAGAGGTCAAGTACCTCGCGATGTAACTAAATGTAATGTATTCGTCCAGATGGTTTAGGACGGGTCATGAAAATGTGGAGAAGTAACTAAACTTGTTAAAGAAGGCATTCTGCGTGAAGTAAAGTACCAAATATGGGTGCAAACCCAGTGCTTGTTAAAAAGCTTGATGGATCGTGGCGAATGTGTATTGTTTATAAAGATATCAATAAAGCTTGCCCTAAAGACAACTATCCGCTGCCAGAAATCAATTGGAAAGTTAAATCACTGCATGAATACCCTTTTAAGTTCTATCTGGATGCTTACAAAGGGTACTATCAAATTTCAATGGTGGAGGAATATGAATTTAAAACCGCGTTCCATACGGGTAAATGCATATATTGCTATATCAAGATGCCATTTGGACTTAAGAATGATGGCACTACATATCAATGTTTGATAGATAGCGCATTCGAAAGTCAAATTGGGTGCAATATTGAAGTGTATGTGGATGATTTGGTCATCAAGAAGGAAGCGCAAGATTAAATTTTGCAGGATGTTGTGGAAACATTAGGGAATCTGCGAAGAATTAACATGAAGTTAAATGCATCGAAATGTAGTTTTGGCAAAAAAGAAGGAAAATTTTTGGGATATTACGTTACTAAGCAAGGCATTAAGGCTAATCCCAAAAAGATAGTCGCAATTGAAAACATGATTGCGCCAAAAACAATAAAGGAAGTGCAAAGTTTAACAGGCAAGTTAGCGGCTTTGACCAGAATTTTGTCAAAGGCTGAGAAAAGATAGTTGCCTTTCTTTAAAACTCTAAAAGGATGTTTGAATCAGAATAATTTTGTATGGACTGCGGAAGCAGACATCGCATTTCAAGAAATGAAGTAATTGTTGGCGATGCTGCCTGTCATACCCCCAAATAGGGCCGAGGGTAATTATGACATTTCATTATCACAAAACAAGTATGTAAAGCGAGAACGACTCTAAATGAGACGTTATAATAAAATAAAATTTGATTTCTAATAGAAACATAATAATATTTTACATAATGAAATTCATATGTAAATAACAAATGATAAGTCTAATATGTGGACTCCGATGCATCAGCTAGCTAAGCATCATAGGGCATCACATAAGCTAATCTTCACCTGAGACAAACATGCTTAAAATGTCAACACAATGGTTGAGTGAACATCATAGGTTTATATAATCAATAAAGTTTCAGACCACAATATTTAGTTATAAAGTTTTATCAGTTCGTTAGTAGTGCTGAGGTATATGATATCGAGACTAAACGAAGTTACCCTATGACACCTTGAACTGTCAGTGTCATTGAATCATTATTATGTACCCCCTTGATGATCACACCAATAGGTAGAGACGTCACTCTCAGTAGGCCTACTCACAATAACTAAGTTCGCGTTTCAAAGTAGCAATTAACGATATCATGGTAGGGATTTAGCATGAAACAAAGCATGTCATAGCACAGTTTGAACTAATAAGTTTGAGTACTTGTGTCTAATCGTAAAACATTTTAAAAGCAAGCATGTTTCTTACCCCAAAGTTTATAAAACAGTTAAGAAATAGTAAAAAGAGGGGTTATGAAGTTCACCGTTGTAGCAAGTAAGTTATTCCACGCAAGAAGTATGAACGGAGTATGTAATCAGAGATCTCAACCTAGAGATATAATCTTTGATTAGTTAATGTCTAACAGACATAAAGTTTGTTTATAAATATAGCAACTATATTAACAGTGACGGTTTTCGAGAAAAATTCCTATTTCTCAAAAGTTTCTATTTTCGAAATCCTACTATTTATGGAAAGCTTCTACTTATAGTAAGTTTCTAGTTTTAGTATGTTCAGGTTATAATCCTTCACAAAGATGTTGTACAACTTTGCCCAAACCTCGTTGCTATCATGCAAGTCACTCGAATGATCTGTTGTTACCAGGCGCCCATGATTCTTGACCAGAATCTAAGTCTTGGCATTCGAGATCCACAAGCGAGTCCCATAATGGAAACAAGGACCACCCTAGGCCGTAAGTAGCAGTGAGGTTCGTATAAAGTGCACGTTATATTTCAATTATAACTTTCACGTTATAGGTGTATACACACAACGAATTATTAATGTACTTAATAATTATATATGTGATAGTATAACTTAGTGTAATTAAGGTGTTACCATATAGATAAGTTTACAAGTTATAGTATTACTATATAATATTATCACTTTATTTATTATCTTATATTATTATATTTTAAATGAATTAGATAACTTTTAATCCTTCCAACTTTAATCTTATTTAAATTACAACCTATGTGATTGTAAATTTATCATTATCACCTTATCATATCAATCTCTTAATTATATCTTAATCTTAATACTTATCATGTTCATAAACTAAATCGTATTAATATACTTATGATCATGTTTTATTATCAACATCAAATCCCTAATATCTTGATACTTAGATCATAATCATATTCATAATCTTTTATATTAGTTAAACTCATATCATGTTTATAACCTCATAATCATAATCATAATCCCGCATTCATAAACGTACTTATAACTTCATCGTATTATATTCATTATATAATTGTTTTCATATTAATCTAATCTCATAATCATACTTACATAATATATTCATATTAATATCATAGTTTATATTAACTTCATACTCATTTTATTGTTATTAACTTTATAATCAAATCATAACTTTATTAATATCAATTTCATTGCTTTTAAGTTCTAAGATGATATTAATATTCATAATAATAAGTATAATTTATATGGTTGAGTTTAGTTTGTTACCTTAGATTAAAGAACGAATAAAATCGAGAAAACGGGTGTTCTTGGCTTCGGTTTGTAGCAGCAGAAACCAAACAGATTTGTAGCAACAAAGTCGACCAAATCCCTTTGGGTTTGGTCTTGGTCTCAGCAACAGAAAACCAACAGAAGCAGCCCTTGATCAGCCTCGGTTTTGGGCTGGAATTCGAACAGTAAAGCAGCAGCAACAAGCTGCAAATTGTGGCGGTTTACAGCAGTGAAACATGAGTTGCAGGGGCTGTTTTTGGGTGGCGAACAACTACAGAAAAACAGCAAGAAACCCGCAATAAAAAGGTGGAAAACCGAGTGGGTTTCGGGTTGGTTTTGGGACGCAGGACAGCAGCAAAAGAATCGCAAGTTGGGGGCTGTTTGGTGGCAATTTGTAGCAGCAAAAAGCTACTGATCGATGGCGGATGTGGGCTACAAATTGCAGCAGATCGCAGGTGGTGGTGGTGTGGTTTTTGGGCTATTTTGGGTCACACAATACAGCAGGAAAACAACAGCAAAAAAACACAGCTAAACCAGTAATTTGTGGACTGTTTTGGATCACGAATTGCAACAGGAAAAGGTGGTGATGTTCGACTGAAATCAACAACAGGAAGTGGCAGTTTAAGTGGCTGTGATGGGTGGGGTTTGAAGTCGAAAAGAGGGCTGTAACAGGTGGCGAATTACAGCTGCAAATAGCAGCCTGTTGTGGCTCGAAAAAGGCAGCAGAAAATGGTAGCAGGATGTTGACTAAAGGGGATGTTTTGGATGGTTTATGAGTCGATGGTGGTGGACAATTGGCTGCAGTAAAATAGTCGACCAAAGCAAACAAAAAGGAGAAGGTTTTGTGGGTTTATTTGTGATGAACGTTATGAGAAAACAAGAGGCTTTTTATAGAGTGGGTTTTAGAGTCCTAATAACATTAAAATTACTTAGAGAGAAAGGATTAAGATCAAGCATTAGATTAGGATTAGGATCAAGGAGTTGTGATTAGTTTAGGACTTGTTTATTTGATTTAGATTAGGAGTTCAAACTTAGCATTTATATTTTAATTACATTTTTTTTTTTTATTATTACTATTTTTATAAGCCGCCATTTTTTATGTATTAATATTATTATTATTATTATTATTATTATTATTATTATTATTATTATTATTATTATTATTAATAATAATATTATTATTATTATTATTATTATTATTATTATTATTATATATATATATATATATATATATATATATATATATATATATATATATATATATATATATATATATATATATATATATATATATATATATATATATATATATATATATATATATTCGGCAAAAAAATATATATATACTTTTATGTACATATTTTTTTTCACAATTATCTTAATTAGATTAAATATATTTTATATATATTTAAATGTATTCTTACTCTTTTTAACTTAGTCCCCAACCTTTATTAAATTTTATTTATCTCCCAAAAGTTTTACATTTATAAGAAATGTCACATTTATTTATTACTTATAGATAGTTATTAAGTACAGATAAACATAAACCTTAATTTAACAGAGAGTGTCGACTAAAAGTTTACTATTTGGTCAACGTTTTGTCAAATCAAGTTTACGAGCACACAAAACCCTAAGGTCATAAAGTAAAATAAGAATGGAAAAATGAGAGTAGTTATACTGCCTACGTTAACTGCACCTATAAATGGTGAAATTTTATATCCTTATGTCTTAATTGCAAATGAAGCTTTTGGATCAGTGTTGGTTGCAGAATGTGAAAAAACATAAAAGCCAATTTATTTTGTAAGTAAGGCACTCGCGAGAAGTGAAATTAACTATGTGCCAATGGAGAAATTTGTATGCGCATTACTCTTAACTTTAAGAAGATTGCGGGGGTATTTTCAAGGGCTACCTATTCATGTTTTAACTGATTTGCCAGTTAAACATGTCCTAAATAAGCCCGAAATATCTGGAAGGCTTGCTAAGTGGGCAATTGAGTTGGGATCTTATGAAATAACTTACCTTCCGCGAACTTCTATGAAAGGGCAAGTTCTCGCGGATTATCTGTCAGAAATGATGGGCGAATTGGAAGTAATCCATGAAAGAACAACGTTGAAACCTGTACAAGGTGAAACATGAGATTTATTTACATATGGTGCATCATGCACAGAAGGCGCTGGCGCAGGATTAGTTTTAACAAGTCCAAGTGGCGAGGAACATACGTACGCGTTGCGTTTCAACTTTGATGTTACAAATAATGAAGCTGAGTATGAAGCGCTACTCGCTGGATTAAACATTGTGCATAAAATGAATATCACTAAGTTACGTGCATATGTTAATTCACAGTTAGTTTCAAATCAGTTTAATGGCTCATTTGACGCGCATGAACTTTCTATGCATAAGTATTTGAAATTGTTAAAGGAGGCTGCAGAAAAGTTTGAGCATTTTGAGCTTGCGCAATTTTCAAGAAGTAAAAACAAAAAAGCAGATGGACTAAGCAAACTAGCATCTTTAATTTTTTCGCATTTTCAAAGGCAAGTTTGGGTGGAAGAATTATCGAACAAAGCAATTGATGGCGGATTAATTTTTGCGGCTATTGAGGAAGCGCAGCCAAATTGGATGAATCCTATTATTGAAAATCTACGCAATAATACGCTGCCAGAAGATAAAAATCAAACAAGATTAGTGCGCATGAGATCACCTATGTATATCACTGAAAATGACATCTTGTACCTCAAATCTTACTACGGGCCACTAATGCGATGTGTTGGGCCAGCAGAGGCAGAGATGATCATTAAAGAAGTACATAATGGTTCTTGTTCACTGCATTCTGGTTACAAAACTATTGCGTCAAAAATTATGTGGATGGGTTACTTTTGGCCAACCCTATATCGCGATGTGGCAAAAATAGTAAAAAGATGCAAAAGTTAGCAAAGGCATGCACCGCAGAACAGAAAATCAAGGCATGACATGATTCGAGTAAATTCGCCATGTCCATTTTACAAATGGGCGATCGATATTGTAGGGCTATTTCCTGCGGGAGCAGGAAATGTAAAATTCCTGATTGTAGCAATTGATTATTTCACCAAGTGGGTGAAAGAAAAAGCATTGCGCACAATTACAGCAGTGCAAGTGCGAAATTTTGTACGGGAATATATCATTTGCCGATTTGCATTCCTCGCGAAATTGTAAGTGATAACGGGGCACAGATAGCGAAATATCCCTTTAAATTTTGGTGCGTTGAAATGGACATTGTGCAAAAATTTACTTCAGTTGCACACCTGCAAGCTAATGGGTTGTGCGAAGTTACTAACCGCGACATTATAGCGGCATTAAAAAGCGCTTAAATGAAAAACGCACTGGATGGGTTGATGAACTATCCAATGTGCTATGGGCACATCGCACAACATTTAAAAGGAGTACTGGCGAAATACCCTTTAGTCTTGTGTATGGCTCGGAGGCAATGATTCCCGCCGAAATCCTAGTGCCAACACATAGGGTTGCCAATTTTGATGAATCTGCGAATAATGACACTTTATGCGAAAATTAAAATTTTATGAAAGAACGCAGATTGATGGCTGCGATAAAAGAAGCGAATAACAAGCAACAGATTGCGAAATATTATAACAAAAAGGTGTGTGCTTTAGCCTTCGATGTAGGCGAGTGGGTTTTGCGTAAAAATGAAGCAAGTCGCGCAGAAAATGTTGGTAAATTGGGACCCAAATGGGAAGGTCCCTACCAAAAAATAGCAATTAACGCGGTTGGTTCTTACAAGTTCGCTGATCGAACATAAATATGCTCAAATAGCAAAGTTAAAGTTGAGTGCATGAGGGAGTGTTTAAGAACGTTTATAGTTTTGATCTCCGGTCCGGTTTACCGTGAATAACCTTTATTGAGATGAGGATCTACGAAAGGGTGATCAAAACTACGTTCACCATTGATCGCAGTTGCCGCAACAATAGCCATTAAAGGTGGTTGCATAGGGTTTATGTTCGTGGAACATACCTGTTACTGTAAGAGTGTTTTCTGGATGCAATCTTAATTTCGAGTAATACAGAAACGTTGTGTTGAGTGAAGGAGGTTAGGGTTGTATTTATAATGAAACCCTAACCCTAGATTACCTCATATTTAGGTTCTAGATCCTACCGAATAACAACCATAAATAACGGGTTTATAGTTGGAAAAGGATCACGTTTAATTATGGATAAAATCATACTGATTGCTTTCGTGTACGCTAAGCAATACCCGCATGCGCACCTCCTAATTAGATGTTCTGGCAATATTCAGGACGTGTGCGCTGCATGTGATACGCACGAGCTCCATGCGTGCAGGTACGTGTATCATTATTCGCATACATTGAAGGAAGAATCATCCCTAATGCATGGCATGCTACGCTGTTAAGAAGATATCACGCATAGGTTGTTAATAGCGCAATGATTTTCGCGCAGAAAAACTCAGAAATATTGTAATTCTATAGGCATAAATGTATATGCAATTCTTTAAATAAATGATACATGTTTTACTTCATTGTGAATGACAAATATTTTGTTTGAAGTTTAACTATGTTATTTAAAAAATGGTTAAAGTCCATACAAGCAAGTGAACACGCAGTAATTATAATAGGGAAGGAAAAGCCCTCTATAGTGGACAAAGATTATAATTGAAGTGTAGGCGAAATGATGGAACTTATACATATTATCTACCTAAGTTGTGAATTTGCCCAACTTAGATGCTTCGCAATAACACGTTTTGAAATGTCCCGTTCTTATTGATTAAAAACGTTCCATATTAATTGATTTCTTTGCGAGGTTTTGACCTCTATATGAGACGTTTTTCAAAGACTGCATTCATTTTAAAACAAACCATAACCTTTATTTCATCAATAAAGGTTTAAAAAGCTTTACGTAGATTATCAAATAATGATAATCTAAAATATCCTGTTTACACACGACCATTACATAATGGTTTACAATACAAATATGTTACAACAAAATAAGTTTCTTGAATGCAGTTTTTACACAATATCATACAAGCATGGACTCCAAATCTCGTCCTTATTTAAGTATGCGACAGCGGAAGCTCTTAATAATCACCTGAGAATAAACATGCTTAAAACGTCAACAAAAATGTTGGTGAGTTATAGGTTTAACCTATATATATCAAATCATAATAATAGACCACAAGATTTCATATTTCAATACACATCCCATACATAGAGATAAAAATCATTCATATGGTGAACACCTGGTAACCGACATTAACAAGATGCATATATAAGAATATCCCCATCATTCCGGGACACCCTTCGGATATGATATAAATTTCGAAGTACTAAAGCATCCGGTACTTTGGATGGGGCTTGTTAGGCCCAATAGATCTATCTTTAGGATTCGCGTCAATTAGGGTGTCTGTTCCCTAATTCTTAGATTACCAGACTTAATAAAAAGGGGCATATTCGATTTTGATAATTCAACCATAGAATGTAGTTTCACGTACTTGTGTCTATTTTGTAAATCATTTATAAAACCTGCATGTATTCTCATCCCAAAAATATTAGATTTTAAAAGTGGGACTATAACTCACTTTCACAGATTTTTTACTTCGTCGGGAAGTAAGACTTGGCCACTGGTTGATTCACGAACCTATAACAATATATACATATATATCAAAGTATGTTCAAAATATATTTACAACACTTTTAATATATTTTGATGTTTTAAGTTTATTAAGTCAGCTGTCCTCGTTAGTAACCTACAACTAGTTGTCCACAGTTAGATGTACAAAAATAAATCGATAAATATTATCTTGAATCAATCCACGACCCAGTGTATACGTATCTCAGTATTGATCACAACTCAAACTATATATATTTTGGAATCAACCTCAACCCTGTATAGCTAACTCCAACATTCACATATAGAGTGTCTATGGTTGTTCCGAAATATATATAGATGTGTCGACATGATAGGTCGAAACATTGTATACGTGTCTATGGTATCTCAAGATTACATAATATACAATACAAGTTGATTAAGTTATGGTTGGAATAGATTTGTTACCAATTTTCACGTAGCTAAAATGAGAAAAATTATCCAATTTTGTTTTACCCATAACTTCTTCATTTTAAATCCGTTTTGAGTGAATCAAATTGCTATGGTTTCATATTGAACTATATTTTATGAATCTAAACAGAAAAAGTATAGGTTTATAGTCGGAAAAATAAGTTACAAGTCGTTTTTGTAAAGGTAGTCATTTCAGTCGAAAGAACGACGTCTAGATGACCATTTTAGAAAACATACTTCCACTTTGAGTTTAACCATAATTTTTGGATATAGTTTCATGTTCATAATAAAAATCATTTTCTCAGAATAACAACTTTTAAATCAAAGTTTATCATAGTTTTTAATTAACTAACCCAAAACAGCCCGCGGTGTTACTACGACGGCGTAAATCCGGTTTTACGGTGTTTTTCGTGTTTCCAGGTTTTAAATCATTAAGTTAGCATATCATATAGATATAGAACATGTGTTTAGTTGATTTTAAAAGTCAAGTTAGAAGGATTAACTTTTGTTTGCGAACAAGTTTAGAATTAACTAAACTATGTTCTAGTGATTACAAGTTTAAACCTTCGAATAAGATAGCTTTATATGTATGAATCGAATGATGTTATGAACATCATTACTACCTTAATTTCCTTGGATAAACCTACTGGAAAAGAGAAAAATGGATCTAGCTTCAATGGATCCTTGGATGGCTCGAAGTTCTTGAAGCAGAATCATGACACGAAAACAAGTTCAAGTAAGATCATCACTTGAAATAAGATTGTTATAGTTATAGAAATTGAACCAAAGTTTGAATATGATTATTACCTTGTATTAGAATGATAACCTACTGTAAGAAACAAAGATTTCTTGAGGTTGGATGATCACCTTACAAGATTGGAAGTGAGCTAGCAAACTTGAAAGTATTCTTGATTTTATGAAACTAGAACTTTTGGAATTTATGAAGAACACTTAGAACTTGAAGATAGAACTTGAGAGAGATCAATTAGATGAAGAAAATTGAAGAATGAAAGTGTTTGTAGGTGTTTTTGGTCGTTGGTGTATGGATTAGATATAAAGGATATGTAATTTTGTTTTCATGTAAATAAGTCATGAATGATTACTCATATTTTTGTAATTTTATGAGATATTTCATGCTAGTTGCCAAATGATGGTTCCCACATGTGTTAGGTGACTCACATGGGCTGCTAAGAGCTGATCATTGGAGTGTATATACCAATAGTACATACATCTAAAAGCTGTGTATTGTACGAGTACGAATACGGGTGCATACGAGTAGAATTGTTGATGAAACTGAACGAGGATGTAATTGTAAGCATTTTTGTTAAGTAGAAGTATTTTGATAAGTGTATTGAAGTCTTTCAAAAGTGTATAAATACATATTAAAACACTACATGTATATATATTTTAACTGAGTCGTTAAGTCATCGTTAGTCGTTACATGTAAGTGTTGTTTTGAAACCTTTAGGTTAACGATCTTGTTAAATGTTGTTAACCCAATGTTTATAATATCAAATGAGATTTTAAATTATTATATTATCATGATATTATCATGTATGAATATCTCTTAATATGATATATATATATACATTAAATGTCTTTACAACGATAATCGTTACATATATGTCTCGTTTAAAAATCATTAAGTTAGTAGTCTTGTTTTTACATATGTAGTTCATTGTTAATATACTTTGTGATATGTTTTCTTATCATAGTATCATGTTAACTATATATATATATATCCATATATATGTCATCATATAGTTTTTACAAGTTTTAACGTTCGTGAATCACCGATCAACTTGGGTGGTCAATTGTCTATATGAAACATATTTCAATTAATCAAGTCTTAACAAGTTTGATTGCTTAACATGTTGGAAACATTTAATCATTTAAATATCAATCTCAATTAATATATATAAACATGGAAAAGTTCGGGTCACTACAGTACCTACCCGTTAAATAAATTTCGTCCCGAAATTTTAAGCTGTTGAAGGTGTTGACGAATCTTCTGAAAATAGATGCGGGTATTTCTTCTTCATCTGATCTTCACGCTCCCAGGTGAACTCGGGTCCTCTACGAGCATTCCATCGAACCTTAACAATTGGTATCTTGTTTTGCTTAAGTCTTTTAACCTCACGATCCATTATTTCGACGGGTTCTTCGATGAATTGAAGTTTTTCGTTGATTTGGATTTCATCTAATGGAATAGTGAGATCTTCTTTAGCAAAACATTTCTTTAAATTCGAGACGTGGAAAGTGTTATGTACAGCCGCGAGTTGTTGAGGTAACTCTAGTCGGTAAGCTACTGGTCCGACACGATCAATAATCTTGAATGGTCCAATATACCTTGGATTTAATTTCCCTCGTTTACCAAATCGAACAACGCCTT
This sequence comes from Rutidosis leptorrhynchoides, assembly GCF_046630445.1. Classification (NCBI taxonomy): domain Eukaryota; kingdom Viridiplantae; phylum Streptophyta; class Magnoliopsida; order Asterales; family Asteraceae; genus Rutidosis; species Rutidosis leptorrhynchoides. Next base: position 221,702,906 of record NC_092338.1, on the reverse strand, counting down.
TCCAAGGTGCAACTTTAAGCATGACCATCTCTCCAATTTCAAATTCTATATCTTTTCTTTTAATGTCAGCGTAGCTCTTTTGTCGACTTTGGGCGGTTTTCAACCGTTGTTGAATTTGGATGATCTTCTCGGTAGTTTCTTGTATAATCTCCGGACCCGTAATCTGTCTATCCCCCACTTCACTCCAACAAATCGGAGACCTGCACTTTCTACCATAAAGTGCTTCAAACGGCGCCATCTCAATGCTTGAATGGTAGCTGTTGTTGTAGGAAAATTCTGCTAACGGTAGATGTCGATCCCAACTGTTTCCGAAATCAATAACACATGCTCGTAGCATGTCTTCAAGCGTTTGTATCGTCCTTTCGCTCTGCCCATCAGTTTGTGGATGATAGGCAGTACTCATGTCTAGACGAGTTCCTAATGCTTGCTGTAATGTCTGCCAGAATCTTGAAATAAATCTGCCATCCCTATCAGAGATAATAGAGATTGGTATTCCATGTCTGGAGACGACTTCCTTCAAATACAGTCGTGCTAACTTCTCCATCTTGTCATCTTCTCTTATTGGTAGGAAGTGTGCTGATTTGGTGAGACGATCAACTATTACCCAAATAGTATCAAAACCACTTGCAGTCCTTGGCAATTTAGTGATGAAATCCATGGTAATGTTTTCCCATTTCCATTCTGGGATTTCGGGTTGTTGAAGTAGACCTGATGGTTTCTGATGCTCAGCTTTGACCTTAGAACACGTCAAACATTCTCCTACGTATTTAGCAACATCGGCTTTCATACCCGGCCACCAAAAATGTTTCTTGAGATCCTTGTACATCTTCCCCGTTCCAGGATGTATTGAGTATCTGGTTTTATGAGCTTCTCTAAGTACCATTTCTCTCATATCTCCAAATTTTGGTACCCAAATCCTTTCAGCCCTATACCGGGTTCCGTCTTCCCGAATATTAAGATGCTTCTCCGATCCTTTGGGTATTTCATCCTTTAAATTTCCCTCTTTTAAAACTCCTTGTTGCGCCTCCTTTATTTGAGTAGTAATGTTATTATGAATCATTATATTCATAGATTTTACTCGAATGGGTTCTCTGTCCTTCCTGCTCAAGGCATCGGCTACCACATTTGCCTTCCCCGGGTGGTAACGAATCTCAAAGTCGTAATCATTCAATAATTCAATCCACCTACGCTGCCTCATATTCAGTTGTTTCTGATTAAATATGTGTTGAAGACTTTTGTGGTCAGTATATATAATACTTTTGACCCCATATAAGTAGTGCCTCCAAGTCTTTAATGCAAAAACAACAGCGCCTAATTCCAAATCATGCGTCGTATAATTTTGTTCGTGAATCTTCAATTGTCTAGACGCATAAGCAATCACCTTCGTTCGTTGCATTAATACACAACCGAGACCTTGCTTTGATGCATCACAATAAATCACAAAATCATCATTCCCTTCAGGCAATGACAATATAGGTGCCGTAGTTAGCTTTTTCTTCAATAACTGAAACGCTTTCTCTTGTTCATCATTCCATTCAAATTTCTTCCCTTTATGCGTTAATGCAGTCAAGGGTTTTGCTATTCTGGAAAAGTCTTGGATGAACCTTCTGTAGTAACCAGCTAGTCCTAAAAACTGGCGTATGTGTTTCGGAGTTTTCGGGGTTTCCCACTTTTCAACAGTTTCTATCTTTGCCGGATCCACCTTAATACCTTCTTTGTTCACTATGTGACCGAGGAATTGAACTTCTTCCAACCAAAATGCACACTTTGAAAACTTAGCGTACAATTCTTCCTTCCTCAATACTTCTAACACCTTTCTCAAATGTTCACCGTGTTCTTGGTCATTCTTTGAGTAAATAAGTATGTCGTCAATGAAAACAATGACAAACTTGTCAAGGTATGGTCCACACACTCGGTTCATAAGGTCCATGAACACAGCTGGTGCATTAGTTAAACCAAACGGCATGACCATAAACTCGTAATGACCGTAACGTGTTCTGAAAGCAGTCTTTGGAATATCATCTTCTTTCACCCGCATTTGATGATACCCGGAACGTAAGTCAATCTTTGAATAAACAGACGAGCCTTGTAGTTGATCAAATAAGTCGTCGATTCTCGGTAGTGGGTAGCGGTTCTTGATGGTAAGTTTGTTCAACTCTCGGTAGTCGATACACAACCTGAATGTACCATCTTTCTTCTTGACAAACAAAACAGGAGCTCCCCACGGTGATGTGCTTGGTCGAATGAAACCACGCTCTAAAAGTTCTTGTAATTGGCTTTGCAGTTCTTTCATCTCGCTGGGTGCGAGTCTGTAAGGAGCACGAGCTATTGGTGCAGCTCCTGGTACAAGATCTATTTGAAATTCAACGGATCGATGTGGGGGTAATCCCGGTAATTCTTTCGGAAATACATCGGGAAATTCTTTTGCAATGGGAACATCATTGATGCTCTTTTCTTCAGTTTGTACTTTCTCGACGTGTGCTAGAACAGCATAGCAACCTTTTCTTATTAGTTTTTGTGCCTTCACATTACTAATAAGATGTAGCTTCGTGTTGCCCTTTTCTCCGTACACCATTAAGGGTTTTCCTTTTTCTCGTATAATGCGAATTGCATTTTTGTAACAAACGATCTCTGCTTTCACTTCTTTCAACCAGTCCATACCGATTATCACATCAAAACTCCCTAACTCTACTGGTATCAAATCAATCTTAAATGTTTCGCTAACCAGTTTAATTTCTCGATTCCGACATATATTATCTGCTGAAATTAATTTACCATTTGCTAATTCGAGTAAAAATTTACTATCCAAAGGCGTCAATGGACAACTTAATTTAGCACAAAAATCTCTACTCATATAGCTTCTATCCGCACCCGAATCAAATAAAACGTAAGCAGATTTATTGTCAATAAGAAACGTACCCGTAACAAGCTCCGGGTCTTCCTGTGCCTCTACCGCATTAATATTGAAAACTCTTCCACGGCCTTGTCCATTCGTGTTCTCTTGGTTCAGGCAATTTCTAATAATGTGGCCCGGTTTTCCACATTTATAACAAACTACATTGGCATAACTTGCTCCGACACTACTTGCTCCGCCATTACTCGTTCCGACACCATTTGTTCCTTTCGTTCTATTAACCCCTGGTCCGTAGACCTCACACTTCGCCGCGCTATGACCATTTCTTTTACACTTGTTGCAAAATTTGGTGCAGAACCCCGAGTGATTCTTTTCACACCTTTGGCATAGCTGCTTCTGATTGTTGTTGTTGTTGCGGTTATTATTGTTGTTGGGATGATTGTTGTAGTTGCTGTTGTTGTTGTTGTTGTTGTTGTTGTTGTTGGGCCGTTTGTTGTAGTTGCGATTGATGTTGCGATTGTTGGGATAATTGTTGCGATTATTGTTGTAATTGCTGTTGTTGTTGTATTGGTGATTCTTATCACCGTTTTCCTCCCACTTTCTTTTGACTTGCTTCACATTGGCCTCTTCAGCAGTCTGTTCTTTAATTCTTTCTTCAATCTGGTTCACTAGTTTGTGAGCCATTCTACATGCCTGTTGTATGGAGGCGGGCTCGTGTGAACTTATATCTTCTTGGATTCTTTCCGGTAATCCTTTCACAAACGCGTCGATCTTCTCTTCCTCATCTTCGAATGCTCCCGGACACAATAGGCACAATTCTGTGAATCGTCTTTCGTACGTGGTAATATCAAATCCTTGGGTTCGTAACCCTCTAAGTTCTGTCTTGAGCTTATTGACCTCGGTTCTGGGACGGTACTTCTCGTTCATCAAGTGCTTGAATGCTGACCACGGTAGTGCGTACGCATCATCTTGTCCCACTTGCTCTAGATAGGTATTCCACCATGTTAACGCAGAACCTGTGAAGGTATGCGTAGCGTACTTCACTTTGTCCTCTTCAGTACACTTACTTATGGCAAACACCGATTCAACCTTCTCGGTCCACCGTTTCAATCCGATCGGTCCTTCGGTTCCATCAAATTCCAAAGGTTTGCAGGCAGTGAATTCTTTGTAGGTGCATCCTACACGATTTCCTGTACTGCCAGATCCAAGGTTATTGTTGGTATGTAGCGCAGCCTGTACTGCGGCTATGTTTGAAGCTAGAAAAGTACGGAATTCCTCTTCATTCATATTCACGGTGTGTCGAGTAGTCGGTGCCATTTCCTTCAAAATAGTCAAATGGAACAAGTTAATCATACAGAATATTAAGAGTAGTTAATAGTATTTCATAGCAAAATATGAACTCATTTATAAAAGCTTTTTCTTCATATTAGCGTTTTATAAGTTTAAATTCGGGTAGTACCTACCCGTTAAGTTCATACTTAGTAGCTAATATACAATTCAACTACTACAATTCTATATGAAAAACTGATTATAATAATATTTCGCGTTCAAACTTTTATACAATATTTTACAAACTTACAATACCGCTTATTTTACATAAAGCATGAAATATAGCACACAATAACTTTGATACAAGATAGTTGTGAAGAAAATTCTAGCTAGTACACAAGTCGTTCAGCAAAGGCAATAAAGACACGTAATTCATACGTCCAGAAACAAGTCATGCATTCTGGTTTTACTAGGACTACTTCCCATCCTTGGTCTTGTGCAACATAACCGTTATGGCCATTGATAAGACAGCGTGTTGTAACGTCATCAAAGGGACGAGGGTTACGTAATGTCCAACAGTCCCGTAATAATCTAAAAACCTCATTTCTTACCCCAATTACCGACTCCGTCACTTGTGGAAACGTTTTGTTTAATAGTTGTAGCCCGATGTTCTTGTTCTCACTTTGGTGAGAAGCGAACATTACTAATCCGTAAGCATAACATGCTTCTTTATGTTGCATGTTAGCCGCTTTTTCTAAATCACGAAGTCCAATATTCGGATATATTGAGTCAAAATAATTTCTTAACCCGTTGCGTAAAATAGCATTTGGGTTCCCCGCAATATATGCGTCAAAGTAAACACATCGTAACTTATGGGTTTCCCAATGTGATATCCCCCATCTTTCAAACGAAAGTCTCTTATAAACCAAGACATTCTTGGAACGTTCTTCGAATGTCTTACAAACTGATCTCGCCTTAAATAGTTGTGCCGAAGAATTCTGGCCGACTCTAGACAAGATTTCATCAATCATGTCTCCGGGTAGGTCTCTTAAAATATTGGGTTGTCTATCCATTTTGTGTTTTTAAACTGTAAAATAGACAAGAGTTAGATTCATAAAAAAATACTTATTAATACAAGCAATTTTTACATATATCATAAAGCATAAGAACACTATATTACATATATTACACCACACGAATACAACTATCTTATTCCGACTCGCTCGTTTCTTCTTCTTCGGTTTTGGTTCGTTTTGACAAGTTTCTAGGGATATATGATGTTCCCCTAATACGAGCCGTCGTTGTCCACATTGGTTTAGAAAAACCTGGTGGTTTAGAGGTTCCCGGGTCATTGTTACAACTTAAGGACTTCGGGGGTTGACGATACATATAAAGTTCATCGGGGTTGGAATTAGATTTCTCTATTTTTATGCCCTTTCCCTTATTATTTTCTTTTGCCTTTTTAAATTCAGTTGGGGTAATTTCTATAACATCATCGGAATTCTCGTCGGAATCCGATTCATCGGAGAATTGGTAATCCTCCCAATATTTTGCTTCCTTGGCGGAAACACCATTGACCATAATTAACTTTGGTCGGTTGGTTGAGGATTTTCTTTTACTTAACCGTTTTATTATTTCCCCCACCGGTTCTATTTCTTCATCCGGTTCCGATTCTTCTTCCGGTTCCGATTCTTCTTCCGGTTCCGACTCTTCTTCCGGTTCTTCTTCGGGAACTTGTGAATCAGTCCACAAATCATTCCAATTTACATTTGACTCTTCATTATTATTAGGTGAGTCAATGGAACTTGTTCTAGAGGTAGACATCTATCACATAATATCAAACACGTTAAGAGATTAATATATCACATAATATTCATATGTTAAAAATATATAGTTTCCAACAAAAATGTTAAGCAATCATTTTTAAAGAAAACACGGTCGAAGTCCAGACTCACTAATGCATCCTAACAAACTTGATAAGACACACTAATGCAAATTTTCTGGTTCTCTAAGACCAACGCTCGGATACCAACTGAAATGTCCCGTTCTTATTGATTAAAAACGTTCCATATTAATTGATTTCTTTGCGAGGTTTTGACCTCTATATGAGACGTTTTTCAAAGACTGCATTCATTTTAAAACAAACCATAACCTTTATTTCATCAATAAAGGTTTAAAAAGCTTTACGTAGATTATCAAATAATGATAATCTAAAATATCCTGTTTACACACGACCATTACATAATGGTTTACAATACAAATATGTTACAACAAAATAAGTTTCTTGAATGCAGTTTTTACACAATATCATACAAGCATGGACTCCAAATCTCGTCCTTATTTAAGTATGCGACAGCGGAAGCTCTTAATAATCACCTGAGAATAAACATGCTTAAAACGTCAACAAAAATGTTGGTGAGTTATAGGTTTAACCTATATATATCAAATCATAATAATAGACCACAAGATTTCATATTTCAATACACATCCCATACATAGAGATAAAAATCATTCATATGGTGAACACCTGGTAACCGACATTAACAAGATGCATATATAAGAATATCCCCATCATTCCGGGACACCCTTCGGATATGATATAAATTTCGAAGTACTAAAGCATCCGGTACTTTGGATGGGGCTTGTTAGGCCCAATAGATCTATCTTTAGGATTCGCGTCAATTAGGGTGTCTGTTCCCTAATTCTTAGATTACCAGACTTAATAAAAAGGGGCATATTCGATTTTGATAATTCAACCATAGAATGTAGTTTCACGTACTTGTGTCTATTTTGTAAATCATTTATAAAACCTGCATGTATTCTCATCCCAAAAATATTAGATTTTAAAAGTGGGACTATAACTCACTTTCACAGATTTTTTACTTCGTCGGGAAGTAAGACTTGGCCACTGGTTGATTCACGAACCTATAACAATATATACATATATATCAAAGTATGTTCAAAATATATTTACAACACTTTTAATATATTTTGATGTTTTAAGTTTATTAAGTCAGCTGTCCTCGTTAGTAACCTACAACTAGTTGTCCACAGTTAGATGTACAAAAATAAATCGATAAATATTATCTTGAATCAATCCACGACCCAGTGTATACGTATCTCAGTATTGATCACAACTCAAACTATATATATTTTGGAATCAACCTCAACCCTGTATAGCTAACTCCAACATTCACATATAGAGTGTCTATGGTTGTTCCGAAATATATATAGATGTGTCGACATGATAGGTCGAAACATTGTATACGTGTCTATGGTATCTCAAGATTACATAATATACAATACAAGTTGATTAAGTTATGGTTGGAATAGATTTGTTACCAATTTTCACGTAGCTAAAATGAGAAAAATTATCCAATTTTGTTTTACCCATAACTTCTTCATTTTAAATCCGTTTTGAGTGAATCAAATTGCTATGGTTTCATATTGAACTATATTTTATGAATCTAAACAGAAAAAGTATAGGTTTATAGTCGGAAAAACAAGTTACAAGTCGTTTTTGTAAAGGTAGTCATTTCAGTCGAAAGAACGACGTCTAGATGACCATTTTAGAAAACATACTTCCACTTTGAGTTTAACCATAATTTTTGGATATAGTTTCATGTTCATAATAAAAATCATTTTCTCAGAATAACAACTTTTAAATCAAAGTTTATCATAGTTTTTAATTAACTAACCCAAAACAGCCCGCGGTGTTACTACGACGGCGTAAATCCGGTTTTACGGTGTTTTTCGTGTTTCCAGGTTTTAAATCATTAAGTTAGCATATCATATAGATATAGAACATGTGTTTAGTTGATTTTAAAAGTCAAGTTAGAAGGATTAACTTTTGTTTGCGAACAAGTTTAGAATTAACTAAACTATGTTCTAGTGATTACAAGTTTAAACCTTCGAATAAGATAGCTTTATATGTATGAATCGAATGATGTTATGAACATCATTACTACCTTAATTTCCTTGGATAAACCTACTGGAAAAGAGAAAAATGGATCTAGCTTCAATGGATCCTTGGATGGCTCGAAGTTCTTGAAGCAGAATCATGACACGAAAACAAGTTCAAGTAAGATCATCACTTGAAATAAGATTGTTATAGTTATAGAAATTGAACCAAAGTTTGAATATGATTATTACCTTGTATTAGAATGATAACCTACTGTAAGAAACAAAGATTTCTTGAGGTTGGATGATCACCTTACAAGATTGGAAGTGAGCTAGCAAACTTGAAAGTATTCTTGATTTTATGAAACTAGAACTTTTGGAATTTATGAAGAACACTTAGAACTTGAAGATAGAACTTGAGAGAGATCAATTAGATGAAGAAAATTGAAGAATGAAAGTGTTTGTAGGTGTTTTTGGTCGTTGGTGTATGGATTAGATATAAAGGATATGTAATTTTGTTTTCATGTAAATAAGTCATGAATGATTACTCATATTTTTGTAATTTTATGAGATATTTCATGCTAGTTGCCAAATGATGGTTCCCACATGTGTTAGGTGACTCACATGGGCTGCTAAGAGCTGATCATTGGAGTGTATATACCAATAGTACATACATCTAAAAGCTGTGTATTGTACGAGTACGAATACGGGTGCATACGAGTAGAATTGTTGATGAAACTGAACGAGGATGTAATTGTAAGCATTTTTGTTAAGTAGAAGTATTTTGATAAGTGTATTGAAGTCTTTCAAAAGTGTATAAATACATATTAAAACACTACATGTATATATATTTTAACTGAGTCGTTAAGTCATCGTTAGTCGTTACATGTAAGTGTTGTTTTGAAACCTTTAGGTTAACGATCTTGTTAAATGTTGTTAACCCAATGTTTATAATATCAAATGAGATTTTAAATTATTATATTATCATGATATTATCATGTATGAATATCTCTTAATATGATATATATATACATTAAATGTCTTTACAACGATAATCGTTACATATATGTCTCGTTTAAAAATCATTAAGTTAGTAGTCTTGTTTTTACATATGTAGTTCATTGTTAATATACTTTGTGATATGTTTTCTTATCATAGTATCATGTTAACTATATATATATATATCCATATATATGTCATCATATAGTTTTTACAAGTTTTAACGTTCGTGAATCACCGATCAACTTGGGTGGTCAATTGTCTATATGAAACATATTTCAATTAATCAAGTCTTAACAAGTTTGATTGCTTAACATGTTGGAAACATTTAATCATTTAAATATCAATCTCAATTAATATATATAAACATGGAAAAGTTCGGGTCACTACACGTTTGGCATATTTAAACGCAATCTTTTACCCAAGGGTCAAGGACTTGGAAGATTCATAATGTATATTAATTATACGATAAAAGATTGTTTCGCGAAAGCAAATATTTGTTATGTGCACAATAATGAATATCGAAATTGCAAAGGATAAGTCTAGAAATTATGAATATAAATTGAAACAAAGCGCTATAAAAATAAACAATTGCAATTGAGTATGATAAATGGAACTTCATTTTATTAAAAATATGCAGAGACAGCTGCACAACTGTAACAAAAAAAGACGAAAAATTAATGCTCCAAGTCCTAATATGTTGTACTAAGGTCGAGTTTGATCATGTCCTCGACCGTTGCATCCTTGTTCTTGCTAATTGTAATAACCTTGGGGATGGGGATCTCATTGATATCCGCTTTTGCCTGTTCTAAAAGTTCCTCTGCCTCTTGAGGACTGCATATCATATTCGCTATGTCATCTGGTAGCGGGTCTGGTATTTCGCAGACTTCAGAAAGACGAGACAAAAACTTAACATGTTCACGTTGCTGAAGTGCAGCAACGTAAATATTGAAGCGGTCAAAAACAGGACGCGAGTCCATAAGTTTTTGCCCAAATATGGGCAAAGGTTGGCGCAACATTGAAAATTGCAACTCCGCAGCGACTTTAGCGAAAGTTGCTTCATCGCGCTCAGAAGTGCGCTCTTCAAGATCTTTTTTCGCGGCCTCGAGGGCCACTAACGTGTTCTTCTCATCAATTGCCTTTGCAGACAATTGATTCTTTAAGTTTTTCGCAGCCTCGTTAGCAGTCTTGAGGTCTGCGGAAAGGATGGAACATTGCTTCTGAGCTTAGGCAGCATTAATGCGTTCCTCTTCAACTTTGAGCTTCTTGCTCTTCAAAACACCTTAAAATTGCTCTTGGCAAGCAATCATGTCAAAGGCCAAGTTGAAGGCCATATAAAAGTTCTGCACGAAGCACTTATGCGCATCGGCAGAGTTGAGTTTTGCAAACTCGTGACGCAAATCCTCCGAGACTGCCAACTCCATCTGTTGGCATTGTTCCACTGCAGCGAATGAAGAAACGCAGAGATACCTAAGAAGACCATCGATTTTCACCGAGCTGACTGGGTTTGGAGGAGTGTGAAACATCTCATCGTATTTTGTGAGGGGTAAATGGCTGGACTCAGGAGGAGTACTAGCTTGCTCAGCTGTAAAAAGTGAATAAAATGAAATTAATTAGTAAAAATTGATGCACGTAATAATGAAAAACATCAATTCATTATGATATTACTAGTGAAAGAATATATGCGAAGTAAGTAAGCTTACTGATTTTTGCTTCAGAAGAATAGTCTGAAACAATTGGATTGTCGACCAAGTCTTTAGTGCTCGATCTTGTTCTTTTCTGTTGAAAAGCAACAGGAGAAACGAGTTTGCGTTTGTTTCTCTTAGACTCCGAGGCGGATGATGCTGCCGCATCGTTTTTAGATGATGAGGAAAGGGTTTTTGCTTCCGGGCTTCTAAATCGCGAAGCGATGAAGTTTTTGGGGTTATCAATCTGGTTGATTTCTTGAATCTTCATCTTAAAAATCTAAAAGATTAAAGAAGATGTGTTAATTGAAAGATGATGTATTAAGAATGAGGAGTAAAAAGAAATAGTAATGTGAGTTTTGCTAAATTGCATTCACTGATATTTATAGGTGGATTAAGAATGTAACGGCTCAATTTAACAGTCATAATACGCATAAAAATACTTCGGGAACAGATATAGCCGTTATTCTTCTAAAATTCTAATGGTAACATTATTGTTGCAATAATTCCCGTTGAGGATTAAAGATTGCGGATCATTTTAAAAACATTTTTAACTACATTTTTTAGAGTTTATTATGTTATATTTTCTGCCTAAATATAACACAATAAACTGGGGACTTGATCATATACATAGGCATGTATATGCATATTTTAAGTGCAAAAGGCAATCTAAATGCAAGTGCAGACAGAACCGCACAAATAAAAAGCAAATGTGTATTGCGCTATGATACTGCGGAAGCTCACATAAGTTGAGATTGCGTAGATGTCCCGCATAAACATTGCGTATTTGCTAAGTATGCGCGAACATTGGTTCCATGAATATCCCGAACCTATAAATAGGGAGCTTAACCTCTCATTTTAGGTTGTTGATTCTGTACAATTGCTCTGGCTCTTTGTGACTTACTTGTGAACACGCCCAAGTATCAATCATAATCGAGCAAAGATAATGCAATCAAGACCGGGACATGGTGATCAATCACTTGAATCTAAGTGAAAGACGATCATAAGGTCCCAAAAACATTATCAACACCACCACCCACCCCTCATTGCACTCAATTCCTAGAATGGATCTTGTATCGAATCTAGGATTGATCAATAATAGCTTGCAACATATCTTCGACCAGAAAAAATTCAACATGAGACGGAGACGTTGTGTGAAACTGCTCAATGACTACGACTATGAAATTCGCTACCATCCTGGCATGACTAATGTTGTAGCAGATGCCTTGAGTAGGAAGGAGAAAGCTAGACCTCTCCGAGTTAGAGCGCTGAACATGACCATCCGTACGAATCGTACTTCTCAAATTCGCGATGCATAACTCGAGGCTTTAACTCAAGAGAATATAGTTACTGAATCTCTCAAGGGCCTAGATAAACAGTTTTTCATTAGAGATAATGGAACTCACTACTTTGCTAATAGAATCTGGGTACCGAAATTTAGCGGACTAAGGGAACTCATGCTAGATGAGGCATACAAGTCAAGATACTCAATTCACCCTGGATCCGACAAAATGTATCAAGATCTTAAGGCACTATTCTGGTAGCCTAATTTGAAGGCTGACATCACTACCTACGTTGGTAAATGCTTAACATGTGCTAAGGTCAAGGCTGAAAATCAGAGACCGTCAGGACTACTAACACAACCAGATATATCCCTAGTGGAAATGGGAATGCATTGCTATAGACTTTATTACTACGTTACCCAACACTGTGGGAGGTTATGACACCTTTTAGGTTGTTGTAGATCGTCTCACTAAATCTGTTCATTTTCTACCTATTAAAGAAACAGATAAGATGGAAAGTTTGGCATAAGTTTACCTAAAGGAAGTGGTTTCCAGATTTTACATCCAGATTTTGGCAAACATTGCAAAAGGTAATGAGAACTCGACTTGATATGAGTACAGCGTATCACCCTCAGACAGATGGCCAAAGCGAAAGAACCATCCAAACTTTAGAGGACATGTTGAGAGCAAGTGTTATTGACTTTGGGAATGGATGGGATAAACATCTACCACTAGCAGAATTCTCGTATAACAATAGTTATCACACGAGTATAAAGGTCGTGCCTTTTGAGATGCTATACGGGAGAAAGTGTAGATAACCCTTATGCTGGAGTGAATTAAGGGATAGTCAGTTGGCAGGTCCTGAAATTATTCACGAGACTATAGAGAAAATTGTACAAATTCAAGAGAGGTTGAAAACAGCTCAAAGCCGACAAAAGAGCTATGCCGATGTTCGAAGGCAACCTCTAGAATTTCAGGTTGGTGAAAAAGTTATGTTGAAAGTATCACCTTGAAAAGGTGTAGTACGTTTTGAGAAATGAGGCAAGTTAAGTCCAAGGTACATTGGACCATTCGAGATCACTACCTCAAGAGCTAAGTAAGATACATGACATGTTTCATGTGTCGAACTTGAAAAAGTGTTTGGTAGACGAGAATATGATAATTCCTTTTAAAGAGATACAAGTTGATAGTAGACTTCATTTCGTGGAGGAACATGTTGAGATCATGGACTGTAAGGTCAAACGTTTGAAACAGAGCAACATACCGATTGTGAAATTTTGGTGGAATGCACGCAGAGGACTAGAGTTCACGTGGGAATGTGAAGACCAGATGAAACAAAAGTATCCGCAACTGTTTCCTGACGAGACAACTCCAGCGGACGTGCACTAAATTTCAAGAAGGAATTTCATTAACGGGGAGTTAATGTAACAACCCTACTATTTTCGTTAAGCTTTGTTAACTGTCCTTTAAGTTATTTAATGATAATTGCTTGCGTTTAGTTTATTTAATTGATTTAAATACATATTTAGTTTCTGGTGAACTACTATAATTAATATGAGAATATATTAATCGGAAAACTTATTTCATGTTTTGAGATACAAAGAAAATGATACGGTTTTAAGAACTACGACAGATGACTTTCGGGACTGCGAAGCGATCAAATTTTATTAAAATAATTAATTTTAATAATTATTAACTTTAAGAAAAACTTATTTAATTTATTATTTATTTAATAAATTAAACTTGGTGGATTACGTTTTAATGACCGGTTAACGTTCCGGGAACTCAGTACCGTTAATGACACTCGAAACGGATCACCCGAACACTAGATAGTAGCAAAATGAGCCCGAGAATACTCCCCCATGAGCCATTCGGCCGACCCCTACCCCTTCCCCCTTGTTTTGTTGTTTGGAATTATGTGGTCACTAGTTTACTTGAATTGGGCCATAATCCATACTTTAATTAGAAGAAAAAGTTAACTGGACACTCCCATAACCCTAAGCAGTCAACATCTTCATCCGTCCCTCCTCTGCTCGTCGACTCACACACACACAAAACACCATCATCAATTGCTTGTTTGCTTGAATCATCATCATTAAAGTGCTTCCTTTGATCGTTCTCTATGCGCTAGTACCGATTAATTGCACTTTTGAGCTATAATTTCACAACCCTAGTTTAAAAAAACTGAATTTTATTATTACATGGTACTAGATGTCTTATTGCTCAATTGATTGCGACTGTATGCGTTATTAGTCGTTATAATGCTCGGTTTGCATGTTAGGGTTCAATCACGAATTCAAATGCTATGCTACTGATATGGTGACTAAGTTTTCTGTAAATAAAAAGTGTCTAGATGAAAATCTATTGAAAAATTAATAACTTTACTAACAAGAATCACGTGATTTCGTTATGTATAGATCTAGTTATGCTTGTTTGAATTTTTGACGTGTTATTGTGCTTTAATCTGAAAACTGCAATTTGTGTGCTTGGAATTGATGCATGAACTGATGTCTATTGGATAGATAATTGAAAACACACAAAATGTACTAGGATATCATGTCGATTGGATTTTTAAAACTCATTTTATGTTTACTTAACCGTTTACGATAAAACTTGCTAAACAACGTTTTTATCATGAGAAAAAGACCACTTAACAAGATTTCTGGAAAATAAGCTTTTGTATTTTGAAAATTTCATGATGATTACTTAATCTTTCATGTAGACTTTGTGTGCTAATTGTCTCTAGATATCTGTATAATTGCTCCCGAAAACGACTACCTGAATGGATTCGAATCTATCTCGTTTGTACATATAATGGTCTAACATGAGATAAAAAAATTTTTGGAACTTGAGCTTCTGATATGTTGTTAATTGTATGTTATGGAAGCATATCTCATTTGTATGTATATCTCTGAAAACTCAATTTTCTATGTGTTTTATGCATGCTAAAACCATAGGTCTGAATTCTGTCTAAATCAGAAAGTCCGACTTGATTGGAAAAACTGTACAAATTCGCTAGATGGATTTCTTAGATCTTTTGATAGATTAAACTTTGGGATGTTTGTGAAATTCTCCCATTCAAACAGAAACTGAACTAGAAAGATTTGCATGCTATGTGAGTTCTAGGAATCATATGATAGCGTGATTGGTCTTTTTAGAAAGCTTATGACATGTACTTGTGATCTGGAGTTTATCATAATTTCATGATGTGTCATTTGTGAATAATGCTTGCTCGATTGCATGACTGTTATGAACACTTACAGTAACCTAACTAGAAAACATTAAATTGACGAACGAATATTTGAAACTATTTGAGTTGACCTTGATTTGACTTTATGACATCATTGACATGACCTACTGATGTAGTTGACTTAGGTTGACCAACTTGACCAAATTTAACTTTTGTTTGACTTACATGAAATAGTTGACTTTGTGTTGACTTTTACTTTACAAGTGTGTCGGTCTGAGCAATTAGGACAACTGTACTGTGAATCAACTTCTATTTTGAAATTGACTTATGAAACTATATATTGATATATCTAGGTTACATTACTCGAACTTAATTAACCAACAACTCTTTGCTTATGTAAACTTCAAGTGCACTCAAGGTGAGTCTATAGTCCCATGCACTTTTACTTTTTGAGATAAACATGCTTACTTGCTTTCTTTTAAATTTATAATTGAATTAAACGTGGACTCAACTATGTAACAAAATCTTGAGAAACAATGACTCGGTAGTTTTAATTAGTAAGTTTTCCGTTTAAGATTCGTCTCAAGAGAGCGGTAATTGCTAGTTGAATCGATGAAAACTCATAATCATCCTAAAGTTTGTTTGGTTGGGGGGTTTGTATTTTGAAACATTTTATATAACAACTATAACTAGTAACAAATTGCAAGTAACTAAATATCGAAGTATAAATCAAATAACTAAGTAGTGTTCACTTATCTAATCCACCCTTATGCTCGGATTGCCCCGTTTTACCCAATTTGCTATCACAATAGTTGTTGAACTATTAGATGTTTAGCATCACTACTAAGACTTATTCTAGTCACACTATGCAAACTCACATAAGCTTGTATTATAAGATTAAGTTGAATTATAAGTAGTCATTGAGATTATGCTTGGATTGAAATCACTTAAAACCCTTCAATTATCAAAATCATTTAAGATAATCAAATACCACTATGTTGACTAAAGGCTAATTGAAAACCAACTCAAACTAAGAACACAATCACTTAAAATCCCGAATTTGGTTGTCTAGATCACTCAAGGTGTTGAAGCACAAATTGTTTTACTAATCACATCACTTAGAAAAGCTAGACAATCTATGTAAAGTAAAGCCTAAAACAAATGCATAGCAATGGATCTATAGCTAACTCAATAACACTTACTCATATATTTCATTCACACAACTTTTATTGAATGATTTAGGGTAAATCCTTACATTAGGGTTTCATAAATAAGCAAACACAAGTAAATTAGCCAAGCATGGCTAAATCAAAGCTAAACAAAGACGAACAATCACAATTAAGAGACATATATTTAACTATTACAAGTATTCAATGTAAAACAATAGAAGTAAAGGTGGAGATTATAACCCAAATAGAGAAATTAAGTAAATCTAATGATAAGATTTCTTGAGCTTTTGCTTAATCCTTTAAATTAGCCTTAATTCTCACTTGAATGATGAAATTAGGGTTATTAGGGTGAGATTTGAGACAAAAATTGCAGCTATCTCTTGAAAAACACTATCTTAATCCTTTTACACCAGACTCACTAATGCATCCTAAAGACTTATCAGTTAGATACACTAATGCAGACCTGGTTCTCTAAGACCACCGCTCTGATACCAAATGAAAGGACCCGTTCATATCGATTATAAACGATTCACAATAGTTGATTACATCGCGAGGTACTTGACCTCTATATGAAATATTTTACAAACATTGCATTCGTTTTTAAAAGACAAACATTCATTTCATCGTAAGTTGACAGGCATGCATACCATTTCATAATATATCTAAACTATAAATGACTTGATAATAATCTTGATGAACTCGACGACTCGAATGCAACATTTTTTGAAATATGTCATGAATGACTCCAAGTAATGTCTCTAAAATGAGCAAATGCACAGCGGAAGATTTCTTTCGTACCTGAGAATAAACATGCTTTCAAGTGTCAACCAAAAGTTTGGTGAGTTAATTAGTTTATCATAATCGATCATTTTCATCATTTTAATAGACCACAAGATTTTCATTTCCATTTCTCATAAATATACGTCCCATGCATAGAGACAAAAGTTATTCATATGGATTGAACACCTGGTAACCGACATTAACAAGATGCATATAAGAATATCCCCATCATTCTGGGACACCCATCGAACATGATAAACTCTAAGTACTAAAGCATTCCAAATTCCAGAATGGGGGTTGTTAGTTCCCGTATATCTACCTTTAGAATTCGCGTCAATTAGGGGTGCACTAATTCTCAAAATTAGTGATGTTCCCTAATTCTTAGGCTACCAAGCTAAAAGGGGCATATTCGATTTCGATCATTCAACCATATAATGTAGTTTCAATTACTTGTGTCTATTTTGTAAAACTGTTATAAAACAGCGCATGTATTCTCAGTTCCAAAAATATATATTGCAAAAGCATTTAAAAAGGGAGTAATGAAACTCACTCTACAATATTTTGTAGTAAAAATATTCATACGACGATATTGAACAATGCAGGGTTGGCCTCGGATTCACGAACCTATATCAATTGTATATCTATTAAAACATATCGTGGAAATCACATAATTTCCTTTATTAATTATATACTATTATTTATGTGTTTATAGTTTATATAAATTTTATGTTAAATTCTATTATATTTTAATTTTTATGTTATATATATTATTTTAACATAATTATTATCTAGATATTTAGTTATATATATACATATGTGTTTAGTGATATATCTGAAAATCATTAGTTTGTTATACATAAGTATAATGTTAATAGGGTTGATATATAGTTATATGAAATATTAATACAATTGTGGTATATGTAATAAGTATATTTTACGTACAAAATATTTATCTGTTTTTAAATGATAGTTTTAATAACAATAAATTACTAAAAGTAATAATAACTTATTGTTAATAATATTACTAATAATAATAATGATATTATTAATAGTGGTGCTTTTATTAATAATAATAGTTCTACTATATATATAAAATAATAATAATACTAATATTTATGAAAGTACTAATAAATCGTATCATTTTTATAATAATATTTCCAATGTTAATCATAATCATAATATTTATAATAATACTAAAATTGTACGATTTATAATATTAATATTACTTATAACAATACAAATGATAATATTAATAATATTATTACTTAATAATAATACTAGTGATAATGATAATAATAGCAGTCTTAATTGTAATTTTTAATTGTGTTAGTAATAATAAATGATAACTTTTATTAGTAATAATGATAATAATGAAAATAATGATAATAACTAATATTAACAATAATATCAACAATAATAATAATACTTATAATAATAATAATGGTAATACTAATAATTTCTAAATAATAATGCTAATAATAATAATAATAACACTAATACTTGAATTAATAACAATAATTAATAATACATAACAATAACAATAACAATAACAATAACAATAATAATAATAATAATAATAATAATAATAATAATAATAATAATAATAATAATAATAATAATAATAATAATAATAATAATAATAATAATAATAATAATAATAATAATAATAATAATAATAATAATAATAATAATAATAATAATAATAATGATAAAAATGATAAAATTACTACCTCACATAAAATGGGCCTCAAAAAGAATAGAACGACTCGAACCCTCAATCTCTCGGTAACCCACAATCACAACAAACCATTGAACCGTTCATGCTTTTCTGTTATTTTTCAACACCATTTATTTTTAACTCGTTATTTTCTGTTCTATTTCTACTTTCATCTTCAAGAACTCATCGATCAAAACTATAAATTGGTCACAAAAATAATTTAAATGTTTTCTCAGAAATCCTAAAACTGAAACACAAATCAGTTGGTTACGTTTGAAATTTATTAAAACAAAAGGAACAATAAAAATCAAAAGCTGTACAGCTCTCGAACGAACATGAGGAACTAAAGATTGATTTTCAAATTTAAGATCGTTCTAGCTATAGATTTCTACATGAATTAGGTTCTATTTCCATCCTAGATACTTTCTAAATCCCTAATTGAAACAGAAACTTTAAAAAAAGTATGAATTTCACGATGAACATCTGTTTTGACTTTTTAGAAATCAACTTTGAGCTGGAAATTAAAACTCGATATTAAAAATTAAAATCTCAAACTTTGCAGAAAGATTGCTTATCGGATTCCTAACAAAACTATATTTTTACATTTTGAAAAAAAATTTAGAGTCAAGCTTTTTGTAAAAAGGTGGAAGGACAGAGGTAACGAGCAGAATGAGAGAAAAAAAATATCAGATTAGTTCTTCACCTAGCAATTATTATACGAATATAATTGATAAAGATGGAGAATAATTGAATGATTGTTCAATAGCTTAAGACTATTGATGGATATGTATTGGGGATATTTACAGACCAATTATCACAAGGAAGCAGAAACCACGGAAAAGAATATATATAAAAAATAAAAGAACAGATGGGGATATATATGTACGCGTACCAGCTGTTATAATTTATATTTATAATTAATAAATATAATAATTTTGTTACTATTATTAATAATAGAAATAAAATACTAATATTATAATAATAATGATATTAATAATATTAATAATAACAATAACAACAACAACAATAATAATAATAATAATAATAATAATAATAATAATAATAATAATAATAATAATAATAATAATAATAATAATAATAATAATTGATAACAACAATGATAATAATGTTAATACTTAATAATACTAGTTTTAATATAACAATTTAATATTACTACATAATTATTTATATGGAAGAAAATGTTTATAATTTTCTAAATATTATTTATAATTTACTTATTTTACAATATTTATATAAATAAATTATGTATAGAAATTTTATATATGTTACATATTTTAATCCACAATTGATAATATATATATATATATATATATATATATATATATATATATATATATATATATATATATATATATATATATATATTCATTAATAATTTTGTTAAGAAACTAAAACGAGCATTTCTAAATAATGTATAATTATATATATACTAATTTAATATATTATTATATATACTTGTTACATAACCAGTTTTAGTGTATATCATAAATTATTTTATATCTTTACTTTTAATAACAAAATTGTATAATATTTTATTAATGTACTTTTAAGTTATCAAGTTATAATATATATACATATATATTCATGTACACATCTTTACTTACAATTTAACTATTCCTCAATTAATTGTTCGTGAATCGTTGGGAATTGTCGGAGGGTAACTAAATATATGAACACGGTTTCAAAAATTCTTAAGACTCAACATTACAGACTTTGCTTATCGTGTCGAAATCATATAAAGATTAAGTTTAAATTTGGTCGAAATTTTCCCGGTCGTCACATTTAAGTCTAATTTTTGATAAAGGTACATTACACGAAACTTAAAATACTAGTTTTCTAAGCGTACGAAAATGAGTTCGAGAAATTGGAAACGGGACGTAAGTCGAGTTACAACGTACGAGTCATCAGAACAAAAATCATAAGTTAACTATACACGTAAATATAATATAATATATAATTAATTATATAAATTAAATATATTATATATATAATAATAATAAACGAGTGTCGGCAAGGAAATTTAGTCGATCTTAGCTATATCAGGGTGCCATGCGATCGCATGGGCATCACCCTCAAACCCCATGCGATCGCATGGAGGGGGTAGGTGGGTTACATTGCTTATAAATTGAACGTTTCCTGATTTCTGATTCATTTTGTTTACTATCTCTTAATCTCTCGTATATATATATATATATATGTATAATAATAATAATAATAATAATAATATTATTATTATTATTATTATTATTATTATTATTATTATTATTATTATTATTATTATTATTATTATTATTATTATTAATTATATTATTATTATTAGTAGTATTAGAATTATTATTAGTATTATTATTACATAAAATACTACGACGAGGTTCTGCTCGCATGTTTTCAAAATGGGTTTTTCGAGAGGGATAGAGCTAGGAAAATTATGGGTTATAGCTAAGGAGGTTATGGATATTGTTCGAGGTATAGTTCTTGAGGTCAACTTAGTATTTATCATCTCCGTTGCGTATACGTACTTTCCTGCAATATTAAATCACAATATTGATACGTGAGCACTCATAACTTAACTTTTATATATTAATAGTGTATCCCTGACAAGTGCTCGAGTATATATGATTATGCATGCTTGTATGTTTAATTTCTTCGTTATATAGTTTATGATAAATCATAAATTTAATACATATACTACTGAGATAAGATATATGATATGCATGTCGTTGGAAAGCTGGCGAAAAAATAATAACTTTTCATTTAGAAAGCGTATGGTTTCGATGAACGGATTAAAAGATATAGTCAACTGAATTATCTTTAATTTTAATATTATTATTAAAATTATTATTATTATTACGATCGTCGTTATCATTATCATTATTACGATCTAATAATTAATATTATTATCATTATCATAATCATTATTAATATAAGTATTATCATTAAAAATTGTTATTGTTATTATTATTACTATCGTTATTATCATTAAGGTTATTATTAATATTATTATTATTATTATTATTATTATTATTATTATTATTATTATTATTAAAATAATTAATATTTTCATCAAAACTATCATTTTATTATTTTATCGTTATTATTATTATTATTAAAAGTATCATTAATATTAAAACTATCATTTTTATTAAAATTATCAATTTTATTATAGAAATATCATCGTTATTATACAATATCATTATTATTATCATTTTAGTAATATTATTATTAAAAATTATCATTTTAAATAGAATCATTATTTTTATATAAAATATTATTATTATTACAGTTAATATTAAAAAGTATCGTTATTATTAAGTTTATCATGATTAGAATTATCATTTTATTATAATTAATATCATCATTGGTAAATGTAAATATTGTTGTTATTATTAGTAGAATAATAATAATTATTATTATTATAAAATAATACAACTTTTACACATTATTATTATTATCAATATTGTTTTATCAAATAAATATATGATAAAAAGATATTTTCACCACACATAATATAATTACATTAATAATACATACCACTATATTTTATGATATTAAGTGAACTATATAAACTATATTACTTACGATATATAAAAGCATATTTTTTTTATCATATATAAAATTTTAATATACATTTTTATTTATTAATAAATGACTTGTATTATTTACTCTAATAAAATCTGATAAATTATAAAATGACTATATTTATGTTAAATAATAAACATGTATAGATTTTGGAAGTCATTTTGGGCCAAGATAACTTTTGTTGACTTTTGCATATCAATCTCGAGCATTAGAATTGTGATATACTATGACCTGACATAAATTGTTAAACAGATATTGACCAACATATATATATATATATATATATATATATATATATATATATATATATATATATATATATATATATATATATATATATATATATACTTAATATAGGTTCGTGAATCCGAGGCCAACCTTGCACTTGTTCAGTGCCGTCATATGCATAACTGCTACGAAATACAGTATTGTAAGTTTCATTTGCTCCCTTTTTAAATGATTTTGTAATATATATTTTTGGGACTAAGAATACATGCACTTTTATAAATATTTGACGAAATAGACACAAGTAATCGAAACTACATTCTATGGTTGAATTTTTATACCGGATATCACCCTTGATGAACTTGGTAGCCTAAGAATTGGTGTTTATTATAATTGCCACCAATTGACGCGAATCCTAAAGAAAGATCTATGGGCTTTGACACGCCCCAGTCAGAGAATTTAAACTACTTTAGTACTTCGCTTTTTCTCTACAGACGAGTGGTTCTGTTTTGGGGATATTCTAGATGCATTTTGTTAATGTCGGTTACCAGGGGTTCAATCCATATGAATGATTTTTATGCAGATGCATGATGTTTATGAGAAATGAAAATGAAAATCTTGTGGTCTATTAAATTAATGGAAATGATTATTTATGATAAACTAATAAACTCACCAACCTTTTGGTTGACACTTGAAAACATGTTTATTCTCAGGTTTGAAAGAAATCATCCGCTGTGCATTTGCTCATTTTAAAGATATTACTTGTAGTCATTCATGACATATTTCAAAAGACGTTGCATTCAAGTCATAGAGTTCAATAAAGATTATTATTAAGTAAATGACAGATTAAGTCATTATAGTTTGGATATATTATGAATTGGTATGCATACCTGTCATCTTTCGATAAAATGAAAGTTTGTCTTTTAAAAACGAATGCAATGTTTGTAAAGTGTATCATATAGAGGTCAAATGCCTCGCAATGTATCCATATGTTATTGTATTCGTTCTTTTTGAATTAGGACGGGTCGTCTCAAGAGGTGCGCCACACCTCAAGGGTGGTCCGCCGCACTATATAACTTGACAATCTTCCTGAATGTTCGAACTTTGAAATTTGAATTTTCTTTGATATGGTGCGCCACTTTTGGCATTTGGTGCGCCACACCTTAAGCCTGCACTTCCAGAAATCATGTTTTCTCACTTGAAATTGCACATTTTGCACTCTCTTTGCACTTTGGACCATGCCCTGCACTTTGGTTCACTAATTTGGCTAGATTTTGACCAATTTTGCACCAATATGAGTTTTTAGCCTCTAACGTATTTGCACAAATATCCGACTTTCGGGTTCAGTGATCCTCAAAACTGAGTGAAATGAGGTAGATATTGCGAGGTAAAACTTGTATAAATCGAGCAATATCAATGAGATAACATGCTTTTATTTAGACACGAGTAATACGAATTAGACACGAGTACTAAAATGAATATAAATATGAGTTTGATGAAAAAGCCCTTAGCTTGAATATCTTAATTACATATGTAAGCTCGAATCATAGGGACTGATACATTAGGTCTGACAGCCTCGCCCAACGAACAGGTGCTTATTACTTCGTAACTATATACTTGATCAGTGTATACTATCATAGAGTAAAGGAAGTCGCGTAGCGCTTTAGCTATTCGCAGGTTAAAGCTTTATATTCAAGTGCTCATAACACATGTATAATTTTTACTGCTTTGAACGAAATCTCGTGGTCTAACAAACGATAAATGATTTACTAAACTTGTAGATTCACTCAACAATTTTGTTGATCCGTTTTCATGTTTTATCTCAGGTTCTTAAAGGTATAAGCTTGCACTACTTTGATGACTTAATGCTTGCTTGGTGCATACACGGGATTGGAGTCCAGCATGACTTTTTGTGAAGACAATTACATTCGCATTGAAAACTATTTACTTATATAATGTTTGGATTTATTTACTTTCTGTAACATCCCGCCTTTTTCTGTTTACCTTCCGTTATGTTATTTTAAAATCCGTTATATAATTATAACATCTTCCGCTAATACGCGGTTTAAATTATCTCGTTTAGGTAATTCACGCACCCGATTCAAACTTGAGGGACTAAACTCGCAAATATGCCAAACATTTGACTAGGTCAAGTGTCAAACCCTTCCTCCTCCATTCATTCATCCTCCTCTTTCTCTAATACTTCCATTCTTTTTCTCTCAAATAACCAAACAAAGTATCATCATCCATTTTGAATCTAGCAAGCGTTCTTCAAAACAAATTGCATATTTGGAATCCTTGCAACTTCCTCTTCGAATCCATACCAACTTCATTATATTTGGGTAACTTTCTAAAAATACTAGATTTTGTGTTCTTGATGTTTTTAACTAATAAAAGTGTTAATTAGTGTCTATGGCTCAAGTCTAACACGAATATGTGAATTATATGCTCGATCTTGTTATTTTAAGTAACTAGCATGAACTTGAAACTTGGTGTGTTTGATCTTGAAATTTGGTTTCTTAAATGTTGTTAGATGTTAAAAGTTCATGTATTAAATGTGTTACTAGCATCACTAGCTTCATTTTGATGTGTAGGTTGATTAAGAAAGCTTCACTAACATGATTATTGATTTTGAGATTTTGGTTAGGGTTTGATAGACTTGAATATGAACTTTTGGTGCATTAAATGCTTGAAAATGTTATTTGTAGGTGTTTAGATGCGATGTATATCTAATTACCTTCGAAACGGCGTATCATACATGTAAATTGGTTGCCCGAATCATGAAACGCATTTAATGAACTTGAATGAAATAAATGGTGAGCATTTAATGCGATTTTGGTTGTTGTAAATGTTAGATTGATTGATGAAATGTGCTTAGTTGCGTTCCTCGTCAAAATACCTTTCCAACGGTATAAGAAACATGTTTTGATTGTTTGCGGATCATAAATTGTGTTTATTTGAGTTTTGGTTCGTGCACTTGTGTAATTTCGGCAATCAGATCTGTGCACTAATCTGGACGCCGTCCAGATTCTTGGACGCCGTCCAGGCCTTCACATCTGGACGCCGTCCAGCCAATCTGGACGCTGTCCAGATGAACTGCCAGGTTCTAATTTGGTTGGTCATTTTTCGTTTAATTCTAACTATGCTACGCACCTCCGATTCACATGTAACTTGTTCTAACATGCTTGTATATGATTAAAAACCTCAAAAAATTAGTTCGGGACCCGAACCGAATGTGTTGACTTTTTTGTTGACTTTGACCCGACCAAAGTTGACTTTTGATCAAACTTAACCAATTACTTATGCAACCATTCTAACTTGCTCTTATACTTGTATCTTGCATGAAACTTGACAAATTTGATTCACATGCTAATTAATCGAGTCGTAACGAGCCATAGGACTAATTGAACACTTTGACCGACCGTGTTTACCGATATTGATACAACCTACTTGTTTAGGTCAAGACTAGCATTCGTTCTTGCACACGTTACTTTGTGAAGTACCTTATTTACTCGTGCACTCAAGGTGAGATTATAGTCCCACCTTTTTAACAACTTTTACTTTTAAACTATGGGATGAGAAACATATACGTATCATACTTTTATGCTTTGAACACAAGTACGAAAACAAACATTCTACAACGAGTTAGAACGAAAAGCCTCAATTCATTTATCATTAGTTACACTTGCAGGGTGTAAACGTGAACTTATGTTATGTGATCACATTGGGCTTGATGAGCCCTCATTCGGACGGTTCGCTACCGTTAGCGGATGAAATATATTTTCGAGTATAGTGTATGTTCTAACACTACGTAACAGGGTACAAAACAGTTAAGTCTTGATAATTGGGTGCTCGCGAACATACTTTTGGAATACAAACGATTTGGATAATCAACTATATTAAATCTTGTGGTTCAAAAACAACGTTATTATTACACCTATGATTTCACCAACGTTTTTCGTTGACAGTTTTCTATATGTTTTCTCAGGTCCTTGAACGCTAGGTGATACATGCTTCCGCACATTATTTTTGATACTTGCTTGGATGTCGAGTATACATGCATACGTGGAGCGTCTTTTGACTTAACTTAATTTGTGTCGCATAGGTTTCAGTTGTACTTAAAACATTGTAACATGTTTGGTCATCGAACTACTTTGTAAACTTTGAAACATCTTTATAATTGAAATGAATGCGACATATTTTGGTCAAACGTTGTTTTAAAGACTTATGACCACGTAACGGGACCTAAGTAGACGGCGCCGTCAATGACGATTTTGTCGGGTCGCTACACTTTCGTCATTAATGTTAACTGTTTTAAATTACTTTACAATTAATGACAACGTCTTTTGAAATTAACGCGAATGCTTTTCGAAAAACGTCTCATATAGAGGGCGTGACCGCTACCTATGGGACCAGGAGTTAATACACCGTTAGTGGATCCTGACGGGGTGTTACAATCACCATTACCAACAATGACTTTTTCTTTACTTGAATAAGGAGTAAGGAGTAGAAGAATCCAAATGAGAGGCCGATGGTGTAACGTGGGCAGAAGCACCGGAGTCGACATACCAATCCGGAGGGTTATTTGTGACATGGCAATGAGCATGGAATGCTTGTACGAGATTTGCATCCACCGAACGTCCCCGTGAGGCAAAGGTAGTAAGATCAGGGTATTGACTTGCATAATGCCCATCTTGTCTACATTATTGACATCGAGGTAGACGACGTCCACGCCCATGACCGTAGGTGTTTCAATTAGTTGAACGACCACGACCTCTAGAGCTGTTTGATGTGCCACGAGTATTTGCAGATTGGGTGGCAAAAACAGCAGGTGGAGGATTAGAGGGTTGAACTGAAGCAAGGAAAAGTTCCGCTGAAGGATGGTCTCGGTTTTATAACACATTGCGTGGTTGAGAATGTTTCGAAAGAGCTGTCGAGACCAGACAAAAAACAATGGATTATATCGATGCCATCAACCGGATGGCCTATGACAGCCAATTGATCACAAATAAGCTTGAATTTTCGAGCGTATTCGGAGACAGTGTAAGTCCCTTTCTGAAGCTGTCGAAGGGTGTCACTAAGGGTATGCATACGCCCTGTCGAATTGTGACTGTAATGATTCTCAAGAGCAGACCAAACAGCATAAGCGTCAGTCATACCATGGATGGCGGCCATCGATTCCTCTATTAAAGAAGCATGAATAATGAGGAGAGCTCTCATAACAGAAGTGCTCTCACCAGCGGAAATTGTGGGAGGTGGTATAGGTTTTGAGCCATCAATGAAACGGGACAGCTTTTGGAAGGATAAGAGAGGTAGCAATTGATGCCTCCAAAGAAAATAGTTAGTAAATGATAGTTTAATTGTGATCATATGGAGAATAGTGTTTAAAGAGAGAATTCCATCATTAGGGTTTGTGGTTGATGTAGTCATCGCAAAGGAGAGAAAAAGAATCGGCAAGAAAACAAAATTGGGGGATCGATATTAGTTTGATACCATGTAAAGGGATTTGAATAATTCACCACACGTGCTTGGCATTCATTATTATTTATACAAAGTTACAAGTATAGGATAAGTACAAAAGTGTAACAACTAGATAAAGATTACAACAAACAAGTCCTTTACTATCGACTAACAATATGTTTCCATGGAAAAGAAACAGTTTTATTTGTTAACATCTAATAACACTTTGGTACATGCATGTAAACAAAAGGGTTGCAGCAAATAAGGAAATTCAATAACTTCTTCAGCTTCCAGGATTCAAACCTACTCCCCAGCGGCAAAAGCTTCCTCGGGGTAAGTCTGGGTGATCCCAGCAAGACTCTTGAAATGAATCTTTCCGGTGGACGGGTCATCAACGGTGATGTCATTTATTGGTGGCCACAACATCAATTCTTTTGCTTTCACTCCTTTCACTTTCTTGATCCTCTTTTTCTCCACATAACCAGTGACTTCAGTGTCAAAACTAACTTGCTTTTGGATTAGCTTGTAAGTATGTTCGACTTTTTTCTTCTGCAGGATCCATATGTAACCTGTCGTCTTGACAAAGCCTACTTCGATCACGTCTTCAAGAGGGAAAAGACCTAATGGTAGACCGTACTCTTCGAGAATGGAAACTGCTAGTTTCAGACCTTCTTCGTGGCCTTTCTTAACGACTCCTCCTTCTTTAGGATCTGCCATTGATCGATGGATTGATGGCTTTTTTTTTTTTTGGTTAAGTGTTGAGTTAGGTTGTGATTATTTGGTTTGATTTGTTTTTATGGGGACGATTCTGGTATTGAAACAATGTTGGTGGATAAGCCTATGTGATCACAACTTAGAAATGTCCATAGATGAGTCGACTTCTTGCGATTATAATATTACCAAAATTGCTATAACTATAAGATATGAAAATGGAATGGATGTATAATTTTAATGGCATGACTTGTTTCGTTTGTTTTGTTGTACAAGAATCTTGATTCTTTTACGAATTGATAATTTTTAATTACGTAAACTAGGGAAATTGTGTTCCCGCGTTGTTGCGAAGAAGCTATGCATTTGTTTGAGTCGTCTTGTATACGGAGTATATAAAAAGTGAAAAGTGAGAGAACATAAAACACTTTAACCGTTATCCATTGAGCTTTTAACATCGCATTTATAAACTTAATGATATTTTAACATCGAAGTAATTAAAACCATTAAAAAGTTATCATTAAAAATAACAATACAAGTTACCATTGTTTTCTGAGATATTTCAATCAAAATGACCATTGACTTTGGGTAATTTGTGCCGAAAGATGAATTTTTATTTACAGCTATAAGATCTTTTTTACCCTACTTGGACTGATAGCAAAATAAGTATACAAAGGGGTTTTTACAAATTTGAGCCCTTTTGATAACTCGGGTCCTATTTGATCTTGTATTTTACATACCCTTAAAAGACGAGCTGTGTATACAGGTTGAAAATGAGTTAAACAATAGCCCACAGTTTAAATTCATTTAATTTGTTTCCTTGGTTTCCAATTCTGTTGTTCACTATTTTTTTCTGAGATGTTTCAAATTAATTATTCACTACCATAAATGAATAAGACTAATGTGATAAAGTCCTTTTGTACATTTACTTTTTACACATAAAATAAAAATATTGGTAAAAAAAATAAGGGGTAAGACTAGATACACTCATTTTTTCTTAAACAATGTGTTTTTTGTCTGAATATAATAAATTTGGGATTATGATACTTTTTATTAATCGTGCCAGGCCCTTCATTTTTATTATTATTAAAATTAAAATATATTTATGATTTTTCTTAAGTTAGATAATAAATCAGTGAGTCTAAAGGGTATTTAGATAATATATTTGAAACGGAAGAAGTATGATATTATTAAGTAGCGCAGACTCTTCATTTTTTTCATTATTAAAATAAATTTATAAGATGTTTTTAAGTTAGATAATACAACAGTGAGTCTAAAGGATACTTATTTTATTTATTTATGACGTTTTTTAAAGTAAGATATTACTATTAATATTAATAATTAATAATATAATATATTAGTGAGTCTAAATATATTGTTGATAACCACTCGCGTTAAGTGTTTGCTTTATGTTTTACTAGATTTGAAAAGCATGTGCGTGGCACAGCATGTCTAATAAATATTTTTCATAATCGTTATTATTTGTACAGTATTGTTTGTTGTTAATACTAATTTAATGACGAAACACATTAGTAGCATATGTATTGAAACTAAAAAAAATAGTGAAATTGAGTTTTGTAAACACTATGAATCAATAGCTTTAGAATGCCACAATGAGTTATTGATAGTATTTTAAAACTAAAATAGTAAAAAAAAAAAAAAACAGAGTGATACAATTTAGTGTCAAAATTTCAGCAAGTCGAAGTTCAAAGTCTAGTCGTATTTGCTGTACAAAGTATGGTAACGAATGATGAGTTTTGATCTTGTATTTAAAAGTGACTGTTTCCACTCCAACCATAAAAAACTGAGTATTTTAGTTAAGCATACAAAAGGACATAACACTACCAAATGACAACAACAACAACAACAACAACAACAACAACAACAACAACAACAATAAATAGTCTACAACTTAAAAATTGTATATGTAAAAATAAAGAATTAGTTGATACAATGTTGCCTCTATAGGTGTTGCAACATTTCTTTAAACACGACTTTTTTGTTTCTTCAAAAATTGCAATTAAAGCTGGAAATAACCAGCTACAAACGTATATTGGTACAGAAATTGCAACTGTTCTAATGCCATGGAAAAACACAAATTATATTGATGAAACTGAGATCGAATGACGCGCTTGCCAGTTGCAACATGTAGACTGTGACGACCCAGAAATTTCTGACCAAATTTAAACTTAATCTTTTTATGATTAACGTTTCCGACACGATAAGCAAAGTCTGTAAAACTGAATCTCAATATTTTTGAACTACTTTCATATGTTCAAATACCCTTCGTTTGTTCTCGACGATTCGCGAACAATTATATGTAAATAGATACATATATATACTATAACTTGAAAGCGTAACAAAGTATTACGTATATGATACTGTGCATTAACCTTATTGGTTTAAATATCTATTTGAATATTTATGATAAGTTGGAATATTAATTGTATGAATAACTTGCGACGTGTATTTAAAACGTGTTTTTAAATATTGGGAATATATATTAACTTGGTTATAAAACGTTTGATAATACTATTATATTAGTAAATAACAAGACGATGATTTATAAAAGTAAATGACCAAAACACTCGAATGTATAAGTTATATTTCGAGTGATATAGTTTATGGATAATTTAAGTCTATATTTTGGCAAAGGTACAAGTCACGAACCAAAAAGTACAAGTTTTCTCAGCGTACGAAGGGACGTTCGAAAAACCGAAACCGGGACATAAGTCAAGTGACGACGTACAATTCATCGGAACCAAAATTACAAGTTAACTATGCACGAGAATTTAATATAATATATAAATGATTATATATCTTATATATATTATATATAATAAAATATTATGTCGACAAACAAAGTGACAAATAACATTTTGAGCTGGACAGGACCTCATGCGATCGAATGAGTTCCCCATATACTTCTCATGCTATCGCATGAGCTGAGATTACAGGTCAACTACTATAAAAAGCGATATGTTTTGCTCCGAATTCATTTGTGAAACGACCCGTCAAAGTACACTTGACGACCATCGTTATCTTGGTCCCACAGCTTGATCCGACATAAATGAATTTAATAAACAACGTTGCATTCTTTTATTTCAAAAGTTTCCCAAAAAGAAAACATACCAAAATATATAGTTTAAACAACCCAACATATTAATAACCAAAGTTGACATTAAAACATTGTCAACAAAACCCACAAGTTTAAATTATTCAAAAATAGAATGCAAGTTCAAAGTTTTATAAATGTTTAACAAAATCTGCCCAAATGCATGCAGACTCTTCTAACACAGCGGAAGCATCAAACAAACTCAAGTACCTGTGGCCCGAACGCTCGATCGAAACCTGAAACGCGAAAACACGACTACGCGATTGAAAATTCGGAGAGATAACAAATACGCGATAAAAAATATATATAAACACTATATATAAACCAATGACATTAAAATATCATATTTAAAATAATTAGGACTTAAAAATCCCAAAAGCTTGGCCGTTGGTTTGAAAGCCGAAAAGATTCGCCGGATAGAAATCCGCGACACGTAGAAACGTATAACTTATAATATGAATACAAATATTCATTTAACACATAATAATTTATATATTATCACAAAAATAATAATATAGGTCATAGAAATGACGTGGCACGAGTAACAATTAACGGTCGTTAAATAATTAACGGTAAAAGATAATGGAAAAAGTAGGGTCGTTACAGTACCTTCCCGTTACGGAAATTTCGTCCCGAAATTTAAGCAGGTGCAGGGGCTGACTCAGCATCTGGGAACAAATGCGGGTAGTTCTGCTTCATCTGATCTTCACGCTCCCAAGTGAATTCGGGACCGCGTCTGGCGCTCCATCTAACCCGGACAATAGGAATTATGCTCTGCTTGAGAGTCTTCACCTCTAGGTCCATAATTTCAACAGGTTCCTCAATAAAATGTATTTGCTTATCAACATGAAGTTCCTCCAGAGGAGTAGTCTTATCGGCCTCGGCCAAACACTTCTTTAAATTTGATACATGAAAAACGTCATGAACAGCACTGAGTTCTTGTGGCAATTTCAAACGATAAGCCACGGGTCCAACTCTCTCAATAATCTCAAAAGGTCCAATAAAACGAGGATTCAACTTTCCCCTTTTACCAAAACGTATCACGCCCTTCCAAGGTGATACCTTCAACATAACATGATCACCGACCTGAAATTCAATATCGTTCCTTCTCTTATTAGCATAACTCTTTTGCCGATTTCTGGCGGTTCTCAATCTTTCCTTAATCTGTACTATCTTCTCGGTAGTCTCATGAATAATTTCTGGACCTGTGAGTTGAGCATCCCTAACCTCATTCCAACAACAGGAGACCTACACTTTCTACCATACAGAGCCTCAAATGGTGCGGCCTTAATACTTGCATGATAGCTGTTATTATAAGAAAATTCAGCTAGTGGCAAATATCTATCCCACCCATTACCAAAATCAATAACACACGCTTGTAACATGTCTTCTAACGTTTGAATGGTCCTTTCACTCTGACCATCCATCTGCGGATGATAAGCGGTGCTCATATCCAATTTTGTTCCCAAAGCTTCCTGTAAGGATCGCCAAAACCTCGATATAAATCGACTGTCTCGGTCTGAAATGATTGATACAGGAACACCATGTCTAGAAACAATCTCCTTCAAATACAAACGAGTAAGCTTCTCCATCGAATCTGTTTCCTTAATCGGCAAAAAGTGAGCTGACTTAGTGAGTCGATCTACAATCACCCAAATGGTATCATAGCCACCCGCAACTCTCGGTAACTTTGTAATAAAATCCATTGTAATACCTTCCCACTTCCACTCGGGAATCTCAGGTTGCACCAATAGTCCAGATGGTTTTTGATGTTAGGCTTTAACCTTAGCACAGGTCAAACACTTAGCCACATAAGTAGCCACATCAGCTTTTAAATTAGGCCACCAATACAACTCCTTAAGATCATGATACATCTTTCCTGAACCAGGATGAATAGAGTACCTAGACTTATGAGCCTCATCCAAAACAAGTTGTCGTAAATCACCAAATTTCGGAACTCAAAGGTGTCCCGCAAAATACCGAGTACCATCGGTTCGTACCTCTAACTGTTTACTCAAGCCTCGGACCTTTCCGTTATAAAATTTTTCTCCTTCAAGGCTTTTTGTTGAGCTGCAAGAATCTGCCTTGCGAGGTTTGTTCGAATGGTCATATTTAAGGCCCTAAACCTATGAGGTTCAGTCCTCTCTTTACGACTTAACGTATCGACCAAAACATTGGCCTTTCCCGGATGATACAGAAGTTCGTAATCACAATCATGCAACGTCTCAACCCATCTACGCTACCTCAAATTTAAGTGTTTCTGATCAGGGATATGTCGAAGACTTTTGTGACCAGTGTACACCGTACTTTTGACCCCATACAAATAATGTCTCCAAATCTTAAGCGCAAACACAACAGCTCCCAACTCTAAATCATGGGTTGTATAATTCTGCTCGTGAATCTTCAACTGGCGTGACGCGTAAGCGATTACTTTCTTTCGTTGCATCAAAACACAACCAAAGCCTTATCGCGAAGCATTACAATAAACAACAAAATCATCATTACCCTCAGGTAGTGATAATATCGGAGCGGTAGTCAACTTCTTCTTCAAAGTTTGAAAAGCAGTCTCTTGTTCATCCTTCCACTCATACTTCTACCCCTTATGCGTTAAAGCAGTAAGAGATTTCGCTATACGAGAGAAAGCTTGAATTAACCTTCTATAGTAACCTGCCAACCCTAGAAACTGACGAATCTGAGCAGGAGTTTTCAACAATTTCCCACTTTTCAATTGCCTCAATCTTGGCAGGATCAACTTGTATTCCCTGTTTACTAACAATATGTCCAAGGAATTGAACTTCTCTAAACCAGAAAGCACACTTAGAGAACTTAGCGTACAACTCTTCTTTCCTCAATAAATCAAGCACCATCTTCAAATGTTCTTCGTGTTCTTCATCACTCTTGGAATAAATAAGGATGTCGTCGATGAAAACAATAACGAATTTGTCCAAATAGGGTCTACACACACGGTTCATGAGGTCCATGAATACAGCAGGTGCATTCGTCAATCCGAACGGCATAACAAGGAATTCGAAGTGACCATAACGGGTGCGAAAAGCGGTTTTCGGAACATCAGATTCTTTAACAAGCAGTTGATGATAACCGGAACGAAGATCAATTTTAGAATAAACAGACGAACCTTGAAGCTGATCGAACAGATCATCAATTCTAGGAAGCGGTAACGGTTTTTAACTGTAAGCTTGTTCAATTCACGATAGTCAATAAACAATCGGAATGAACCATCTTTCTTCTTAACACACAAAACAGGAGCTCCCCAAGGGGACGAACTGGGACGAATGAAATATAGTTGCAACCAACAAAGAAAACATTATATAGAGTAGCCACATCAGTGGTGTAGATGTTTAAGACAATTCCTTCAAAGGGGATAACGAGGATCATGAACTTCAAAGTAAATTTTCATTACATTTCCGAAAGGAAGACGTACGAAAGGTGTGATCTTTCAACGAGAGTGAACTTCCTCGCACAATGAGCGAGTCAATCTAGGGTTCATCCTTATTCTTAAATTTATATGCAGATGAAAAGAAACGTGAATCGTGGACTATAAAGATTAGTCGACTCCATGTGAGATGAATCTCCAAAAATGATTCCGTGCACCTCAAAGTATTGAATCATGGGATTGATGTTTACGAGGGTGTTGCGGTTAGCCGTGAATATCAAGAGTAGAAACTTCTCAAATGGTCTAGTGTGATATCTATCTGTGATACCAATTATAACAACAGTTGGGGTAGAAACCCACCTAGTGCCTTTCCTGAGAACAGAGTGGCTACTGAACGTACCTCAGAAAACTGATTTATCGGTCCACGTGTCGATCATGTCTAAACGCAAGAGGGAAAATTTTATGAGTGCAAAGACTTCACAACAATTTTATAAAACCGCCATCCAAATTGGCGTAAGAGTTTCTATCAATGAACTTAATTTTAAGTTTCATCCTTAAACGGAGGATAAGAAGAACTGTGAACCAAACACTCTGTAGAGTAATGCAAAAATTTGATAAAATCAATCAAAGGAGTTTTGAAAAAGCTTTAAACGTTTGATGTGACAACATAACCGGAACGAAGTTCTTAGTAAATTTAGAAGTATGTACAACGTGTACCATTTTATATAAAACAAATTGACTTAGTCAAACAGCTCAATAAATGAGTGGTTTTAAAATCATTTTGAAAGTATGATTTAGTATATACTAGCCAAAATAGGTAAGGGTAAATTTATTCATTTGAATCCATACATACATATATGATTTTATAAATTGTATACATGACAAAATATTTCATTACTTCTATTCGCGCATAATCCCGTGAGAACCGCCCAATTAGACAAATGTGTAAAACTCCCGATGATAAACAGAGTATCTGTATTTCAGAGGTTACAAGTTGAAGTAAGATCGTGGACGATCGAGTAAAGGACTTGAATCATCATGCGACATTTGACCAACAAATGTTACGAGGTCATGAAAACCAATGAGTTAAATGTTGTTTTGACTATTACCAGGACATAAGTCCTTGCGCCAAAACTGTTCCCGAGCGAAGCTGTTGCTAACAAGTGAGTTATGAAGGATAGAGCATGAGATACATAATCTGGTTAAAACCAGCTTCTCGTATATCAACAAATAAGATAATGAATATTTTCCCTATCCATGTAATACATCGGAACTTCTAAATGAGTAGTGTAAAAATTTTCTTTGACTCGCTTTCTATTCCTCATGTCACAATATTGGGACTTCTTAATGAATTAACGTAATATAATCACGTTGGCCTGATGCCATTATATTTTACTAATTCATAGTTCCATTCCAATAGCACTACATGAGGTCAGGACACACGATCAACCTCGGATTTCTACATAATTTCTCTAAAACAATTTCTTAAACAATGTGCTAAGGATAGCACAAGAGACAAAACATCATAAGTAACGAATAGGAGTAACGATGACATAGAAATGTCTTCGAAGTGCCAAAAATCTCTAAAAGTCAAGAATGACGATTTTTGGTTCAAAAAACCAAGCACATAGGCACAACGGCACAAAGGCACGTAATATAACAAGAATGTTATATACCTAAACATAATAGCTGACATTGAAATGCCGAGCATTTAGAAGTCAAGAATGACATCTCGCGTAATATAACTCAAACGTTATATACATAACCATAATAGATGACGTAGAAATGTCGAGAATTTCAGAAGTCAAGAATGACATCCCTTGGTTTCACTACCCGAGGTGTTCTTATAAGGATAAGTTCGCATGAGTCGGAGAATACTTTTAAATCGGTATGGGAGTTCCTCCCGGATTCAGAACGTAATAGAGATGTAAGTATGATAACAATATACATACCAATACGATACAAATAATCACATATAATAATATATTATAGGCCGGGCTGTAGACTAGACTCACTAATGCACCCTACTGACTCGGGTAACGACATCAATGCAGCCTAATTCCCTACAACCAGAGCTCTGATACCAACTGAAACGACCCATCAAAGTACACTTGACGACCATCGTTATCTTGGTCCCACAGCTTGATCGGACTTAAATGAATTTAATAAACAAAGTTGCATTCTTTTATTTCAAAAGTTTCCCAAAAAGAAAACATACCAAAATATGTAGTTTAAACAACCCAACATATTAATAACCAAAGTTGACATTAAAACATTGTCAACAAAACCCACAAGTTTAAATTATTCAAAAATAGAATGCAAGTTCAAAGTTTCATAAATGTTTAACAATATCTGCCCAAATGCATGCAGACTCTTCTAACACAGCGGAAGCATCAAATAAACTCAAGTACCTGTGAAAACATGCGAGTAAACTGTCAACAAAAATGTTGAGTAAATTATAGGTTTAAATAATTGAATAAACTTTAGACCACAAGATTTAAAATGTTAGAAAACATTAAACATTATTCCATTATCAATGAGCAACCTGGTAACCACTTAACCCTTTATTTACCCTTGCCAAACATAATAGATATTATACACTGAACAAGTGTATCTACAACAAAATACGAAGTACTAAACATTCCGATTATAAATTGCTAGCGCGACCAGCTCGAAATGGGGTTGTCAAACCCGATAGGTCTATCCATAGGATTCGCGTTCACCAGTAGAAACCAATGATTACAGTTACCAGACTAGAGAATATTTTTGTTCAACTCATAATGAATAATTTAAATTTAATTGCCACTTATGTCTAAACGTAAAACAAAATGCATGTAATCACATCTCAAAAATATACTTTGAAAAGTATGTAAAAACGGGACTATAACTCACCTTAATAGCAAACGAAGTAACCACACAAATATGCGAACAACAAATGAAGTAAAGTGATCAGGAATGATCACAACGCCGACCTATAAATAAAGCAGGTCGATATAAATAACTAACTTAGGTCAATTCTTAGTATGATAGCTATTGTACATGTTGCAAGTAGACATAGAACAACACTCAACATGCATCTGTTTGATCGGAACAGCGTACAGACACACACTTTCTATTTTTAGAAAGTTTCTATTTTTAACTGGTTTCCATTTTTGGAAAGTTTTTATTTTAGGAAAATTTCTATTTTAGGAAAGTTTCTATTTTAGGAAAGTTTCTATTTTTGAAAAGTTTCTATATTTGAAAAGTTTCCATATTTAGAAATTTGCTATTTTTGGAAAGTTTCTATATTTGGAAAGTTTCCATATTTAGAAAGTTGCTATTTTTGGAAAATTTATAAGTTACGAAAGTTTCCTTAATTAGAAAGTCAACAGAAGTCAACTGAAAGTCAAAGTCAACCGAAAGTCAACTCAAAAGTCAACCTTGGTTAAACATAGTCAACATTGATTTTTAAAGTATGGTTATAATAATAATATAAGTTATAATGTTATTTAAAGACATATATGTATAATTAGGTCATAACATAAGTTTAATTAAATTAAATGAATTATTAAAGTTAACATAAATTTAAATGATATAATTAATA
Source organism: Rutidosis leptorrhynchoides (assembly GCF_046630445.1). Taxonomy (NCBI): domain Eukaryota; kingdom Viridiplantae; phylum Streptophyta; class Magnoliopsida; order Asterales; family Asteraceae; genus Rutidosis; species Rutidosis leptorrhynchoides. The sequence goes on along the minus strand of NC_092338.1, from coordinate 221,663,975 downwards.
TAACATATGTATTTAATTAATTAATTAAATATTAGTCATAATATAAGTATTATTAATTAATAATAAATTTTAATCATATCATAAGTATTATTAATTAATAATGAATTATTAATCATATCATAAGTTTCTAATTATAATTATTAAATCATAAGAATTTAATAATTAAATTATAATTAAATAATAACTAAGCCTTATAATAATTAAATAATTATTTAATCCTTATTATAAGCCTTATAATGATATTCTCATAACATATGTTTAATACTTATCATAAGTATTTTTCATTAATAATAAAAGTATTATTAATCATAAGTTTAATTAAAAGTTTAATTAAATCATAATTAATTAATAAATGATATAATAAATATATATATCATAAGTCTTAAATTAAATTAATTACTTTTTATTTCATAAGTATTTTATTAATAATGAAATTCATTATTTATATCATAAGTCATATTTGATAGTGCTCCAAATGAACATATATTTAGTCGCAATATCATCCCAATATGTAAAGCTTTTGGTTGCAATTGTTCTATTTTTATGTAATATTCGTTTAAATAAATAAGTGCGAAGATAAAAGAAGAAAACCATGATTTGAAGACGCAAATGACCAAAAAGCTCAAATGTACAAGATATAATTCAAGTGGTTCAATTTATTGATGAGAAACGTCTAAAAATTACAAGAGTACATGTCGGGGAACGCAAAGTACAAGATATCTACGCGTACGAAAGGACGTTCGAAAATCATGAACTGAGACATGAACTGAGCATCAACGCGCGAGTCAACGGAGCTAAAATTACAAGTCAACGATGCACAAGAATATAATATAATATATATATAATTATATAAAATTATATATATTATATTATATAATAAATAAATCAAGCCGCCCATGTTTTAATTGACAATGTGAGCTGTGACAGCTGGCCATGCGATCGCATGGCCAGGAAGAGCATTTATCATGCGCTCGCATGAGCCCAAATGGCTGGCCACATCTATAAATTGCAACGTCTTTCAGCGAATTAGGACACTCTTCACTATTTCTTTCTTCCTCTTTAAAAGAATTATATATTTATATGTATAATATTAAGTTTAATTTAAGATTAATAATAATTGGGTTATTGTAAGAAATGTTTTACGAGTTTTAAAGTTAGAGTTATGTCCGTGTAATGCTACGCTTTTAAATACCACTATAAGCTATGTTATTCCTTTTTAAATTAATGTCTCGTAACTAAGTTATTATTATGCTCATTTGAGCCGAAGTAATCGCGATGTTGGACTAAATATTAAGACGGGGTTATTGGATTTTGTACCATAATTAATGTTTGAACAAAAGACTGACACTTGTGGGCATTTGACTATGGACTATTAATAGATGGGAGGTATTGTCTAATTGAGTGACAACTCATTGGAGTCTGTCGAACCTATCTTCAAATTAATTAACTTAATAATTAATAATGATTATGGTTGTCCTATTTAGTGACATTCATACGGAATCTATTATAATCATTTAATTAATTATTCGAGTTGGGTAATTGATTATTCAAACTGATCAAGTGGGTAATTAATATTCATATCTAATCAAAACAGAGGTGGATTACATATAGTGATAACTGGTGTAATTGTTGACAGAAGTGATAACTGTGTCACAGTTTAAATCTTTAATTAGTTGGAATATTTGACTTCGGGTATAAGGGTAATTTGATGAGGACACTCGTACTTTATATTTATGACCGATGGACTATTATGGACAAAAACCAGATAGGTTTCAAATAATCCAGGACAAAAGGACAATTAACTCAGAGTAATAAATTAAAATCAAAACGTCAAACATCATGGTTACGGAAGTTTAAATAAGCATAATTGTTTTATTTTTCATCGTACTTTTATTTACTGTCATTTATTTATTTGTCATTTTAAATATTGTTATTTATTTTACGCATTTTAATTATCGTCATTTATCTTTACGCTTAAAATATAAAATCGACAAACCGGTCATTAAACGGTAAAACCCCCCCTTTTATATAATATTATTACTACTTATATATATATATATATATATATATATATATATATATATATATATATATATATATATATATATATATATATAGTTGTTAAAAATATAGTACGTATCACAAGCTCCCTGTGTAACGAACCGGACTTACTAAAAACTACACTACTCTATGATTAGGTACACTGCCTATAAGTGTTGTAGCAAGGTTTAGGTATATTCCATAAATAAATAAATAAAACTTGTGTAATTTGTATCGTTTTTTGTAATAAAAATAATAGTATTTCGTACTACACCTCGCACACATCAAGTTTTTGGCACCGCTGCCGGGGACTCGGTGAAAAACAATATTTTTGAAAAAATATATTATTTCTTATTTCATAAAAATATTTTGTTATTTATTATAAGTGTTAAAAAATTAAATTAAAATATATATATATATATATATATATATATATATATATATATATATATATATATATATATATATATATATAAGATTTTATATATAATATTAACAAGTACATTATTTAGATTTAAAATATAAGTTTATTTTTATTTTATATGACTTTTCTATATATTATTTTAAAAAAATTAATAATCAGAAAATATAAAAATAAAATAATAAATAAAATAGAAATTGGGCCGAACCTGTTCGAAGCCCAATTCAGTTCTGGAATTCCTGGGCCATGCGATCGCAAGACCCCAACGCTCAAAAATCATGCGGTCGCATGATAAGTCTGACAGGCTGAACCTAGTATCGCATTAATTACGCTGTAGGGTTAAATATAATTATTATTATTTAAGTTAATTAGGGTTTATATTTAATAATATTTAGTTTTAGTTTTTAAATTTGTATTTTAAGTTTTTGTATTTATTATTTACATATATATGGATTATATTTTTATAAAATATAATATAAAAATAATATTTTTATAAAATTTGTATTTTTATCATTTTAGTTATAATTTGTACTTTTTAACCGTTTAATTCATAATTTGTATATTTATCGTTCGTAATATTAATTTCGTAGTTATAGATTTGTCGTAGATTTTTAGCTTTTAAGACTTTGCCGTAAAATCACTTAAGTGCTTTTTCTTTAGAATTAAGATTTAGGCGCTTTAGAATTTTGCGACGCCGTTCATATATTTTAGTGCCTTTTAAGTTATTGCCGTTTTGGATATAGAATTTCTTTTAAGCTTTAATACCTTTAGGTGCAACTTTTTATATTTAATTTTTAGACTTTTAAGTTTCGACGTTTTTCTTTCTTATTTTTATTTTTCGACGTTTTTCTACGCACTCTTTTTCTTTCTCATTTCTACGCTCTAGTTTTTAGGACATAGATTTTTTTTTTATTTTCTTTAAATTTCGACGAAAAATTATTTTAAGCGATTAAATTGATAGACATCCAAAATTTTCTGCTTCGTAGTAATAGTTGGATTTGTTAGTGGCGAGTTGTGGCCTTCCGATTTAAAGGGTCCTGGCTACCTCCTGCATCTATTCGCTATTCGAAACGTGGGCAAAAGCAGAGAAGTCTATTAATTTAATAACCTATATAATTTTTATTTTTATAACTAATAGGATAGTCAGTGAATGCACCGAGCAAAACGTTCACCACCTTTCATACGTTCACCACCTGTAACTCGATCAAGACATCTAGCCAATATTGTTGCCGTTGATTTTTCTTTAGAATCATCATCAATTCAACCAGGTACTCCAATTCAAATTTCCGATAATCCATTTTTTGAACCCGACTTCACAATTAAGAACTCGGAGGATATTCAAGGACAATTCCAAGATCCTGAACCACTAATCATTCCTCCTAAACCACAAATCGTTAAATCAGAATCCTCTAGTGATTCGTATTCAACAAATTCAATTATGTAAGTAATGGAACCTCTAAGTATGGAAGGCCGAATGAGAGGCACACGCACTGGCCAAGGTCACGCCATTATTAAGCCAGACATTAATGCGCCAGATTATGAAATCAAAGGACAAATCCTACACATGATAACTAATCAATGCCAATTTATGTGACGACCCGGAGATTTCCGACCAAATTTAAACTTAATCTTTATATGATTTCGATAAGATAAGCAAAGTCTGTAATGCTGAGTTACAAAATTTTGAAACTGTTTACATGAATTCATTTAACCTTTGCCTATTTCCGACGATTCACGAAAAAATAGATGTAAATATGTACATATATATATACAAATATAAATATAAGTATGTATATAATATTCAAAAAAAAATTAATAAAGTATACTTTAATCATGTGAATTAAAATACAAAATAATAGATAAGATAATTAAGTGAATATTGAAATAAAAATACATATGACTTCTATATACAAATAAGATAACATGTATATTGTAAAATACATAATATATATATATATATATATATATATATATATATATATATATATATATATATATATATATATATATATATATATATATATATATATATATATATATATATATATATATATATATATATATATATGTATATAAACATTAAATATCCTATACATTAGGTAACTAGTAAATAGAATATAATTAATTAATTGTAATAAGAAAATATTAAATGTAATTACAAGTTTAATTATAATTGTTACATTATTATTACTTATTATTAACATTAATATAATTATTAATATTATCATTAAAGTTACTAAATTTTCATTATTATTTAAAGTATTGAAATTATTATTGATATGGAACAACTTATTATTATTACTAATAGTATTATTATTATTAACATTAATATTAACATTATTATTATTAATTCTATTATTATTATTATTATTATTATTATTATTATTATTATTATTATTATTATTATTATTATTATTATTATTATTATTATTAATATTATTAACATATTTGTTATTTATTAATATTAAATAAAACTTAAAAAATGGTACATACGGACCCAATTCTGTTTGATATCCACATCAAACTACTTTTCTGTGTTCCCTGAATTATTATAAAACTGTTAGGAATCTATTAGCATTTAGGAAAGCTACAAAATCTGTTATAAATCTTAATCAAACTTTAAGTTTTTTATTCGTTCTTCTGTCCTGGATAAAGAATAATAGACATCAAAATTCCATGTATACATCTCAATCCATCAGCTTTTTTTTTTCTTTTTATTTGGTTTAATTTTTTTTTTCTTTCTTTTGTTCTCCTACTTCTGCTTACTCGTGATCTATGAGTGAACTAATCCAATATACAAACAATCATATATCAATTCTTGCTACATCACAAAACCACAACAACCGCTATTAAATATTCAATCATTTTTTTTCTTTCCATGTTGCTTGTTACGATTTACAAACCACATCCATTTTCATTCTCCTTGTTTTCTGTTATTTGTCGAGTAACAACCCACCTCAAACCACCATCTATCTTATACTATATTAACATATGCATATACACTTGAATATAGATTACATACACTTACACATACATAAATATAAAGAACCCTGCTTCATCTTCAACCTTGGTGATTCTTGATCGACAACCAACAACCACCTTCACCATAAACCTCCACCACTTTTCGCAAACCATCATCAAACCCACTTCATCTATGTTTCTGTTTATGTTCGATAATAGCAGCTTGTATCATTGATATTCATTGTTGAATATGTTACGGTTCCAATTACAAACCTAAACGTCACCCATCCTCCACTCTACATCACCTTCGGCTAACCATTATATTTTTATTTCCTGCTTTCATTCGACAACCACAACAAACCATAACTTAGCTACTTCTTTTCTTGTTTCGATCAGACCCACAACACCACTTTAATCATCACCTTACTATCATTTTTGCCACCACCGAAGCACCATGAACCACCATTAAAACTGCAGTGCTGCTGCTAATTATTTCTGTTTCTTGTTGCTACAGACCCACCAAAACGGCTGCAAAAACCATTCCTATTGTTGCTCCCAAGCAATACCTACTACAGCTCATTATTCATACATGTTTCAGTTTTAATAATGAGAGTAATTAAATAAAGATGATGATGCGTTGTTGTAGCTGTTTCCCTTTTACCTGTCGACCAGGAACCCACCACAAAGGACAGCTAATCGATATTTTTTTTAAAACCCCACATGTTCCACTTGTGAAGTCGACGACTGCAGGTATTTGTTTTAATCAAATCATACAACTCTGATTGGGCTACGATGATTGTGTTGTTTAATTGGGCCGTGTATATGCTATGGGCCGAGACCAACTCAGTTTTTATTTTAGAATGCTAGGATTCCATTTGAGCCAAATAATTATGAGGATTCATGTAGAGATTAGGATATGATGATATTGATAGTTAAGATATCGATGATAGTAATGAAACCGTGATATAGGATAATGATAAGGTGATCATAAGGATGATTATGGAATTGATTATGATGATCATAATGAAGAAGAAAATAGAAACAAGTGTTTATGGGTTAAATAAATTTAGGTGTCTTCTTAAATCAGAAAAACACAAAACAGTTGGGTGGTTAGAGATGTTATTGTTATTCGGGAGGTCATGGGTTCGAGCCCGGTTTGTGGCATTCTTTTTACTAAAAGTCTTGGAAGGTAGTTTTTATTACCCTTATTACCCTTATTATTATTATTATTATTATTATTATTATTATTATTATTATTATTATTATTATTATTATTATTATTATTATTATTATTATTATTATGTTAGGAATTGTTAGTACAAACAATAATAAAAATGATTATTATTATCACTAATCAAATTAATAATAATATCATTATTGTTATTATTAGTATTATCATTTAATATTTTAATTATTATTATTATTATTAAGATAAGTATTAGTTATCAGTATTAAGTATTATTACCAAAATTATCATTTTCATTATCATTATTATTAAACTTATTTTTTTATTAAAGACTACTATTATTATTAAAAGTATCATTCCTACAAAAATTATTATTTTGTTATTATTAAAAATTTTCATTTTCTTTATTAACATTTTCATTATTAAAAAGTAACCTTTTTATTATTACTATTATTACTATTATTATTATTATTATTATTATTATTATTATTATTATTATTATTATTATTATTATTATTATTATTATTATTATTATTATTATTATTATTATTATTATTATTATTATTATTATTATTATTATTATTATTATTATTATCCTTGACTTAGTATTATTACAATTATTAATTTTTGCAAACATAAGATAATGATATAAAAATATACTTATGTATACTAACATTACATAATATTATGTTTTAACTAATATAATATTATTTATATTGATATAACGTTAATTAAACCATATATCAAATAAGCATTATGATATATTATAATCATTAATAAAATTATATATGAATATTAATCTTATTACCTAACTAAATATATATAAAGTTGTTCGATTACCATTATATGTGTTAATATAGATATAAATGATATAGGTTCGTGAATCCGAGGCCAACCCTGCACTTGTTCAATGTCGTCATATGTATTTTTACTACAAAATACAGTATTGTGAGTTTCATTAATCCCTTTTTAAATGCTTTTGCAATATATATATTTTTTTGGGACTGAGAATACTGCGCTGCTTTTATAAATGCTTTACGAAATAGACACAAGTAATCGAAACTACATTCTATGGTTTGATTATCTAATCGAATATGCCCTTTTTATTAAGTCTGGTAATCTAAGAATTAGGGAACAGACACCCTAATTGACGCGAACTCTAAAGATAGATCTATCGGACCCAACAAGCCCCATCCAAAGTACCGGATGCTTTAGTATTTCGAAATTTATATCATGTCCGAAGGAGGATCCTGGAATGATGGGGATATTCTTATATGCATATTGTGAATGTCGGTTACTAGGTGTTCAATCCATATGAATGATATTTTTGTCTCTATGCATGGGACGTATGTTTATGAGAAATGGAAATATGAAATCTTGTGGTCTATTAAAATTATGAAATGATTCTTTATGATAAACTAATGAACTCACCAACCTTTTGGTTGACACTTTAAAGCATGTTTATTCTCAGGTACGAAAGAAATCTTTCGCTGTGCATTTGCTCATATTAGAGATATTACTTGGAGTCATTCATGACATATTTCAAAAGATGTTGTATTCGAGTCGTTGAGTTCATCAAGATTATTATTAAGTCAATTATATTTGGATATATTATGAAATGCTTTACATGCCTGTCAACTGTCGATGTAACGAAAGTTTATCTTTTAAAAACGAATGCAATGTTTGTAAAATTTATCATATAGAGGTCAATTACCTCGCGATGTAATCAACTGTTGTGAATCGTTTGTAATCGATATGGACTTCGTCCGGATGGATTAGGACGGGTCCTTACAGTTGGTATCAGAGCGGTGGTCTTAGCGAACCAGGTCTTGCGTTAGTGAGTCTAACTGATAGTTGTTTATATGCATTAGTGAGTCTGGACTTCGACCGTGTCTGCATGTCAAAAGTTTTGCTTATCATTTCTAGTCAGAAATCATCTGCTTATCATCCTTAGGAAATTACCTACTTGTCATTCTTAGTCTAGACATGTCTTACTGCCTCTATTGCATAGACAGTGTATAGATAAATTCATATCTTAGCGTACTTGTTATTGTTACTTTTTCCTGACAGCTTCCGTAGATTCCTCCGTAACTTATGGGATTTTAATATTATATATGCATATGTAAATTATGTATTGTAGGGTACTAATCTACATCCTATAATCTATTTCTTATCGAAAATCCTTCATCTGATCATACGAGATGAATCCCTCAATTAGTTCGACTTTCTCGGATTCCGACAGCCATTCCGATATGGAGTTTCACCTATCAGCGTTACCAGAATGAATCAACCAATCAGTCATCCCCAATTCATCTGAAGGGTTCGTAGTCGACTTCATCAATAGAGACGCGAAGAAGGCGATCCCTTCCACCAACCGAATTTACCGCTTGGCGAAGAACCTGAAGCACTTACCGGCGAACCAGTCTGAAACACCATTTTCACCCTCATTTCCCGAATATCTCAACACGATTATATTCTATCCACAATTCTAAACCTTATTCAGCCGCTCGTTCCAACCGACAATCATTCCGGAATAATGGAAGAAGCCAACAAGCTTCGCGCTCGAGTAATCAATTTGCAAAATATGGTGCAAAATCTACCAGCTTCAGCAACATCACCGGCACCAACAGTACATTCAGTAACAGCATCAGTACTATCAACAATCCATGCCTCAACATCTCATTCGGTACCTCGAATATAATCATCGTTCTACGAATCGTTCTACATAAACTATCTTCGTCCTTCATGGCAATTATATAATCTTTAATGTTTTAGAGATTATGTACTCTAGTTTTAGCCGTAAATCTGATGAGTTTAATATCACATTGACTCATTAAATCCATGATTACGTCTGAAGAAAGTATATATGTATATATGTTTTCATAAAGATTGTAATTAAAAATTCTTTTGTACAAACTGTTAATGGTGAAAATATTTTAACGGGTAGGTAATACCCGAGGAATATTTAGATTTCATATTAATAAGTTACACTGTACATTCTTCGAATCTGATTCAACAGTCATTTACTATCCTACTTACATCCACAGACATATGTATTCGTTCACCACAGAATAACCATTTTCATTCAATTTCATATTTGGATTTTGATCTATCAGAATCCGACAAGTGGCATAATGAAGAAACATTGGACAAAATAAAAATTATTAGAAACAAACAAATTAACTATGAGAAATTTTATTAAGAATCCACGCTAACTGTTCCTAGCTAATTGTTCCTAGCTAACTGATTACATTTTATATTATCGCAATTTAATTATCGCAATTTACATTCTCGCAATTTTATTTATCGTCATTTAATTTATGTTATTTACTTTACGCACTTTATTTATCGTTATTTAATTTCTGTTATTTAATTTACGCACTTTAAATATCGGGACACGTATACAAGGTTTTGACATATCATATCGACGCATTTATATATATTATTTGGAATAACCATAGACACTCTATATGCAGTACTGATCGAGTTCTCTATACAGGGTTGAGGTTGATTCTACAATAATATATATAATTTGAGTTGTGATCGAGTCTGAGACATGCACACGGGTCACGATATGTATTAATTAATTCGAATATTATATATTAAACTATAAATGAATTATTGGACTGTCAACTGTGGACTATCGACTGAGGACTAATAATATTGGACAATTAAAATGAATTAAAATACTGATTATAACATATGAAACAAAACAATTCTTCAAGTTTGCCACTTGATTTCATCTTAAACCTCATTTGTATCTCGACGATTACAATCTGCGTTCAATCCTTTCATGATTCTTGAAAACACCTCAATCGAGAGGATGAACCAACCACACTTCATCTACAGAAAGAAAGATTGATGCGTATAGTTATGCACCTGAAAACTCTCAGAAACTGAGTAAACATTTAACGCGTAGCTGTGCTAATTCCTTTAGCGTTATTATTACCGAAAATAACTTTGCAATCTCTTTCCAAATTAGCCAATTTTGTCACAGCTCCATAAAGTCAACTTCGACTTTTCATTCGAAACAACCTTATTATAACCTTGATATATATGTGTACTCTTTTATTGTTACCGGGGAACATTTTATATTTCATCATATTACCATCAGCGTTTAATCATCTAAAAACACAATTCTCCTAAAACCACCTCGGATTGATAACCGATGATTCAGATATCGTAGCATTAAATGCAGAGGAAACAGAAAAATCGTAGATGGTCTAAACGGCCAAAAGTTTGATGCTAAAGAAGGGAGTGTTAGGAATGCTCGATAGAAAATTTGGTACTGAAAAACTGATTGAGCAAACCATGAAGGAGACCAAGGCCAAATACAAGGAACATACCATATATTCAAAGAATCCAGGTAATTCTGGATCCGATGAAACCTTCAATGAATATCTTGCTCCGTACTCATGTTAAAATCTTGTGGAAAATTTTCTTCACCATCCTTCGATATTAGAAATTCCAAGATATCATCGTATCTTTCATTATAAATATCCTCCATATTTCTGAAGATATTTTCATAACTATTTTTATCTAAAATCATTAATCTCTTAGTTTTATCAGTGTTACATCATATAGAAACTGTTAGTTTCTATATTCTGTAAACTTTCGAGCTTAACTATAAATGTTATTGAAGTAATGTTGGGAACTGATGCATGAGTTAGTATAATATAATGACACTTGATCAACGTGATTATATTATAGTAAGTCATGCTGAGTTTCTAATGGAATGTGATGATTCACAGATTATAACTTCATCACGTGCCATATTACATAACTCTTTCATTCTCCTTAACTTCTGAACCTATCAAGAAAAATATAATCTTGATACTTCTATCCTCAGTGATTCTAGTAATTTGGCAAATCAAATCGTGCTATTACATTCTTTCTCATTTAGAACATTAGCCATGTTCATTCGAAAATCCATACCTACGAATTCTGGACCATTATTCGCTTGACTTGAAGTCGGGAAGAGAAAACAAAAACATAGACCTTCTAAATATAAGGGAGAATATAAAGCCCGATAACAACACATAAATTACAAACCGTGTATATCAATGTTTATCGCAACATAAAGACACGGGAGAATTAAAAACATTATAACTCCAAGGGCGAAGTAGAAGAAAGCAGATTCCTCTGGTGGAAGTTGGAAAAGGAGAATGATTGTTGCGATAGTAAGGATGAGGATAATGATCAATACAGGATTAAGCATATTGAAAAATCATTTGGAAGTTTGAATTGAGGAAGAAAGTATAGGAGTGGTGAAAATAATGGAACAGAAGAAATTCAAAATACCAGACAAAGCAATCGCGATAGATGATCGCATTTAATTATAGAGATCTTAATTTCCTTCTTCCCCGAAGAATCAGATCTTATAGATTTCCAAAGAATTTCTTTTAAATTCCTTAAATTCCAGAATTCCACTATGACTACATCAAAAGTTAAATCTCTATCTCCATCTGTTGTAATAGCTTCATTCGTACTTTTCGAATAATCGAATTGTTTTATCCATATTACTTAATGATGATAAAACTCTATTTATCAACTCATATTCGTCATGAAAACATTTTTTTTGTTAGCCATGACCACCTCACTCAAATTTCAGGACGAAATTTCTTTAACGGGTAGGTACTGTGACGACCCGGAGATTTCTGACCAAATTTAAACTTAATCTTTATATGATTTCGATAAGATAAGCAAAGTCTGTAATGCTGAGTTACAAAATTTTGAAACTTTTTACATGAATTCATTTAACCTTTGCCTATTTCCGACGATTCACGAACAAATAGATGTAAATATGTACATATATATATATATACAAATATAAATATAAGTATGTGTATAATATTCTAAATTTTTTTTAATAAAGTATACTTTAATCATGTGAATTAAAATACAAAATAATAGATAAGATAATTAAGTGAATATTGAAATAAAAATACATATGACTTCTATATACAAATAAGATAACATGTATATTGTAAAATACATAATATATATATATATATATATATATATATATATATATATATATATATATATATATATATATATATATATATATATATATAAACATTAAATATCCTATACATTAGGTAACTAGTAAATAGAATATAATTAATTAATTGTAATAAGAAAATATTAAATGTAATTACAAGTTTAATTATAATTGTTACATTATTATTACTTATTATTAACATTAATATAATTATTAATATTATCATTAAAGTTACTAAATTATCATTATTATTTAAAGTATTGAAATTATTATTGATATGGAACAACTTATTTTTATTACTAATAGTATTATTATTATTAAAATTAATATTAACATTATTATTATTAATTCTATTATTATTATTATTATTATTATTATTATTATTATTATTATTATTATTATTATTATTAATATTATTAACATATTTGTTATTTATTAATATTAAATAAAACTTAAAAAATGGTACATACGGACCCAATTCTGTTTGATATCCACATCAAACTACTTTTCTGTGTTCCCTGAATTATTATAAAACTGTTAGGAATCTATTAGCATTTAGGAAAGCTACAAAATCTATTATAAATCTTAATCAACCTTTAATTTTTTTATTCGTTCTTCTGTCCTGGGTAAAGAATAATAGACATCAAAATTCCATGTATACATCTCAATCCATCAGCTTTTTTTTTCTTTTTTTTTGGTTTAATTTTTTTTTCTTTCTTTTGTTCTCCTACTTCTGCTTACTCGTGATCTATGAGTGAACTAATCCAATATACAAACAATCATCTATTAATTCTTGCTACATCACAAAACCACAACAACCGCTATTAAATATTCAATCATTTTTTTTTTCTTTCCATGTTGCTTGTTACGATTTACAAACCACATCCATTTTCATTCTCCTTGTTTTCTGTTATTTGTCGAGTAACAACCCACCTCAAACCACCATCTATCTTATACTATATTAACATATGCATATACACTTGAATATAGATTACATACACTTACACATACATAAATATAAAGAACCCTGCTTCATCTTCAACCTTGGTGATTCTTGATCGACAACCAACAACCACGTTCACCATAAACCTCCACCACTTTTCGCAAACCATCATCAAACCCACTTCATCTATGTTTCTGTTTATGTTCGATAATAGTAGCTTGTATCATTGATATTCATTGTTGAATATGTTACGGTTCCAATTACAAACCTAAACGTCACCCATCCTCCACTCTACATCACCTTCGGCTAACCATTATATTTTTATTTCCTGCTTTTATTCGACAACCACAACAAACCATAACTTAGCTACTTCTTTTCTTGTTTCGATCAGACCCACAACACCACTGTAATCATCACCTTACTATCATTTTTGCCACCACCAAAGCACCATGAACCACCATTAAAACTGCAGTGCTGCTGCTAATTATTTCTGTTTCTTGTTGCTACAGACCCACCAAAACGGCTGCAAAAACCATTCCTATTGTTGCTCCCAAGCAATACCTACTACAGCTCATTATTCATACATGTTTCAGTTTTAATAATGAGAGTAATTAAATAAAGATGATGATGCGTTGTTGTAGCTGTTTCCCTTTTACCTGTCGACCAGGAACCCACCACAAAGGACAGCTAATCGATATTTTTTTTTTAAAACCCTACATGTTCCACTTGTGAAGTCGACGACTGCAGGTATTTGTTTTAATTAAATCATACAACTCTAATTGGGCTACGGTGATTGTGTTGTTTAATTGGGCCGTGTATATGCTATGGGCCGAGACCAACTCAGTTTTTGTTTTAGAATGCTAGGATTCCATTTGAGCCAAATAATTGTGAGGATTCATGTAGAGATTAGGATATGATGATATTGATAGTTAAGATATCGATGATAGTAATGAAACCGTGATATAGGATAATGATAAGGTGATCATAAGGATGATTATGGAATTGATTATGATGATCATAATGAAGAAGAAAATAGAAACAAGTGTTTATGGATTAAATAAATTTAGGTGTCTTCTTAAATCAGAAAAACACAAAACAGTTGGGTGGTTAGAGATGTTATTGTTATTAGGGAGGTCATGGGTTCGAGCCCGGTTTGTGGCATTCTTTTTACTAAAAGTCTTGGAAGGTAGTTTTTATTACCCTTATTATTATTATTATTATTAATATTATTATTATTATTATTATTATTATTATTATTATTATTATTATTATTATTATTATTATTATTATTATTATTATTATTATTATTATTATTATTATTATTATTATTATTATTATTATTATTATTATTATTATTATTATTAATATTATTATTATTATTATTATTATTATTATGTTAGGAATTGTTAGTACAAACAATAATAAAAATGATTATTATTATCACTAATCAAATTAATAATAATATCATTATTGTTATTATTAGTATTAGTATTATCATTTAATATTTTAATTATTATTATTATTATTATTAAGATAAGTATTAGTTATCAGTATTAAGTATTATTACCAAAATTATCATTTTCATTATCATTATTATTAAACTTATTTTTTTTTATTAAAGACTACTATTATTATTAAAAGTATCATTCCTACAAAAATTATTATTTTGTTATTATTAAAATTTTTCATTTTCTTTATTAACATTTTCATTATTAAAAAGTAACCTTTTTATTATTATTATTATTATTACTATTATTACTATCACTATTATTATTATTATTATTATTATCCTTGACTTAGTATTATTACAATTATTAATTTTTGCAAACATAAGATAATGATATAAAAATATACTTATGTATACTAACATTACATTATATTATGTTTTAACTAATATAATATTATTTATATTGATATAACGTTAATTAAACCATATATCAAATAAGCATTATGATATATTATAAGCATTAATAAAATTATATATGAATATTAATCTTATTACATAACTAAATATATATAAAGTTGTTCGATTACCATTATATGTGTTAATATAGATATAAATGATATAGGTTCGTGAATCCGAGGCCAACCCTGCACTTGTTCAATGTCGTCATATGTATTTTTACTACAAAATACAGTATTGTGAGTTTCATTAATCCCTTTTTAAATGCTTTTGCAATATATATATTTTTTTGGGACTGAGAATACTGCGCTGCTTTTATAAATGCTTTACGAAATAGACACAAGTAATCGAAACTACATTCTATGGTTTGATTATCTAATCGAATATGCCCTTTTTATTAAGTCTGGTAATCTAAGAATTAGGGAACAGACACCCTAATTGACGCGAACTTTAAAGATAGATCTATCGGGCCCAACAAGCCCCATCCAAAGTACCGGATGCTTTAGTATTTCGAAATTTATATCATGTCCGAAGGAGGATCCCGGAATGATGGGGATATTCTTATATGCATATTGTGAATGTTGGTTACCAGGTGTTCAATCCATATGAATGATATTTTTGTCTCTATGCATGGGACGTATGTTTATGAGAAATGGAAATATGAAATCTTGTGGTCTATTAAAATTATGAAATGATTCTTTATGATAAACTAATGAACTCACCAACCTTTTGGTTGACACTTTAAAGCATGTTTATTCTCAGGTACGAAAGAAATCTTCCGCTGTGCATTTACTCATATTAGAGATATTACTTGGAGTCATTCATGACATATTTCAAAAGATGTTGCATTCGAGTCGTTGAGTTTATCAAGATTATTATTAAGTCAATTATATTTGGATATATTATGAAATGCTTTACATGCCTATCAACTGTCGATGTAACGAAAGTTTGTCTTTTAAAAACGAATGCAATGTTTGTAAAATTTATCATATAGAGGTCAATTACCTCGCGATGTAATCAACTGTTGTGAATCGTTTGTAATCGATATGGACTTCGTCCGGATGGATTAGGACGGGTCCTTACAATTTAGTGGTACGCCAAAAGAAGATCTAAACGAACAGCTTCGTTCCTTTAATAGGATTTGTACTCTATTTAAAATCAGAGAAGTCAAAGATGAACAGATCTATCTCATGTTATTTCCCTGGACTTTAAAGGGAGAAGCCAAAGATTGGTTAGAATCGTTACTTGAAGGAGCGATTGACACATGGGATGTCTTAGTTGAGAAATTTCTTAAAAGATTCTTTCCGGCATCTAAAGCCGTGAGACTTCAAGGAGAAATTGTTACGTTCACGCAAAAGCCAAATGAAACTCTATATGAGGCGTGGACAAGATTTGGAAAGTTGTTGAGAGGATGTCCTCAACATGGTTTAGATACTTATCAAATAGTACAAATATTCTACCAAGGATGCGATATTACTACACGAAAAGACATCGATATAGCAGCTGGTGGTTCCATTATGAAGAAAATCACAACTGAAGCTTACAAAATTATTGATAACACTGCTTCCCACTCACATGAGTGGCATCAAAAAAAAGACATCGTTAGATCATCTAAAGCGGCTAGAGCTGATTCTAGCCATGACTTTGATTCCGTTTTCGCAAAAATAGATGCTTTCGAGAGACGAATGGAAAAGATGAATAAAGATATTCACGCAATACGAATCAGTTGTGAGCAATGCGGTGGACCACACTTAACAAAAGATTGTCACATTGAACAAACGATGGAACAACGAGAGAATGTTTTCTATATGAACCAAAGGCTGGGAAATAATTATCAATCGCCAATGCCAAACTTCAATCGAAATCAAAACATTCTTTACAATCCAAAAGAACCCAACAATAACTCATACAACCAACAAGGTCCGAATAACCAACCAACTCAAAACAACACTTTCAATCAACAAAGACCTACCTTGTATAAACAACCACAACAAACCAAAGAGAAAAAGTCAAATCTAGAAGAAATGATGGCAAGGCTAATGGAATCTCAAACACAATTTATTACATCTCAAACCCAAACAAATGAGAGGTTTGATCAGTCATTAAAAACTCAACAAGCTTCCATTTTAAATCTAGAAAAACACGTAGGTACTCTTGCTAGCATCACGAGTGAGAGGGAACAAGGAAAGCTACCGAGTAATACTGAAGTAAATCCTTGGAATGAGAATGTTAATATGGTGTCAACAAATTCTGAAAAATCAGCACCACAAGATGGGAAGGTTTTAGATGTGAGTAACAATGAAGAAGTTACAACTCCACCACCACCCGAGTATGTAAAGCCAGTGGTGAAACCATACAGACCACCCATCCCGTTTCCAAGAAAAGGAGTTGAGTATAAGCAAGTAATAGGTAATAAAGTTTGTGATACCTCTGGAAAGAAGAAGAATAATAAAATGCAAGAAACAAAAACCGTAGAAGTAAACTCGGTGAAGACAGTTCCACCAAAACGTCCACCCAGGGTGGGTGATCCGGGTGAATTTATTGTTCCTTTCTACTTAGTGATTGTGTCATGTATGATGCACTAGCAGATTTAGGTGCGAGTGTGAGTGTTATGCCTCTTTCATTATATAAGAGATTAGGAGTAGGTTAGTTAAGTCCAACAGAGATGAGTGTTCGAATCTTTGATCAAACCATTAGGCACCCAGTTGGAATTGCTGACAACCTACCCGTTCAAGTGGGTAATTTAACCTTTTTAGTCGAATTTATTGTCATTGCCATAGAAGAGGACTCAAACATTCCTCTAATTTTAGGTCGACCATTCTTAGCATCCACCGGGGCGTTATTTGATGTAAGAGAGGGTAGAATGACACTTAGCAATGATGAAAAATCGATCACCTTTGTGAGACGAAAGGCTAAATCTCCAGCAACCAAAACTGTTGAACCAACAAAAACGATTGGTAAGAACCATGTTGTTTTACCAACTCCAACGGTAGTGCTTAATAATAATAAAACGCGTAAGTGTGGGGAAGATAAAGTAACACCTAATGATGACTTGATAACAAAGAACCCCGTTGTTGATATAAAATTAAATAACCCCGTTATTAATAGTTCAATGAAGAAACTTATTAAACGGATTCGCGATGCTAGAACCAAAGGGGAACTTTAAGTTGTGTAATCGGTTAGTATCCAATCTATCGCCTAAAGAAAAGACGAAACTAGTTGAATTTGTAGATATTACACAAGAATCCGACCAATGGCTTAAAGCAAAAGTCACAGATATGCAAGTTGATTATGGTCCAACAGAAATTGACAATGAAGTTAACCACAATTTCGACACCACGGCTACCTAAGTTGTAGTAACCCGAACTTTTCCATGTTTATATATATTAAATGAAATTGATATTTACATGATTAAGTATTTCCAACATGTTAAGCAATCAAACTTGTTAAGACTTGATTAATTGAAATAGGTTTCATATAGACAATTGACCACCCAAGTTGACCGGTGATTCACGAACGTTAAAACTTGTAAAAACTATATGATGACATATATATGAATATATATATATATATATATATATATATATATATATATATATAGTTAACATGATATTATGATAAGTAGGTATCTCATTAGGTATTTTAACAATGAGTTATATACATAAAAATGAGACTATTGAATTAAGAAACTCGAAACGATATATATAACGATTATCGTTATTACAACGTCTTACTAAATACATATGTATCATATTAAGATATTTTTACACTATATTTAACATGCTAAAATGATAATTATATATATCATTAAGTATGTTAACAATGAACTACATGTGTAAAACAAGACTACTAACTTAAGAATTTTGAAACGAGGCATATATGTAACGATTATCGTTGTAACGACATTTTAATGTATATATATCATATTAAGATATATTCATACATCATAATATCCAGATAATGTAATAATTTCACATCTCATTAGATATAATAAACAATGGGTTAACAACATTAAATGAGATCGTTAACTTAAAGGTTTCAAAACAACACTTACATGTAACGACTAACGATGACTTAACGACTCAGTTAAAATGTATATACATGTAGTGTATTTAGATGTATTAGTACACTTTTGAAAGACTTCAAGACACATATCAAAGTACTTCTACTTAACAAAAATGCTTACAATTTCATTCTCATTCATTTTCATCAACAATTCTACTCGTATGCAACCTTATTCGTACTCGTACAATACCCAGCTCCTAGACGTATATACTATTGGTATATTGATAATGCTAAAAACGAACATATATTTCATAGCATTATTCCTCAAGAAAGACAAGCTTTTAGTTGCAATTGTTCTATTTAAAAGTGATATTCGTTTAAATAATAAAAGGTGAAGACAAAAGACAGATTCGACGAATTGAAGACGCAAACGACCAAAAAGCTCAAAAGTACAAAAGACAATCAAAGAGGTTCCAATTATTGATAAGAAACGTCTCGAAATTACAAGAGTACAAGATTCAAAACGCAAAGTACAAGATATTAAATTGTACGCAAGGACGTTCGAAAATCCGGAACCGGGACCAGAGTCAACTCTCAACGCTCGACGCAACAGACTAAAAATTACAAGTCAACTATGCACATAAATATAATATAATATTTAAATAATTCTTATAATTATTTATATATTATAATAAATAATAAAAATCCGTCGGCAAGAAAGACTCCAAAGTTTGTGAGCTGTAATTTCAAACTCCGCGACTCGCGGAGTTTGAAGGCAAAAAATGCCGCGAGTCGCGGAGCCCCAAAGTTTGAAACTCCCTATAAAGCCAACCGAATTCTAATCATTTTTCATCATCTATAATCTATCTCTCTCAATATATACGTAAATATATATATATAATTTATATTTTAATTTTAATTTTAATTTTAAATCCTAATAGTAAGGGTATGTTAGCAAATGTTGTAAGGGTGTAAGTCAAAATTATGTCCGTGTAACGCTACGCTATTTTTAATCATTGTAAGTTATGTTCAACCTTTTTAATTTAATGTCTCGTAGCTAAGTTATTATTATGCTTATTTAATCCGAAGTAATCATGATGTTGGGCTAATTACTAAAATTGGATAATTGGGCTTTGTACCATAATTGGGATTTGGACAAAAGAACGACACTTGTGGAAATTAGACTATGGGCTATTAATGGGCTTTATATTTGTTTAACTAAATGATAGTTTGTTAATGTTAATATAAAGATTTACAATTGGGCGTCCCTATAAATTACCATATACACTCGATCGGACACGATGGGAGGGGTATTTATATGTACGAATAATCGTTCATTTAACCGGACACGGGAATGGATTAATAGCCACTAGAATAATTAAAACAGGTGTGAAATTATGTACAAGGACACTTGGTATAATTGATAACAAAATATTAAAACCTTGGGTTACACTCAGTCGACATCCTGGTGTAATTATTAAACAAAGTATTAAAATCTTGTTATAGTTTAAGTCCCCAATTAGTTGGAATATTTAACTTCGGGTATAAGGATAATTTGACGAGGACACTCGCACTTTATATTTATGACTGATGGACTGTTATGGACAAAAACCAGACGGACATATTAAATAATCCAGGACAAAGGACAATTAACCCATGGGCATAAAACTAAAATCAACACGTCAAACATCATGATTACGGAAGTTTAAATAAGCATAATTCTTTTATTTTATATTTAATTTCCTTTATTTTATATTTAATTGCACTTCTAATTATCGCATTTTTTTATTATCGCAAGTTTATTTTATCGCATTTTTATTATTCGCAATTTCATTATCGTTATTTACTTTACGCTTTAATTTAAGTCTTGTATTTATTTTTAATATTTTACATTTGGTTTTAACTGCGACTAAAGTTTTAAAATCGACAAACCGGTCATTAAACTGTAAAAACCCCCCTTTATAATAATAATATTACTTATATATATATTTGTATTTTTATAAAAGTAAACTAATATAGCGTTAAGCTTTGTTTAAAGATTTTCCCTGTGGAACGAACCGGACTTACTAAAAACTACACTACTGTACGATTAGGTACACTGCCTATAAGTGTTGTAGCAAGGTTTAAGTATATCCATTCTCTAAATAAATAAATATCTTGTGTAAAATTGTATCGTATGTAATAGTATTTCCTTGTAAAATTTAATAGTATTTTATACCTCTCTGCTAAAACATCAAGTATTTTTGGCGCCGCTGCCGGGGAACTCTTAAACGTCGGAAGCGCAACGCTAATATAAAAAAAAAAAATTTAGTTTACTTTTATTAAAATTCGTTTTTATAAAAATACGTTTTAAATATTCGAAAATATAAAAAGAAAAACAAAAATATAAATATTTTTAGGAGTTTGATAAATATTTAAGTTTTACAAAGTTTCTTTAGTTTGTAAAAATATAAGTTTTATTTAATTTATTTTATAAATATATTTTATAAATATAAAACCGAAAAAAAAATTTAATATATATAAATCTATTTTTAAGATATTTTTAAAATTATAAAGAAGTTCTATTTTTATTTAAGTTTTTAAATATAAGTTTTTATTATACAAATATTTTGATATAAAAACAGATAATATAAAAAAAAACGCGTAAAATAAAAAAACTGTACCAGAGTTGAAATTTGGAACCCCGCGACTCGCGGGGTTTGCTGCTTCGAATACCGCGACTCGCGGAGTTTCTCTGACGCACCGACAGAAACTCTAAACATCATTAATTACGGGGTATTTATTAATTATTATTATTATAAACCCTAATTACCTATTATTATTATAACTAGTTTTATTTTAAGTTACTTTTTATTTAATTTGTTTTATTTAGTTAAATTAGTTTAATTAAATTGTAAAATTAATATTTTTAATAAATAAATAATATAAAAATAATATTTTTATAAAAATTGTACTTTTTACAACTTTTTGTATATTTTTATATTTTGTCCCTTTTTAATAGTTTTAGCGTAATATTTGTATTTTTAGCTCATACTTAGTTTTAAACTTAGTTTTTGCCATAGTTATTTTTACTTCTAGATTTTTAGGCTTTGCCGTAGAATTCCTCAAGTGCTTTTTCTTTAGACTAAGATTTAGGTACTTTAGAATTTTGCGACGCCTTTTTAAGTTTTAGTTTCTTTTTAAGTTATTTCCATTTGGGATTTAGTTTTTCCTGTAAGCTTTAATATTTTTAGACGACTTTTACCTATGTATCAATTATCATTCCAATTAGTAATCTCAATTTGCGATTATAATTTTAAGTTAGTTGTAGTAATAAGGTTAGGTTAGTCAAGTGTTTTTAAGTTTTATAAGTTTCTTTTATTTTTCCGTCACCTTTTATTTTTCAACCATTTTTCTTTTTCGACCTTTTTCGACGAACTCTTTTTCTTTCTTATTTCTCGCTATTCTAGTTTTAGGACATAGATTTTTAATCTACTTCTTATCTAAATTTCTTAAAATTATGAAAATTTATTTTAAGTGGTTAAATTGATAGACATCAAAATTTTCTGGTTCGTAGTAATAGTTGGATTTGTACGTGGACCGGGTTATTGGAGCCAAACAGTCCTCAATTATATTGAGACCAAACGAATCCTGCCCCTCTGCTGCATCTTTTGGCTATTCGAAACGTGGGCAAAATCAGAAAAGTCTATTGATTGGATAACTTAGTATAATTTTTCTTTCCTTTTAAAAACTAATAGGATATTCAGTGAATGCACCGAGCAAGACGTTCACCACCTTTTGTACGTTCACCACCTGTAACTAGATCAAGACATTTAGCAAATATTACTGCCGTTGATTTTTCTTTAGAATTGTCATCCAGTCGACCAAGTACTCCAGTTCAAATTTCCGATAATCCATTTTTTGAACCCGACCTCACAATTGAGAATTCGGAGAATATTCAGGAACGATTCGTAGATCCTGAACCATTAAATTTTCCTCCGGAACCACCAATTATTCAAACAGAGATTGTTGAGGAACTAACCATTAAATCAGAATCCTCTAGTGATTCCGATTCAACAAGTTCAATTATGGAGAATCTGGAACCTTTAAGTATGGAAGACCGAATGAGAGCTAAACGCACTGGCCAAGGTCACGCAATTACTCATCCAGACATTAATGCGCCAGAATATGAAATCAAAGGACAAAATCTACACATGGTGACTAATCAATGCCAATTTAGTGGTGCGCCGAAGGAAGATCCAAATGAACATTTACGTACCTTTAATAGGATCTGCACACTATTTAAAATCCGAGAAGTGGAGGATGAATAGATATATCTCATGTTATTTCCCTGGACTTTAAAGGGAGAAGCCAAAGATTGGTTGGAATCGTTACCTGAAGGGGCGATTGATACATGGGACGTTTTAGTGGAAAAATTTCTTAAACAATGCTTTCCTGCATCTAAAGCCGTAAGACTTCAAGCAGAAATTGTTACGTTTACACAGAAACCAAATGAAACTCTATATGAGGCATGGACTAGATTTGGAAAGTTGTTAAGAGGATGTCCGCAACATGGTTTTGACACCTGTCAAATAGTACAAATATTCTACCAAGGATGCGACATCACTACAAGAAAAGACATAGATATAGCAGCTGATGGTTCTATTATGAAGAAAACCGAAACTGATGCTTACAAAATTATTGATAACACTGCTTCCCACTCACATGAGTGGCACCAAGAAAAAGATATCGTTAGATCATCTAATGCAGCTAGAGCCGATTCTAGCCATGACTTAGATTCCATTTCTGCAAAGATAGATGCTGTCGAGAGACGAATGGAAAAGATGACTAAGGATATTCACTCAATACGAATTAGTTGTGAGCAATGTGGAGGACCACATTTGACAAAAGATTGTCTCAGTATTGAATTAACAATGGAACAAAGAGAGAATATTTCATACATAAACCAAAGGCCTGGAAATAATTATCAGAATAATTATCAACCGCCAAGACCTATTTACAATCAAAACTAGAATTATAACAGATATATTCCATACAACAACCAACAAGGTCCTAGCAATCAACAAGTATCCAATAATAATTACAATCAGCAAAGACCTAATTTTCAAAACAAACCACCACAACAAACCGATGATAAAAAGCCGAATTTAGAAGATATGATGACGAAGCTAGTTGAAACTCAAACGCAGTTTTTCACATCTCAGAAACAAACTAATGAACAAAATGCTCAAGCATTTAGAAATCAACAAGCTTCTATTCAAAATCTGGAACAAGAAGTAAGTAGCCTAGCAAGGTTAATAGGTGAAAGAAAATCGGAAAGTCTACCTAGTGATACAAATGCTAACCCCCGGAATGAAACAGCTAAAGCCATTACCACAAGAAGTGGTACAACACTTAAACCACCTGAAATACCTGTAACTTCTGATGAAGCTATTCCTACTCCACAAGAACCACAACCTGATCAAGATAAGGAAAAAGAACCGGTAGTTGAAAAGGTTAATGAAGATAACACAGTTAAGGCTAAACCTTATGTTAAACCATACCAACCACCACTTCCTTACCCGAGTAAAATGTAGAAAGAGAAACTTGAAGCCGAGCAATCCAAATTCTTGGATATGTTTAAACAGATAAATGTAAATCTTCCTTTCATTGATGTGATTTCAGGAATGCCTAGATATGCTAAATTCTTGAAAGATCTAATCTCAAATAGAAAGAAAATGGAAGAACTCTCGGCTATTACCATGAATGCTAATTGTTCAGCAGTGCTGTTGAATAAGATACCAGAAAAACTATCTGATCCAGAAAGTTTCACAATTCCATGTTTTCTGGGTAGTCTTAGTTCAATAGAAGCATTGGCAGACTTAGGTGCTAGTATAAATCTAATGCCATATTCACTATACGCTAAAGTAGACCTTGGAGAATTGAAACCAACAAGAATAAGCATACAACTAGCCGATAGATCAATAAAATATCCTAGAGGGATAATGGAGAATATGCTAGTTAAAGTTGGTACTTTAGTATTTCCAGTAGATTTTGTTGTTCTGGACATGGAAGAAGATTCTCAAGTTCCTCTCATATTAGGAAGACCATTCTTAAACACGGTTAAAGCAATGATAGACGTGTTCGGTAAGAAATTGAACCTAAGTATAGAGGACGAGAGTGTTACCTTTTCAGTTGATAGAGCAATGCAACAACCACAATCTGCAGATGATACATGTTATTATATTCAAACTATAGATGCACATGCAGAATTATTAGAAGAATTTCCAGAATTACAAGAAACAGGAGAATGTTCTTTAGGAGAAGGTAATGAACCAATTGATGAAACTGAAATGTTAGCTACACTTATAGCTAATGGATATGAACCAACAACAGAAGAAATTCAAATGCTAAAAGAAGAAGACAGATATCGATACAAATCATCGATAGAAGAACCTCCGAAATTAGAGTTAAAGCCACTTCCAAACTATTTGGAATACGCTTATTTACATGGTGAATCTGAATTACCTGTAATAATATCGTCTTCTCTTACTGAAAATGAGAAATCACAACTCATTTCTGTGTTGAAAGCTCATAAACCAGCCATTGCATGGAAGATTCATGATATTAAAGGAATAAGTCCTTCGTATTACACACATAAAATCCTTATGGAAGAAGGTCATAAAACGTATGTGCAACGCTAACGAAGACTAAATCCTAATATGCAAGATGTAGTTAAGAAAGAGATTATTAAACTGCTAGATGCAGGTTTAATTTATCCAATCTCTGATAGTCCATGGGTAAGCCTAGTTCAATGCGTGCCTAAGAAGGGTGGCATGACTGTCATTACAAATGAGAAAAATGAGCTTATTCCTACTAGGACTGTAACAGGATGGCGTGTATGTATTGATTATAGAAAATTAAATGACGCCACCAGAAAAGATCACTTTCCCTTACCTTTCATTGATCAAATGTTTGAAAGATTAGCCGAAAATAGTTACTATTGTTTTCTAGATGGATTTTCCGGATATTTTCAAATTCCAATAGCACCCGAGGACCAAGAGAAAACCACATTCACGTGCCCTTATGGTACTTTTGCTTACAAACGCATGCCATTTGGACTTTGTAACGCCCCTGCAACCTTTCAAAGGTTGTATGATGGCGATTTTTCATGACATGATAGAAGAATGCATGGAAGTTTTCATGGATGACTTTTCAGTCTTCGGTGATACATTTGAATCATGTCTAGTTAATCTAGAACGAATGCTTATTAGATGCGAACAATCAAATCTAGTACTTATTTGGGAGAAATGCCATTTCATGGTTAAAGAAGGCATCGTTCTTGGTCATAAAATTTCAAAAGAAGGAATTGAAGTGGATAGAGCTAAAGTAGATGTAATTGCTAAACTTCCACATCCCACCAATGTTAGAGGAGTTAGGAGTTTTCTAGGGCATGCCGGTTTTTACCGACGTTTCATAAAAGATTTTTCTAAAATTGCCACTCCTATGAACAAACTCCTAGAAAAAGATGCTCCATTCATCTTTTCAGATGAATGTATCAAATCTTTTAATATTCTTAAAGAGAAACTCACTAATGCGCCGATCATGATAACACCAAATTGGAATCTACCATTTGAACTAATGTGCGATGCAAGTGATTTTGCAATGGGAGCCGTTTTAGGACAAAGGATTGAAAAACGATTTCAACCTATATATTATGCTAGTAAGACGTTACAAGGAGCACAAACGAACTATACAACTACTGAAAAAGAACTCCTTGCTATTGTCTTTGCTTTTGACAAATTTCGATCATATCTCGTTCTAGCAAAAACGGTGGTCTATACCGACCATTCTGCTCTTAGATACCTATTTTCAAAACAAGATGCTAAACCAAGATTAATCCGTTGGATCTTACTCTTACAAGAGTTTGATATTGAAATCCAAGATAAAAGAGGAGCAGAAAATCTCGCCGCTGATCATCTTTCTCGTCTTGAAAATCCTGAGTTAGAAGTTCTAAATGAATCGGCCATACAAGACAACTTTCCTGATGAATATCTATTGAAGATAGATTATAAAGAAATTCCATGGTTTGCAGACTATGCAAACTACTTAGTTTGTGGATTCCTTGAAAAAGGATTGTCGTACCAAAAACGAAAGAAATTCTTCAGTGATATAAAACACTATTTTTGGGAAGATCCACATTTGTTTAAAAGTTGTCCAGATGGAATAATACGCCGATGTGTATTTGGAGATGAAGCTAGTAAAATATTAAACCATTGTCACACAGGACGAACAGGAGGGCATTATGGGCCTCAACTAACAGCAAGAAAAGTTTATGATGCTAGATTCTATTGGCCTACAATTTACAAAGACGCACACCTTCTTTGCAAATCCTGTGATGCTTGTCAAAGGGCCGGAAAAATAAGTCAACGTGATGAAATGCCACAAAATGTCATCCAAGTAAGTGAAGTATTTGACATTTGGGGTATTGACTTTATGGGTCCATTTCCAAAATCTCATAATAATCTATATATACTCGTAGCCATTGATTATGTATCTAAATGGGCGGAAGCACAAGCTCTCCCAACTAACGATGCACGAGTTGTAGTCAACTTTTTAAAATGTCTTTTTGCAAGGTTTGGAACACCGAAAGCTTTAATAAGTGATCGGGGTACTCATTTCTGTAATAATCAACTTGAGAAAGTTCTTAAAAGATATGGAGTAATTCATAAAATCTCCACCGCATATCATCCACAAACAAGTGGACAAGTTGAAAATACCAACCGAGCTTTAAAACGTATTCTAGAGAAAACCGTAGGATCAAATCCGAAGGAATGGTCCATTAAATTGGAGGATGCACTCTGGGCTTTTAGAACAGCCTACAAAACTCCAATTGGAACCACACCTTTTAGACTTGTTTATGGAAAAGCATGTCATCTTCCAGTAGAAATTGAACACAAAGCATTTTGGGCTTTGAAGACATGTAATCTTGATTTACATGAAGCCGGACATCTACGATTAAGTCAACTAAACGAATTAGAAGAATTAAGACATGAAGCATACGAAAATTCGTTAATCTATAAAGAAAGAACGAAGAAATGGCATGATAAAAGAATCAGAAGTTTAAAAGAATTTAAAGAAGGAGACAGAGTTCTTCTTTTCAATTCACGATTCAAGCTATTTCCTGGAAAATTGAAATCAAGATGGTCTGGACCATTCATAGTCAAAAGAGTTTTCCCATACGGAACGATAGAATTGATAAATTCAAATGGGATTGAATTTAAAGTTAATGGTCACAGAGTTAAACACTACATAGATAGTCCGATGGAAGTCGACAACGAAGTTAATCACAATTTCGACACCACAGCTAACTAAGTGTGGGGAGAATCAAGTCTTTAAAGGATAATATGTATTTCTGTTAGAGTTAGATTGTCTGTTTTCGTGTAGTTCTCGAAAATGGAACCCGAATGGTCTTTCCCTAGCAGACCCTAAAGAACTAGTCTTCTCCCCCCATTCTGAATTTTTAATTTTTTTTAGGAAATGAAGACTGCCTGTGAACTAAACCATGGTCTAATGCTACACGCTTTGATCACTAAACGTAATAATGACACACTACCGAGTGAAATAGTATCAGTAATCAGAGAAAGAATGGACGGAGTTAGAAAAGAATCCAGATGCGAAGATAATAAGTTACAATTTGGTAAAGGAAAATCAAAATCCGCAGCGAAAAGAAGAGCACGACACCTAGAAAGATGTCACAAATGCGGAAAATGGTCACATGGAGGTAAATGTTCAAATAATCAAACCTATTCAAATACCGAATTTGTAACTTTATGCAGAGACGGACCGTTCATATGTTTAGAAGAAAAGACACTGAATGCTCGAGGTTACGCCTATGTAGCCATGGAAAACCAATTAAACCGACTATCTTATGAATGGGATAGATCGTATAACTAAGAAATCTATTTCAAAGGTATGTTTGTACAGTTTTTATTTTTTTTTTTTATTTTTATTTTTAACCTTTTGATAATAAACGCTAATTTGTTCGCTATAAAGTATTAAATTGGTATTGAATAAAATTAGGTTTGGCGACCGAAATTATTGATATCATTCAAAAATTTATTACATCACTGCGAAATTTAACGTTTATTCTTAAGGGATAAATATCTTTAATCAATCAACCCAAAATATTTCAAAAATTCGTCATGAGTTAAATTAGGTCTTGGAACCGAAATTACTTTACCGAAAAGAGGGGCGCATATTTTTGATAATATTTGATTGATTAAAGTGGGATAAAAAGCCAAAAAGATTTTTAATTTTATTTTTACCATGTTTTTAAAATTAATATTTAAATCTTAAATTAATATTGTAAACTTTGTAAAAACAATATTTTTAAAATTGTAAATATTTGAAAAATTAATATAAGTTTGGTGTGAATTTATAATATGAATTTTTAAATTAAGTTTGGTGTGAATTTTTAATTTTTAAAATATGAATTTTTAATTTTATGCATTTTAAATTTGAAGTTTGGTGTGAATTTTTAATATTAATTTTGAATTTTATATTTAAATTGTGTGAATTTAAAAACAAAAATTTACTTTATCTCATTAAGTTAAAAATATGATTTTTAAAATTCGTCGTAAGTTGAAGACTAGGTCTTTGAACCGAAATTGCTTTATCCGAGAGAGGGACGAGAACTTTTATTATCATTATTTTTAATCTTATTGAATTAAAGTATGCCAAAAACATTAAAAAACCCAAAAATCTTAGCTTTTAAAACAATCGCTACAAAAAGACAAATTTTAAAATTTTGTCGAGGAACGGACTAGGACATCGATCCGAAACGACCTCGTCCTAAATAACAAGGGAAACAAAATTTTAAAATTAATTACTTAATTGTTTTAATTAGTATAAGATATATAAAAAAAAAATACCAAACTCCGCGACTCGTGGGAGGACCAAAATACAGAAAAAAATATAAACGCAGAACTGATCAGTCCACACTACAAAAACAGAAAACACTGCGAAAAACAGCCGCAAAAACCCGAAAAAAAACCCCAAAATCACAATTTTTAACCGTTAATCATCAAATCTTTTACTAAAATCATGTTGAGAAGGATGCTATCAAGGAATTACTCAATAAAAACGGTAAATTTCTACACCTAAACACCATTTAATCCGAAAATTAGTGTTCTTGAGCAATTTTTCCCCCAATTTGATTTTGATGCTTTTTAGTGTAATTATTCTTAAATTGTTTATGTATTATGCTTGTATAACTTAGATTGATGCTATTTAACATGATTAGAAGCCTTAAACTTCAAATTTAGAGTAATCTAGGGTTTGTGTTCTTGAGCAAATTTGGGGCTTTTTGATATAAACAGGTTATGGCCGATTTTTGTCATGAATTGTTGCTAAATTAAGTAGTGTAACATGTTTAGGTAGTTAAATGATCCAAACTTTGAGCCTAAACATGATTTTGAGAATTAAAGTAAACTTTTTCAAGTCTAAAAATTCATGAACGTGATTTTTGAGAGATAATGCCATTTGAAACTTGTTTAATTGCTAGTAATGATTATTTTGACATGTTATTTGAGTTAAATGCTTATGAACTTGGCGAACATTTTTGTATATGCTTATTTGAAAAAGTGTAGATTTGATAAAAATGTGAAAATGAGCTTAAGTTTGATATAAATTGATCATGTCATTGTAATTATTTTGATTGATGATTTTGCTGACACTAATGCATATTTGGATGCACAAAAATTGTGTTTGATGTGTTTTGCAGACTGAAAGGGGTGAATCTTCATCCCAAGCTCGCAATGCTCCTGCTGAGAATGCGGAACAACAGGAGGTGGATAACTACTACAAGCAAGATATACCTCATCCAGTCATGACATTTTCTGATATGCACTTGGAAGATTTGCATCCGAACCTGAGATTTGACAGACTTTGGATAGATTATCCAAAGTATCAAAGGGGGTTGCATACTCTTCATTCTAAAGTTGTTGAGGTACCTAGGGTCATAGAATGGGGACCATTAGAAGCTGTAGAATTGGCCGGGCCAATTAGGGAATTACTTGCACAGAGGTATGGTAATTCTACTTTTATTGACTGGGTACGTTTATTCACCATGCGTAGACCTGTATATAAAGTATGGTGTGAAGAATTGTTGTGTAGTATAGAATTAAATGATCGGGTAGCTAGTTTAACCGATCGATCTTTTATTAGATTTTTGTTAGGAGGTTCGATGCGCCACATGTCTTTACTAGACATGGCTCAGGCTTTACGTATATATACGCCTGAGGAGTTAGCATCTGCCGATTGTAGAGGGTTGATACTAAATGGTAGAAAGATAGATGAAAATTTTGATACACATGGTGTATGGAGTCAAATGACAAGCCATCACCGATTCAAAGGGGGAAATTACTCTTATTTGGATATAGATAGAGCTGAATTAAGAGTAATTCATAGGTTTTTAGCTAATTCGATTACACAAAGAGGTAAGAACAAGGAAAAGGTAAATGAACAGTATTTGTTTTACCATATGTGTATTCAAGACCCACAAAGCGCTGTAAGTATACCTTATTGTGTGGGTTATTATTTATCAGCTATGGTTAGGGGGATGAGACCGCATAGCATAATAGGAGGTGGTATTTTTATTACTTTGATTGCTGAATATCTCGGTGTGGATATAATTCGCGGGGGATTATTAGTCGAAGAACCAGAACCCCGCGATACTATAGGTTTAAATGTATACCATGGTGCGAAAGTTTTGAAGAGGCGAAATAACACCGCAGTACAATACCATGGTAGACATCCACAGGTTGAGAGAAACCAACAGCAAGGTAATGTAGGAGGGGGAAATGATATGCAAGAAATGCAAAGGTTTATAGCTTCACAGGAGTACGAAAATGCTAGACAGAGAGCATTTGAAGATTAGCAAGTTCATCAAAACCAAATCATAGCTCATTGCCAACATATAGGTAGAAACTATATTCCTACTCCAAAACCCATATTCCCTCCCTGGTCTATAGAGATGCAACCACCGTATCCTATGTATAACCCAGCCGAAGCATTCTATAGCACCTATGGTTATGCTTGGATCCCCTATTGGTATCAGTATCATCCCTAGTCTACTTAGTTTTATTTATTTTGTAATTTGTAATGTTGATACGTTTAATACTTATGTTAATATTGTAATAGTTTTTATAATTTTCTAACTTTTATTCTTAGATTTTAATAATTTTTGAATGTGGGGTAATATACCAAACTTCAAAAATATGTATATATGTTTGCAGTTTATCTTATGTACACAACAGGGTAAAACAACGCATTTTCAAAGACTGGCATTAAGTTCAGCAAAAGCAACTAATTTTGACGACAAGATGCAAAATATATGTGAAATAACAACAAGACGGAATGAACAAATGATGTGGAAACTTTGGTAAAAATTTAATCATTTTCACACAAATCACCCTCAATAATTTAAATTGTTACTGATTTCTTGCAAATGAGGGCATTGCAAGATCTTAAGTGTGGGAAGGGGTTAAATTCTTTCGGATTTTAACATTTTTATCTTAAACACTGGGTTACCATTAAAAACACTAGTAAAGCAGTAGTTGTATTAGAATCTAGTGCTCTCTGATAATAAAGAACAGCCCTAGTCTTATATACTGACTACCCAATTCTAGTAAAATTTTTCAAAATTTTTAATTAAATGAACTCAAAATCATGTTTATACATATTTATGAACGATAAAACTAGGTTTTAACACCGAAATTATTGTAACCTCGGAAAGGACATAAATTGAGAAACAAACCAAAATGTTAAAATTCATTTAAAATGGAATAGAGGACGATAAAAAGGAAAATAAAAGCCAAGTGTGGGAAAATTCTTCAAGTTATTCAAAACATATATCACATATTTTTGTACAAATAACTGAAAATACTTTTGCTTTGGACTAAACTAAAAAGTTTTACCTGATTTACTGTAAGAGAGATGGATCTACACGATGAATCAATTCCATCATTAAAAGGAAGTAAAGTCTTCCGAAAAAGACACCCGCTTCTTGATTTAGGTCATGAAGTTGTCGTCCAGACCAGCTGTAGGTTGACGAAAAACCTAGAAAAGTCATCACTAAAATCAGCAGGAAATCCACGGACCTCAGCATTAAACAGGGTCGCCAAGTGGTCAGATTTATCCTAACCATGAGAAGGATTTATCTCGTACAATGGGGGGGCACCATGCAAATTAGCTGGAAAAGACTAATGAATCAGATCCCCAGAAAGGATAATCTCCTTAAAGATTAAAAATCAGCTTTTAAGCCTGATATTACTCAATCCTAGAGATTGACCTTAAAGATTGAGAATTCAAACTCATGGAATTCAATGATATCTAAACTCGAGCTTGAACGAGAAAATATTTTGATCAAAATTACAAACCGATTTGTTTTCTGAAAACCCTATTTTCAATGCGTTCATTACCATTGAACATAAAATCCTAGGAATTCACCTGGAATTCATTAGGTCACCTGAACTAAATCGGGTGTCAACCGTAAGAACGGTGGTTGCATAGTGGTCAAAGACAGGACCTTGTGCCAGACCGAAAAATTATAAGGATGAGCTTTACTATTGCTCCTACCAAGGATAGTAATTGCGTCCGACACGTTATAGATCATAATTAAAAGCATGTCAGGGGACATTGCCTTAACAGTTGCTTGTTCAACGCTTTCCTTTACAACCGGACGGTAGTTTACCGAAAGGTAATATACGGGACAAGTAAACTGGACGTGTTGCTTTCCAAATACAAGGTTAGCAAGTGCGTGACATAAAACCGCAAGTTTTGAGCTAAAATTTTCAAATCTGAAACCCACCAAACCCACAAAAAAAAAAAATATTTTGCAAACACCGGTAAAGGGTTATTCCGGAAAACTTATCTAGGGTAAAAACTAGATTTAATTTTCAAAAGATCAAATGTTTTCATAAAGATCCAATTTCCTTAATGGATCTAAATTTTTATAGTCATGTGGTACTGTAAACCATAACATTATTCCTCAAGAAAGACAAGCTTTTAGTTGCAATTGTTCTATTTAAAAGTGATATTCGTTTAAATAATAAAAGGTGAAGACAAAAGACAGATTTGACGAATTGAAGACGCAAACGACCAAAAAGCTCAAAAGTACAAAAGACAATCAAAGAGGTTCCAATTATTGATAAGAAACGTCTCGAAATTACAAGAGTACAAGATTCAAAACGTAAAGTACAAGATATTAAATTGTACGCAAGGACGTTCGAAAATCCGGAACCGGGACCAGAGTCAACTCTCAACGCTCGACTCAACAGGCTAAAAATTACAAGTCAACTATGCACATAAATATAATATAATATTTAAATAATTCTTATAATTATTTATATATTATAATAAATAATAAAAATCCGTCGGCAAGAAAGACTCCAAAGTTTGTGAGCTGTAATTTCAAACTCCGCGACTCGCGGAGTTTGAAGGCAAAAAATGCCGCGAGTCGCGGAGCCCCAAAGTTTGAAACTCCCTATAAAGCCAACCGAATTCTGATCATTTTTCATCTTCTATAATCTATCTCTCTCAATATATAGGTAAATATATATATATAATTTATATTTTAATTTTAATTTTAATTTTAAATCCTAATAATAAGGGTATGTTAGCAAATGTTGTAAGGGTGTAAGTCGAAATTCTGTCCGTGTAACGCTACGCTATTTTTAATCATTGTAAGTTATGTTCAACCTTTTTAATTTAATGTCTCGTAGCTAAGTTATTATTATGCTTATTTAATCCGAAGTAATCATGATGTTGGGCTAATTACTAAAATTGGGTAATTGGGCTTTGTACCATAATTGGGGTTTGGACAAAAGAACGACACTTGTGGAAATTAGACTATGGGCTATTAATGGGCTTTATATTTGTTTAACTAAATGATAGTTTGTTAATGTTAATATAAAGATTTACAATTGGGCGTCCCTATAAATTACCATATACACTCGATCGGACACGATGGGCGGGGTATTTATATGTACGAATAATCGTTCATTTAACCGGACACGGGAATGGATTAATAGCCACTAGAATAATTAAAACAGGGGTGAAATTATGTACAAGGACATTTGGTATAATTGATAACAAAATATTAAAACCTTGGGTTACACTCAGTCGACATCCTGGTGTAATTATTAAACAAAGTATTAAAATCTTGTTACAGTTTAAGTCCCCAATTAGTTGGAATATTTAACTTCGGGTATAAGGATAATTTGACGAGGACACTCGCACTTTATATTTATGACTGATGGACTGTTATGGACAAAAACCCGACGGACATATTAAATAATCCAGGACAAAGGACAATTAACCCATGGGCATAAAAGTAAAATCAACACGTCAAACATCATGATTACGGAAGTTTAAATAAGCATAATTCTTTTATTTCATATTTAATTTCCTTTATTTTATATTTAATTGCACTTCTAATTATCGCATTTTTTTATTATCGCAAGTTTATTTTATCGCATTTTTATTATTCGCAATTTCATTATCGTTATTTACTTTACGCTTTAATTTAAGTCTTGTATTTATTTTTAATATTTTACATTTGGTTTTAACTGCGACTAAAGTTTTAAAATCGACAAACCGGTCATTAAACGGTAAAAACCCCCCTTTATAATAATAATAATATTACTTATATATATATTTGTATTTTTATAAAAGTAAACTAATATAGCGTTAAGCTTTGTTTAAAGATTTTCCCCGTGGAACGAACCGGACTTACTAAAAACTACACTACTGTACGATTAGGTACACTGCCTATAAGTGTTGTAGCAAGGTTTAAGTATATCCATTCTCTAAATAAATAAATATCTTGTGTAAAATTGTATCGTATGCAATAGTATTTCTTTGTAAAATTTAATAGTATTTTATACCTCTCTGCTAAAACATCATATATACACATAATAATTCAGCTCTTAGCAGCCCTAGATAGTCAACAAACATGTGAAACCAACAATTGGACAACTAGCATGACTTATGAGCAAGGAAACAAAAATAAGAACTCCTTTTAACCCTACTCACCTTCACCACTCACCACCTACTCCATTTCACTTCCAATTTTCATCCCAATTCTCTCTCAAAACACACACACTCTTCCATGAAAGTCTAAGTTACTATTTTTCCAACAAAAATAATCAAATACAAGCTTTAGTTATTACCTATAATCATCATAAAAACAATTACTCAAGAACACATCAAGAACACTTCCAAGTTTACAAGTTTACTTCCAAGTTTCCTAATCCATTCCAAGCAATCATCTAAGATCAAGAAACCTTTGTTATTTACAGTAGGTTATCTTTCTAAATCAAGGTAATATTCATATTCAAGCTTTGATTCAATTTCTATAACTATAACTATCTTAATTCGAGTAATAATCTTACTTGAACTTGTTTTTGTGTCATGATTCTATTTCAAGAACTTCCAAGCCATCAAAGATCCTTTGAAGCTCAAGTTATTTTTTCATAATTTTTAGTAGGTTTACCTACTAAACTTGAGGTAGTAATGATGTTCATAACATCATTCGATTCATATATATAAAACTACTTTATTCGAAGGTTTAAACCTGTAATCACTAGAACATAGTTTAGTTAATTCTAAACTTGTTCGCAAACAAAAGTTAATCCTTCTAACTTGAATTTTAAAATCAACTAAACACATGTTATATATCTATATGATATGCTAACTTAATGATTTAAAACCTGAAAACACGAAAAACACCGTAAAATCGGATATACGCCGTCGTAGTAACACCGCGGCCTGTTTTGGGTTAGTTAATTAAAAACTATGATAAACTTTGATTTAAAAGTTTTTCTTCTGGGAAAATGATTTTTCTTATGAACATGAAACTATATCCAAAAATCATGGTTAAATTCAAAGTGGAAGTATATTTTCCAAAATGGTCATCTAGACGTCGTTCTTTCGACTGAAATGACTACCTTTACAAAAATGACTTATAATCTATACTTTCGACTATAAACTTGCACTTTTTCTATTTAGATTCATAAACTTAAGTTCAATATGAAACCATAGCAACTTGAATCACTCAAAACGAATTTAAAACGAAGAGGTTATGGGTAAAACAAGATTGGATATTTTTGCTTGTTGTAACTACGTGAAAATTGGTAACAAATCTATATTAATCATATCCTAGCTAACTCATATTGTATTATACATGTATTCTAATATATTATGTAATCTTGGGATACCATAGACACGAACACAATGTTTTACCATATCATATCGACTCATATATATATATATATATATATATATATATATTTCGGAACAACCATAGACACTCTATATGCAGTAATGTTGGAGTTAGCTATACAGGGTTGAGGTTGATTCCAAAATATTATATATACTTTGAGTCGTGATCTAGCCTGAGGCTTGTATACACGAGGTCGTGGATTGATTCGAGATAATATATATTGTTTTATTTTATGTACATCTAACTGTGGACAACTAGTTGTAGGTTACTAACGAGGACAGCTGACTTAATAAACTTAAAACAGCAAAACGTATTAAAAATGTTGTAAATATATTTTGAACATACTTTGATATATATGTACATATTTTTTATAGGTTCGTGAATTGACCAGTGGCCAAGTCTTACTTCCCGATGAAGTAAAAATATGTGAAAGTGAGTTATAGTCCCACTTTTAAAATCTAATATTTTGGGATGAGAATACATGCAGTTTTATAAATGTTTTACAAAATAGACACAAGTAAATAAAACTACATTCTATGGCTGGATTATTAAACCGAATATGCCCCTTTTTAGTCTGGTAATCTAAGAATTAGGGAACAGACACCCTAATTGACGCGAATCCTAAAGATAGATCTATTGGGCCCAACGAGCTCCATCCAAAGTACCGGATGCTTTAGTACTTCGAATTCATCATGTCCGAAGGGAGTCCCGGAATGATAGGGGATATTCTATATGCATCTTGTTAAGGTCGGTTACCAGGTGTTCACCATATGAATGATTTTTATCTCTATGTATGGGATGTATATTGAAATATGAAATCTTGTGGTCTATTATTACAATTTGATAAATATATAGGTTAAACCTATAACTCACCAACATTTTTGTTAACGTTTAAAGCATGTTTATTCTCAGGTGATTATTAAGAGCTTCCGCTGTTGCATGCTAATATATGGACAAGATTTGGTGTCAGCATGCTTGTATAATATTGTTTAAAACTGCATTCGAGATTTATTTTGTTGTAACATATTAATATTCTAAACCAATATGTATTGGTAGTGTGTAAGTGTGATATTTTTAGATTATCATTTCTGGATAATCTAGGTGGTGTCTTTTTAACCTTGTCGATAAAATAAGGGTTATGGTTTGTTTTAAAAACGAATGCAGTCTTTGAAAAACGTCTCATATAGAGGTCAAAACCTCGCAATGAAATCAATTAATATGGAACGTTTATAATCGATATGAACGGGACATTTCATAAGTGTGGGGAGATTCAAATGTTCTAAAAAGAAAATGCTGTCTAGAGTTAG
Source organism: Rutidosis leptorrhynchoides (assembly GCF_046630445.1). Taxonomy (NCBI): domain Eukaryota; kingdom Viridiplantae; phylum Streptophyta; class Magnoliopsida; order Asterales; family Asteraceae; genus Rutidosis; species Rutidosis leptorrhynchoides. The sequence continues at coordinate 221,624,940 of NC_092338.1, read as the reverse complement.
TTGTTCTATTATCATGTAGTTCCGAGAATGGAATCCGATTGGTCTTTTCTGCTAGCAGACACTAAAGAACTAGTTTTCTCCCCCCATTCTGAATTTTTTGTTTTGTAGATTTTGTATGAAATTAATACGCATTTTAAATTTAAGTTTTGTGTGAATTTAAAAACAAAAATTACTTTATTTCATTAAGTTTAAAAAATGATTTCTTAGATCATAGAATCGAAATTTTGTTATCATTATTTTTAATTTTATTGATCTAAAGTATGCAAAAAAAAAAATTAAAAAAAAAACTCGAAAATCTTTGCTTTTAAAACAATCGCTTTAAAAATGACAAATTTTAAATTTTGTCGAGGGACGAACAAGGAAAACATACCGAAACTACCTAAAATAAAAGGAAACAAAATTTCAAAAAATTATTCATTTAAATTTTTTTAATAAATAAAGGTTTTATAAAATATATATATATATATATATATATATATATATATATATATATATATATATATATATATATATATATATATATATATATATATATATATATATATATATAAAAGTATGTATATATATGTTTGTAGTTTATCTTATGTACAAAACAGGACAAAACAATGCATTTTCAAAGACTGGCATTAAAGTTCAGCAAAAGCTACTAATTTTGACGACAAGATGCAAAATATCAAATGTGATATAAAATAATATGTTTACAAACTCGGTATTTTTAATCACTTTTCTACGCTAATCACCCTCATGAATTTATAATTATAGTCTGATTTCATGCAAATGAGGGCATTGCATGGTCTCAAGTGTGGGGAAGGGTTATAAATTCTCTCGGGTTTACACTTAGTTTAATTGCCAAATTTTGTGAAAATTTGAAAAATTTTCAACTAAATGAATTCAAAATCATATTTATACATATTTATGAATGATAAAACTAGGTGTTAATGCCGAAATTATTGTTAACTCGGAGAGAACATAAATGGAGAAACAACTCAAAACGCTTGAATTCATTTAAAATGGAATAGAAGAAAATAAAAAGGCAAAGAAAAGAATAAATAAAAGCTAAGTGTGGGAAGAATTTACCAAGTTCTTTAAAACATATATCACATATTTTGTACAAGATTATTGCAGGTACTTTTGTTTTGGACGATAATAATCAGTTTTACCCGATTTACTGTAATATATTTAAAAGAAAGATGGATCTACACGATGAATCAAATCCATCATTAAAAGGAAGTAAAGTCTTCCGAAAAGACACGCGCTTCTTGATTTAGGTCAGGAAGTTGTCGTCCAGACCAGCTGTAGGTTGACGAAAAATCTAGAAAAGTCATCTCTAAAATCAGTAGGAAATCCACGGACCTCAGCATCAAACAGGGTTGCCATGTGGTCAGACTTATCCTAACCATGAGAGGATCTGTCTCGTAAAATGGGGAGGCGCCGTGCAAATTAGCTTGATAAGACTAATGAATCAGACCCCCAGAAAGGATAATCTCCTTAAAAGATTAAAAATCAGCTTTTAAGCCTGATATTACTCAATCCTTGAGATTGACTTTAAAGATTGAGAATTGCAAACTCATGGAATTCAATGATATCTAAACTCGAGCTTGAACGAGAAAATATTTTGATCAAAATTACAAATTAATTTGTTTTCTGAAAACCCATTTTCAATGCGTTCATTACCATTGAACGTAAAATCCTAAGAATTCACCAGGAATTCATTAGGTCACCTGAACCAAATCGGGTGTCAACCGTAAGAACGGTGGCTGCATAGCATGGTCGAAGACAGGACCTTGTGCCAGACAGAAAAATTATAGGGTGATCTTTACTATTTCTCCTACAAAGGATAGTAATTGCATCCGACACGTTGTGGACCATGAACATCTGCATGTCATTAGACATTGCCTTAACAGTTGCTTGTTCATCGCTTTCCTTTATAATAGGGCGGTAGTTTACCGAAAGGTAATATACGGGACAAGTAAACTAGACGTATGCTTTCCTAATACAAGGTTAGCAAATGGGTGACACAAAACCGCAAGTTTTGAGCTAAAATTTTAAAATCTGAAACCCACACAACCCACAAAAACATTTTCCAAACACCGATGAAGGGTTATTCCGAAAACTTGTCTAGGGTAAAAGCTAGCATGAATTTTCAAAAGATCAAAAGTTTTCATAAAGATCCAATTTCCTTAAAGGATCTACATTTTCATAGTCATGTGGGACTGTAAACCACATCGTTACTATCATTGTTCATATCGCTGTATCAAAATCACTGATGTATAAAGGGTGAAAATAAAAAAGTGATTCGAGTGAAGTGTGATTTTATATCCAGTTTTGTATTGCTTGAGGACAAGCAACGTTCAAGTGTGGGGATATTTGATAGTGCTCCAAATGAACATATATTTAGTCCCAATATCATCCCAATATGTAAAGCTTTTAGTTGCAATTGTTCTATTTTTATGTAATATTCGTTTAAATAAATTAGTGCGAAGACAAAAGAAGAAAACGACGATTTGAAGACGCAAATGACCAAAAAGCTCAAATGTACAAGATATAATTCAAGTGTTTCAATTTATTGATGAGAAACGTCTAAAAATTACAAGAGTACAAGTCGCAAAACGCAAAGTACAATATATCTACGCGTACGAAAGGACGTTCGAAAATCCGGAGCCGAGACATGAACTGAGCATCAACGCACGAGTCAACGGAGCTAAAATTACAAGTCAACGATGCACAAGAATATAATATATATATATATATATAATTATATAAAATTATATATATTATATTATATAATAAATAAATCAAGCCGCCCATGTTTTAATTGACAATGTGAGCTGTGACAACTGGCCATGCGATCACATGGCCAGGAAGAGCATTTATCATGCGCTCGCATGAGCCCAAATGGCTGGCCACATCTATAAATTGCAACGTTTTTCAGCGAATTAGGACACTCTTCACTCTTTCTTTCTTCCTCTGTAAAAGAATTATATATATTTATATTTATAATATTAAGTTTAATTTAAGATTAATAATAATTGGGTTATTGTAAGAAATGTTTTACGGGTATTAAAGTTGGAGTTCTGTCCATGTAACGCTACGCGATTAAATATCACTGTAAGCTACGTTCTTCCTTTTTAAATTAATGTCTCGTAACTAAGTTATTATTATGCTTATTTGAGCCGAAGTAATCGTGATGTTGGACTAAATATTAATACGGGGTTATTGGATTTTGTACCATAATTAATCTCTGAACAAAAGACCGACACTTGTGGGTATTTGACTATGGACTATTAATAGATGGGAGGTATTGTCTAATTAAGTAACAACTCATTGGAGTCTATCGAACCTTTCTTTAAATTAATTAACTTAATAATTAATAATGATTATGGTTGTCCTATTTAGTGACATTCATACGGAATCTATTATAATCATTTAATTAATTATTCGGGTTGGGTAATTGATTATTCAAACTGATCAAGTGGGTAAATTAATATTCATATCTAATCAAAATAGGGGTGGATTACATAGAGTAATAACTGGTGTAATTGTTGACAGAAGTGATAACTGCATCACAGTTTAAATCTTTAATTAGTTGGAATATTTGACTTCGGGTATAAGGGTAATTTGACGAGGACAATCGCACTTTATATTTATGACCGATGGACTATTATGGACAAAAACCATATAGGTTTCAAATAATCCTGGACAAAAGGACAATTAACCCAGAGTAATAAATTAAAATCAAAACGTCAAACATCATGGTTACGGAAGTTTAAATAAGCATAATTGTTTTATTTTTTCATCGTACGTTTATTTACTGTCATTTATTTATTTGTCATTTTAAATATTGTTATTTATTTTACGCATTTTAATTATCATCTTTTATCTTTACGCTTAAAATATAAAATCGACAAACCGGTCATTAAACGGTAAAACCCCCCTTTTATATAATATTATTACTACTTATATATATATATATATATATATATATATATATATATATATATATATATATATATATATATATATATATATATATAGTTGTTAAAAATATAGTACGTATCACTAGCTCCCTGTGGAACGAACCGGACTTACTAAAAACTACACTACTCTACGATTAGGTACACTGCCTATAAGTGTTGTAGCAAGCTTTAGGTATATTCCATAAATAAATAAATAAAACTTGTGTAATTTGTATCGTATTTTGTAATAAAAATAATAGTATTTCGTACTACACCTCGCACACATCAATATTTAATAACCATAAGTTTTAATTAAAAGTTCATCGGGTCATAACTTGAGCCCCGGGAATCAGTTTTCGGCGAGTCTTATATATATCTTTGCCTAATCAACCCACCAAACACATTAGTGTGCTCAAGAACATCCCAAGAACAGCCACCAAGTCATGACTTACAGCCATAAATCAACTTGTAGCTTTAATCCGTTCAAAAACATGTTTTAGTCATACCGTGTGATCCGTGGCTCGGATTTCGATGACCCGAACATGAAAGTTCATCCAATCATCAATCCTAACACACTAGTACACCCTAAAGACTCCAAAAGTGGTCACAAAGTTGGACCATACCTCTACCAATTCGTTCTTACATTTTAATCTCAACAAAACACCATTTTAAGCATAACTAGAGCTCCGGGAATCGAAATGACATGAATTCGGAGTCTAAAATTAATGTCTTCATGAGAAGAACTCATATAGACACTTTAATTTCACTTTTATATCAGTTATGTTTACAGAAAATAACAAACAAACCGCTGTCCCAAAATAATCAAACCGAAAACATATATAATCGAGCATTTCTACGCATACAATCAACAATACAATAACATATAAGCATCATACTATCATAATATCATGTAAAAACAGTAAAATATAAGAAAAATCAAAAATCTAGGGTTAGGATTTATACCCCAATCGATAATCAAAGAGTATGAACTTGTAGAGGAGAACAAGAGCAACACGATGATGATGAAAGCTTTAAATCTTCAAGGCAAAAATTGAAAGATGATGATGAGGATGATGGTGAATGCTGATGGTAAGGATGAGAGGAGGAGGAGAGAAAAAAATTAGATTTAGGTTAGAATGAAGTGGTGTAGTGTAGTTATGAATCAAGATTACAAGTTTAACAAAATTGACAATTCCTCCCCTCCACATGGGAGTTTCGGCCGAACCTTGCCCCACAGCCCACTTTGATGATTAGGAGAAAAGCTTGTGGCCTAAACACTCGATCAAAACCCGAAACGCGAAAACACGACTACGCGATTGAAAATTCGGAGAGATAACAAATACGCAACGAAAAATATATATATATAAACACTATATATAAACCTATGACATTAAAATATCATATTTAAAATAATTAGAACTTAAAAATCCCAAAATCTTGACCGTTGGTTTGAAAACCGTAAAGATTCGCCGAATAGAAATCCGCGACACGTAGAAACGTATAACTTAAAATATGAATACAAATATTCATTTAACACATAATTGTAGTGACCCGAACTGTTCCATGTTTATATATATGAAATTAAATTGATATTTACATGATTAAGTGTTTCCAACATGTTAAGCAATCAAACTTATTAAGACTTGATTAATTGAAATAGGTTTCATATAGACAATTGACCACCCAAGTTGACTGGTGATTCACGAACGTTAAAACTTGTAAAAACTATATGATGACATATATATGGATATATATATAGTTAAAATGATATTATGTTAAGTAAGTATCTCATTAGGTATTTTAACATTAAGTTATATACATAAAAATGAGACTATTGAATTAAGAAACTTGAAAACGATATATATAACGATTATCGTTATAACAACGTTTTACTAATTACATATGAATCATTTTAAGATATTGTTACACTATATATAAACATGATAAATGATAAGTAACCATATCATTAAGTATATTAACAATGAACTACATATGTAAAAACAAGACTACTAACTTAAGTATTTCGAAACGAGACATATATGTAACGATTATCGTTGTAACGACATTTTAATGTATATATATATCATATTAAGATATATTAATATATCATAATATCATGATAATATAATAATTTAATATCTCATTAGATATAATAAACATTGGGTTAACAACATTTAACAGGAGCGTTAACTTAAAGGTTTCAAATCAACATTTACATGTAACGACTAACGATGACTTAACGACTCAGTTAAAATGCATATACATGTAGTGTTTTAATATATATTCATACACTTTTGAAAGACTTCAAGACACTTATCAAAGTACTTCTACTTAACAAAAATGCTTACGATTACATCCTCATTCATTTTCATCAACAATTCTACTCGTATGCACTCGTATTTGTACTCGTACAATACACCGCTTCTAAATGTATTTACTATTGGTATAAACACTCCAATGATCAGCTCTTAACCGCCCTTGTGAGTCACCTAACACATGTGGGAACCATCATTTAATATCTAGCATGAAATATCTAACAAAACAACAAACTAATGGAGCCTATATTGACTCCAACATTCACGTGAATGAGGAACCACAAACACACTTTCATTTTAAATTTTCATGCATCAAACTACTCTCTCTCAAGTGTTCTTCCATTGTTCTAAGTGTTCTTCATCATCTTCATCAAAATCTAGCTCAATCTAGTTCATAAATCCATACATAAACCAAGTTATAAAACAACTACTCAAGAACACACCAACAACACTTCCAAGTTTGCTAGCTTACTTTCATTTTAAATTTTCATGCATCAAACTACTCTCTCTCAAGTGTTCTTCCATTGTTCTAAGTGTTCTTCATCATCTTCATCAAAATCTAGCTCAATCTAGTTCATAAATCCATACATAAACCAAGTTATAAAACAACTACTCAAGAACACACCAACAACACTTCCAAGTTTGCTAGCTTACTTCCAATCTTGCAAATCCACTTTGAGTGATCATCCAACCTCAAGAAATCTTTCTTATTTACAGTAAGATATCTTTATAATACAAGATAATACTCATATTCAAACTTTGATTCAATTTCTATAACTTTAACAATCTTATTTCGAGTGGAAATCTTACTTGAACTTGTTTTCGTGTCATGATTCTACTTCAAGAACTTTCAAGCCATCCAAGGATCCTTTGAAGCTAGATCTATTTTAATCATTTTCAGTAGGTTTATCCACAAAACCTGAGGTAGTAATGATGTTCTTAACATCATTCGATTCATATATATAAAACTACCTTATTCGAAGGTTTAAACTTGTAATCACTAGAACATAGTTTAGTTAGTTCTAAACTTGTTCGCAAACAAAAGTTAATCCTTCTAACTTGACTTTTAAAATCAACTAAACACATAGCAAACAAAAGTTAATCCTTCTAACTTGACTTTTAAAATCAACTAAACACATGTTATATATCTATATGATATGCTAACTTAATGATTTAAAACCTGAAAATACGAAAAACACCGTAAAACCGGATATACGCCGTCGTAGTAACACCGCGGGCTGTTTTGGGTTAGTTAATTAAAAACTATGGTAAACTTTGATTTAAAAGTTATTCTTCTGGAAAAAATATTTTTCTTATGAACATAAAACTATATCCAAAAATCTTGGTTAAACTCAAAGTGGAAGTATGTTTTCCAAAATGGTCATCTAGACGTCGTTCTTTCGACTGAAATGACTACCTTTACAAAAACGACTTGTAATCTGTATTTCCGACTATAAACTTATAATTTTTCTATTTAGATTCATAAACTTAAGTTCAATATGAAACCATAGCAACTTGAATCACTTAAAACGGATTTAAAACGAAGAAGTTATGAGTAAAACAAGATTGGATAATTTTTCTTGTTGTAGCTACGTGAAAATTAGTAACAAATCTATATTAATCATATCCTAGCTAACTCATATTGTATTATACATGTATTCTAATATATTTTGTAATCTTTGGATACCATAGAAACGAATACAATGTTTTGACATATCATATCGACCCATCTATATATATTTCGGAACAACCATAGACACTCTATATGCAGTAATGTTGGAGTTAGCTATACAGGGTTGAGGTTGATTCCAAAATATTATATATACTTTGAGTTGTGATCTAGCCTGAGGCTTGTATACACGAGGTTGCGGATTGATTCGAGATAATATATATTACTTTATTTTTCTGTACATCTAACTGTGGACAACTAGTTGTAGGTTACTAACGAGGACAGCTGACTTAAAAAAATTAAAACGGCAAAACGTATTAAAAATGTTGTAAATATATTTTGAACATACTTTGATATATATGTACATATTTGTTATAGGTTCGTAAATTGACCAGTGACCAAATCTTACTTCCCGACGAAGTAAAAATGTGACGATCGTTCCAAATCCATATGGACGAACACGTCATTCATCGATTTCATTGCGAGGTATTTGACCTCTATATGATACGTTTTGTAAACATTGCATTCTTTTAAAAAGGCACACCATAAATGAATATTTAAATCAAAGGTTTTCGACATCTGATGATTTCTACATATAGACAATCACCATAAATAATAGTTTACAACAGTACTTTCGTTGACAATGCAGTCAAAATAAGATACATGGTGATGATTTGGTGAATGCAATGTTTCCTTGAAAAATATGCCATGTAAGACTCCATGCACATAGCTTGTCTAACATATAAGAAAACAGCGGAAGACTTCTAGGGAACCTGAGAATAAACATGCTAACAAGTGTCAACACAAAGGTTGGTGAGTTCATAGTTTTAATATTGCGCATAATCTGTATATAAAGGTGAATCACAAGTTTTCAGTTGTTTCATCCAGAAACGTTTATCAAAATATTCTACAAGATTGAGCACCCTGGTAACTAAACTTAACGTATATATAATTTGTACCCTTTGTATAATCATCTTAATAATACACGCAAACCAACGTGTACGCCTCTCAAATACCATATGTCCGTTAAAAGGCTAGTACTCTAGCTCGGACGGGGATATCAAGCCCTATGGATCCATATACTACTACTCGCGCCCACCAGTTCTTATAACTGGCAGTTACTAGTTACCAAAGCTAAGGGATTTTCGGTTCAAATTCAGTGTAGAATTAAGTATGTACTTGTGTCCATTGTTTAAAATAAAGTGCATGTATTCTCAGCCCAAAAATATATATTGCAAAAGCATTTAAAAAGAGAGAAAATGAAACTCACCTTAGCAGCATATAAAGTCGTTCACCAAAATGTGACTGAAACTCGGATTACCAATTAATCGTAGATCTCAACCTAGAGAACATATGTTGGTCAATAATTGTGTATCAAGCTAGGTCAGGTCATAGTGTATCATAAACCTAATGCTCGAGATCGACATACAATAGTTGAATGATCATGGTAATCGAAACATTTTAACATTTCACATAGTTTTCCAATTCTTGTAAAATTAAACTATAGTTTTTATAAGGCTTTAAAATATGATAAAACACTCAGTTTTGACAATTGTTCAACAAAACGAGACGTGCCTTATATAAGAATTTATTTACTCGGCTGGTAATATTTAAAAATTCAATTTATCAATCTTACAAACAAGTTGTTTAAATATTAATTGCAGATTCAAAAGCAATTCCAATTAACGTCAATTATAATTCAGTTGACCATATCTTTTGATTCGTTCATCGAAACTATTCGATATCTAAATGAAAAGTTATTGATTTTTCGCCAGCTTTCCAAAAACATGCATATCATATACCTTTTATCAGTAATATATGTATTTAATTCGTGATTCATCATAAACTATTTAACGACGAAATTTAGCATACAAGCATACCTAAACATATATACTCGAGCACTAGACATGTATACACTATTAATATATAAAAGATAAGATATGAATGCTCACGTATCAATATTATGATTCAATATTACAGGAAAGTACGTAGACGCAACGGAGATGATAAACACTAGGTTTGACTTGCCAATAATACCCATGAACATTACCCATAACCTCCATAGTTATAACCCATAGTTTCCTTAGCTCTATTCCGCTCGAAAACCTATTTTTGAAAGTGACACGCTCAACCTCGTCATAGTATTTTATGTATAATACTAATAATAATACAGCTAATAATAATAATAATAATAATAATAATAATAATAATAATAATAATACGATTAATAATAATAATATTAATCTTAATAATAATAATAATAATAATAATAATTATATAATAAATATAAATATATATATATATTTCTGTGAGAGAGTGCGAGAGAAAACAGATGACAAAATGAACCATAAATCGACTGCATTATAGATGTTTTCTGGATCCAGCCTCCATGCGATCGCATGGAGTTTCTTTGGTATGCTCATGCGATCGCATGAGCTTAAATGACAGCTCACATTTGATTTGTTTTGTAGTTCGTCGACATATTTAAATATATTATATATAATATATATAATTTAAATTTATTTATTATATATTATATTATATTCTCGTGTATAGGTGACTAGTAATTTTTATTCCGATAAGTCGTACATCGTCACTCGACTTAAGTCCCAGTTCCGGTTTTTCGAATGTCCCTTCGTACGCTGAGAAAACTCGCTCTTTACGTTTCGTGACTCATACCTTTGCCAAATTATAGACTTAAATTATCCATAAACTATACCACTCGAGATATAACTTATACATTTGAGTGTTTTGGTCATTTACTTCTATAAATCATCGACTCGCTATTTGTTAATATATATATAATATATAAATTTTCATTTTGAAATAGTATTTTACTGTATCAAAGTTATTGTAGAAAAGTTTTTTTACTGTAGCAAATAGTGATTTTCGAAAACACTGTAGCTTTTCGGGTACTGTAGTAATTCGAAAATACTGTAGCAAATTAGTGTTTTACTGGTTCATCTTAAACGTTTTAGTTAACTTATCTAAATATCAATCGAATCAATAATCGAATGTTACTATCGTTTACTAAATAACTTGAAATCATATATATATATATATATATATATATATATATATATATATATATATATATATATATATATATATATATATATATATATATATATTATATTATATTATATATATATGCACATTAAGTTAAATATATATTGTTCATGAATCTTCAAGAACAGTCAAAGAATAATTGATTACATGAATATAGTTCCAAAACTTTGAGACTCAACATTACAGACTTTGCTTATCGTGTCGAAAATATTAAATCATTTAAAGATAAAGTTTAAATTTGGTCAGAAATTTCCGGGTCGTCACAGTACCTACCCGTTAAAGAAATTTCGTCCCGAAATTTGAGTGAGGTCATCATGGCTAACAATAAAAATGTTTTCATGACGAATATGAGTTGATAATTAGAGTTTTATCACCGTTGAATAATATGGATAAAACAATCCAATTACTCGAAGCGTATGAGAGAAATTATCGTAAAAGAGTGAAATGAAGGAATAGAGATTCGTCTTAATTTTTGACGTAGTAACGATTGATTTCAGGAATTTAAGGAATAGAAAATATTCATATTCTAAATAAGATTTGATACTTCGAGAATTAAGGAGATTAAGATCTTCTTTAATTAAATACGTAATCTGTCTTGATTGCTATGTCTGATATTTCACTATAAATTGACCTCTTCCGTTTCATTTATTTTCACCACTCCTATAAGCTTCTTCCTTATTTCATACTTCCTAATAGATTGTGGAAATGGTTAATCCTGTTCTGATTCTTGATATTTTCTTGGCTATCGTATCCTTCATTCTTCTTTTTCATCTGCCACCAGAGGAGGTTATTTTCTTCTACTATTACCTTGGGGTTATAGAGTTTTTCATTCTCCCGTGTCTTTATATTGCTATACGCATTGATATACACGGTTTGTAATTTTGGGTTTGTTATCGGGCTTTATATTCTCCATTATATTTCGGAGCTTCATGATTTCATTTTCTCTTCCCAACCTTAAGTCAAGCGAATAATGGTCCAGAATTCGTAGGTATGAATTTTGGAATGAACATAATTAATGTTCTAAGAAAGAAACGGTAATGGCACAATCTTGATTTGTCAAATTACCAGAATATCCGGAAAGATAGAACTATCAAGAAGATATGTTCTTAATATGTTTGGAGATTGAGTAGAATGTAAGAGTCGTGTAACATGGCACATGATGACGGTATGGACTGTGAATCATCATGTTTCATTAGAAACTTAGCATGACTTACTGTAATATAATCACGTTGATCAAGTGTCATTATATTATACTAACCCATGCTTCAATTCCCAACATTACTTCAAAACATCCATTTTTCGAATTTTTCAGTTTTTAGAAACTAAAATAATTTCTTTTATTATGTAACACAGATAGCGCGAAGAGATGAATAATCTCGGACAATGATAGTTATGAAGATATCTTCAAAAATATCGAAGATATTTATAATGAAAGATATGATAATATCTTAGAATTTCTAATATCAACGGATGGTGAAGAAGATTTGTCTGTGAAGGTTTAGAGTCAGGAGCAAGGTATTCGTTAATGACTTCAGCAGACACTGAATCATTTGGATTCTTTGAAGGCACGTTTAGTCTTTGTGATTTGTCCACAGCCTTCTTCATAGTTTGCTCAATCCGTTTTCCAGTTCCAAACCTTCTCTTTTTCTTTGCTTTTCCAACACACTACTCTTTATCATCCAACTTTCGACTATTAAGGTCGTTTATAGTTTTTGCTGCTTCATCAGCATTTTTCCAAAATTCGTAGGACTAGTTTCACAGTTTGGGGTGTTTTTCAGAAACTTCACATTCGAAGTAAGTAAGTCTCGGAGATAGACATTATATGTATATATATAACTGTTGGCGTAGAATTGCTGCGAAATTTAAAATACTGATTGCTAATTTTCGGTAGTTGGTATGGCAATTACCGTTACAAGATGTGGATGAGTACATGATAGGGTTTCAATGAACAATTATAATAGTTTTTCGAAGAGACTTTAAGTCACAGATTAATGAATTTGCTGGTACATTTACTGTTAATGTGGTGGAACATGGAAGGTTCCCCAGTAACAAAAACGTATATGACAAAGTTACAAGTCTGAAAGGTCGTCGTTGACTGGTTGAACGGTTGATAATACTGGATACTTTGAAAAGGAATTGCAAGGTTATTTTTAGTAAAAAAACAATGCTAATGGATCTTGCATAGATTTAAAGTCAAAGTATAGCTTTGAAAGATGTAGAGATCTAAGAATGATGTCACTTGTTAAATCTTGACATGGATTTTGTTCTATCAGAATATGTAATTGAATTTGAATAAGAATAGTTGTTCAGATTTCTATGAACGAATGTATAGCGTTGTGAAAGTAGTGGGTATAGTCAATAATTTTTGAATCAAAATTGAAGAATGTACTGTGTAACATATTAATTGTGAATTCATATATTTCCTGGGTATTACCTACCCGTTAAAAATTTCACAAGTAATATCTTGTACATAAGAATTTTACTACAGTCTTTATGAAAATATATGTATGAATATTTTCTTCAGATGTAATACAGATTTTATGAGTTAATATCATATTAAGCTCATTTAATTTCCGGCTGGATTATAAATGAATAATCTCTAAAACATTAAAGATTTCATAATCTTCTCGGAGTATTTCACTAATGTAATCAATACTTCGTTATTCAGTTTTATTGATATTTCCTCAGTGAATCGTGTTGGTGCTTATGGAACTCTTGCTAACTTCGCAAGGTACAAATGATGTTTTCTGGAAAGTTTCAAGTACATCGAAAATGAAAGTGTAAAATCAATCATGTATTTGAATAATACACTTGATTTATTATCAAATGGAATCTATTAAGTCGAAGCAGAGATTATAGTTAACGATTGTTAAGTCATTAACGAAGGATGCATAGCATATTAGTAACATGAACTAACCGAGTAGTACCTACCAGTTATGATTCACATGTAATAGCTTAGTACGAAAAGATTTATTTTGATTTCAAATTTTATATATATTAAATATACATAAAATTTCTTCAGGGGAAATGAGTTAATACTTCATCGGTTATTGTTGCTGGTATTTCTTGGTAACTACGATGCGTATGACGTTGATGTTCAAGGTACATATTGTGATGTTGAGGCTTGTGGTGCGGATGTTGTTGGTGGTGGTAACGGTACTGTTGGTGTTGTTGTCGGTGGTACTGTTGATGCCGGTGATTCTACTGGTGCTTGTAACCTTTACTCCATATTCTCCAAAGTGACTACCCGAGCACGAAGCTCGTTGACTTCTTCTACTACACCGGGATGATTGGCGGTTCAGACGAACGGATGAATAAGTTCCAGAATTTGAGAGAGTATATGATCATGACGAGATATTCTGGAGATGAGAGAGAAAATGGTATTACGAATAGGTTCGCCGATAAGTGCTTCAGGTTCTTCGCCAATAGGGCAATGTGGTGGATGGAAGGGATCGCCTTCTTCTTGTCTCCAATAATTAAGTAGGCTATGAACCCATCCCCAATTCATCCAGAATAGATGATGGTTAATTGGTTGATCCATTCCGGTTACACTGTCTTCGGAATTCAGGTGAATATCCATATCGGAATAACTGTCAGAGTTTAAGGAATTTGAACTAGATACGGGATCCATCTTGTATAATTAGGGAGATGATTTTTGATATGAATTAGATTATAGAATTTAGTTTGGTATTCTTCAATACATAATTTACATATGTATATATAATACCAAATTCCATAAATCACGGAGAAATTTCCGAAAGATGTCAGGAAAAGTTTATAGTAACAGATACGCTAAGATATGAATTTTGTCTATACACTATTCATGCAATCAATGCAGTAAAACGTGTCTAGACTAGGAATGATAAGCAGGTAATTTCCGACAAGAAATGATAAGAAAAACTTTTGACATGCAGACACGGTCGAAGTCCAGACTTACTAATGCATCCTAACAACTATCAGTTAGACACACTCATGCAAGACCTGGTTCACTAGGACTAACGCTCTGATATCAACTGTGACGATCGCTCCAAATCCATATGGACGAACACGTCATTCATCGATTTCATTGCGAGGTATTTGACCTCTATATGATACGTTTTGTAAACATTGCATTCTTTTGAAAAGGCACACCATAAATGAATATTCAAATCAAAGGTTTTCGACATCTGATGATTTCTACATATAGACAATCACCATAAATAATAGTTTACAACAGTGCTTCAATTGACAATGCAGTCAAAATAAGATACATGGTGATAATTTGGTGAATGCAACGTTTCCTTGAAAAATATGCCATGTAAGACTCCATGCACATAGCTTGTCTAACATATAAGAAAACAGCGGAAGACTTCTAGGGAACCTGAGAATAAACATGCTAACAAGTGTCAACACAAAGGTTGGTGAGTTCATAGTTTTAATATTGCGCATAATCTGTATATAAAGGTGAATCACAAGTTTTCAGTTGTTTCATCCAAAAACGTTTATCAAAATATTCTACAAGATTGAGCACCCTGGTAACTAAACTTAACGTATATATAATTTATACCCTTTGTATAATCATCTTAATAATACACGCAAACCAACGTGTACGCTTCTCAAATAGCATACGTCCGTTAAAAGGCTAGTGCTCTAGCTCGGACGGGGATATCAAGCCCTATGGATACATATACTACTACTCGCGTCCACCAGTTCTTATAACTGGCAGTTACTAGTTACCAAAGCTAAGGGATTTTCGGTTTAAACTCAGTGTAGAATTAAGTATGTACTTGTGTCCATTGTTTAAAATAAAGTGCATGTATTCTCAGCCCAAAAATATATATTACAAAAGCATTTAAAAAGGGAGCAAATGAAACTCACCTTAGCAGCATATAAAGTCGTTCACCAAAATGTGACTGAAACTCGGATTACCAATTAACCGTAGATCTCAACCTAGAGAACATATGTTGGTCAATAATTTTCTATCAAGCTAGGTCAGGTCATAGTGTATCATAATCCTAATGCTCGAGATCGACATACAAAAGTTATAGAAAGTCGTTTCAAAAAGTCAATCTGACTCAATACAATAGTTGAATGATCATGGCAATCGAAACATTTTAACATTTCACATAGTTTCCCAATTCTTGTAAAATTAAACTATAGTTTTTATAAGGCTTTAAAATATGATAAAACACTCAGTTTTGACAATTGTTCAACAAAACGAGACGTGCCTTATATAAGAATTTATTTACTCGGCTGGTAATATTTAAAAATTCAATTTATCAATCTTACAAACAAGCTGTTTAAATATTAATTGCAGATTCAAAAGCAATTCCAATTAACGTCAATTATAATTCAGTTGACCATATCTTTTGATTCGTTCATCGAAACTATTCGATATCTAAATGAAAAGTTATTGATTTTTCGCCAGCTTTCCAAAAACATGCATATCATATACCTTTTATCAGTAATATATGTATTTAATTCGTGATTCATCATAAACTGTTTAACGATGAAATTTAGCATACAAGCATACCTAAACATATATACTCGAGCACTAGACATGTATACACTATTAATATATAAAAGATAAGATATGAATGCTCACGTATCAATATTGGGATTCAATATTGCAGGAAAGTACGTAGACGCAACGGAGATGATAAACAGTAGGTTTGACTTGCCAATAATACCCATGAACATTACCCATAACCTCTATAGTTATAACCCATAGTTTCCTTAGCTCTATCCCGCTCGAAAACCCATTTTTGAAAGTGACACGCTCAACCTCGTCATAGTATTTTATGTATAATACTAATAATAATACAACTAATAATAATAATAATAATAATAATAATAATAATACTACTAATAATAATAATAATAATAATAATAATATAATAATAATAATAATAATAATAATAATACGATTAATAATAATAATATTAATCTTAATAATAATAATAATAATTATATTATAAATATAAATATATATATATATTTCTGTGAGAGAGTTCGAGAGAAAACAGATGACAAAATGAACCATAAATCGACTGCTTTATCGATGTTTTCTGGATCCAGCCTCCATGCGATCGCATGGAGTTTTTTTGGTATGCTCATGCGATCGCATGAGCTTAAATGACAGCTCACATTTGATTTGTTTTGTAGTTCGTCGACATATTTAAATATATTATATATAAAATATATAATTTAAATTAATTAATTATATATTATATTATATTCTCGTGTATAGGTGACTTGTAATTTTTATTTCGATAAGTCGTACGTCGTCACTCGACTTAAGTCCCAGTTCCGGTTTTTCGAATGTCCCTTCGTACGCTGAGAAAACTCGCTCTTTACGTTTCGTGACTCATACCTTTGCCAAATTATAGACTTAAATTATCCATAAACTATACCACTCGAGATATAACTTATACATTTGAGTGTTTTGGTCATTTACTTCTATAAATCATCGTCTCGCTATTTGTTAATATATATATAATATATAAATTTTCATTTTGAAATAGTGTTTTACTGTAGCAAAGTTATTGCAGAAAAGTTTTTTTACTGTAGCAAATAGTGATTTTCGAAAACACTGTAGCTTTTCGGGTACTGTAGTAATTCAAAAATACTGTAGCAAATTAGTGTTTTACTGGTTCATCTTAAACGTTTTAGTTAACTTATCTAAATATCAATCGAATCAATAATCGAATGTTACTATCGTTTACTAAATAACTTGAAATCATATATATATATATATATATATATATATATATATATATATATATATATATATATATATATATATATATATATATATATATATATATATATATATATATATATATATATATATATATATATATATATATGCACATTAAGTTAAATATATATTGTTCATGAATCTTCGAGAACAGTCAAAGAATAATTGATTACATGAATATAGTTTCAAAACTTTTAGACTCAACATTACAGACTTTGCTTATCGTGTCGAAAATATTAAATCATTTAAAGATAAAGTTTAAATTTGGTCAGAAATTTCCGGGTCGTCACAAAAAATCTGTGAAAGTGAGTTATAGTCCCACTTTTAAAATCTAACATTTTGGGATGAAAATACATGCAGTTTTATAAATGTTTTACAAAATAGACACAAGTAAATGAAACTACATTCTATGGCTGGATTATTAAAACGAATATGTCCCTTTTTAGTCTGGTAATCTAAGAATTAGAGAACAGACACCTTAATTGACGCGAATCCTAAAGATAGATATATTGGGCCCAACGAGCCCCATCCAAAGTACCGGATGCTTTAGTACTTCGAATTCATCATGTCCGAAGGGAGTCCCGGAATGATAGGGGATATTATATATGCATCTTGTTAAGGTCGGTTACCAGGTGTTCACCATATGAATGATTTTTATCTCTATGTATGGGATGTTTATTGAAATATGAAATCTTGTGGTCTAATATTACAATTTGATAAATATATAGGTTAAACCTATAACTCACCAACATTTTTGTTGACGTTTAAAGCATATTTATTCTCAGGTGATTATTAAGAGCTTCCGCAATTGCATGCTAAAATATGGACAAGATTTAGTGTCAGCATGCTTGTATAATATTGTTTAAAACTGCATTCGAGATTTACTTTGTTGTAACATATTAATATTGTAAACCAATATGTATTGGTAGTGTGTAAGTGTGATATTTTAGATTATCATTTCTGGATAATGTAGGTGGTGACTTTTTAACTTTTCGATAAAATAAAGGTTATGGTTTGTTTTAAAAACGAATGCAGTCTTTGAAAAATGTCTCATATAGAGGTCAAAACCTCGCAACTAAATCAATTAATTTGGAACGTTTATAATCAATATGAACGGGACATTTCAGTTGGTATCCGAGCGTTGGTCTTAAAGAACCAGAAATTTGCATTAGTGTGTCTTATCGAGTTTATTAGGATACATTAGTGAGTCTGAACTTCGATCGTATTTTCTTTAAAAATGATTGCTTAACACTTTTGTTGGAAACTATATATTATTAACATGTAAATATTATGTGATATATTAACCTCTTAATGTGTTTGATATTGTGTGATAGATGTCTACCACTAGTACAAATCTCATTGACTCACCTAATAATAATGAAGAGTCGAATATATTTTGGGAAGATTCACAAATTCTCGAAGAAGAACCGGATGAAGAGGAACCGGAAGAGGAGGAACCGGAAGAGGAGGAACCGGAAGAAGAGGAACCGGAAGAGGAGGAACCAGAAGAGGAAGAACCGGAAGAAGAAGAGGTTTCGGAGGAAGAAATATTGATACCTACAGTAAATCGATTAAATAAAATAAAATCCTCAATCAACGGACCAAAGTCAATAATGGTCAATGGTGTTTCCACCGAGGAAGCAAAATATTGGGAAGATTACCAATTTTTCAATGAATCGGATTCCGATGAGGATTTCGATGATGTTATAGAAATTAGCTCGACCCAATTTAATATAGCAAAAGAAAATAATAAGGGAAAAGGTATAAAAATAGAGAGACCTGATTCCAACCCCGATGAACTTTATATGTATCGGCAACGTCCGTATTTCCTAAAATGTAACAATAACCCTGGAACCTCTAAACCACCAGGTTTTTCTAAACCATTGTGGAAAATGATGGCTCGTATTAGAGAAACACCATATATCCCTAGAAAATTAGGAAAGCGAACCAAGTCCGAAGAAGAACAAAACCAGTGATTCAGATTAGGGAGTTGTAATCATGTTGTGTATTATATGTATTGTAGTGTGATTGTACTTTTATGTTCTATGTAAAAATTGCTTGCATTGTTTGTTAATTATCTTTTACGAATCTAATCCTTTTCTATTTTACAGTATAAAAACAAAATGGACGTTAAGGGCAGACAACTGAATATTTTAGAAGACCTACCAGAGGATATGATTGAGGAAATCTTGTCTAGAGTCGGTCAGAATTCATCAGCTCATTTAGTTATGGCAAAATTAACTTGTCAAACATTTGAAAGACTTTCCAGAAATGCCTTAGTTTATAAAAGGCTTTCCTTTGATAGGTGGGGTATATCACATTGGGGAGACTGTAAGTTACGCCGTGTTTTCTCTAAAGCGTTAAATACGGGGAACCCAAATGCAATTTTACGCTACGGGTTAAGAAACTATTTTGACTCAACATACCCCAACATAGGATTTCGTGAATTAGAAAGAGCTTCTAGCATGCAACATAAAGAAACATGTTATGCTTACAGGTTAGTGATGTTCGCTTCTCACCAAAGTGAGAAAAAGTACATCGGCTTACAACTATTAAATGAAACATTCCCACAAGTGACGGATTCAGTAGTTGGGGTGAGAAACAAGGTTTTTAGATTATTACGGGGCTGTTGGGCATTACAAAACCCTCGTCCTTTTGACGATATTACAACATGCTGCCTAGACAATTTTCATAACGGCTAATTTCCACAAGATCAAGGATGGAAAGTCGTCTTAGTAAAACCAGAATGCATGACTTGTTTCTGGACTTATGAATTACGTGCCTTTATTTCTTTTGCTGAACAACTTGCATATTAACTAGAATTGCCTTTATAGCTGCCGAGTAGCAAAGTTATTATGTGCTATATTTCATCCTATATGTATAATAACGGTATTGTAAGTTTGTAAAATTTTGTATAAAATTTGAACGCGAAATTTTATTATAATCAGTTTTTTCAAATAGAATTGTAGTAGTTGAATTGTATATTAGCTACTAAGTATGAACTTAACGGGTAGGTACTACCCGGATTAAAACTATAAAATGCTAATATGAAGAAAAAGCTTTTATAAATGAGTTCATACTATGCTACGAAATACTATTGACTACTCTTAAAATTCTATATGATTAACTTAATTCTTTGGGATATTTTTGAAGGAAATGGTACCGGCAACTCGTCAGAATTTGAACATGAGCGAGGAAGACTTCCGTGTTTTCCTTGCAGCAAACATAGCCGCAGTACAGGCTGCAATGCAAAATAACAATAACTCTGGATCTAGCAGTGGAACTAATTCCACAAGAAATCGTGTAGGATGCTCCTACAAAGAATTCATTGCCTGCAAACCTTTGAAATTTGATGGAACCGAAGGACCAATTGGATTGAAACGGTGGACCGAGAAGGTCAAATCGGTGTTTAACATAAGTAAGTGTACTGAAGAGGATAAAGTTAAGTACGCTACGCATACCTTCACAGGTACTGCGTTAACGTGGTGGAACACCTATCTTGAACAGGTAGGACAAAATGCTGCTTACGCACTACCGTGGTCGGCATTCAAGCAATTGATGAACGAGCAGTACCGTCCTAGAAACGAAGTCAATAAGCTCAAGGTAGAACTTAGAGAGTTACAAACACAAGGATTCGACATTACCACATATGAACGATGATTCACATAGTTGTGCCTATTGTGTCCGGGAGCGTTCGAAGATGAAGAAGAGAAGATCGACGCATTTGTAAAAGGGTTACCATTAAGTATTCAAGAAGATGTGAGTTCACACGAGCCCGCTTCCATATAGAAGGTAAGTCGAATCACTCATAAACTCATAAATCAGATTGAGGGGAGAATTAAAGAACAGGCGGCCGAAGAAGCCAACACGAAACAACTCAAGAGGAAGTGGGAGGAAAACGGTGACAAGAGTCACCAGTACAACAACAATAACAATTACAACCACAACCGCAACAACAATCGCAACAATAACCGCAATCCTAACAATAACTACAACAAACGTCCCAACAACAACAATGTGATGACCCGGGAATTTCCGACTAAATTTAAACTTAATCTTTATATGATTTCGATACGATAAGCAAAGTCTATAAGGTGGAGTCTCGAAAATTTTGGAACTATGTTTATGTATTCAATTAGCTTCGACCATTACCGATGATTCACGAACAATTGTTTGTAAATAAATATGTATATATAAGTACATAAAAATATAAATATAAGTATATAATAATTTGAAATTATAGAATACAGTTTAATCATTAGAATTATATATGTAAAATAATATACAAGATAAGTTATTATTAAAATAAATCTATGTATAGCTATATATGATTTCTATACCTAATTATTATTATTATATGTATATTGTAATATGTATAAGAGATATAAATAATATGTGTTGAAATTTATAATATCTATTTCTATTATGAGATAATATAAAGTAGTAAATAGATATATAATAATTATATATATAAAACATTATTAATGTATGTAACTAAGATGCAAACACAATTATATAATAATAAATATATATCTAAAATGTGTAAATATTAAATATTCAGTATAAGTTATTATATAATATATTACATAAATAATAAAATGTAATATTAATGTATGGTTGTATTGATAACACTAACATTATATTTACTACTTCCATTAATACTATTATCAATATTAGTATTATTAATGTTATCACTATTATTATTAAAGTTATAAAAAATTCTAATAACTCTATGGTTATGTTTATCAAAAATGAAGGTTTTTAAATATAAATATTATTATAAGAAGCATTAAAAATATGATTTTAATTATTATTATGATTATTATTTTTATCATTACTAAGAATTATCATTTTCATTATTTTCATTATTATTGTTGTTAATATTGTTATTATTAATTATTAATATCATATATTTAATATATAACTATTTTATTATTATTATTAATATTATTATTATTATTATTATTAATAATATATCTACTTATTTATTACTGATTACATAAAATTAGATAAAAAGCTGGAATCCGTTTCACATCTTAATCGAACTATATAGGATTTTGTTTTCTGTCTACTATATCGATATACATCCAAATCCCTCATTCAAATCAGTTGAAAATCTTGAACCACTTTTATTTTTTTATTTTTATTTTATTTTGTCTTCCTGCTCAAACAAAATATTCTGTTGTCAAATTTGACTATAAATCCAGCGACTTGTTTCATGTTAGTAATAATTCATTCAATTCATCATTTTCCTTATCAATTATCAATCATAATTTTTTTATCAATTAAATTTAAAACAGAAACAGATAGGAAAAACACCACGACCACTGTCTTGAATATTTTTAGCCAAAACACAATCTCGAATTGTTTTTCAAAATCCTTAAATGCAGTTGTTCTTGAAATCATCTTCTAAAACTAACTGCAAAGTTTCAAGATTCAATTCATCCTATCGAATCTCAATTTTGAAGTCAAAGTTCGAATTTCAAAAGTCAAAGAAATTGTTCTTGGTAAAATTCGAAATCCCTATTATGTGTTAAGCTTAATTGATGATCTATAAAGTTTATAGGAGTCATTTAAAAGCTATTTCATGTTGAAATTGTTATCTAAAACAATCTAGAATTCGATATTTGATTTTGAGTTAGTGTTCTTGAATTTTGAAAAAGCAAATACTCAAATTTGAATCATATTTCAAAATCTATTAATGTAGTCTTTTTAGGAATGTTTTACTCAATCTTTCTGCAAAATATCAAGTTCCAATTCCTAATATCGAGTTCTAATTTCGAAGTCAAAATCTTTAAAATAAAAAGTCAAATTTTGTTCTTCAAACGAATTCGAGTTACTTGTTATGTTTCTGTTAAAATTGAAGAGTCAAAAAGATTATATAAACCATTTAGAAACTAATTCGTGTTGTAACATTTTTCTAAAAAGCTTTCAAAATCGAAATCACAATTTTTTTTTTTTTGTTAAAAAAAGCCGACGGCAGTAGCAGTGCAGTTCTTATATATTTTTTATTTTTTTCTGTTTTAATTAATTTTTATCCATCTATAATTAGTTCTGTATCGTTATTAAATCCTAAACAGTTATTAAGAAACTTTTTTTATCGAACCCTGGTCGTTTCAAAAGGAAGAGGTGTATGAACATAATAATAATACGGGTTATAAAGAAATAGATTCGGTTTTAATCAGAAAGTGAGCATTAGCTATATTGGTTTGGTGTGTTTGTGATAAGTGAGAGGTTGCGGGTTCGAGCCTCCTCTGGGGCAATCTTTTTAGAAAGGTAATTTAAAATGGTATATAATTTTTTTTTTCATTTCCATTACCATTATAATTATTATTGTTATTGTTGTTATTACTTTTATTATTATTAGTAAGTATTAGTAATATTATAAATAGCATTATTATTATTAAGTATTATGAATATCATAATTATTAATATTATCACCATTAGTATTATTATTATTATTGCTAATAGTATTGTTATTAATATTGTTACTGAAATTATCATAAACCGTAACCTTAATAACAATATAATGATATATGTATAAAAATGAAATTTATTATGTTATGATTATGATCATAATTATATGAGCATATGGATATAAAAGGTTATAAAAATATTAACATAATGCATAGAAGTATATGTATATAAAAGATTAGGAATACCGATAATACTATGAGAATGATTAAACTTATCATTTTTATTATGTTATTATTATTTTCATTAAATATTAGTATTAATATCTTTTTACAAATAATAGAATTGTTAATATTAACATAAGTATTATTATTATTATTATTATTATTATTATTATTATCACGAGTATTCTTATTATGTAATTACTAAAATCAATATCATAAATATCATTAACAGTAAAACTAATATTTTTTTTACAAGTATTATTGTTAATATCATCATTAATAGAACTATTATTAACATAAGTATATCATTAATGATTATTATCATTATTTTTACTAATATTAACTTAGTATAATTTGAACTACTGTTTTGATAAACAAATAAAATACATAAATATATATATTTAACACATATAACATAACACAATATATTATCTTATAAGAGGAATATATGAAATATAAATATAGTATTAATATAAAAATAATATCATTAATAGGTTATATATATGAAATTATTCGACTTCGATTATGTGTATTAATATATATATACAAATGATATAGGTTCGTGAATCCGAGGCCAACCCTGCATTGTTCAATATAGTCATATGTATTTTTACTACAAAATACAATATGTGAGTTTCATTTGCTCCCTTTTTAAATGCTTTTGCAATATATATTTTTGGGACTGAGAATACATGCGCTGCTTTTATAAATGTTTTACGAAATAGACACAAGTGATCAAAAACTACATTATATGGTTGGATTATTAAACCGAATATCGCCTTTCAAGTCTGGTAACCTAAGAATTTAGGGAAATGGCCCCTGAATGACGCGAATCCTAAAGATAGATCTATGGACCTTCACAAGTCCCATTCTGGGTACGAATGCTTTAGTACTTCGAGATTATTATTATACAGACGAGAGGTTCTGTTTGGGGATATTCTTTGCATTAAGTTAACATCGGTTACCAGGTGTTCAATCCATATGAATGATATTTTTGTCTCTATGCATAGGACGTATATTTATGATAAATGAAAATCTTGTGGTCTATTAAAATTATGAAATAATTATTTATGTTGAACTAATGAACTCACCAACCTTTTGGTTGACACTTGAAAGCATGTTTATTCTCAGGTACGAAAGAAATCTTCCGCTGTGCATTTGCTCATTTTAGAGACATTACTTGGAGTCATTCATGACATATTTCAAAAGACATTGCATTCGAGTCGTTGAATTTATCAAGATTTTTATTAAGTCAATTATAGTTAGATATATTATGAAATGGTATGCATGCCGTCAACTTTCGATGTATTGGAAGATTGTTTATTCAAAAACGAATACAATGTTTGTAAAATGTATCATATAGAGGTCAAGTACCTCGCGATGTAATCAACTGTTGTGAATCGTTTATAATCGATATGGACTTCGTCAGGACGGATTAGGACGGGTCTCTACAGTTGGTATCAGAGCGGTGGTCTTAGCGAACCAGGTCTACATTAGTGTGTATAACTGATAAGTCGTTAGGATGCATTAGTGAGTTTGGACTTCGACCGTGTCTACATGTCAAAAGTTTTGCTTATCATTAGTGTCGAAAATTATTTACTTATCATCCTTAGGAAATTACCTGCTTATCATTCCTAGTCTAGACACATCTTACTGCATTGATTGCATGAATAGTGTATAGACAAATCCATATTTTAGCGTATCTGTTACTGTAGACTTTATCTGACACGTTTCCTTAATTTCCTCCGTAATCTACTGGATCTTCTGTACTATATTAGATATTCTATATAATTAGAATATTATTCGATAATCGAAAATCATTTCATATCAAAAATCCTCTAACTGATCATAAGAGATGGATCCTACACCTAGCTTGGATTCCATTAGTTCCGGAAGCGATTTCGAGATGCGTATTGAAGTAGACTCCGAAGTCAATGAACCCAAAGTGTCTCCACCGTTTAGCTATTTTTCTTTCTGAAGGAGATGGGGGTGGGTCCGAGACTTACTCACTCGATGGAGAAATGAAGAAGGCGAACCCTACCGCGAACCAAACTTACCTCCTAACATCGGAGAAAACGATGTACTCACTGGTGAACCTATGCGCAACACTGTATTCACCCTTCTTGCTAAAGTTTTCCACCTCGAAGGTCGCATTACTGCAATCTCAGAAAATATTCAACCTCTACTTCCGAATATCAATCAAAAGGGAATATTAGAAGAAGTTAGGGAACTTCGAATTGATAATCAAGATCTATCGAATCAAATGAGTGGATGGATAGAAATGATAGAGGGTAGGATAGAAACCCTGACAATAATGGTGCGTGATTTACAAGCTATACTTACTACACCAACATCATCACCAACCTCAGCACCAACAACACTTGTAGCACCGACAACAACGGTACCACCATCAGCAGCACCAGCAGCATAACCAATACCAACAACAACATCATCACACGTCTCAACCTCGCAATCTATACCTCAAGCATAATTATCGTTCTACGAATTGTTCTACATAAACTATCTTCGTCCTTCATGGTGATTATGTAATCTTTAATGTTTTAGAGATTATGTACTCTAGTTCTAACCAAAAAATAAATGAGATTAATATCATATTAACTCATTAGATCCATGATTACATCTGAAGAAAATATATATGTATATATGTTTTCATAAAGATTGTAATTAAAACTCTTTTGTACAAACTGTTAATGATGAGAATATTTTAACGGGTAGGTAATACCCGAGGAATAGTTACATTTCACATTAATAAGTTACACTGTACATTCTTCGAATCTGATTCAACAGTCATTTACTATCCTACTTAGATCTAAAAAGATTTGAATCTGTTCACCGCAGAATAACCATTTTCATTCAATTTCATATTTGAATTTTGACCTATCAGAATCCAACAAGTGGCATAATGAAGAAAACATTGGACAAAATAAAATTTGTTAGAAACAAACAAATTAACTATGAAAAATTATGTTAAGAATACACGCTAACTGTTCCTAGCTAACTGTTCCTAGCTAACTGATTACATTTTATTTATCACAATTTATTTATCGCATTTTATTTATCGCAATTTATTTATCGCATTTTATTTATCGCAATTTTAATTCTCGCAATTTTATTTATCGTCATTTAATTTCTGTTATTTATTTTACGCACTTTAAATATCAGGACACGTATACAAGATTTTGACATATCATATCGATGCATATATATATTATTTGGAATAACCATACACACTCTATATGCAGTAATGATCGAGTTCTCTATACAGGGTTGAGGTTGATTCTACAATAATATATATAATTTGAGTTGTGATCGAGTCTGAGACATGTACACGGGTCACGAAACATATTAATTAATTCGAATATTATATATTAAAGTCTATATGAATTATTGAATTGCTAACTGTGGACTATCAACTGAGGACTACCAGCATTGGACAATTAAAATGAATTAAAATATTGATTATAAAATATGAAACTAAACAATTCTTCAAGTTTGCCACTTGATTTCATCTTAAATCTCATTTATATCTTGACGATTATAATATGCGTTCAAACCTTTCATGATTCTTGAAAATACCTCAATCCAGAAAATGAATCAACCGCACTTCATCTACGGAAGAAGAGATTGACGCATATAGTTATGCACCTGAAAATACTCGGAACCTGAGTAAACGTTTAACACGTAGTTGTACTAATTCCCTAGTGTTATTATTACCCAAAATAACTTGATAATCCCTTTTCAAAGTAGCGAATCTTGTCACAGCTCCAGCAAGACAACTTCGACTTTTCGTTCGAAACAACCTTATTATAACCTTGATATATATGCGTGCTCTTTTATTGTTACCGGAGAACCTTTCATATTCTACCATATTACCAGCAGACGTACCAGCAACCTCGTTGCTTCTTGGTTTAAATCTCTCCGATAAATTATTATATTTATTCATTGAAACCTTATCATATACTCATCCGCATCTTGTAACGAGAACTGCCATACCAATTATCGGGAGTCAGCAATCAGTACTTT
This sequence comes from Rutidosis leptorrhynchoides, assembly GCF_046630445.1. Classification (NCBI taxonomy): domain Eukaryota; kingdom Viridiplantae; phylum Streptophyta; class Magnoliopsida; order Asterales; family Asteraceae; genus Rutidosis; species Rutidosis leptorrhynchoides. The sequence continues at coordinate 221,596,510 of NC_092338.1, read as the reverse complement.
GAAAACGCACAGCATATCTACATCAACAGTTATATGTATAACATTTATCTTTTAGAATTATGGTCTTTTATTCTGAAACTCTGAACATCACCCAGTCTACAAATCAATACTCTGAATGTTGAAAAAGCTTAATGAAGCAGCAGAAACTATAGACAACCGTAAACGACCTTAATCGTCTGAAGTTTAATGATAAAGAATAGTATGTTGGATAAGCTCAGAAAAATTGGAACTGGAAAACGGATTGAGCTAACCACGAAGGAGACCAAGGACAAATACAAGGACCAACCTCTGTATTTAAAGAATCTGATGATTCTGTTTCTGATGAAATCTTTAGCGAATACCTTTCTTCAGAATCTAAACCCTTACGGATAAATCTTCTTCATCATCCATCGATAATAGAAATTCCAAGATATCATCGTATCTTTCATTATAAATATTCTCCATATTTCTGAAGATATTTTCATAGCTATTCTTATCTGAAATCATTAATCTATTAGTGCTATCAGTGTTACATCATATAGAAACTGTTAGTTTCTATATTCTGTAAACTTTCGAGCTTAAAATATGAATGTTATTGAAGTAATGTTGGGAACTTATGCATGAGTTAGTATAATATAATGACACTTGATCAACGTGATTATATTACATTAAGTCATGCTGAGTTTCTAAATGGAACGTGATGATTCACAGATCATAACGTTATCATGTGCCATGTTACACGACTCTTACGTTCTGTCTAATCTATAAACATATCAAGAAAAATAGTTTCTTGATAGTCCTACTTTTCCTTGAATTCTGGTAATTTGATAAGTCAAATTGTGCTATTACAGTTTCTTTCTTAGAACATTAACAATGTTCATTCTGAAACTTATATCTACGAATTCTGGACCATTACAAGAGATGCCCAATCGTAAGAAGAAGAAACGAAGGGACAAAGCTCCGAAATAGAAATTGGAGTATAAATCGCAGCAAATAAGGGGGAGTATTAACTGGGGATGACAATGATTATAGAAAATAGAAGCAAGGACTTCGAAGTATAAGGGAAGATATAAAGCCCGATAACAACACATAAATTACAAACCGTGCATATCAATGTTTATAGCAACATAAAGACACGGAATGATTAAAAGCACTATAACCCCAAGGGCAAAGTAGAAATAAGCAGATTCCTCTAGTGGAAGTTGGAAAAGGAGAATGATGGTTGTGATAGTAAGAATAAGGACAAGAATCAGAACTGGATTTAGCATTTTCATAAACTTTTGAATTTAGGAATTGGGTATAGGAATGGTAAATGTAACGGAATGGAAGAAGTTAATTTATAGTGAAATATCTGATAGATAAATCGAGGCAGATCACCGTATTTTAATTATAGAGATCTTAATCTCTTTATTCGCCGAAGAATCAAATCTTTTAGATTTCGAAGATTTTCTTTAAATCCATTGAATTCCGGAATCCAATCAAGACAACGTGAGAAGTTAAGATACACCTTATTTTCTAAATTCAACCCCGACTCTGTTAAAAGCTAAGACAAATCTTTATCCTTTCATTTCACTATTTTGTGATAGCTTCACTCGTACGCTTCGAGTAATCAAATCGTTTTATCCAAATTATTCAATGGTGATAAAATTCTATTTATCAACTCATATTCGTCATGAAAACATTTTTATTGTTAGCAATGACGACCTCACTCAAATTTCGGGACGAAATTTCTTTAACGGGTAGGTACTGTGATGACTCGAGAATTTCCGACTAAATTTAAACTTAATCTTTATATGATTTCGATACGATAAGCAAAGTCTATAAGGTGGAGTCTCAAAAATTTTGGAACTATGTTTATGTATTCAATTATCTTCGACCATTATCGATGATTCACGAACAATTGTTTGTAAATAAATATGTATATATTAGTACATAAAAATATAAATATAAGTATATAATAATTCGAAATTATAGAATACAGTTTAATCATTAGAATTATATATGTAAAATAATATACAAGATAAGTTGTTATTAAAATAAATCTATGTATAGCTATATATGATTTCTATACCTAATTATTATTATGATATGTATATTGTAATATGTATAAGAGATATAAATAATATGTAATGAAATTTATAATATCTATTTCTATTATGAGATAATATAAAGTAGTAAATAGATATATAATAATTATATATATAAAACATTATTAATGTATGTAACTAAGATGCAAACACAAATATATAATAGTAAATATATATCTAAAATGTGTAAATATTAAATATTCAGTATAAGTTATTATATAATATATTACATAAATAATAAAATGTAATATTAATGTATGGTTGTATTGATAACACTAACATTATATTTACTACTCCCATTAATACTATTATCAATATTAGTATTATTAATATTATCACTATTATTATTAAAGTTATAAAAAATTCTAATAACTCTATGGTTATGTTTATCAAAAATGAAGGTTTTTAAATATAAATATTATTATAAGAAGCATTAAAAATATGATTTTAATTATTATTATGATTATTATTTTTATCATTACTAAGAATTATCATTTTCATTATTATCATTATTATTGTTGTTAATATTGTTATTATTAATTATTAATATTATTTATTTAATATATAACTATTTTATTATTAATATTATTATTATTATTATTATTATTATTATTATTATTATTATTATTATTATTATTAATATATCTACTTATTTATTACTGATTACATAAAATTAGATAAAAAGCTGGAATCCGTTTCACATCTTAATCGAACTATATAGGATTTTTTTTTCTGTCTACTATATCGATATACATCCAAATCCCTCGTTCAAATCAATTGAAAATCTTGAACCACTTTTATTTTTTTATTTTTATTTTATTTTGTCTTCCTGCTCAAACAAAATATTCTGTTGTCAAATTTGACTATATATCCAGCGACTTGTTTCATGTTAGTAATAATTCATTCAATTCATCATTTTCCTTATCAATTATCAATCATAATTTTTTTTATCGATTAAATTTAAAACAGGAACAGATAGGAAAAACACCACGACCACTATCTTGAATATTTTTAGCCAAAACACGATCTTGAATTGTTTTTCAAAATCCTTAAATGCAGTTGTTCTTGAAATCATCATCTAAAACTAACTGCAAAGTTTCAAGATTCAATTCATCCTATCGAATCTCAATTTTGAAGTCAAAGTTCGAATTTCAAAAGTCAAAGAAATTGTTCTTGGTAAAATTCGAAATCCCTGTTATGTGTTAAGCTTAATTGATGATCTAGAAAGTTTATAGGAGTCATTTAAAAGCTATTTTATGTTGAAATTGTTATCTAAAACAATCTAGAATTCGATATTTGATTTTGAGTTAGTGTTCTTGAATTTTGAAAAAGTAAATACTCAAATTTGAATCATATTTCAAAATCTATTAATGTAGTCTTTTTAGGAATGTTTTACTCAATCTTTCTGCAAAATATCAAGTTCCAATTCCTAATATCGAGTTCTAATTTCGAAGTCAAAATCTTTAAAATAAAAAGTCAAATTTTGTTCTTCAAACGAATTCGAGTTACTTGTTATGTTTTTTTTAAAATTGAAGAGTTAGAAAGATTATATAAACCATTTAGAAACTAATTCATGTTGTAACATTTGTCTAAAAAGCTTTCAAAATCGAAATCACAATTTTTTTTGTTAAAAAAAACCGACGGCAGTAGCAGTGCAGTTCTTATATATTTTTTATTTTTTCTATTTTAATTAATTTTAATCCATCTATAATTAGTTCTGTATCGTTATTAAATCCTAAACAGTTAATAAGAAACTTTTTTATCGAACCCTGGTCGTTTTAAAAGGAAGAGGTGTATGAACATAATAATAATACGGGTTATAAAGAAATAGATTCGGTTTTAATCAGAAGATGAGCATTAGCTCGATTGGTTTGGTGTGTTTGTGATAAGTGAGAGGTTGCGGGTTCGAGCCTCCTCTGGGGCAATCTTTTTAGAAAGGAAATTTAAAATGGTGTATAATTTTTTTTTTCATTTCCATTACCATTATAATTATTATTGTTATTATTGTTATTGTTGTTACTACTTTTATTATTATTAGTAAGTATTAGTAATATTATAAATAGCATTATTATTATTAAGTATTATGAATATCATAATTATTAATATTATCACCATTAGTATTATTATTATTATTGCTAATAGTATTGTTATTAATATTGTTACTGAAATTATCATAAACCGTAACCTTAATAACAATATAATGATATATGTATAAAAATGAAATTTATTATGTTATGATTTTGATCATAATTATATGAGCATATGGATATAAAAGGTTATAAACATATTAACATAATGCATAGAAGTATATGTATATAAAAGATTAGGAATACCGATAATACTATGAGAATGATTAAACTTATCTTTTTTATTATGTTATTATTATTTTCATTAAATATTAGTATTAATATCTTTTTACAAATAATATAATTGTTAATATTAACATAAGTATTGTTATTATTATTATCACGAGTATTCTTATTATGTAATTACTAAAATCAATATCATAAATATCATTAACAGTAAAACTAATTTTTTTTTACAAGTATTATTGTTAATATCATCATTAATAGAACTATTATTAACATAAGTATATCATTAATAATTATTATCATTATTTTTACTAATATTAACTTAGTATAATTTGAACTACTGTTTTGATAAACAAATAAAATACATAAATATATATATTTTACACATATAACATAACACAATATATTATCTTATAAGAGGAATATATGAAATATAAATATAGTATTAATATAAAAATAATATCATTAATAGGTTATATATATGAACTTATTCGACTACGATTATGTGTATTAATATATATATACAAATGATATAGGTTCGTGAATCCGAGGCCAACCCTGCATTGTTCAATATAGTCATATGTATTTTTACTACAAAATACATTAGGTGAGTTTCAATTGCTCCCTTTTTAAATGCTTTTGCAATATATATTTTTGGGACTGAGAATACATGCGCTGCTTTTATAAATGTTTTATGAAATAGACACAAGTGATCAAAAACTACATTATATGGTTGGATTATTAAACCGAATATCGCCCTTCAAGTCTGGTAACCTAAGAATTTAGGGAAATGGCCCCTGATTGACGCGAATCCTAAATATAGATCTACTGACCTTGACAAGTCCCATTCGCGGTACGAATGCTTTAGTACTTCGAGATTATTATTATACAGACGAAAGATTCTGTTTGGGGATATTCTATGCATTAAGTTAACGTCGGTTACCAGTTTTTCAATCCATATGAATGATATTTTTGTCTCTATGCATGGGACGTATATTTATGATAAATGAAAATCTTGTGGTCTATTAAAATTATGAAATGATTATTTATGTTGAACTAATGAACTCACCAACTTTTTGGTTGACACTTGAAAGCATGTTTATTCTCAGGTACGAAAGAAATCTTCCGCTGTGCATTTGCTCATTTTAGAGACATTACTTGGAGTCATTCATGACATATTTCAAATGACGTTGCATTCGAGTCGTTGAGTTCATCAAGATTTTTATTAAGTCAATTATAGTTAGATATATTATGAAATGGTATGCATGCCGTCAACTTTAGATGTATTGAAAGATTGTCTATTCAAAAACGAATGCAATGTTTGTAAAATGTATCATATAGAGGTCAAGTACCTCGTGATGTAATCAACTGTTGTGAATCGTTTATAATCGATATGGACTTCGTCCGGACAGATTAGGATGGGTCTCTACAAACAACAACTATAACAACCGTTTCAATAATAATAACAATCCCAACAACAACCTCAATAACAACAAACAACATAAACAACCATGCTTCAGGTGTGCAGAGTACCATCCGAATGTGTTTTGCACAACAGTTTGCACCAAGTGTAAGAGAAGTGGTCATGGCGCGGCAAAATGTGAGGTTTACGGACCAAAGAACAACAAAAATAAAGAAACAAATAAGGTCGAAACAAATAATGCCGACGTAGTTTGTTATAAATGTGGAAAATCGGGCCACATTATTAGAAATTGCCCAAACCAAGGGAATACTAATGGGCAAGGCCGCGGAAGAGTTTTCAATATTAATGCGGCAGAAGCGCAGGAAGACCCGGAGCTTGTTACGGGTACATTTCTTATTGACAATACATCTCCTTATGTTTTATTTGATTCGGGTGCGGATAGAAGCTATATGAGTAGAGATTTTTGTGCTAAATTAAGTTGTCCACTGACGCCTTTGGATAATAAACTTTTACTCGAATTAGCAAATGGTAAATTAATTACAGCAGATAATATATTTCGGAATCGAGAAATTAAGCTGGTTAGTGAAACATTTAAGATTGATTTGATACCAGTAGAGTTAGGAAGTTTTGATGTGATAATTGGCATGGACTGGTTGAAAAATGTGAGAGCAGAGATCGTATGTTACAAAAATGCAATTCGCATTGTACGGGAAAAAGGAAAACCCTTAATGGTGTACGGAGAAAAGAATAATGCGAAATTAAATCTTATTAGTAGTATGAAGGCGCAAAAACTAATAAGAAAAGGTTGTTACGTCATTCTAGCACACATCGAGGAAGTTAAACCTAAAGAAAAGAACATCAGTGATGTTTCCGTAGCAAAAGAATTTCCCAATGTATTTCTGAAAGAATTACCGGGAGTACCCCCACATCGATCCGTTGAATTTCAAATAGACCTTGTACCAGGAGCTGCACCAATAGCTCGTGCATCATACAGACTCGCACCCAGCGAAATGAAAGAATTACAAAGTCAGTTACAAGAACTTTTAGAGTGTGGTTTCATTCGACCAAGCACATCACCATGGGGAGCTCCTGTTTTGTTTGTCAAGAAGAAGGATGGTACATTTAGATTGTGTATCGACTACCGAGAGTTGAACAAACTTACCATCAAGAACCGCTACCCACTACCAAGAATCGATGACTTATTTGATCAACTACAAGGCTCATCGGTTTATTCAAAGATTGATTTACGTTCTGGGTATCATCAAATGCGGGTGAAGGAGGATGATATTCCAAAGACTGCTTTTAGGACACGTTACGGTCATTACGAGTTTATGGTTATGCCGTTTGGGTTGACTAACGCACCAGCTGTGTTCATGGACCTCATGAACCGAGTGTATGGACCATACCTTGACAAGTTTGTCATTGTTTTCATCGATGACATACTTATTTACTCAAAGAATGACCAGGAGCACGAAGAACATTTGAGAAAAGTGCTAGAGTTGTTAAGGAGAGAAAAACTATACGCTAAGTTTTCAAAGTGTGCATTTTTATTGGAAGAAGTTCAATTCCTCGGTCATATATTGAACAAAGAAGGTATTCAGGTGGATCTAGCAAAGATTGAAATCGTTGAAAAGTGGGAAACCCCGAAAACTCTGAAGCATATACGCCAATTTTTAGGACTAGCTGGTTACTACTGAAGGTTCATCCATGATTTTTCCAAAATAGCAAAACCCTTGACTGCATTAACGCATAAAGGGAGGAAATTTGAATGGAAGGATGAACAAGAGAAAGCGTTTCAATTGTTAAAGAAAAAGTTAACTACGGCACCTATATTGTCATTTCCTGAAGGGAATGATGATTTTATGATATATTGTGATGCCTCAAAGCAAGGTCTTGGTTGTGTATTAATGTAATGAACGAAGGTAATTGCTTATGCGTCTAGACAATTGAAGATTCATGAGCAGAATTATACGACACATGATTTGGAATTAGGCGCGGTTGTTTTTGCATTAAAGACTTAGAGGCACTACTTATATGGGGTCAAAAGTATTATATATACCGATCACAAAAGTCTTCAACACATATTTAATCAGAAACAACTGAACATGAGGCAGCGCAGGTGGATTGAATTGTTGAATGATTACGACTTTGAGATTCATTACCACCCAGGGAAGGCAAATGTTGTAGCCGACGCCTTGAGCAGAAAGGACAGAGAACCCATTCGAGTAAAAGCTATGAATATAATGATTCACACTAACCTTACTACTCAAATAAAGGAGGCGCAACAAGGAGTTTTAAAAGAGGGAAATTTAAAGGATAAATTACCCAAAGGATCAGAGAAGCATCTTAATATTCGGGAAGACGAAACCTGGTATAGGGCTGAAAGGATTTGGGTACCAAAATTTGGAGATATGAGAGAAATGGTACTTAGAGAAGCTCATAAAACCAGATACTCAATACATCCTGGAACGGGGAAGATGTACAAGGATCTCAAGAAACATTTTTGGTGGCTGGGTATGAAAGCTGATGTTGTTAAATACGTAGGAGAATGTTTGACGTGTTCTAAGGTCAAAGCGGGGCATCAAAAACCATCAGGTCTACTTCAACAACCCGAAATCCCGAATTGGAAATGGGAAAACATTACCATGGATTTTATCACTAAATTGCCAAGGACTGCAAGTGGTTTTGATACTATTTGGGTAATAGTTGATCATCTCACCAAATCAGCACACTTCCTGCCAATAAGAGAAGATGACAAGATGGAGAAGTTAGCACGACTGTATTTGAAGGAAGTCATCTCCAGACATGGAACACCAATCTCTACTATCTCTGATAGGGATGGAAGATTTATTTCAAGATTCTGACAGACATTATAGCAAGCATTAGGAACTCGTCTAGTCATGAGTACTGCCTATCATCCACAAACTGATGGGCAGAGCGAAAGGACGATACAAACGCTTGAAGACATGCTACAAGCATGTGTTATTGATTTCGGAAACAGTTGGGATCGACATCTACCGTTAGCAGAATTTTCCTACAACAACAGCTACCATTCAAGCATTAAGATGGCGCCATTTGAAGCACTTTATGGTAGAAAGTGTAGGTCTCCGATTTGTTGGAGTGAAGTGGGGGATAGACAGATTACGAGTCTGGAGATAATACAAGAAACTACCGAGAAGATCATCCAAATTCAACAACGGTTGAAAATCGCCCAAAGTCGACAAAAGAGCTACGCTGACATTAAAAGAAAAGATATAAAATTTGAAATTGGAGAGATGGTCATGCTTAAAGTTGCACCTTGGAAAGGCATTGTTCGATTTGGTAAACGAGGGAAATTAAATCCAAGGTATATTGGACCATTCAAGATTATTGATCGTGTCGGACCAGTAGCTTACCGACTTGAGTTACCTCAACAACTCACGGCTGTACATAACACTTTCTACGTCTCGAATTTGAAGAAATATTTTGCTAAAGAAGATCTCACTATTCTGTTAGACGAAATCCAAATCAACAAAAAACTTCAATTCATCGAAGAACCCGTCGAAATAATGGATCATGAGGTTAAAAGACTTAAGCAAAACAAGATACCAAATGTTAAGGTTCGATGGAATGCTCGTAGTGGACCCGAGTTCACCTGGGAATGAGAAGATCAGATGAAGAAGAAATACCCGCACTTATTTCCAAAAGATACGTCAACACCTCCAACTGCTTAAAATTTCGGGACAAAATTTATTTAACGGGTAGGTACTGTAGTGACCCGAACTTTTCCATGTTTATATATATTAAATGAAATTGATATTTACATGATTAAGTGTTTCCAACATGTTAAGCAATCAAACTTGTTAAGACTTGATTAATTGAAATAGGTTTCATATAGACAATTGACCACCCAAGTTGACCGGTGATTCACGAACGTTAAAACTTGTAAAAACTATATGATGACATATATATGGATATATATATGGATATATATATATATATATATATATATATATATATATATATATATATATATATATATATATATATATATATAGTTAACATGATATTATGTTAAGTAAGTATCTCATTAGGTATTTTAACAATGAGTTATATACATAAAAATGAGACTATTGAATTAAGAAACTTGAAAACGATATATATAACGATTATCGTTATAACAACGTTTTACTAACAATGAACTACATATGTAAAAACAAGACTACTAACTTAAGGATTTCGAAAAGAGACATATATGTAACGATTATCGTTGTAACGACATTTAAATGTATATATATCATATTAAGATATATTAATATATCATAATATCATGATAATATAATAATTTAACATCTCATTAGATATAATAAACATTGGGTTAATAACATTTAACAAGAGCGTTAACTTAAAGGTTTCAAATCAACATTTACATGTAACGACTAACGATGACTTAACGACTCACTTAAAATGCATATACATGTAGTGTTTTAATATGTATTCATACACTTTTGAAAGACTTCAAGACACTTATCAAAATACTTCTACTTAACAAAAATGCTTACAATTACATCCTCATTCATTTTCATCAACAATTGTACTCGTATGCACTCGTATTTGTACTCGTACAATACACAGCTTCTAAATGTATTTACTATTGGTATATAAACTCCAATGATCAGATCTTAGCAGCCCTTGTGAGTCAACTAACACATGTGGGAACCATCATTTAACATCTAGCATGAAATATCTAACAAAACAACTAACTAATGGAGCCTATATTGACTCCAACATTCACGTGAATGAGGAACCACAAACACACTTTCATTTTCAATTTTCATGCATCAAACTACTCTCTCTAAAGTGTTCTTCCATTGTTCTAAGTGTTCTTCATCATCTTCATCAAAATCTAGCTCAATCTAGTTCATAAATCTATACATAAACCAAGTTATAAAACAACTACTCAAGAACACACCAACAACACTTCCAAGTTTGCTAGCTTACTTCCAATCTTGCAAATCTACTTTGAGTGATCATCCAACCTCAAGAAATCTTTCTTATTTACAGTAAGATATATTTCTAATAAAAGGTAATACTCATATTGAAACTTTGATTCAATTTCTATAACTTTAAGAATCTTATTTTGAGTGGAAATCTTACTTGAACTTGTTTTCGTGTCATGATTCTACTTCAAGAACTTTCAAGCCATCCAAGGATCCTTTGAAGCTAGAAATATTTTTATCATTTCTAGTAGGTTTATCCACAAAACCTGAGGTAGTAATGATGTTCTTAACATCATTCGATTCATATATATAAAACTACCTTATTCGAAGGGTTAAACTTGTAATCACTAAAACATAGTTTAGTTAATTCTAAACTTGTTCGCAAACAAAAGTTAATCCTTCTAACTTGACTTTTAAAAACAACTAAACACATGTTCTATATCTATATGATATGCTAACGTAATGATTTAAAACCTGAAAATACGAAAAACACCGTAAAATCGGATATACGCCGTCGTAGTAACACTGCGGGCTGTTTTGGGTTAGTTAATTAAAAACTATGATAAACTTTGATTTAAAAGTTGTTTTTCTGGGAAAATTATTTTTCTTATGAACATGAAACTATATCCAAAAATCATAGTTATCTCAAAGTGGAAGTATGTTTTCCAAAATGGTCATCTAGACGTCGTTCTTTCGACCGGAATGACTACCTTTACAAAAATGACTTGTAATCTTTATTTCTGACTATAAACTTATACTTTTTCTATTTATATTCATAAACTTAAGTTCAATATGAAACCATAGCAACTTGAATCACTCAAAACGGATTTAAAACGAAGAAGTTATGAGTAAAACAAGATTGGATAATTTTTCTTGTTGTAGCTACGTGCAAATTAGTAACAAATCTATATTAATCATATCCTAGCTAACTCATATTGTATTATACATGTATTCTAATATATTATGTAATCTTTGGATACCATAGACACGAATACAATGTTTTAACATATCATATCGACCCATATATATATATATTTCAGAACAACCATAGACACTCTATATGCAGTAATGTTGGAGTTATGTATACAGGGTTGAGGTTGATTCCAAAATATTATATAAACTTTGAGTTGTGATATAGCCTGAGGCTTATATACACGAGGTCGTGGATTGATTCGAGATAATATATATTGCTTTATTTTTCTGTACATCTAACTGTGGACAACTAGTTGTAGGTTACTAACGAGGACAGCTAACTTAATAAACTTAAAATAGCAAAACGTATTAAAAATGTTGTAAATATATTTTGAACATACTTTGATAAATATGTACATATTTGTTATAGGTTCGTGAATCGACCAGTGGCCATGTCTTACTTCCCGACGAAGTAAAAATCTGTGAAAGTGAGTTATAGTACCACTTTTAAAATCTAATATTTTGGAATGAGAATACATGCAGTTTTATAAATGTTTTACAAAATAGACAAAAGTAAATGAAACTACATTCTATGGCTGGATTATTAAACCGAATATGCCCCTTTTTAGTCTGGTAATCTAAGAATTAGGGAACATACACCCTAATTGACACGAATCCTAAAGATAGATCTATTGGGCCCAACGAGCCCCATCCAAAGTACCGGATGCTTTAGTACTTCGAATTCATCATGTCTGAAGGGAGTCCCGGAATGATAGGGGATATTCTATATGCATCTTGTTAAGGTCGGTTACCAGGTGTTCACCATATGAATGATTTTTATCTCTATGTATGGGATGTCTATTGAAATATGAATTCTTGTGGTCTATTATTACAATTTGATAAATATATAGGTTAAACCTATAACTCACCAACATTTTTGTTGACGTTTAAAGCATGTTTATTCTCAGGTGATTATTAAGAGCTTCCGCTGTTGCATGCTAAAATATGGACAAGATTTAGTGTCAGCATGCTTGTATAATATTGTTTAAAACTACATTCGAGATTTACTTTGTTGTAACATATTAATATTGTAAACCAATATGTATTGGTAGTGTGTAAGTGTGATATTTTAGATTATCATTTCTGGATAATCTAGGTGGTGACTTTTTAACTTTGTCAATAAAATAAAGGTTATGGTTTGTTTTAAAAACGAATGCAGTATTTGAAAAACGTCTCATATAGAGGTCAAAACCTCGCAACGAAATCAATTAATATGGAACATTTATAATCAATATGAATGGGACATTTCAATAATAATTTATATATTATCACAAAAATAATAATATAGGTCATAGAAATGACGTGGCACGAGTAACAATTAACGGTCGTTAAATAATTAACGGTAAAAGATAACGGAAAAAGTAGGGTCGTTACAATTTGTATCCTCTCATCTCAATCTCTCTAAGATATATTATTATTATTATTATTATTATTATTATTATTATTATTATTATTATTATTATTATTATTATTATTATTATTATTATTAAGATTAATATTATTATTAATCTTATAGTCCGGGGTATTATTAGTGGTATTATACATAATAATAATACGACGAGGTCATGAGCGTGTCACTTTTGAAATGGGTTTTTCGAGCGGGATAGAGCTAAGGAAAATTTTGGGTTATAGCCAATGAGATTATGTGTATTGCTTGGGGGTTATGATCATGAGTCAAAGGTTAACCTAGTGATTATCATCTCTGTTGCGTCTACGTACTTTCCTGCAATATTGAATCACAATATTGATACGTGAGCATTCATATCTTATCTTTTATATATAAATAGTGTATACATGTCTAGTGCTTGAGTATATATGATTATGCATGCTTGTATGCTTAATTTTGTCGTTAGATAGTTTATGATGAATCACGAATTTGATACATATGCTACTGATATCAAGTATATGATATGCATGTTTTTGGAAAGCTGGCGAAAAATCAATAACTTTTCATTTAGAAATCGCGTAATTTCGATGAACGAATTAAAAGTTATGATCAACTGAATTATGATTAACGTTAATTGAAATTACTTTTGAATCTGCAATTAATATTTAAACAACTTGTTTATAAGATTGATAAACTGGATTTTTAAATGTTACCAGCCGAGTAAATGAATTCTTATATATGGCACGTCTCGTTTTGTTGAACAATTGTCAAAATTGACTTTTTGAAATGACTTTTGATAACTTTTGTATGTCAATCTCGAGCATTAGGATTGTGATACACTATGACCTGACCTAGCTTGATAGACATTTATTGACCAACATATGTTCTCTAGGTTGAGATCTACGGTTATTTAGTATTCCGAGTTTCGGTCACATTTCGGTGAACGACTTTATGTGCTGCTAAGGTGAGTTTCATTTGCTCCCTTTTTAAATTACGTTTGCAATCTATATTTTTGGGCTAAGAATACATGCACTTTATTTTAAACGCAATGGATACAAGTACATACTAAATTCTACACCGAGTTTGAACCGAAAATCCCTTAGCTTTGGTAACTAGTAACTGCCAGTTATAAGAACTGGTGGGTGCGAGTAGTTATCTATGGATCAATAGGGCTTGAGATCCCCGTCTGTTCCAGGTATAGAAACCCTAGCCTGAACTATAAAACAGACGTATACTATTTGAGTTTAGTACACATTGGATGGCATGTATTGTACATGTTGGTTGCATGTATGTTAAAACAGGGGTACTTATTATAGACGTTAAAGTTTAGTTACCAGGGTGTTCAATCTTGTAGAATATTTTGATAAATGTTTCTGGATGAAACAACTGAAATCTTATGATCCACCTTTATATACAGATTATACGAATCATTAAAACTATGAACTCACCAACCTTTTTGTTGAAACTTTCAAGCATGTTTATTCTCAGGTTCCTAGAAGTCTTCCGCTGTTTGCTTATATGTTATACAAGCTATGTGCATGGAGTCATACTTGCTTTATTCGAGAAAACATTGCATTCACAAAATCATCACCATGTATCTATTTTGACTGCATTGTCAACAGAAGTATTATTGTAAACCATTATTTACGGTGATTGTCTATATGTAGAAATTATCAGATATCAAAAACCTTGGATTTAAGTATTCATATGGTATACCTTTTCAAAATAATACAATGTTTATAAAAAGTATCATATAGAGGTCAAATACCTCGCAATGAAATCGATGAATGACGTATTCGTCCATATAGATTTGGAGCGATCATCACAGTTGGTATCTGAGCATTGGTCCTAGCGAACCAGGTCTTGCATAAGTGTGTCTAACTGATAGTTTTTAGGATGCATTAGTAAGTCTGGACTTCGACCGTGTCTGCATGTCAAAAGTATTGCTTATCATTTCTTATCGGAAATTACCTGCTTATCATTCTTAGTCTAGACACATTTTACTGCATTGACTGCATGAATAGTGTATAGCCAAAATTCATATCTTAGCATATCTGTTACTGTAAACCTTGCCTGACAGCTTCCGAAAGTTCCTCCGTAATCTACGGGATCTTTTGTACTATATATAGGTATTCTATGTAATTAGAATATCATCAGATATCCAAAAATCATTTCATATCAAAAATTCTTTATGTAACCGTGTAAGATGAATTCCGTATCTAGTTCAAATTCCTCAGATTCCGACAGCTATTCCGATATGGAATTCTACCTGAGCTCCGAAAGCAGCGTAACCGGAATAGATCAACCAATTAGCCATCATCAATTCTGGATGAATTGGGGATGGGTTCGTAGTCGACTTAACCAATGGAGACAAGAAGATGGCGATCCTTTCCACTAACCAAATTCACCTCTTGGCGAAGAACCTGAAGCACTTACCGGCGAACCCGTTCGAAACACCATTTTCACCCTCATTTCTAGGATATCTCGCAACGATTATATAATATCTCAAATTCTAAATCTTATTCATCCCCTTGTTCAAACCGCCAATCATCCCAGAATAATAGAAGAAGTCAACGAGCTTCGTTCTCAAGTAGTGACTTTGGAGAACATGATGCGCAACTTGCAGGCATCACAGGCACCACCAGCATCAGCGGCAACAGTACCACCGACAACAACACCAACAGTACCACTACCACCACCAACAATATCCGCATCGCAAGCCTCAACATCATAATCAGTCCCACAAGCATCAACGTCATACGTACCGTAGGTACCAAGGAGTACCAACAATAATAAACGATGAAGTATTGATTCCTAACTTCATCGGAGAAATATTCTACGGCGATTATGTAATCTCTAAAATTTTAGAGATTATTTATCCCAGTTCTAACCATATATCAGATGAATAGAGATGATAGAAGGAAGAATAGAAACCCTGACAGGAATGGTACGTGATTTACAAGCTAGACTTGTTATACAGCATCACCAGAAGTACCACTAGCAACACCTGTATCACCACAAGCTTCACCAGCTCCATAACCACCAACAATATCGACACCACAATCACCAATGGGTTTACTAAGATAACGAGTTATGGAGTATTAACTCACAATTTCCAAAGAATTTATATATTATATAGATTTTGGAAATCATAATATATCTTTTCGTACTAAGCTATTACGCGTGAATTTTAAGGGGTAGATACTACTCGGTTAATTCATATTACTAATATGCTATGATGTACATCCTTCATTAACGACTTAACCATCGTTAACTACAATCTCTGTTTCAACTCAATGAATTCCATTTCATAATAAACCAAGTGTATTATTCAATTACATAATTGATTTTACATTTTCATTTTCGATGTACTCGAAACTATCCAGAAAACATCATCTGTGCCTTGCGAAATTCACAAGAATTCCACGAGCATCAACATCCTCCACCAAGGAATACCAATAAGAATAAATAATGAAGTATTGATTACATTAGTGAAATATTACGCGAAGATTATATTATCTCTAATGTTTTAGAGATTATTCATTTCTAATTCAAGCCAAAAATCAAATGAGCTTAATATGATATTAACTCATTAAATCTGTATTACATCTGAAGAAAATATACATACATATATTTTCATAAAGATTGTAATGAAAATTTTTATTGTACAAAATATTACTTGTGAAATCTTTAACGGGTAGGTAATACTCGAGAAAAATTTAAGTTCGCAAATAATATGTTACACTGTACATTCTTCAATTTTGATTCAAAAATCATTAACTATACTCACTAACTTAACTGCAATACACAATCATTCTCATACAAATTCGATTACATATTATGATTTTGACAAAACAGAATCCAAGTCAAAATTTTACAAGTGACATCATTCTTAGATCTCTACATCTTTCAAATCTATACATTGACTTCAAAACTGTGCAAGATCCTTTAGCGTTGTTATTACCGAAAATAATCTTACAATCCCTTTTCAAAGTATCCAGTTTTACCACACTTCCAACCAGTCAACTTTGACTTTTCAGATTAGCCTTATTGTAACCTTGACATATACGTTCTTGTTACCGGAGAACTTTTATGTTCCACCACATTAGCAGTAAATTTACCAACAACTTCATTGATCCTTGACATTTCGAAAAATTACTATACTTATTCATTGAAACCATATCATGTACTCATCCACATCTTGTAACAATAATTGCCATACCAACTACCAGGAATTAGCAATCAGTATTTCAAATTTCGCAACAATTCTACGTCAACAATTATATATATACATATAACATCTATCTCCTAGACTTACATACTTCGAATGTGAAGTTTCTGAGAAACACCCCAAACTGCGGAACTAATTCTCCGAATTTTGGAAAAATGCTGATGCAGCAGCAAAAACTGTAAACGACTTTAACAGTCAAAAGTTTGATGATAAAGAGTAGTGTGTTGGAAAAGCACAGAAAAAGAGAAAGTTTGGTACTGAAAAATGGATTGAGCAAATCATGAAACAGGCTGTGGACAAATCACAAAGACTAAACCTACCTTCAAAGAATACAAATGATTCAGTATCTGCTGAAGTCATTAACGAATACCTTGCTCCTGACTCTAAACCTTTATGAACAAATCATCTTCATCCTCCTTCGATATTAGAAATTCAAAGATATCATCATATCTTTCATTATAAATATCTTCGATATTTCTGAAGATATCTTCATAACTATTATTATCCGAAATTATTTATCTCTTCGCGCTATCTGTGTTACATCATAAAAGAAACTATGTTAGTTTCTAAATTCTGAAAATTTCGAAAAATGGATGTTTTTGAAGTAGTGTTGGGAATTGAAGCATGAGTTAGTATAATATAATGACACTTGATCAACGTGATTATATTACAGTAAGTCATGCTGAGTTTCTAATGGAACGTGATAAAGGTTCACAGATCACACCCTCATCATGAACCATGTTACATAACTCTTTCATTCTATTTAACCTCTAAATATATCAAGAAAATATTTTTCTTGATGATTCGGTCTTTTCCGTGAATTTCTGATAATTTAACCAATCAGATCATGCTATTACTATTTCTTTCTTAGAACATTATTTATGTTCATCCAAAACTTTATACCTACGAATTCTGGACCATTATCCGCTTGACTTAAGCTCGGGAAGAGAAAGCAATAGCACAAAGCTTCGAAATATAAATAGGAGTATAAATCACAGCAAATAGAAGAGATCATTAACCGTAGATGTCAATAATTATGCAAAGATAAATGCAAGGAAGGATTATGAAAACCACTACCCCAAGAGCAAAGTAGAAGTAAACAGATTCCTACGGTGGGAGTTGGAATAGAAGGATAATTGTAGTGATAGTCAAAATGAGATCAAGGATCAGAACTGGATGAAGCATTTTCACAATCTTTGGGAAGTATAAAATGAGGAAGAAGATGTAGGAGTGGTGAAAATAATGAAACAGAAGGGGTTAATTTATAGCGAAATAACAGACAGAGCAATCGAGGCAGGTGACCGCATTTAATTAAAGAAGATTTTAATCTCCTTAATTCTCGAAGAATCAAATATTATTTAGATTATGAAGATTTTCTATTCCTTAAATTCTGGAATTCCCACCATGACTACGTCAAAAATTAAGACGAATTTTTATTCTTCATTTCACTCTATTACGATAACTTCCCTCATACGCTTCGAGTAATCGGATTGTTTTCCATATTATTCAACGGTGATAAAAACTCTATTTATCAACTCATATACGTCATGAAAATATTTTTATTGTTAGCCATGACGACCTCACTCAAATTTCAGGACGAAATTTCTTTAACGTGTAGGTACTGTGACGACCCGGAAATTTCTGACCAAATTTAAACTTAATCTTTGTATGATTAACATTTTCGACACGATAAGCAAAGTCTGTAAAACTGAATCTCAATATTTTTTAACTACTTTCATATGTTCAAATACCCTTCATTTGTTCTCGACGATTCGCGAACAATTATATGTAAATAGATACATATACATACTATAACTTGAAAGCGTAACAAAGCATTAAGTGTATGATACTGTGCATTAACTTTATTGGTTTAAATATCTATTTGAATATTTATGATAAGTTGGAATATTAATTGTATGAATAACTTGCGACGTGTATTTAAAACGTGTTTTTAAATATTGGGAATATATATTAACTTGGTTATAAAACGTTTGATAATACTATTATATTAGTAAATAACAAGACGATGATTTATAGAAGTAAATGACCAAAACACTCGAATGTATAAGTTATATTTCGAGTGATATAGTTTATGGATAATTTAAGTCTATATTTTGGCAAAGGTACAAGTCACGAACCAAAAAGTACAAGTTTTCTCAGCGTACGAAGGGACGTTCGAAAAACCGGAACCGGGACATAAGTCAAGTGACGACGTACAATTCATCGGAACCAAAATTACAAGTTAACTATGCACGAGAATTTAATATAATATATAAATAATTATATATATTATATATACTAAAATATTATGTCGACAAACAAAGTGACAAATAACATTTTGAGCTGGACAGGGACCTCATGCAATCGCATGAGTTCCCCATACACTTCTCATGCGATCACATGAGCTGAGATTACAGGCCAACTACTATAAAACGCGATATGTTTTGCTCTGATTTCATTTGTATCCTCTCATCTCAATCTCTCTAAGATATATATATATATATATATATATATATATATATATATATATATATATATATATATATATATATATATATATATATATATATATATATATATATATATATATATATATTATTAAGATTAATATTATTATTAATCTTATAGTCTAGGGTATTATTAGTAGTATTATACATAAAAATACTACGACGAGGTCATGAGCGTGTCACTTTCGAAATGGGTTTTTCGAGGGGGATAGAGCTAAGGAAAATTTTGGGTTATAGCTAATGAGATTATGAGTATTGCTTGGGGGTTATGATCATGAGTCAAAGGTCAACCTAGTAATTATCATCTCTGTTCCGTCTACGTACTTTCCTGCAATATTGAATCACAATATTGATACGTGAGCATTCATATCTTATCTTTTATATATAAATAGTGTATACATGTCTAGTGCTCGAGTATATATGATTAAGCATGCTTGTATGCTTAATTTTGACGGTAGATAGTTTATGATGAATCACGAATTTGATACATATGCTACTGATATCAAGTATATGATATGCATGTTATTGGAAAGCTGGCGAAAAATCAATAACTTTTCATTTAGAAATCGCGTAATTTGGATGAACGAATTAAAAGTTATGGTCAACTGAATTATGATTAGCGTTAATTGAAATTGCTTTTGAATCTGCAATTAATGTTTAAACAACTTATTTATAAGATTGATAAACTGGATTTTTAAATGTTACCAGCCGAGTAAATGAATTCTTATATAAGGCACGTCTCGTTTTGTTGAACAATTGTCAAAATTGACTTTTTGAAATGACTTTTGATAACTTTTGTATGTCGATCTCGAGCATTAGGATTGTGATACACTATGACCTGAGTTAGCTTGATAGACATTTATTGACCAACATATGTTCTCTAGGTTGAGATCTACGGTTATTTGGTATTCCGAGTTTCGGTCACATTTTGGTGAACGAATTTATGTGCTGCTAAGGTGAGTTTCATTTGCTCCCTTTTTAAATTGCATTTGCAATCTATATTTTTGGGCTAAGAATACATGCACTTTATTTTAAACGCAATGGATACTGTGATGACCCGGAAATTTCCGATCAAATTTAAACTTTAATCTTTATATGTTTTCGAAACGATAAGCAAAAATCTGTAATGTTGAGTCTCGAAAGTTTTGAAATCTATATTCATGTAATCAATTACCCTTTGACTATTTCTGACGATTCACGAACAACTTTGTATAAATAAAAATGTAAATATATATATAAATATAAATGTAAGTATATATGTAATAATGTGAAATTTTAAAATATAAGTTAAAATTAAATTTGTAAAATAAATTACAAAATAATTAAGTGTAATTTAAAATGAATCTATATGTGATTTCTATGTATAATTATTAAATGCATATTGTAACAAAAGGTATAAATAATAAATAAATAATATATAATATTGATTAAATTTAATTACAAGTTTGAATATATTTATTATATTAATAGTATTAACAATATTTCCACTATAAATGATAATATTAATATTTGTATTAATGATAATAATGTTTTTAATATAAAATATATATAAATATATATATAAATATGTTAAATTTGACATGTACAGATATTATTAATACTATTGATATTATTATCACCATTATCTCTATTGCTATTATTATTATTATTATCAGTTTCATTATTATTAGTAAGTGGTAATAATTATATAATTAATAATAATGTGTTTCTTTATATATTTAATATATACAAAAATCAATATATAGTTATACAAGCACTGATATATATATATATATATATATATATATATATATATATATATATATATATATATATATATATATATATATATATATATATAAATTTCTGTTATATATATAAATAAATACATATATGAAATTAGAGTAATATATAATATAAATACAAAATATAATTCTACTGATATATACTTACATATTCATATAAATACGTATCATATTTTTTATATAGAATCCAAAAGCAGTTTGGCATCACTATCTGACTTTTTGAATTGCCTGTTAATTTACTTCAGCGACTTCACAGATTGTACAAATCAATTCTGTTTGAAATCAACATCAGACTTTAACTAATTTGTCATCTGCCCAAATTTTGTTACACGTCAATATCAAATTACAATACAAACAATTAAGATTACTGCATCAATTATTCGAATTCTATCTATATACAATTCTATTCTCACAATGTATCTAGGAATTAAAAAGAACAAAACACTGAAACTCTTCATTACCTCTGCTCGTCACCTATTGTTAATCAACCGTTGCTCATCAGTTAAACCACACACACGCAAGCTGTTGTTATTTCCTATTTCTGTTTATGTTGGGTTCTATTCGATAACCCAAGGACAACTATGTAAATCTGCCACCATCCGGTCAAGTTTTTGTTGTTTTCTTCTCTTGTTCGATTACAACAAAAACCAAAAACCGTTACCTTCATTTAAAACCATAAACCACCAACGACCACTTTCTTCTTCTTGTTCTCTATTTTGTGAAACCCACTTCGATTTCTTTTCTACTTCTACTCCCTTATTTTTTTTCCTTCGATAACTGATCAAACCCAACGAAACTTGATGTATACTACTGTTTGTACAGCCGTAGAAACCTCCACCACCTCCTAACACCGCCGGAGATCACCATGTTCAACCACCTAGAACTGTCTCTCTCTCTCTCATCTTCTTTCTCTATCTTTTCTATTTTCATTTCGGACGTGAACAACTCACAACACCTTGAAACCACCAATACCGAACACCCTACAACCGTATGATTCTATTTCTATTTAATTTTTTTTCGTAACCCACTTACATGAAAACTACCTACAACTCTTTTCTATATCTTCTTCGATTTTCTGTTACAATGATAATACGTTGATGATGATGACGACGAATGATGGTTGCGATGAGGAACAAGAGTGCCGACTGTGATGATGAATAAGATATGGAGATCGAAGGTTGTTGATAATGATATGGATGAGGACTATAAAATAATGAAGATGAAGAATAAATGAATCGTTTTACCTACTGTGTTGGCCACTATTATTTTTTTTAATATTGGATACCGAAGCTTTGATTTAATCAATGAACTTTGGGCCGTGATTACATTTTCAGCATGGACTGTGAATGATTTTTGCATTTGGGCTTAATATGATATTGGGTCGAACTCTAAATGGATCATTAGCGGGCTAGAAGTAAGAAACAGAAAATCAAACGGGATATATACATTCGGGGTGTTGCTAACATCAGTAAAACTGGATTGGAGTAATGGTTGAGTGGTGTTGGTAATATTCGAGAGGTCTTGAGTTTGAGTCTGGGTGGAGGCACTTTATTTTTTTTCTTTTTGGAAAAGATTTTGAGGTTCGTGAATCCGAGGCCAACCCTGCATTGTTCAGTTGTTCAATGTCGTCATATGTATTTTTACTACAAAATACAGTATTGTGAGTTCATTTGATTCCCTTTTACTCTTTACATTTTTGGGACTGAGAATACATGCGCTGTTTTTACAACTGCTTTATTAAATGCTTTTGAAATACATTTTGAACTGCGAATACATGAAATGCTTTTATAAATGTTTGACGAGATAGACACAAGTAAAACATTCCTCGAATGAATTATTATGCAGACAGAAGTTCTGCGGATTATTATTGAATTATGTGGACATGATAATTGCCACCATTGAATTATGTGGACATGATAATTGCTACCATTGAATTATGTGGACATGATAATTGCCACCAGTTGATGTGAATGTTATGTATCGAGAGAATGAGTTTTATACACAGGTTATGTGTATTAGTTTTTGTGCACGAGATATGTGTACGGTTACTAAGATTTATGAAAGATGATTTCATACACGAGAAAGGTGTACTGTATTTAAAAGATATAGCATGTGCATTACAGGTGGGATTCGGGCCCATTTGTACCATGCAGCATTTAAATCTTGTGGTCTATCAAAATTACAGAATTTTATTGTTTTATGATAAACTTATGAACTCACCAACCTTTTGGTTGACACTTTAAAGCATGTTTATTCTCAAGTATGAAAGAAATCTTTCGTTGTGCATTTGCTCATTTTAGAGATATTACTTGGAGTCATTCATGACATATTTCAAAAGACGTTGCATTCTAGTTGTCGAGTTCATCAAGATTATTATTAAGACAATTATAGTTGGAAATATTATGAAATGGTATGCATGCCGTCAATTTTAGATGTAAAGCAAGTTTGTCTTTTAAAAACGAATGCAATGTTTGTAAAATGTATCATATAGAGGTCAAGTACCTCGCGATGTAATCAAATATTGTGAATCATTTGTAATCGATATGGACTTCGTCCAGATGGATTAGGACGGTTCGTTTCAGTTGGTATCAGAGCGGTGGTCTTAGCGAACCAGGTCATGCATTAGTGTGTCAAACTGATAGTTGTTTAGATGTATTAGTGAATCTGGACTTCGACCGTGTCTGCATGTCAAAAGTTTTCCTTGTCATTTCTAGTCGGAAATCATCTGCTTATCATCCTTAGGAAATTACATGCTTATCATTCTTAGTCTAGACACATCTTACTGCAATGATTGCATGAATAGTGTATAGACAAAATTCGTATCTTAGCGTATCTGCTAATTCATATCTTAGCATATCTGTTACTCTAACCTTGCCTGATGACTTCCGTAGATCCCTCCATAACTTATGGGATTTTAGTATTATATATGCATATGTAAATTATGTATTGCAGAGTACTAATCTACATCCTATAGTCTATTTCTTATCAAAAATCCTTCATCTGATCGTACGAGATGAGTCCCTCAACTAGTTCGAGTCCCTTAGATTCTGATAACTATTCCGATAGTTATTCCGACAGCTATTCCGACATAGAGTTTCACTCGAGCTCCGAAAGCAGTGTCACCAGAATGAATCAACTAATCAGCCATTCCCAATTCATCTGATGGTTTCGTAGTCGACTAAATCAATATAGACGAGAAGAAGGCGATCCTTTCCACTCACCAACCTGCACTCTTGGTAAAGAACCTGAAGCACTTACCGGCAAACCTGTTCGTAACACCATTTTCTCTCTCATTTTCAGAGTATCTCGCCATGACTATATCACAAGCCAGATTCAAAACCTTATTCATTCGCTCGTTCATACCGACAATCATGCCGGAGTAATAAAGTCAATGAGTTTCGCGCCCGAGTTGTAGCCTTGGAAAATATGGTGCAAAATGTACCAGCTTCAACAACATCAACGGCATCAACTGTACCACCAGCAACAACACAAACCACAACAACACACGCCTCAACATCACAATCGGCAACCCCGAGCATAATCGTCGTTCTACATAACGTTCTGCATCATTTATCTTCGTTCAACATGGCGAATATGTAATCTCTAATGTTTTAGAGATTATATATTCTTGTTCTAACGTAAATCAAATGAGTTTAATATCATATTAACTCATTAAATCCATGATTGCATCTGAAAAAAATATATATACAAGTATATTTTCATAAAGATTGTACTTAAAAATTCTTTCGTACAAACTGTTAATGGTGAAAATATTTTAACGGGTAGATAATACTCGAGGAATATTTAGATTTCACTTTAATAAGTTACACTGTACATTCGACGAAGCTGATTCAACAGTCATTTACTATCCTACTTACAACCACCGATACGTATCCGTTCACCGCAGAATAACCATTTTCATTCAATTTCATATTTGGATTTTGACCTATCAGATTCCAACAAGTGGCATAATGAAGAAAACATTTAACTAAATAAAAATTTGTTAGAAACAAACAAATTAACTATGAGAAATTTTGTTAAGAAACCACGCTAACAAAATCCTAGCTAACTGTTCCTAGCTAACTGATTACATTTTATTTATCGCAATTTAAATTCTCGCAATTTTATTTATCATCATTTAATTTCTGTTATTTACTTTACGCATTTTATTTATCGTCATTTAATTTCTGTTATTTATTTTTACGCACTTTAAACATTGGGACACGTATACAAGGTTTTGACATATCATATCGACGCATCTATATATATTATTTGGAATAACCATAGACACTCTATATGCAGTAATGTTGGAGTTAGCTATACAGGGTTGAGGTTGATTCTACAATAATATATATAGTTTGAGTTGTGATCGAGTCTGAGACGAATACGGGTCACGATACGTATTAATTAATTCGAATATTATATATTAAACTATATATGAATTATTGGACTATTACTGTGGACTATCGACTGTGGACTAATAACATTGGACAATTAAAATGAATTAAAATATTGACTATAACATATGAACCTAAACATTTCTTCAAGTTTGCCACTTGATTTCATTTTAAACCTCATTTGTATCTTGACGATTACAATCTGCGTTCAAACCTTTCATGATTCTTGAAAATACCTCAATCGAGAGGATGTGTGACGACCCGGGAATTTCCGACCAAATTTAAACTTTAACCTTCATATGATTTCGACACGATAAGCAAAGTCTGTTAAACTGAATTACAAAAACTTTGAACTGTGTTCAGGTATACATTTGATCTTTGACTAATCCCGACGATTCACGAACAATTGTTTGTAAATAAAGATGTATATATATAAATGTGAGTATATATATATAATAAATAGGAATTATAAAATATAATTTAAACATTAAAATTAAATAAGTACAATAAGATATAACGTAAATAAGTTGTATATATTAAATGAAAATACAAGTTAAGAATATAGTGAATAGAATAACTTACATTATAAATTACTAGAGTTTATTGAAATATTATAATTGTAATTTATGTATTATTAGTTATTATAATTGTTGTTATTAAATATTAGTATTATAATTATTGTTAATGTAAATATTATTAAGAGTTATAAATATTATGATTATTATTGTTATCATTCTTATTATTAAACTTATTAATTAACATTAATGTGATTATTAGTATCTTATTAGTATCATTGTTATTTATTGTTACTATTGTTAATAAAATTAGTATCATTTTTTTTAATGACATTATATTTCTATATTTCATAATAATTATTACTATTATTATTAGTAATACTATTATCCTTATACTTGTATTACTATTAGATAAAATATTAAAGATATTATTATTATATTTATCAAAAGATTAATCATAACTTATAAATATATATATATATATATATATATATATATATATATATATATATATATAAAAGAAATACTAATAAAGATATAAAGGTAGATAAATAATTACTGATACATATATTCAGGTTTACATAATTATATATACCTAAAACCAGATACAGATAGCTATACATACATACAAATACGTATGCAGATAAACAAATATATATATATATATATATATATATATATATATATATATATATATATATATATATATATATATATATATATAATTACGCCTAATTATAAATAAATACAGCAAACAGAATCGTGTTTTGATACACATCATTTTTAGTTTGTGAGAGTTGATTTACCTGCTCTCAAATTCGTACTAATCCAGCATTCCATCAATAGCAAACTTCCAAATTCTGTTAAAGTTACTTTACAGCTTTTGATTTATATTATTTATGTTTTCTTTCCTTTCTTTGTCTGATAAGGAAATTGGTACACATCCCATTTGATAAATGATTAATACAGGATACATAGTTGTCATTCCAAATCACCTTCACTAACTCTATCCATTACCAATAATAACCAACTCAAAACCATCTAATTAAAACCGGAAACCAGCTGAGGTAACTAGTCGGCCATGTTCTTGAATTTTTATTTTTATTTTTTCAAAACGTTCAATTTTGAAATCAATTTCAAAAAGTATAAATGAGGTCTTGTTTGTAATCTATTACTCAAACTTTCTGCAAAAGTTTAGCTTCCAATTCCTTATATCGAACTCAAATTTACGAGTCAAACTTTTATTTTAAAAAGTCAACCGAAGCTTTCTTGATAAAATTCGAGTTTGATTCGAGGTTTTCAGTTAAATTAAAGGTACATAAAGTTTCCATGAACAATTTAAAACCTATTTCATTTAGAAATTTTGGTCTGAAACATTCAAAAAATGGGGATTCGATTTGAAGTTTATCACGAACACAGTACAGCGTTCTTTTAATTTTTTTTTTTTTCGTTTGATTGAACAATAATCCCTCACTCAAGAACAGTTCAGTTTTAATTACGAATACAAATTAAGTTTTAATTGTTATTGTAATCGATTATAGATTCAGCTATTTGAGTTGTTGAAGATGAATATGATAAAACGGGTTAAATAAATTTCTGTTGGGTATTAAATCAGATAAACAATCACAGCTGGATGGTTAGGGGAGGTGACGGGGTATCGAGAGGTCTCGGGTTCGAGACCCGCTGGTGGCATTTCTTTTTAAACCCCATTTTTATGAGGTAGTTTCCTAATTATTTATTATAATTATTATTATTATAATTATTATTATTATTGTAATTATATTTACTGTTATTATTATTATTATTATTATTATTATTGTTATTAATTTATTATTGCTATTGTTATTATTATTATTATTATTATTATTATTATTATTATTATTATTATTATTATTATTATTATTAAGTATTATGCATATTAGTGTTATTATGAAAAATAATAATGATTGATATGTGTTGATGACAAAAATATAAGTATGATATGAAAATGAATATAAATATAAATATGTAAATAGAATTAGGGATGATAATAATAATAAAACCTTTATTATGATACAAACTTGATATTATAAAACAATAATAATTATATTAGGAATTGATTAAGTGAAATTGTAATGTTATGAATGAGATTATGATAATATAAGTAATACTAATATTAGTATCATTATTGTTAACATAAGTATTATCATAAATATCATTATTATTATTACTAAACAGATGTATCATTAATAGCAATATCATTATTTTTATTAATATTATCATTCTTAATAAAATTATTATTTATATTATTAGTAAATCATTAATAACTATCATAGACAGTAAAATTAATATTTTTACAAGTATTATTATTAATATCATGATTCTTATCATTAATAGGATTATTATTAACATATGTATATTATTAATGTTATTATCATTATTTTTACTAGTATTAACTTAATATAACAGAATTACTGTTTTGATAAACAAATGAAATACATACATAAACATATATATTTAACACATATAACATAATAAAATCTAATATTTTATTATATATAAAATGAACATATAATACATATATATATTATTAACATAAAAATGATATAACTAATACATTTATATATATATATATATATATATATATATATATATATATATATATATATATATATATATATATATATATATGTGTGTGTGTGTGTGTGTGTGTGTGTGTGTGTTCAATTACAACCATGAATATTAATAAATATACAAATGATATAGGTTCGTGAATCCGAGGCCAATCCTGCATTGTTCAATATTGTCATATGTATTTTTACTACAAAATACATTATGTGAGTTTCATTAATCCCTTTTTAAATGCTTTGCAATATATATTTTTGGGACTGAGAATACATACGATGTTTTTATAACTGTTTTACGAAATAGACACAAGTAATCGAAACTACACTCTATGGTTGAATTATCAAAATCGAGTATGCCCCTTTTATTAAGTCTGGTAATCTAAGAATTAGGGAACAGACACCCTAATTGACGCGAACTCTAAAGATAGATCTATCGGGCCCAACAATCCCCATCCAATGTACCGGATGCTTTAGTACTTCAAAATTTATATCATGTCCGAAGGAGGATCCCGGAATGATGGGGATATTCTTATATACATATTGTGAATGTCGGTTACCAGGTGTTCAATCCAAATGAATGATATTTTTGTCTCTATGCATGGGACGTATGTTTATGAGAAATGGAAATATGAAATCTTGTGGTCTATTAAAACTATGAAATGATTATTTATGTTAAACTAATGAACTCACCAACCTTTTGGTTAACACTTTAAAGCATGTTTATTCTCAGGTACGAAAGAAATCTTCCGTTGTGCATTTGCTCATATTAGAGATATTTCTTGGAGTCAATCATGACATATTTCAAAAGACGTTGCATTCGAGTCTTTGAGTTCATCAAGATTATTATTAAGTCAATTATATTAGAATATATTATGAAATGTTATACATGCCTGTCAACTGTCGATGTAATGAAAGTTTGTCTTTTAAAAACGAATGCAATGTTTGTAAAATATATCATATAGAGGTCAATTACCTCGCGATGTAATCAACTATTGTGAATCATTTGTAATCGATATGGACTTCGTCCGGATGGATTAGGGCGGGTCTATACAGTTGGTATCAGAGCGGTGGTCTTAGCGAACCAGGTCATGCATTAGTGTGTCTAATTAGTAGTTGTTAGGATGCATTAGTGAGTCTGGACTTCGACCTAGTAGTTGTTAGGTTATATTAATGAGTCTGGACTTGAACCTGGTCTGCATGTCAGACGTTTTACTTATCATTTCTTGTCGAAAATTATCTGCTTATCATCTTTAAAGTCTAGACACATATTACTGACTCTATTGCCTATATAGTGTATAGACCAAACTCATATCTTAGCAAATCTGCTAATTCATATTTTAGCGTATCTGTTACTGTAACTTTGCCTGACATATTCCGTAGATTCCTCCGAACTTGTGGGATTTTAGTATTATATATGCATATGTAAAGTATGCATTGCAGGGTACTAATCTACATCCTATAATCTATTTCTTATCAAAAATCCTTCTTCTGATCGTACGAGATGAATACCTCAACCAGTTCGAGTCCCTCGGATTCCGACAGTTATTCCGATAGTTAACCCGACAGTTATTCAGAATGGATAGTCATCTAAGCTCCGGAGGCAACGACACCAGAATGAATCAACCAAACATCCATCCCCAATTCATCTGATGGATTCATAGTCGACTTAATCAATGGAGACACGCAGAAGGCAATCCCATTCACTAACCGAATTCACCTTTTGGCGAGAAACTGAAGCACTTACCGGCGAACCTGTTCGTAACACCATTTCACCCTCATTTCCCAAATATCTCACCACGACTATATCATAACTCAGATTCAAAACATTATTCATCCGCTCGTTCTGACCGATAATCATCCCGGAGTAATCAAAGAAGTCAACGAGCTTCGCGCCTGAGTCGTAGCCTTGAAAAATATGGTGCAAAATATACCAACTTCAGCAACATCATCAACATCAACGGTATCACTAACAACAACATCCGCATTCCAAGACTCAATTTCACAATCTGCCCCACGAACACCAACATCATACGCACCATAGATAACAAGGAGTACCAACAGCAATGAACGATGAAGTATTGATCCATAACTTCATTATTATTCTGTGAAGAATATGTGGATCCTAATAGTTTTAGAGATTACTTATTCTAGCCCAAATCAAAAATCAAATGAGTTTAATATTATATTGACTCATTAAATCCATAATTACATCTGAAGAAAATATATATGTATATATACTTTCATAAAGATTGTGATTAAAAATTCTCTTGTACAAACTGTTAATGGTGAAAATATTTTAACGGGTAGGTAATACCCGAGGAATATTTAGATCTCACGTTAATAAGTTACACTGTACAGTCTTCAATTCAGATTCAGCAGTCATTAACAACACTGCTCAAATTCACACATATATGTATCCGTTCACCAAAGAACAACTATTTTCATCCAAGTTCAATTTCATATTTGGATTTTGACATATCAGAATCCAACAAGTGGCATAATGAAGAAAACATTTGACAAAATAAAATTTGTTAGAAACTGACTAATTAACTATGAGAAATTTTGTTAAGAATTCACGCTAACTGTTTCCAGCTAACTGTTCCTAGCTAACTGATTACATTTTATTTATCACACTTTATTTATCACAATTTAATTATCGCAATTTATTTATCGTCATTTAATTTCTGTTATTTAATTTACGCATTTAATTTATCGTCATTTAATTTCTGTTATTTATTTTACGCACTTTAAATATCGGGACACGTATACAAGGTTTTGACATATCATATCGACGCATCTATATATATTATTTGGAATCACCATAGACACTCTATATGTAGTAATGATCGAGTTCTCTATACAGGGTTGAGGTTGATTCTACAATAATATATATAATTTGAGTTGTGATCGAGTCTGAGACATGTACACGGGTCACGATACGTATTAATTAATTCGAATATTGTATATTAAACTATATATGAATTATTGGACTGTCAACTGTGAACTATCTAATGTGGACTAATAACATTGGACAATTAAAATGAATTAAAATATTGATTATAACATATGAAACTAAACAATTCTTCAAGTTTGCCACTTGATTTCATCTTAAACATCATTGGTATCTTGACGATTACAATCTGCGTTCAAACCTTTTATGATTCTTGAAAACACCTCAATCGAGAGGATGAACCAACCGCACTTCATCTACGGAAGGAAAGATTTATGCATATATTTATGCACCTGAGAAACTCTCGGCAACTGAGTAAAAGTTTAACACGTAGCCACGTCAGATCCTTTGGCATTTATTAGCAAAAATAACTTTGCGATCCCTTTTCAAAGTAGCCAATTTTGTCACAGCTCCAGCAAGTCAACTTCGGCTTTTCATTCGAAGTAGCCTTACTATAATCCTGATATATACAATTACCCTTTTGATAACGGAGAATTCTTTTATATTCCACCATATTACCAGAAGACGTACCAGCAACCTCGTTGTTTTTTTTTTGGCTTAAATCTCTATGACAAATAATTATATTTATTCATTGAAACCCTATCATATACTCATCCGCATCTTGTAACGAGAACTGCCATAACAGTTACCGAGAATCAGCAATCAGTACTTTAAAAACTCACAGCATATCTACATCAACAGTTATATGTATGACATTTATCTCTTAGAATTATGATCTCTTATTCTGAAATTCTAAAAAGCACTCAGTCACAAATCAATACTCTGAATGTTGAAAAAGTTGAATGAAGCAGCAGAAACCATAGACAACCGTAAACGACCTTAATCATCGAAAGTTTGATGATAAAGAATAGTATGTTGGAAAAGCTCAGAAAAGTTGGAACTGGAAAACGGATTGAGCTAACCACGAAGGGGACCAAGGACAAATACAAGGACCATACCCTATATTCAAAGAATCCAGATAATTCTGAATCCGTTGAAATCTTTAGTGAATATCTTGCTCCTTACTCTAAACCCTTGCAGACAATAGTTTCTATCATCCGCTGATCTTAGATATTCTGATATATTATCGTATCTTTCATTATAAATATCCTCCATATTTCTGGAGATATTTTTATAAATATTCTTATCTGAAATCATTAATCTCTTCGTGCTATCAGTATTACATCATATAGAAACTGTTAGTTTCTATATTCTGTAAACTTTCGAGCTTAAAATATGAATGTTATTGAAGTAATGTTGGGAACTGATGCATGGGTTAGTATAATATACTGACACTTGATCAACGTGATTATATTACAGTAAGTCATGTTGAGTTTCTAATGGGATGTGATGATTCACAGATCCTAACGTCATCACGTGCCATGTTACATAACTCTTTCATTATGCTTAACTTCTGAACATATCAAGAAAATATATTCTTGATAGTTCTATTCTCAGTGACTCTGGTAATTTGACAAATCAAATAGTGTTATTACGTTCTTTCTAGTTTAGAACATTATAGTCATTCGAAACTACATACTTACGAATTCTGGACCATTACAAGAGGTGTCCAATCATAAAAAGAAGAAACGAAGGGACAAAGCTCCAACAGAAATAGAAATTGGAGTATAAATTGCAGCAAAGAGGAAGGAGTATTAATTGTGGATGACAATGATTATAGAAAACAGATATAGGGACATTGAAATATAAGGAAATGTATAAAGCCCGATAACAACAACTAAATTACAAACCGTGTATATCAATGTTTATCGCAACATAAAGACACGAGAGAATTATAAGTACTATAACCCCAAGGGCAAAGTAGAAGTAAGCAGATTCCTCTGGTGGAAGTTGGAAAAGAAGAATAATTGTTGCGATAATAAGGATGAGCACAAGGATCAGAACCGGATTAAGCATTATTATAATCTTTTGAATATATGAACTGAGAAAGAAGGCATAGAAGTGGTGGAAACTAATGGAACGGAAAAGGTAAATTTATAAGGGAAATATCAGACGGAGAAATCGAGGCAGATCACCATATTTAATTATAGAGATCTTAATTTCCTTATTCACCGAACTATCAAATCTTTTCGATTTCGAAGATTTTCTATAAATCCCTTAAATTCCGGAATTCAACCAAAATAACGTCAAAAGTTAAGATGCATCCTGTTTTTTTTTTCTAAATTCAAACGTGACTACGTTAAAAGTTAAAACAAAACTTCATTTATTCATTTCACTCTTTTGTGATAGCTTCATTCGTGCTCTTCAAATAATTGAATTATTTTATCTGTATTATTCAATAATGATAAAACTCTATTTATCATCTCATATTCGTCAGGAAAACATTTTTATTGTTATCCATGACGACCTCACTCAAATTTCGGGACGAAATTTCTTTAACGGGTAGGTACTGTGACGACCCGGGAATTTCCGACCAAATTTAAACTTTAACCTTCATATGATTTAGACACGATAAGCAAAGTCTGTTAAACTGAATTACAAAAACTTTGAACTGTGTTCAGGTATACATTTGATCTTTGACTAATCCCGACGATTCACGAACAATTGTTTGTAAATAAAGATGTATATATATAAATGTGAGTATATATATATAATAAATAGGAATTATAAAATATAATTTAAACATTAAAATTAAATAAGTACAATAAGATATAACGTAAATAAGTTGTATATATTAAATGTAAATACAAGTTAAGAATATAGTGAATAGAATAACTTGCATTATAAATTCCTAGAGTTTATTGAAATATTATAATTGTAATTTATGTATTATCAGTTATTATAATTGTTGTTATTAAATATTAGTATTATAATTATTGTTAATGTAAATATTATTAAGAGTTATAAATATTATGATTATTATTGTTATCATTCTTATTATTAAACTTGTTAATTAACATTAATGTGATTATTAGTATCTTATTAGTATCATTGTTATTTATTGTTACTATTGTTAATAAAATTAGTATCATTTTTTTAATGACATTATAGTTCTATATTTCATAATAATTATTACTATTATTATTAGTAATACTATTATCATTATACTTGTATTACTATTAGATAAAATATTAAAGATATTATTATTATATTTATCAAAAGATTAATCATAACTTATAAATATATATATGTATATATATATAAAAGAAATACTAATAAAGATATAAAGGTAGATAAATAATTACTGATACATATATTCAGGTTTACATAATTATATATACCTAAAACCAGATACAGATAGCTATACATACATACAAATACGTATGCAGATAAACAGATATATATATATATATATATATATATATATATATATATATATATATATATATATATATATATATATGTAATTATGCCTAATTATAAATAAATACAGCAAACAGAATCGTGTTTTGATACACATCGTTTTCAGTTTGTGAGAGTTGATTTACCTGCTCTCAAATTCGTACTAATCCAGCATTCCATCAATAGCAAACTTCCAAATTCTGTTAAAGTTACTTTACAGCTTTTGATTTATATTATTTATGTTTTCTTTCCTTTCTTTGTCTGATAAGGAAATTGGTACACATCCCATTTGATAAACGATTAATACAGGATACATAGCTGTCATTCCAAATCACCTTCACTAACTCTATCCATTACCAATAATAACCAACTCAAAACCATCTAATTAAAATAGGAAACCAGTTGAGGTAACTAGTCGGCCCTGTTCTTGAATTTTATTTTTTTTTCAAAACGTTCAATTTTGAAATCAATTTCAAAAAGTATAAATGTCTAGTACTCAAACTTTCTGCAAAAGTTTAGCTTCCAATTCCTTATATCGAACTCAAATTTACGAGTCAAACTTTTATTTTAAAAAGTCAACCGAAGCTTTCTTGATAAAATTCGAGTTTGATTCGAGGTTTTCAGTTAAATTAAAGGTACATAAAGTTTCCATGAACAATTTAAAACCTATTTCATTTAGAAATTTTGGTCTGAAACATTCAAAAAATGGGGATTCAATTTGAAGTTTATCACGAACACAGTACAACGTTCTTTTTATTTTTATTTTTATTTTTTTCGTTTGATCGAACAATAATCCCTCACTCAAGAACAGTTCAGTTTTAATTACGAATACAAATTAAGTTTTAATTGTTATTGTAATCGATTATAGATTCAGCTATTTGAGTTATTGAAGATGAAGAAGATGAATATGATAAAACGGGTTAAATAAATTTCTGTTGGGTATTAAATCAGATAAACAATCACAGCTGGATGGTTAGGGGAGGTGACGGGGTATCGAGAGGTCTCGGGTTCGAGACCCGCTGGTGGCATTTCTTTTTAAACCCCATTTTTATGAGGTAGTTTCCTAATTATTTATTATAATTATTATTATTATCATTATTATTATTATTGTAATTATATTTACTGTTATTATTATTATTATTATTATTATTATTATTATTGTTATTAATTTATTATTGCTATTGTTATTATTATTATTATTATTATTATTATTATTATTAATATTATTATTATTAAGTATTATGCATATTAGTGTTATTATGAAAAATAATAATGATTGATATGTGTTGATGACAAAAATATAAGTATGATATGAAAATGAATATAAATATAAATATGTAAATAGAATTAGGGATGATAATAATAATAAAACCTTTATTATGATACAAACTTGATATTATAAAACAATAATAATTATATTAGGAATTGATTAAGTGAAATTGTAATGTTATGAATGAGATTATGATAATATAAGTAATACTAATATTAGTATCATTATTGTTAACATAAGTATTATCTTAAATATCATTATTATTATTATTACTAAACAAATGTATCATTAATAGCAATATCATTATTTTTATTAATATTATCATTCTTAATAAAATTATTATTTATATTATTAGTAAATCATTAATAACTATCATAGACAGTAAAATTAATATTTTTACAAGTATTATTATTAATATCATGATTATTATCATTAATAGGATTATTATTAACATATGTATATTATTAATGTTATTATCATTATTTTTACTAGTATTAACTTAATATAACAGAATTACTGTTTTGATAAACAAATGAAATACATACATAAACATATATATTTAACACATATAACATAATAAAATCTAATATTTTATTATATACAAAATGAACATATAAAACATATATATATTATTAACATAAAAATGATATAACTAATACATTTATATATATATATATATATATATGTGTGTGTGTGTGTGTGTGTGTGTTCAATTACAACCATGAATATTAATAAATATACAAATGATATAGGTTTGTGAATCCGAGGCCAACCCTGCATTGTTCAATATTATCATATGTATTTTTACTACAAAATACATTAGGTTAGTTTCATTAATCACTTTTTAAATGCTTTGCAATATATATTTTTGGGACTGAGAATACATGCGATGTTTTTATAACTGTTTTACGAAATAGACACAAGTAATCGAAACTACACTCTATGGTTGAATTATCGAAATCGAATATGCCCCTTTTATTAAGTCTGGTAATCTAAGAATTAGGGAACAGACACCCTAATTGACGCGAACTCTAAAGATAGATCTATCGGGCCCAATAAGCCCCATCCAAAGTACCGGATGCTTTAGTACTTCAAAATTTATATCATGTCCGAAGGAGGATCCCGGAATGATGGGGATATTCTTATATACATATTGTGAATGTCGGTTACCAGGTGTTCAATCCATATGAATGATATTTTTGTCTCTATGCATGGGACGTATGTTTATGAGAAATGGAAATATGAAATCTTGTGGTCTATTAAAACTATGAAATGATTATTTATGTTAAACTAATGAACTCACCAACCTTTTGGTTGACACTTTAAAGCATGTTTATTCTCAGGTACGAAAGAAATCTTCCGCTGTGCATTTGCTCATATTAGAGATATTTCTTGGAGTCAATCATGACATATTTCAAAAGACGTTTTATTCGAGTCTTTGAGTTCATCAAGATTATTATTAAGTCAATTATATTTGAATATATTATGAAATGCTATACATGCCTGTCAACTGTCGATGTAATGAAAGTTTGTCTTTTAAAAACGAATGCAATGTTTGTAAAATGTATCATATAGAGGTCAATTACCTCGCGATGTAATTAACTGTTGTGAATCGTTTGTAATCGATATGGACTTCGTTCGGATGGATTAGGACGGGTCTCTACAGGATGAACCAACCACACTTCATCTACGGAAGGAAAGATTTATGCATATAGTTATGCACCTGAAACTCTCGGAACCTGAGTAAACGTTTAGCACGTAGCTGTGCTATTTCCTTAGTGTTATTATTACCCAAAATAATTTGATAATCCCTTTAGAGATAGCCAATTTTGTCACAGCTCCAACAAGTCAACTTCGACTTTTCGTTCGAAACAACCTTATTAACACTTTGATTTATATGTGTGCTCTTTTATTGTTACCGGGGAACCTTTTATATTCCACCATATTACCATCAGCGTTTAATCATCTAAAAACATAATTCTCCTAAAATCACCTCGGATTGATAACCGATGATTCAGATATCGTAGCATTAAATGCAGAGGAAACAGAAAAAAATTGTTGATGGTCTAAACAGCCAAAAGTTTGATGATAAAGAAGGGAGTGTTAGGAACGCTCGATAGAAAAATTGGTACTGAAAAATAGATTGAACAAACCATGAAGAAGATCAAGGTCAAATACAAGGACCATACCATATATTCAAAGAACCCAGGTAATTCTGGATCTGATGAAACCTTCAACGAATATCTTGCTTCGTACTCATGTTAAAATCTTGCGAAAAATCTTTCTTCATCAACCATCGAACTTAGAAATCCCAAAATATCATCATAAATATCTTCGATATTTCTGAGGATATTTTCATAACTCTTCTTGTCCAAAATTAGTTATCTCTTCGTGTATTCTGTATTACATTATATTGGAAACTTCTGTAAAACTTAAGTATAAATTACGAATGAATGTTTTGAAGTAGTGTTGAGAACTGATGCATGAGTTAGTATAATATAATGACACTTGATCAACGTGATTATATTACAGTAATTCATGCTGAGTTTCTAATGAAACGTGATGATTCACAGTACCATCATCATGTGCCATGTTACACGACTCTTACATTCTATCTAACCTCTAAACATATCAAGAACATATCTTCTTGATAATTCTATCTTTCCGGATATTCTGGTAATTTGAAAAATCAAGATCGTACCGTTACAATTTCCTTCTTAGAACATTATCTATGTTCATCCAAAACTTCATACCTACGAATTCCGGACCATTATTTGCTTGACTTGTAGTCGGGAAGAGGAGACAAAAGTATGAAACCCTTGAATATAAAAGAAAATTACAAACCGTGCATATCAATACGTATTGCCACGTAAAGGCACAAGAAAATTAATAACACTATAACCCCAAGGTAATAGTAAAAATAAATAAAATCTTCTGGTGGTAAATGAAAAAGAAGAATGACAGATATGAAAGTTAGGAGTATATCAAGAATCAGTACTGGATGGAGCATATTGAAGAATGCTTCAAAGTCTGAGATGTGGAAATAAGGAAACTAAGAAGATGGATTTATAGTAAAATATCCGATAGAGCAATAAAAACAGATGATCGCATTTAAAGCGGATCCTAATACCCTCGATTACCGAAGAATCAAATCTTATTACGAAAATTTTCTTTAAATCCCTTGAATTTCGGAAATCAATCATAATAACGTCATCGTTTAAAATGAATATACGTTACTCATTTCACTCTCTTGCGATAGCTTCACTTATACTCTTTGCATAATCAAATTGCTTTATCTATATTACTCAATGATGATAAAAATCTATTTATCAATTCATATTCGTCATGAAAACATTTTTATGGTTAGCCATGACGACCTCGATCAAATTTCGGGACGAAATTTCTTTAACGGGTAGGTACTGTGATGACCCGGAAATTTCCGATCAAATTTAAACTTTAATCTTTATATGTTTTCGAAACGATAAGCAAAAATCTGTAATGTTGAGTCTCGAAAGTTTTGAAATCTATATTCATGTAATCAATTACCCTTTGACTATTTCCTACGATTCACGAACAACTTTGTATAAATAAAAATGTAAATATATATATAAATATAAATGTAAGTATATATGTAATAATGTGAAATTTTAAAATATAAGTTAAAATTAAATATGTAAAATAAATTACAAAATAATTAAGTGTAATTTAAAATGAATCTATATGTGATTTCTATGTATAATTATTAAATGCATATTGTAACAAAAGGTATAAATAATAAATAAATAATATATAATATTGATTAAATTTAATTACAAGTTTGAATATATTTGTTATATTAATAGTATTAACAATATTTCCACTATAAATGATAATATTAATATTTGTATTATTGATAAAAATGTTTTTAATATAAAATATATATAAATATATATATAAATATGTTAAATTTGACATGTACAGATATTATTAATACTATTGATATTATTATCACCATTATCTCTATTGTTATTATTATTGTTATCAGTTTCATTATTATTAGTAAGTGGTAATAATTATATAATTAATAATAATGTGTTTCTTTATACATTTAATATATACAAAAATCAATATATAGTTATACAAGCACTGATATATATACATATACATATATATATATATATATATATATATATATATATATATATATATATATATATATATATATATATATATATATATATATATATATATATATATATATATATATATATAAATTTCTGTTATATATATAAATAAATACATATATGAAGTTAGAGTAATATATAATATAAATACAAAATATAATTCTACTTATATATACTTACATATTCATATAAATACGTATATATTTTTTTATATAGAATCCAAAAGCAGTTTGGCATCACTATCTGAGTTTTTGAATTGCCTGTTAATTTACTTCAGCGACTTCACAGATTGTACAAATCAATTCTGTTTGAAATCAACATCAGACTTCAACTAATTTGTCATCTGCCCAAATTTTGTTACACGTCAATATCAAATTACAATACAAACAATTAAGATTACTGCATCAATTATTCGAATTCTATCTATATACAATTCTATTCTCACAATGTATCTAGGAATTAAAAAGAACAAAACACTGAAACTCTTCATTACCTCTGCTCTTCACCTATTGTTAATCAACCGTTGCTCATCAGTCAAACCACACACACGCAAGCTGTTGTTATTTCCTATTTCTGTTTATGTTAGGTTCTATTCGGTAACCCAAGGACAACTATGTAAATCTGCCACCATCCGATCAAGTTATTGTTGTTGTTTTCTTCTCTTGTTCGATTACAACAAAAACCAAAAACCGTTACCTTCATTTAAAACCATAAACCACCAACAACCACTTTCTTCTTCTTGTTCTCTATTTTGTGAAACCCACTTCGATTTCTTTTCTACTTCTACTCCATTATTTTTTTTCCTTCGATAACTGATCAAACCCAACGAAACTTGATGTATACTACTGTTTATACAGCCGTAGAAACCTCCACCACCTCCTAACACCGCCGGAGATCACCATGTTCAACCACCTAGAACCGTCTCTCTCTCTCTCTCATCTTCTTTCTCTATCTTTTCTATTTTCGTTTCGGACGTGAAAAACTCACAACACCTTGAAACCACCAATACCGAACACCCTACAACCATATGATTCTGTTTCTATTTAAATTTTTTTTCCGTAACCCACTTACATGAAAACTACCTGCAACTCTCTTCTATATCTTCTTCGATTTTCTGTTACAATGATAATACGTTGATGATGATGACGAATGATGGTTGCGATGAGGAACAAGAATACCGACTGTGATGATGAATAAGATATGGAGATCAAAGGTGTTGATAATGATATGGATGAGGACTATAAAATAATGAAGATGAAGAATAAATGAATCCTTTTACCTACTGTGTCGGCCACTATTATTTTTTTAATATTGGATACCGAAGCTTTGATTTAATCAATGAACTTTGGGCTGTGATTACATTTTCAGCATGGACTGTGAATGATTTGTGCATTTGGGCATAATATGATGTTGGGTCGAACTCTAAATGGATCATTAGCGGGCTAGAAGTAAGAAACAGAAAATCAAATGGGATATATACATTCGGGGTGTTGCTAACATCAGTAAAACCAGATTGGAGTAATGGTTGAGTGGTGTTGGTAATCTTCGAGAGGTCTTGAGTTTGAGTCTGGGTGGAGGCACTTTATTTTTTTCTTTTTGGAAAAGCTTTTGAGGTTCGTGAATCTGAGGCCAACCCTGCATTGTTCAGTTGTTCAATGTTGTCATATGTATTTTTACTAAAAAATACAGTATTGTGAATTTATTTGATTCCCTTTTACTCTTTACATTTTTGGAACTGACAATACATGCGCTGTTTTTACAACTGCTTTATTAAATGCTTTTGAAATATATTTTGAACTGTGAATACATGAAATGCTTTTATAAATGTTTGACGAGATAGACACAAGCAAAACATTCCTCGAATGAATTATTATGCAAACAGAAGTTCTTTGGATTATTATTGAATTATGTGGACATGATAATTGCCACCATTGAATTATGTGGACATGATAATTGCCACCATTGAATTATGTGGACATGATAATTGCCACCAGTTGATGTGAATGTTATGTATCGAGAGAATGATTTTTATACACAGGTTATGTGTATTAGTTTTTGTGCACGAGATATGTGTACGGTTACTAAGATTTATGAAAGATGATTTCGTACACGAGAAAGGTGTACTGTATTTAAAAGATATCGTATGTGCATTACAGGTGGGTATAGGATTCGGGCCCATTTGTACCATACAGCATTTAAATCTTGTGGTCTATCAAAATTACAGAATTTTATTATTTTATGATAAACTTATGAACTCACCAACCGTTTGGTTGACACTTTAAAGCATGTTTATTCTCAGGTATGAAAGAAATATTTCGCTGTACATTTGCTCATTTTAGAGATATTACTTGGAGTCATTCATGACATATTTCAAAAGACGTTGCATTCTAGTCGTCGAGTTCATCAAGATTATTATTAAGACAATTATAGTTGGATATATTATGAAATGGTATGCATGCCGTCAATTTTCGATGTAAAGCAAGTTTGTCTTTTAAAAACGAATGCAATGTTTATAAAATGTATCATATAGAGGTCAAGTACCTCGCGATGTAATCAACTATTGTGAATCTTTTGTAATCGATATGGACTTCGTCCAGATGGATTAGGACGGGTCGTTTCAGATACAAGTACATACAAAATTCTACACTGAGTTTGAACCGAAAATCCCTTAGCTTTGGTAACTAGTAACTATCAGTTATAAGAACTGGTGGGCGTGAGTAGTTATATATGGATCCATAGGGCTGGACATCCCCATCTGTTCCAGGTATAGAAACCCTAGCCTGAACTATAAAACAGACGTATACTATTTGAGTTTAGTACACGTTGGATTACGTGTATTGTACATGTTGGTTGCATGTATGTTAAAACAGGGGTACTTATTATAGACGTTAAAGTTTAGTTACCAGGGTGCTCAATCTTGTAGAATATTTTGATAAACGTTTC
Organism: Rutidosis leptorrhynchoides; assembly: GCF_046630445.1. Classification (NCBI taxonomy): domain Eukaryota; kingdom Viridiplantae; phylum Streptophyta; class Magnoliopsida; order Asterales; family Asteraceae; genus Rutidosis; species Rutidosis leptorrhynchoides. Next base: position 221,552,702 of record NC_092338.1, on the reverse strand, counting down.
TATATGAAACAACTGAAATCTTGTGATCCACCTTTATATACAGATTATACGAAACATTAAAACTATGAACTCACCAACCTTTGTGTTGACACTTTCAAGCATGTTTATTCTCAGGTTCCTAGAAGTCTTCTGCTGTTTGCTTATCTGTTATACAAGCTATGTGCATGGAGTCATACTTGCTTTATTCGAGAAAACGTTGCATTCACAAAATCATCACCATGTATCTATTTTGACTGCATTGTCAACGGAAGTATTATTGTAAACCATTATTTACGATGATTGTCTATATATAAAAATCATCAGATGTCGAAAACCTTGGATTTAAGTATTCATATGGTATACCTTTTCAAAAGAATGCAATGTTTATAAAACGTATCATATAGAGGTCAAATACCTCGCAATGAAATCGATGAATGGCGTATTCTTCCATATGGATTTGGAGCGATTGTCACATAGACACCCTATAAAAACTGCTCACTACATCCTTATAAAGAATAATCATTGGGGGTGATACTCACACACTCATTTTTGATACATCCACACTTTTTGTCCAAATGTGACTATATTACCCTTTAATTCTAATTTACATCTTCCACCCTCTAACTATTTTTCTATTAACAATATTTAGTTCCACCTAATAAAATACGGAGTAATAAAATTGATACCCTAATTGCCGTCACATTCCTACCTACTTTTTTCATTGATAATTCTTCATCGTTATTGTTGCTTCAACCCCTTGGCTCCATGAAAACACAGGTGAGTAAATTTTAAAACTTAAAGAATTGTAATATATATGCTTTAAGTTTAATGGGTATGATATACGATTTAATGTATTTCTCTAATTAATAAGTATATTGAAATCCAATCCCGTGAGCCAATACTCCAAAAAATGGGATGTGTAATCTTGTGATGGAATCGTTGGACCAAGGTAATTTTGAGATACATCCATTTATAGATATAAGTGGGTGCTACTGATAATTGAAAGAACTTTTTGCAAAAAGTATTGTATTATAAAATATTAGAATTTTAGGTAGATCTTTGTATTTGAGATACACCCATTTATAAATATTGATGTCAGTACCTTTTAATGACTAAATATTATTTCATTGCTATATCTTTAAATAGAGTAAGTACTTTACATGAACATGGATTGTGTAGATATTGTTTTGTTCTTTCAACAGGTAAGCCAATCAGGAAATTCACAGATTGAGAATGAAGTACTTTATCTAGCTAGCTCTACTTTTGAATCTTCTGATTCTTTATTAGAGAGTGCACGATCATTTTATTCCGCTAAAGGATATGGGATATCTATTCGAAGTTCAAAATCGAATAAAATTATAATTTTGCAATATAGCAGAGGTGGTTCGTATAGAGATACATTGGGTATTAAAGATAATCGGAAGAGGAAAACAATATCTATTTTTATTGGTTGCCCCTTTCGTATTGAGGGCCAAAGGAGAAGTGATGGTTCTTGGACATTTGTTTCACACAATCTGGACGATAATCACGAGCCAACTACCGACATGTCTGGAAATCTCTAACGACCCGTCCTAATCTATCTGGATGAATACATTACATTTGGTTACATCACGAGGTACTTGACCTCTATATGATACATTTTACAAACATTGCATTCGTTTTTAAAAGACAAAATTTCATTACATCGAAAGTTGACGGCATGCATACCATTTCATAATATATTCAACTATAATTGACTTAATAATAATCTTGATGAACTCAACGACTCGAATGCAACGTCTTTTGAAATATGTCATGAATGACTCCAAGTAATATCTCTAACATGAGCAAATGCACAGCGGAAGATTTCTTTAATACCTGAGAATAAACATGCTTTAAAGTATCAACCAAAAGGTTGGTGAGTTCATTAGTTTATCATAATCGATCATATCCATAATTTTAATAGACCACAAGATTTTCATTTTTCCATAAATATAGATCTCATATCAGGCATTTCGCAAACTGCATGTAGTGACCCGAACTTTTCCATGTTTATATATATTAATTGAGATTGATATTTACATGATTAAATGTTTCCAACATGATTAAGCAATCAAACTTGTTAAGACTTGATTAATTGAAATAGGTTTCATATAAACAATTGACCACCCAAGTTGACCGGTGATTCACGAACGTTAAAACTTGTAAAAACTATATGATGACATATATATGGTTATATATATAGTTAACATGATATTATGATAAGTAAACATATCATTAAGTATATTAACAATGAACTACATATGTAAAAAACAAGACTACTAACTTAATGATTTTGAAACGAGACATATATGTAACGATTATCATTGTAATGACATTTAATGTATATATATCATATTAAGAGATATTCGTAAATCATAATATCATGATAATATAATAATTTAAAATCTCTTTTGATATTATAAACATTGGGTTAACAACATTTAACAAGATCGTTAACCTAAAGGTTTCAAAACAACATTTACATGTAACGACTAACGATGACTTAACGACTCAGTTAAAATGTATATACATGTAGTGTTTTAATATGTATTCATACACTTTTGAAAGACTTCAAGACACTTATCAAAATACTTCTACTTAACAAAAATGCTTACAATTACATCCTCGTTCAGTTTCATCAACAATTCTACTCGTATGCACCCGTATTCGTACTCGTACAATACACAGCTTTTAGATGTATGTACTATTGGTATATACACTCCAATGATCAGCTCTTAGCAGCCCATGTGAGTCACCTAACATATATGGGAACCATCATTTGGAAACTAGCATGAAATATCTCATAAAATTACAAAAATATGAGTAATCATTCATGACTTATTTACATGAAAACAAAATTACATATCCTTTATATCTAATCCATACACCAACGACCAAAAACACCTACAAACACTTTCATTCTTCAATTTTCTTCATCTAATTGATCTCTCTCAAGTTCTATCTTCAAGTTCTAAGTGTTCTTCATAAATTCTACAAGTTCTAGTTACATAAAATCAAGAATACTTTCAAGTTTGCTAGCTCACTTCCAATCTTGTAAGGTGATCATCCAACCTTAAGAAATCTTTATTTCTTACAGTAGGTTATCATTCTAATACAAGGTAATAATCATATTCAAACTTTGGTTCAATTTCTATAACTATAACAATCTTATTTCAAGTGATGATCTTACTTGAACTTGTTTTCGTGTCATGATTCTGCTTCAAGAACTTCGAGCCATCCAAGGATCCATTGAAGCTAGATCCATTTCTCTCTTTTCCAGTAGGTTTATCCAAGGAACTTAAGGTAGTAATGATGTTCATAACATCATTCGATTCATATATATAAAGCTATCTTATTCGAAGGTTTAAACTTGTAATCACTAGAACATAGTTTAGTTAATTCTAAACTTGTTCGCAAACAAAAGTTAATCCTTCTAACTTGACTTTTAAAATCAACTAAACACATGTTCTATATCTATATGATATGCTAACTTAATGATTTAAAACCTGGAAACACGAAAAACACCGTAAAACCGGATTTACGCCGTCGTAGTAACACCGCGGGCTGTTTTGGGTTAGTTAATTAAAAACTATGATAAACTTTGATTTAAAAGTTGTTATTCTGAGAAAATTATTTTTATTATGAACATGAAACTATATCCAAAAATTATGGTTAAACTCAAAGTGGAAGTATGTTTTCTAAAATGGTCATCTAGACGTCGTTCTTTCGACTGAAATGACTACCTTTACAAAAACGACTTGTAACTTATTTTTCCGACTATAAACCTGTACTTTTTCTGTTTAGATTCATAAAATAGAGTTTAATATGAAACCATAGCAATTTGATTCACTCAAAACGGATTTAAAATGAAGAAGTTATGGGTAAAACAAGATTGGATAATTTTTCTCATTTTAGCTACGTGAAAATTGGTAACAAATCTATTCCAACCATAACTTAATCAACTTGTATTGTATATTATGTAATCTTGAGATACCATAGACACGTATACAATGTTTCAACCTATCATGTCGACACATCTATATATATTTCGGAACAACCATAGACACTCTATATGTGAATGTTGGAGTTAGCTATACAGGGTTGAGGTTGATTCCAAAATATATATAGTTTGAGTTGTGATCAATACTGAGATACGTATACACTGGGTCGTGGATTGATTCAAGATAATATTTATCAATTTATTTCTGTACATCTAACTGTGGACAACTAGTTGTAGGTTACTAACGAGGGCAGCTGACTTAATAAACTTAAAACATCAAAATATATTAAAAGTGTTGTAAATATATTTGGAACATACTTTGATATATATGTATATATTGTTATAGGTTCGTGAATCAACCAGTGGCCAAGTCTTACTTCCCGACGAAGTAAAAATCTGTGAAAGTGAGTTATAGTCCCACTTTTAAAATCTAATATTTTTGGGATGAGAATACATGCAGGTTTTATAAATGATCTACAAAATAGACACAAGTACGTGAAACTACATTCTATGGTTGAATTATCGAGATCGAATATGCCCCTTTTTATTAAGTCTGGTAATCTAAGAATTAGGGAACAGACACCCTAATTGACGCGAATCCTAAAGATAGATCTATCGGGCCCAACAAGCCCCATCCAAAGTACCGGATGCTTTAGTACTTCGAAATTTATATCATATCCGAAGGGTGTCCCGGAATGATGGGGATATTCTTATATATGCATCTTGTTAATGTCGGTTACCAGGTGTTCACATATGAATGATTTTTATCTCTATGTATGGGATGTGTATTGAAATATGAAATCTTGTAGTCTATTATTATGATTTGATATATATAGGTTAAACCTATAACTCACCAACATTTTTGTTGACGTTTTAAGCATGTTTATTCTCAGGTGATTATTAAGAGCTTCCGCTGTCGCATACTTAAATAAGGACGAGATTTGGAGTCCATGCTTGTATGATATTGTGTAAAAACTGCATTCAAGAAACTTATTTTGTTGTAACATATTTGTATTGTAAACCATTATGTAATGGTCGTGTGTAAACAGGATATTTTAGATTATCATTATTTGATAATCTACGTAAAGCTTTTTAAACCTTTATTGATGAAATAAAGGTTATGGTTTGTTTTAAAATGAATGCAGTCTTTGAAAAACGTCTCATATAGAGGTCAAAACCTCGCAACGAAATCAATTAATATGGAACGTTTTTAATCAATAAGAAGAGGACATTTCAGTTGGTATCCGAGCGTTGGTCTTAGAGAACCAGAATTTTGCATTAGTGTGTCTTATCGAGTTTGTTAGGATGCATTAGTGAGTCTGGACTTCGACCGTGTTTATTTGAAAAAATGATTGCTTAACAAATTTTGTTGGAAACTATATATTTTTAACATGTGAATATTATGTGATATATTAATCTCTTAACGCGTTTGATATTATGTGATAGATGTCTACCTCTAGAACAAGTCCCATTGACTCACCTAATAATAATGAAGAGTCAAATGTAAATTGGAATGATTCGTGGACTGATTCACAAGTTCCCGAAGAGGAACCGGAAGAAGAGTCGGAACCGGAAGAAGAATCGGAACCGGAAGAAGAATCGGAACCGGATGAAGAAATAGAACCGGTGGGGAAAATAATAAAACGGTTAAGTAAAAGAAAATCCTCAACCAACCGACCAAGGTTAATTGTGGTCAATGGTGTTTCCGCCAAGGAAGCAAAATATTGGGAGGATTACCAATTCTCCGATGAATCGGATTCCGACGAGAATTCCGATGATGTTATAGAAATTACCCCAACTGAATTTAAAAAGGCAAAAGAAAATAATAAGGGAAAGGGCATAAAAATAGAGAAATCTCATTCCAACCCCGATGAACTTTATATGTATCGTCAACCCCCGAAGTCCTTAAGTTGTAACAATGACCCGGGAACCTCTAAACCACCAGGTTTTTCTAAACCAATGTGGACAATGATGGCTCGTATTAGGGGAACATCATATATCCCTAGAAACTTGGCAAAATGATCCAAAACCGAAGAAGAAGAAACAAGCGAGTCGGAATAAGATAGTTGTATTCGTGTGGTGTAATATATGTAATATAGTGTGCTTATGCTTTATGATATATGTAAAAATTGCTTGTATTAATAAGTATTTTTTTATAAATCTAACTCTTGTCTATTTTACAGTATAAAAACACAAAATGGATAGACAACCCAATATTTTAAGAGACCTACCCGGAGACATGATTGATGAAATCTTGTCTAGAGTCTGTCAGAATTCTTCGGCACAACTATTTAAGGCGAGATCAGTTTGTAAGACATTCGAAGAACGTTCCAAGAATGCCTTGGTTTATAAAAGGCTTTCGTTCGAAAGATGGGGGATATCACATTGGGAAATCCATAAGTTACGATGTGTTTACTTTGACGCATATATTGCGGGGAACCCAAATGCTATTTTACGCAATGGGTTAAGAAATTATTTTGACTCAAAATATCCGATATTGGACTTCGTGATTTAGAAAAAGCGACTAACATGCAACATAAAGAAGCATGTTATGCTTACGGATTAGTAATGTTCGCTTCTCACCAAAGTGAGAACAAGAACATTGGGCTACAACTATTAAACAAAACGTTCCCACAAGTGACGGAGTCGGTAATTGGGGTAAGAAATGAGGTTTTTAGATTGTTACGGGACTGTTGGACGTTACGTAACCCTCGTCCCTTTGACGACGTTACAACACGCTGTCTTATCAACGGCCATAACGGTTATGTTCCACAAGACCAAGGATGGGAAGTAATCCTAGTAAAACCAGAATGCATGACTTGTTTCTGGACGTATGAATTACGTGTCTTTATTGCCTTTGCTGAACGACTTGTGTACTAGCTAGAATTATCTTCGCAACCATCTTGTATCAAATTTATTGTGTGCTATATTTCATGCTATATGTAAAATAAGCGGTATTGTAAGTTTGTAAAATATTGTGAAAAAGTTTGAACGCGAAATATTATTATAATCAGTTTTTCATATAGAATTGTAGTAGTTGAATTGTATATTAGCTACTAAGTATGAACTTAACGGGTAGGTACTACCCGAATTTAAACTTATAAAACGCTAATATGAAGAAAAAGCTTTTATAAATGAGTTCATATTATGCTACGAAATACTATTAACTACTCTTAATATTCTGTATGATTAACTTGTTCCATTTGACTATTTTGAAGGAAATGGCACCGACTACTCGACACACCGTGAATATGAATGAAGAGGAATTCCGTACTTTTCTAGCTTCAAACATAGTCGCAGTACAGGCTGCGCTACATACCAACAATAACCTTGGATCTAGCAGTACAGGAAATCGTGTAGGATGCACCTACAAAGAATTCACTGCCTGCAAACCTTTGGAATTTGATGGAACCGAAGGACCGATCGGATTGAAACGGTGGACCGAGAAGGTCGAATCGGTGTTTGCCATAAGTAAGTGTACTGAAGAGGACAAAGTGAAGTATGCTACGCATACCTTCACAGGTTCTGCGTTAACATGGTGGAATACCTATCTAGAGCAAGTGGGACAAGACGATGCGTACGCACTACCGTGGTCAGCATTCAAGCACTTGATGAACGAGAAGTACCGTCCCAGAACCGAGGTCAATAAGCTCAAGACAGAACTTAGAGGGTTACGAACCCAAGGATTTGATATTACCACGTACGAAAGACGATTCATAGAATTGTGCTTATTGTGTCCGGGAGCATTCGAAGATGAGGAAGAGAAGATCGACGCGTTTGTGAAAGGATTAACGGAAAGAATCCAAGAAGATATAAGTTCACACGAGCCCGCCTCCATACAACAGGCATGTAGAATGACTCACAAACTAGTGAACCAAATTGAAGAAAGAATTAAAGAACAGACTGCTGAAGAGACCAATGTGAAGCAAGTCAAAAGAAAGTGGGAGGAAAACGGTGATAAGAATCACCAATACAACAACAACAGCAATTACAACAATAATCGCAACAATTACCCCAACAATCGCAACATCAATCGCAACTACAACAAACGGCCCAACAACAACAACAACAACTACAACAATCATCCCAACAACAATAATAACCGAAACAACAACAACAATCAGAAGCAGCTATGCCAAAGGTGTGAAAAGTATCACTCGGGGTTCTGCACCAAATTTTGCAACAAGTGTAAAAGAAATGGTCATAGCGCGGCGAAGTGTGAGGTCTGCGGACCAGGGGTTAATAGAACGAAAGGAACAAATGGTGTCGGAACGAGTAATGGCGGAGCAAGTAGTGTCGGAACAAGTTATGCCAATGTAGTTTGTTATAAATGTGGAAAACCGGGCCACATTATTAGAAATTGCCCGAACCAGGAGAACACGAATGGACAAGGCCGCGGAAGAGTTTTCAATATTAATGCGGCAGAGGCACAGGAAGACCCGGAGCTTGTTACGGGTATGTTTCTTATTGACAATAAATCTGCTTACGTTTTATTTGATTCGGGTGCGGATAGAAGCTATATGAGTAGAGATTTTTGTGCTAAATTAAGTTGTCCATTGACGCCTTTGGATAGTAAATTTTTACTCGAATTAGCAAATGGTAAATTAATTTCAGCAGATAATATATGTCGGAATCGAGAAATTAAACTAGTTAGCGAAACATTTAAGATTGATTTGATACCAATAGAGTTAGGGAGTTTTGATGTGATAATCGGTATGGACTGGTTAAAAAAAGTGAAAGCAGAGATCGTTTGTTACAAAAATGCAATTCGCATTATACGAGAAAAAGGAAAACCCTTAATGGTGTACGGAGAAAAGGGCAACACGAAGCTACATCTTATTAGTAATTTGAAGGCACAAAAACTAATAAGAAAAGGTTGCTATGCTGTTCTAGCACACGTCGAGAAAGTACAAACTGAAGAAAAGAGCATCAATGATGTTCCCGTCGCAAAAGAATTTCCAGATGTATTTCCGAAAGAATTACCGGGATTACCCCCACATCGATCCGTTGAATTTCAAATAGATCTTGTACCAGGAGCTGCACCAATAGCTCGTGCTCCATACAGACTCGCACCCAACGAGATGAAAGAACTGCAAAGCCAATTACAAGAACTTTTAGAGCGTGGTTTCATTCGACCAAGCACATCACCGTGGGGAGCTCCTGTTTTGTTTGTCAAGAAGAAAGATGGTACATTCAGGTTGTGTATCGACTACCGAGAGTTGAACAAACTTACCATCAAGAACCGCTACCCACTACCGAGAATCGACGACTTATTTGATCAACTACAAGGCTCGTCTGTTTATTCAAAGATTGACTTACGTTTCGGGTATCATCAAATGCGGGTGAAAGAAGATGATATTCCAAAGACTGCTTTCAGAACACGTTACGGTCATTACGAGTTTATGGACATGTCGTTTGGTTTAACTAATGCACCAGCTGTGTTCATGGATCTTATGAACCGAGTGTGTGGACCATACCTTGACAAGTTTGTCATTGTTTTCATTGATGACATACTTATTTACTCAAAGAATGACCAAGAACACGGTGAACATTTGAGAAAGGTGTTAGAAGTATTGAGGAAGGAAGAATTGTACGCTAAATTTTCAAAGTGTGCATTTTGGTTGGAAGAAGTTCAATTCCTTGGTCACATAGTGAATAAAGAAGGTATTAAGGTGGATCCGGCAAAGATAGAAACTGTTGAAAAGTGGGAAACCCCGAAAACTCCGAAACACATACGCCAGTTTTTAGGACTAGCTGGTTACTACAGAAGGTTCATCCAAGACTTTTCCAGAATAGCAAAACCCTTGACTGCATTAACGCATAAAGGGAAGAAATTTGAATGGAATGATGAACAAGAGAAAGCGTTTCAGTTATTGAAGAAAAAGCTAACTACGGCACCTATATTGTCATTGCCTGAAGGGAATGATGATTTTGTGATTTATTGTGACGCATCAAAGCAAGGTCTCGGTTGTGTATTAATGCAACGAACGAAGGTGATTGCTTATGCGTCTAGACAATTGAAGGTTCACGAACAAAATTATACGACGCAAGATTTGGAATTAGGCGCGGTTGTTTTTGCATTAAAGACTTGGAGGCACTACTTATATGGGGTCAAAAGTATTATATATACCGACCACAAAAGTCTTCAACACATATTTAATCAGAAACAACTGAATATGAGGCAGCGTAGGTGGATTGAATTATTGAATGATTACGACTTTGAGATTCGTTACCACCCGGGGAAGGCAAATGTGGTAGCCGATGCCTTGAGCAGGAAGGACAGAGAACCCATTCGAGTAAAATCTATGAATATAATGATTCATAATAACCTTACTACTCAAATAAAGGAGGCGCAACAAGGAGTTTTAAAAGAGGGAAATTTAAAGGATGAAATACCCAAAGGATCGGAGAAGCATCTTCATATTCAGGAAGACGGAACCCGGTATAGGGCTGAAAGGATTTGGGTACCAAAATTTGGAGATATGAGAGAAATGGTACTTAGAGAAGCTCATAAAACCAGATACTCAATACATCCTGGAACGGGGAAGATGTACAAGGATCTCAAGAAACATTTTTGGTGGCCGAGTATGAAAGCCGATGTTGCTAAATACGTAGGAGAATGTTTGACGTGTTCTAAGGTCAAAGCTGAGCATCAGAAACCATCAGGTCTACTTCAACTACCCGAAATCCCGGAATGGAAATGGGAAAACATTACCATGGATTTTATCACTAAATTGCCAAGGACTGCAAGTGGTTTTGATACTATTTGGGTAATAGTTGATCGTCTCACCAAATCAGCACACTTCCTGCCAATAAGAGAAGATGACAAGATGGAGAAGTTAGCACGACTGTATTTGAAGGAAGTCATCTCCAGACATGGAATACCAATCTCTATTATCTCTGATAGGGATGGCAGATTTATTTCAAGATTTTGGCAGACATTGCAGCAAGCATTAGGAACTCGTTTAGACATGAGTACTGCCTATCATCCACAAAATGATGGGCAGAGCGAAAGGACGATACAAACGCTTGAAGACATGCTACGAGCATGTGTTATTGATTTCGGAAACAGTTGGGATCGACATCTACCGTTAGCAGAATTTTCCTACAACAACAGCTACCATTCAAGCATTGAGATGGCGCCGTTTGAAGCACTTTATGGTAGAAAGTGCAGGTCTCCGATTTTTTGGAGTGAAGTGGGGGATAGACAGATTACGGGTCCGGAGATTATACAAGAAACTACTGAGAAGATCATCCAAATTCAACAACGGTTGAAAACCGCCCAAAGTCGACAAAAGAGCTACGCTGACATTAAAAGAAAAGATATAGAATTTGAAATTGGAGAGATGGTCATGCTTAAAGTTGCACCTTGGAAAGGTGTTGTTCGATTTGGTAAACGAGGGAAATTAAATCCAAGGTATATTGGACCATTCAAGATTATTGATCGTGTCGGACCAGTAGCTTACCGACTTGAGTTACCTCAACAACTCGCGGCTGTACATAACACTTTCCACGTCTCGAATTTGAAGAAATGTTTTGCTAAAGAAGATCTCACTATTCCGTTAGATGAAATCTAAATCAACGAAAAACTTCAATTCATCGAAGAACCCGTCGAAATAATGGATCGTGAGGTTAAAAGACTTAAGCAAAACAAGATACCAATTGTTAAGGTTCGATGGAATGCTCGTAGAGGACCCGAGTTCACCTGGGAGCGTGAAGATCAGATGAAGAAGAAATACCCGCATCTATTTCCAGAAGATTCGTCAACACCTTCAACAGCTTAAAATTTCGGGACGAAATTTATTTAACGGGTAGGTACTGTAGTGACCCGAACTTTTCCATGTTTATATATATTAATTGAGATTGATATTTACATGATTAAATGTTTCCAACATGATTAAGCAATCAAACTTGTTAAGACTTGATTAATTGAAATAGGTTTCATATAGACAATTGACCACCCAAGTTGACCGGTGATTCACGAACGTTAAAACTTGTAAAAACTATATGATGACATATATATGGTTATATATATAGTTAACATGATATTATGATAAGTAAACATATCATTAAGTATATTAACAATGAACTACATATGTAAAAACATGACTACTAACTTAATGATTTTGAAACGAGACATATATGTGACGATTATCGTTGTAACGACATTTAATGTATATATATCATATTAAGAGATATTCGTACATCATAATATCATGATAATATAATAATTTAAAATCTCTTTTGATATTATAAACATTGGGTTAACAACATTTAACAAGATCGTTAACCTAAAGGTTTCAAAACAACATTTACATGTAACGACTAACGATGACTTAACGACTCAGTTAAAATGTATATACATGTAGTGTTTTAATATTTATTCATACACTTTTGAAAGACTTCAAGACACTTATCAAAATACTTCTACTTAACAAAAATGCTTACAATTACATCCTCGTTCAGTTTCATCAATAATTCTACTCGTATGCACCCGTATTCGTACTCGTACAATACATAGCTTTTAGATGTATGTACTATTGGTATATACACTCCAATGATCAGCTCTTAGCAGCCCATTTGAGTCACCTAACACATGTGGGAACCATCATTTGGCAACTAGCATGAAATATCTCATAAAATTACAAAAATATGAGTAATCATTCATGACTTATTTACATGAAAATAAAATTACATATCCTTTATATCTAATCCATACACCAACGACCAAAAACACCTACAAACACTTTCATTCTTCAATTTTCTTCATCTAATTGATCTCTCTCAAGTTCTATCTTCAAGTTCTAAGTGTTCTTCATAAATTCTACAAGTTCTAGTTACATAAAATCAAGAATACTTTCAAGTTTGCTAGCTCACTTCCAATCTTGTAAGGTGATCATCCAACCTCAAGAAATCTTTATTTCTTACAGTAGGTTATCATTCTAATACAAGGTAATAATCATATTCAAACTTTGGTTCAATTTCTATAACTATAACAATCTTATTTCAAGTGATGATCTTACTTGAACTTGTTTTCGTGTCATGATTCTGCTTCAAGAACTTCGAGCCATCCAAGGATCCATTGAAGCTAGATCCATTTCTCTCTTTTCCAGTAGGTTTATCCAAGGAACTTAAGTTAGTAATGATGTCCATAACATCATTCGATTCATATATATAAAGCTATCTTATTCGAAGGTTTAAACTTGTAATCACTAGAACATAGTTTAGTTAATTCTAAACTTGTTCGCAAACAAAAGTTAATCCTTCTAACTTGACTTTTAAAATCAACTAAACACATGTTCTATATCTATATGATATGCTAACTTAATGATTTAAAACCTGGAAACACGAAAAACACCGTAAAACCGGATTTACGCCGTCGTAGTAACACCGCGGGCTGTTTTGGGTTAGTTAATTAAAAACTATGATAAACTTTGATTTAAAAGTTGTTATTCTGAGAAAATTATTTTTATTATGAACATGAAACTATATCCAAAAATTATGGTTAAAATCAAAGTGGAAGTATGTTTTCTAAAATGGTCATCTAGACGTCGTTCTTTCGACTGAAATGACTACCTTTACAAAAACGACTTGTAACTTATTTTTCCGACTATAAACCTGTACTTTTTCTGTTTAGATTCATAAAATAGAGTTCAATATGAAACCATAGCAATTTGATTCACTCAAAACGGATTTAAAATGAAGAAGTTATGGGTAAAACAAGATTGGATAATTTTTCTCATTTTAGCTAAGTGAAAATTGGTAACAAATCTATTCCAACCATAACTTAATCAACTTGTATTGTATATTATGTAATCTTGAGATACCATAGACACGTATACAATGTTTCGACCTATCATGTCGACACATCTATATATATTTCGGAACAACCATAGACACTCTATATGTGAATGTTGGAGTTAGCTATACAGGGTTGAGGTTGATTCCAAAATATATATAGTTTGAGTTGTGATCAATACTGAGATACGTATACACTGGGTCGTGGATTGATTCAAGATAATATTTATCGATTTATTTCTGTACATCTAACTTTGGACAACTAGTTGTAGGTTACTAACGAGGACAGCTGACTTAATAAACTTAAAACATCAAAATATATTAAAAGTGTTGTAAATATATTTGGAACATACTTTGATATATATGTATATATTGTTATAGGTTCGTGAATCAACCAGTGGCCAAGTCTTACTTCCCGACGAAGTAAAAATCTGTGAAAGTGAGTTATAGTCCCACTTTTAAAATCTAATATTTTTGGGATGAGAATACATGCAGGTTTTATAAATGATTTACAAAATAGACACAAGTACATGAAACTACATTCTATGGTTGAATTATCGAGATCGAATATGCCCCTTTTTATTAAGTCTGGTAATCTAAGAATTAGGGAACAGACACCCTAATTGACGCGAATCCTAAAGATAGATCTATCGGGCCCAACAAGCCCCATCCAAAGTACCAGATGCTTTAGTACTTCGAAATTTATATCATATCCGAAGGGTGTCCCGGAATGATGGGGATATTCTTATATATGCATCTTGTTAATGTCGGTTACCAGGTGTTCACCATATGAATGATTTTTATCTCTATGTATGGGATGTATATTGAAATATGAAATCTTGTGGTCTATTATTATGATTTGATATATATAGGTTAAACCTATAACTCACCAACATTTTTGTTGACGTTTTAAGCATGTTTATTCTCAGGTGATTATTAAGAGCTTCCACTGTCGCATACTTAAATAAGGACGAGATTTGGAGTCCATGCTTGTATGATATTGTGTAAAAACTGCATTCAAGAAACTTATTTTGTTGTAACATATTTGTATTGTAAACCATTATGTAATGGTCGTGTGTAAACAGGATATTTTAGATTATCATTATTTGATAATCTACGTAAAGCTTTTTAAACCTTTATTGATGAAATAAAGGTTATGGTTTGTTTTAAAATTAATGCAGTCTTTGAAAAACGTCTCATATAGAGGTCAAAACCTCGCAACGAAATCAATTAATATGGAACGTTTTTAATCAATAAGAACAGGCATTTCGCAAACTGCATAGAGATAAAAATCATTCATATGGTGAACGCTTGATAACCGAACTAACAGGATGCATATAGAATATCCCCATCATTCCGGGACTCTCATCGGACATGATAATCGAAGTACTAAAGCATTCGTAGCCCGAATGGGACATGTCAAGGTCCATAGATCTATCTTTAGGATTCGCGTCAATTAGGGACCATTTCCCTAATTCTTAGGCTACCAAGCTAAAAAGGGGCATATTCGATTTCGATAATCCAACCATAGAATGTAATTTTTGAATACTTGTGTCTATCTCGTCAAACATTTATAAAAGCAGTGCATGTATTCTCGATCCCAAAAATATATATTGCAAAAGCATTTAAAAATGGAGCAAATGAAACTCACTATACTGTATTTTATAGTAAAAATACATATGACAACATTGAACAATGCAGGGTTGGCCTCGGATTCACGAACCTATACCAGTAATATATATTAAAACATATAATCACATAATTCCATTTATTAATCATATGATATTTAGTTAAGTAGTTTAATTATATAATAATCATGCTCAATCCTATTTAAGATATATATATATATATATATATATATATATATATATATATATATATATATTACTTATATATTATATTTTCAATTATGTGTTACATATATTTATTTTGTAAAATAATTAATATTTATACATATAGTTATATTAATATATGTATATAAGTAGTAAAAAAAATCAATAATCTGTTATAGGTAATATTTATATAATTAATGTCGATATGTTCATTCTAATATTTTATATAATATTAATATAATTATTGTATGTATCAAATATATTTTTATGTATCTAATATTTATTTGTTAAAATAATGTTAGTAATGATAATAATAATAATAATAATAATAATAATAATAATAATAATAATAATAATAATAATAATAATAATAATAATAATAATAATAATAATAATAATAATAATAATAATAATAATAATAATAATTATTATTATTATTATTATAAGAATCATGTTAATGATAGAAATAATAATAATAATGATAATTTTAATAATAATAATACTAATAATCTTAATGATTTAATAAAAATACTTATAATGATGTTAATAGTAGTAATAATAATAATTATAATAATAATGATAATAATACTAATAATAAAAATAAAGATAAACTACCTTAAGGGTATCATCTCCCAAAATAAAATAAAATTTTCTCTGACAAGACTCAAACCCGCAACCTCTCGTTAACCCGACATAACCCCAACCACCTGATCTAGTCTGCTTTTCTTGATTCAACACCCAAAATAATTCCATTAACCCGTTTTCTGTTTCGAGCCCGAACAGCCAAGCCACACTTGGCCCAACAGCCCAATCACCCTTAGCCCAACCTGTGCAGCTATTTAAAAATAATAATAAACTGCAACAGCCTAGGTTCGAACCCATGACCTCCTGATTCAACAAACACACTCCTAAACCACTGAACCATCTGATTCTTTCTATTTTAATACGTGACATAATTTTTATATATCCAATCTCATCTGTTTTCCTATTTCTTCTTATTCATATCATTATCTTCCAATATTATCAACCCATTAAAACCATAATTACCCATCATTTATAATCATAACCGTGATCATAATCTTTGTGCATCATGATCATCATAACTATTAACTTCATCATCGAATCTACATCATCTTAATAATCGTTCATCATAATCTTAATCATATCATAACATCATCGTGATTATCATCACTTAGTTTTTATCATAAACATAGTTTCCAAACTGATTTTGATCTCGAACCAGAAGGTAGCACAATTGAGCTTGTAAGTAGCGGCCCAACATATTAACAAGTTAACAAGGCTAAGAAAATATATAATGCCCAATACTATTCATGTTGGCCAACGCAGCCCAATCAACTTTTGTATACAAATTAACAATTAAAAGGCCCATAATATTTGTTTCGTAGTATATGTGTTGGCTGGAAAAAAAAAGAAGAACCAGGACATCTTGAGAAAAATAAACAAACCAACATAACAATTTTCTAAAGTTTCTGTTATATATCAAGTGGACCATGGATGTAGTCCCAACAACTATCGTTTTCCCCTTTTTCTTTTTGAAATCGATCAACATAAATATTACTAGTGGGTCCTTGACCAGAAGTAGCAAACAAGAATAATGATTCAAGTGGGGTTAACCGAATAGAAAAAAAAATAAAGAAAGAAACAGGCAACGGATATTTATGTCACAGAAACACGCTGTAGCAATATGGGTTTTATGGTACAGTTTTGGCTTGTTAACAGTCAGAGTTGGTGATAATTTTTAGCGGGTTTTCGTGATGGAGTAGAAACGTAAAACAATAGTGGTATAATGTATAGGTGGTGTTGTTTTAAATGAGTTTGAGGTGGTGGTTATAAACCAAAGGTGGTGGATTTTGTCACGAAGGAGATGGTGAGGATGATGTTGTTTGCTTGGTGGGTTATACGGTGGTTGTTTATGGTGTAGATGGTTGTTTTTAATGATGAAGGTGGCAGTCGAAGATTAAGAAGAAGAAGAGAGATGAAATGGGTGGCGGTTATTACAGTTAAACATAAAACAAGAAATACTCGTATAGTATGTGAGATGATGGTGGAGATGGTTGCAAGAGGTGGTGATGGTTGTGGGTTAGTGTTTGTGATTCAAAAGGAAATAGAAAACGAAAATAAAAATTTACCATGTTGATGGTGGTTGATTGAAGTGGATGGAAGGTGGCGAGTGTCCATGGTTATATGATGGTTGGGGTCTCATTGTAATGAAAAGGTGTTGATTTAAAACAGAAACCTAATAAAATAAGTAAATAGATGGTTAGTGGTGTGAAGTTTATATATCGTGTATGCATATTCATATTCATATTGTATATATATAAATAATGTGGGTGCAGTGAACTGAACACAAAAATTTTAAATTCAACATAAGAACAGTATGTAATTTATATGTATATTATTTTATATCATGATTGAGTCAAAAGTAGCAATATAATACTAATGATTAATATAAAAATGTGCATACACAATAATAGCAGCCTTAAATTCTGTAATATAGTACCGACAGTTTTCACGGGCTGTGTATCGTACGAAATCAGTGGCGGATAAAAGTGTTTAGAAAAATCCCATATTTTTAAATTAACTATATTTATTTATTTTGGTCATTATGGTATAAAATTCAATCATTAACTATTAAATCAAAATTACATTAATTATTCACTCCCAATACCAAGTAAAATATAAAAGTTTTAAAATTCAACAAATAGTTCCTAAATACATTTTTAATAAGCCTAAAATTTATATTACTCATTTTCGGATCACCGTTTATTTTAAAATCATATATCAATCAGAACATCAAACGAGATTACAATCATTTAATATTTATTTTTAATATACTTTTATGTATATGTAGATATGTTTTAAATAATAATTATTATAATATCATATTTCTTAACAACAACATTCAATATTTCAAATTATACTTCCAATTGTTATTTATATATATACACACATATCTATTTACAAATAGTTGTTCGTGAATCGTTGAGAACGGTCGAAGGGTAATTGAATACATGAACACGGTTAAAAATTTTTAAGACTTCAACATTACAGACTTTGCTTATCGGATCGAGATCATATAAAGATTAAGTTTAAATTTGGTCGAAAATTTCCAGGTCGTCACAAAATCCATCCTTCCGTAAGTTGTTATCAGCTGAAACACAAGCTGTTAAAGAAATGACATTGGCTGGAATACCCCCAAGACAGATTCTTTCTTCTTTGCATCAACAAAACCCAAACCTATCAGCTACGTCTAGAACTGTATACAACGCGAAGAAAAAATGCGTAAGGATAACTTGAGAAATCGATCGATAATTGGTGCATTATTTGAGGAGCTTGCAAAATGTGAATTTACATACGATATTTTATATAACTTAGAAGGCCGCATAACCCGCTTATTCATTGTCCACCCTTTGTCTATTAAAATTGGCTAAAGTCTTCTCGAATACATTTGTGATGGATTGCACATACAAAACTAACAAATATAATATGCCTCTTCTTGATATTATTTGGGTTATGTGCTTTAATAGCTCTTTTTATTCCGGGTTTGCTTTCTTGGAAAAAGAGGATGAAGAAAATTATGGTTGGGCATTAAAAGTGTTCAAGAAGATTTTACTATGAGTCTTTTCATTAATAATTGATGTGTTTATTTCTCGTTATATGTTCAGGTCAAGACATTGATTTCAACTTTCGTTAGAGATGGTGGAAATTTTGATTATGAACGGTGGACTTGTGTTAGAGATGGTGGAAATTTTTTGTTTACGGTTGACATTAGAAATGGTGGACTTTTGTTAGAGATGATAGTTTGATTATGATCTTGAACATGGGTTTTAGTATAGTATCGATGTAAGATTGTTCACTTTTTTGTTGAACACATGTTTTAATTCAGTATGGATGTATGATCTTTAAGTGGTGTTATTTATAATAGTATATTTCTAAGTTTAATTTATGTTCCTGTAAGTGGTGTTAAATAATTTTTTTTTATGTACTGTTGTAGTCAATTTAAATATGAATCCTGTAAGTGAGCATGTATGGTTTCTAAATTTATTGTTAACATTAGAAAGGGAAAAAGGTTAATAGAAAAATAGTTAGAGGGTGGATGATGTATATTAGAATTAAAGGGTAATATAGTCACATTTGGACAAAAAGTGTGGATGTATCAAAAATGGGTGTGTGGGTATCACCCCCCTTGAATTTCTACGGCGCATTTTGTTAAAAAAAAATTACGCCGTTGGTACCTGTGGTTTGCTTACATTATCATGATAGCACCTAAACTTTTATTTTTGTGTAAATCGTACCTAGGTTTTGTTTAACTTGCGTAGTTGGTACCCCTGACAAACTACAGTCAAATTGTAACAACCCTGCTTTTTCCGTTACTTCCATTAACCTTCCGTTAGTTTATTTAACGGCGATTACTTGACGTTATGTGTTTATGAGTAATATATGCGTACTTGATCCTTAGAGGGTTACAATAATTAATATGAGTTGCTATTAATTCGAATAAATATTACAGATAAAGAAATACGATAAAAACGATACAGTTTTGCTAACTGCTTTTTGAACGACGAAACGCTCAGGTTTATTTCAAATAATTAAATTATTAATTATTAACTTTTTAAAATATTTAATTTATTGGTTTTTAAATAAATTAAACGATTGGTTGCGTTTAACGATCGGTTTAGCGTTCCGGGCCTTCGGTACGACTAAACGACACTTAAAACGGATCACGAATACGCGCTTTTGCAAAATGAGAGCCCAGGATACCCATAGTGGGCCCCATTCGGCCGAATCCACGCTCCCTCATCTAATTTGTTTAACTTCGTGGACTTATGTGTGACTAATGGGAATTTAGGACCTAAGTGTAACATTCTAATTAAACCCTAATATAAATTAGAGTGTAAAAATTAAACTGCATAATCACTCACAACCTTACCAGTCGACTTTTCTTCTCTCCTGGCCTCTCCTCTTGTGTCGATCATCATCACCATCACCATACCTTCAATTTTTATTTTTTAATCAAACCTCAAGAACAAACGTTGCAATTCTCGATCTCCTCTACGCGTGTGTATCATTAATTTTGTGATCAAAGGTATAATCACATGAACCCTAATGTTAAAAATCGGATTTTTACTAAAGTTTCATAGCTATGTTGTCAATTGCTCAAGTCAATACGCGTACATGTTAATTGTTATCGTTAAATCGATCGTTTGATGCGTTAGGGTTTAAAACGGAAATTTTTATTGCATGATCAGTGATTTTAAGTTTTTCAAATGTATGATATTATGTTATATTCAGATTTCTTGCAAAAAACTATTGAGTTTAGGCTTTGGATTCGCTTGATTTCCTGTCCGGATGATCAAGTTATGACTAAATGAAATTAACGTTGTGTTTTTGTGCGTAATCAGAAATCTATGTTTGATAGACCACGAATTGGCATGTGAAACTTATACCACTGGAAAGATAATTTAAAAACACACAATTTAGACTAGGATATCATGTTGTTTGCTTATGTATAACCCGAGATATGCTTGAATTAGTGTAAAAGTAGTTTTATACAGCACTTGCATGAAAATAGACTTGTATGATAAAATGTGTATGATTAAAACTTTTCATATTTTAAATGTACACAAAAATTACTTCACTTTTCATGTAGATATCATAGGATAATTGTATCTAGCTCTTCGGATAATCGCGTGCGAATGTGACTAGCTAAACTAGAATCGAATCTGAAAATTGCTCTCTGTTTTATACTCTGTAGATTGTGTTTAATGAATGAGCATGTAAGCTTCTGGAATATGAATTTTGACATGATATGTGACTTATGGTTAGTTTATTGAAACTCCAAAACTTTATGCATTGGGCACACTAGTGTCATACCTTGTGTGACTTCTGAATTGAGCTGAAAAACGGAACATTCAACTTGCATGAATAAATTGTACAAATTGGATAAACATAAATGCTCAATTTTTGATATGTGTTAGTTTGACTTGTCCTTGAACTATGGCCACTGGTATTGTATCAATTTCATGTTCCTAACTCCGGTTATAGCCAAAACGAAATCAGTGTGCGGTCAAAAACTGACTTGGCAAACTACAAATATACCCCTTCTGATTCCTGACTTTTAATTATCGTATGAGACCCTGGCCGGACTTTTTGGAATCAATTTTGAGTATACTTATGATCTGGAGTTTTCCATATTTACTTGAATTTTGTACTATGAGATAATGTGCTAAGTATGCTACGTGTTCATGAACTTTGTGCACAACGTTAAACTGGAATTGTGAAATTGACCATGTATGAACTAAAACATGTTGTTTGACTTAGGTTCCACATGTTGACCAAAATTTTACATGAACCTACTGATGTTGACTTTAGTTGACCACATTGACCAAGTTTGACTTTTGGTTTGACTTTGGTTGACTTCGTTTGACTTGCATGCTCTACTTGACTTTATGTTGACTTTTACTTTGAAACGCGTCGAGTCGAGCAATAAGACAACTTATACTATGAAACCACACTTATTTAAGATACATATATTAACCAACCTAAATACGTATACATAGGTATCATTACTCAGCTGTAAACCGTACAAGTTTTTGTCTGTCATCCGAGCTTTATTCAAAGGTGAGTCTACAGTCCCGCTTTTTACATGTTTTCAGGGATGAGAATACACGCTGTTATATTTACATTTTCAAATGCTTTTGTATTGACACGAGTACTATATTATGCATATTGAGTTTGTTCAGAAAGCCTCTAGCTTGAATACTTTTAATACCATCGGTGTAAGTACAATTTAGATGGACGGATCCATTAGGTTGACAACCTCACCCTACAATATTAACTGTGGTACATTTACTTTGAACATTAGATACATTCGAACAGGTGTATAACATTTTACGAGGTAAGGGCGGGTATAGTGGTTTCTATACTCGGGTCATTGCTAGTATTCAGGTGCTCAGATTATGCGAACGTTTTTGCAACTTGGTGTTGTACTTGTAAAATCTCGTGGTCAAGGAAATTTAAACTATTTTTCTAATAACTGTTTTTTTTCAGATACTATACAACGTTATTTAAACTGTAGTTTACGAACAAATGAGATAAAACTTGACAGGGCGTTGTCTACAAATGATTGAAATTTGACATGGTAGTGTCAACAAACTTTTAAAACGAGAAACGGTGTTGTCTAAAAACTTTAACATTGAACCTTGGTGGTCTCCCACTAATAAATGTTTTCGAAATGTTATTTCTTAAACATACTGTATTGTTTACCTAAAACCTGTAGATTCACTCAACATTATTGTTGACCCGTTTTGTGTGTTTTATTCTCAGGTATTAATTGCTTCCGCTGTAGAATATTGCTGTTACATAGAAGTCAAGCCAAGCACTGGGACCAGAGTTAACATTCTATTAAAGGGATTTTTGACGGGGTGTTACAGTATGGTATCAGATCTTTGGCTATAGGGAATTAGGATGCATTAGTGTGTCTAACCGTAGGGCGCATTAGTGGGTCTAGTCTATAGTCGTGTGTCTTGAATGACTTTTATACACCATACCTGCACTATTTGCTTCACAATATGACATGTAGAGCCACACATTACATCACGTAAATATACACCCTATACCCATATGATATGGACCTGAACTAAACACTATACTACGAATCACATATGTACCCGCGACGCGGGGTTTAACTAAATTAAGTTGACTACGCTATATTTAACTTATGGAGTGATGTCGAATGGAAATGTGAGATAGCGTAATGTAATGATCGGGATTACATTACGGTAACTCATATAGAAGTTCCGACACCTCAAAATAAGGAATTGGGAGCGAGTCAATTAGGTTACTTGGATAAACACCGCTTAGAACACAAACCGTATAACCTCAAATATGAGTAGAAACTTACACTGTGCGAACTAATTGTTATTATAACTTATAAGTAACTTGTAATCATGACACAACTCTTCACTACTCGACACTGTCCATCTCCACCGATCACCACTTGTCACTACACTTGTCACTACATAGACACTACTTGGACACACTAGTCATCTCATACCACTACCCAGTACTGTTTATCGCTGCTAACTACTACTCAATGCTGCCTCCCACTGTTAGTCACGACTGATCACTACTTCTCACTGCTTGTCATTAATAAATACTACTTACTGCTACCCTTTGCTACTTGCTACTACTCAATGCTACTCATTACTACTTACCATTACTAAGTACTGCTCATCACTACTAACACCTCCACGTTTTACTACTCGCTACTGTGTATCACAACTGATTTCTGATATGTCTTCAGAGGAGGTATTCCTGATAACAGCCCGCACAATAAGTAGTAGATATTGTCTACTAGATTTCCAACTTACTTATCATTCAGCCACCCGCAGTTTAACGAATTTGCTTCCCAACACGAGCCTACCGACTGATAACTATTATGCCTTATTGGGTGCATTAGTATACATGTATATATACTTATGATGCGAGCATGCTATATAACAACTTATACGCCACTACTATCATCACTACTTATCACAACTCATCTCTACTTATCACTAATGCCACCACACATTGCTACTAGTAATACTACTCGTTACCATATCCCTTCTCATCCTGTTCCAACGTACTTTTCTTAAGCGGAAATCATTTTCATTATACCCACAAACATTACCAACCAACTTTGAACCCATCGACGCGAACTACACTTCATCTGTTTCCCACGAGATACATACGTCTGGAAATTGTACCAACCCATTTCGATTAAATATCAGATTTTGTTTTGGAGTTTCCATTACACCTTGTTCATTTTCGTTCTCCATGAAGTTTGTCACGAGTTTGTTCTAGCTTACTCATCAATCATACTGTCTCTATATGATGTCAACACCCGTGCCAGACGAAGCTTTAACGCTAGAGAATTTAGTCGCAACGTTTATAATCTTGTACCTTCCTTAGACAACGTGTACTCTATAGAACTATTAAACTAGGAAGTTTTAACCTCGTGGTTGAAACAAACTGGTCATCTGATGATACAACCGAGGCAGCTACGACATGAAGGCTATTCGAATTCCTTTCACCGATGATAGTGGTGTACGGAAAGGAGATCAATACACCGTCATGTTGCACTAATTACTCGAAGGTCCAGAAGTACATGAGATGAGAATGTCTCGAAATTCTGGCACATGGGAGTGAAGATGAATTGACATTTAAGAGACTCGAATATGTCCCGACAATTAGAGATTGTCCTGGGGTTACACGTCCACCCCACTGTGAAGTTAAATTTCAGACTAATTTGGTGCCAGCAGCTGCACCCGTTACACGTACAATATACGGACTTGCACATTTAAAGCTACAAGAGCTTCTCATAGTGAAGGACATCAGGGTATTAATGCCCTAATTTGAGACAGGTACTAGAAGGTGGGTCACATAGCCATGAATTTCCGAGTTGGAGCTCCGATCTTGTTTGTTAAAAAGAAGCATGGGTCGATGAGGTTGTGTATTGACTACATAGAATTGAACAAGTTGACAATCAAGAATCGGTATCTGCTATCGAGGATTGATGACTTATTTGATCAACTACAGAGATCTAGTTGTTATTCGAAGATTGATTTGAGATTCGGGTTTCACCAATCGAGAGTCAAAGAAGCTGATGTCCCGAAGATGGCATTTATAACACGTTATGGACATTATGAGTTTACAGTGATGCCGTTTAGTTTGACGACGGCACCAGCAGTGTTCATGGACCTCATGAACCGTGTGTGTAAGCCATACCTAGATAAATTTGTCATCGTTTTTATTGATGATATATTGGTGTACTCCAAGAATAAGGAAGAGCATGAACAACACCTACATTCAATATTGAGTATGCTTAGAAAAGAGCAGCTGTATGCAAAGTTCTCTGAGTGTGACTTTTGGTTACCGGAGGTACAATTTCTTGGCCAAGTTGTAGGGGCCAATAGAATACAAGTCGATCCAGCAAAGATTGAGTCGGTTAAGAATCGAGAAACCCCAAAGACGCCAACGCAGATCCGAAAATTTTTGGGTCTAGCTGGTTACTACTGTAGATTCATTGAAGGATTCTCTAAGATTGCCCGACCATTAACCGTGTTGCCTCATAAGGGCAAGAAGTATGAGTGGTCAGAACCTCAAGAAACTGCAATTCAGTTGTTGAAGGAAAAGTTAACAACTGCACCAGTATTGTCTCTACCCGAGGGAAGTGAAAATTTTATCGTTTATTGTGATGCCTCACGTCAAGGAATGGGTTGCGTCCTTATGTAAGGAAACAAGGTTATTGCTTATGGATCATGTCAGTTAAAGATTCACGAGCAGAACTACACTACACACGACCATGAACTAGGAGCTGTTGTCTTTGCACTTAAAATGTGTAGACACTACCTGTATGGAACCAAGTTTACTATCTTCACTGACCATAAGAGTTTGCAGCACATATTCAATCAGAAACAGCTCAACGTGAGACAACGACGTTGGATGGAACTACCTAACGATTATAACTGCGAACTTCAATACCATCCAGGAAAGGCAAACATTGTAGCGGATGCTTTAAGCAGAAAAGAGCGAAAGAAACCTCTTAGGGTTAAATCTCTTAACATAGTTGTCCGTACAAATCTCACATCACAAATCCGTGAAGCACAACGAGAGGCCGTGAAGCAAGAAAATGTCGATGTTGAATTTCTCGAAGGAATGGATAAGAAAGTTGACATCAAGGAGGATGGAACACGGTACTTTGCTAATCGAATCTGGGTACCCAAGTTTGGTGGATTGAGAGAACTAGTGTTAGAGGAAGCACACAAGTCAAAGTACTCAATTCATCCGGGATCAGATAAAATGTACCAAGATTTGAAGGCGTTTTATTGGTGGCCAAATTTGAAGGCTGACATTGCTACCTATGTCGGAAAGTGCTTGACTTGCGCTAAGGTCAATGCTGAACATCAGAAGCCATCAGGATTATTAACTCAACCAGAGATTCCCCAGTGGAAGTGGGAAGGAATTACCATGGACTTCATCACGAAACTACCAAGAACAGTGAGAGGTTACGACA
This sequence comes from Rutidosis leptorrhynchoides, assembly GCF_046630445.1. Taxonomy (NCBI): domain Eukaryota; kingdom Viridiplantae; phylum Streptophyta; class Magnoliopsida; order Asterales; family Asteraceae; genus Rutidosis; species Rutidosis leptorrhynchoides. The sequence continues at coordinate 221,525,992 of NC_092338.1, read as the reverse complement.
CTATTTGGGTTATCGTGGATCGTCTCACTAAGTCTGCATACTTCTTACCGATAAGATAAACTGATAAAATGGAAAAATTGGCTCAGATCTACATTAAAGAAGTCGTCTCTAGGCATGAAGTGCCTATATCTATTATATCCGATCGCGATAGCAGATTCACCTCCAGGTTTTGGCAGTCATTACAGAAAGAAATGGGGACTCGTTTAGATATGAGTACAACATATCACTCCCAGACAGATGGCCAGAGCGAACAAACTATTCATACTTTTGAGGATGTGTTAGTACTTACCACTAGCTGAGTTCTCATACAATAACAGCTACCATGCGAGTATTAAAGCTGCACCTTTCGAAGCGTTGCACGGAAGGAAGTGTAGATCTCCCGTTTGTTGGAGCGAATTGGGAGATAGTCAGTTGACAGGTCCTGAGATTATTCAGGAGATAACTGAGAAAGTCCTACAGATTTAGGAATGATTGAGAACGGCTTGGAGTCGTCAAAAGAGTTACGTCGATGTTAGACGAAAGGATATAGAGTTCCAAGTTGGTGACAAAGTTATGCTTAAGGTATCACCTTGGAAGGGTGTTGTACAATTCGGGAAGTGAGGTAAATTGAATCGTAGATATGTGAGAACGTTCGAGATAACTGAAAGGGTTGGACCGGTAGCTTACAGGGTGGAACTGCCACAAGCACTCAGCGGTATACACGACGTTTTTCATGTATCCAACCTAAAGAAGTGCCTAGCCGATGATAATTTGATTATTCCTTTAGAGGAACTGCGTATCGACGAAAAAATTCATTTCATTGAAGAACCTGTCGAAATTTTGGGCCGTGATGTCAAACAGTTGAAACAAAGAAGAATTCCTATCGTTAAAGTTCGGTGGAACGCGAGAAGAGGACCAGAGTTCACGTGGGGGCGTGAAGACCAGATGAGACTGAAATACCCGCAACTGTTTCCTGAGGAAACTACTTCAACGGACGATCACTAAAATTTCGAGACGAAATTTTTAATAACAGGTGGGTAATGTAACAACCCTGCTTTTTCCGTTACCTCCGTTAACCTTCCGTTAGTTTATTTAACGGCGATTACTTGACGTTATGTGTTTATGAGTAATAAATGCGTACTTGATCCTTGGAGGGTTACAATAATTAATATGGGTTGATATTAATTCGAATAAATATTTCAGATAAAGAAATACGATAAAAACGATGCAGTTTTGCTAACTGCTTTTTGAACGACGAAACGCTCGAGTTTATTTCAAATAATTAAATTATTAATTATTAAAATTTTAAAATATTTAATTTATTGGGTTTTAAATAAATTAAACGATTGGTTGCGTTTAACGATCAGTTTAGCGTTCCGGGCCTTCGGTATGACTAAATGGCACTTAAAACGGACCACGAATACGCTCTTTTGCAAAACGAGAGCCCAAGATACCCATAGTGGGCCCCATTCAGCCGAACCCATGCTCCCTCCTCTAATTTGTTTAACTTCGTGGACTTATGTGTAACTAATGGGAGTTTAGGACCTAAGTGTAACATTCTAATTAAACCCTAATATAAATTAGAGTGTACAATTTAAACTGCTAATCACTCACAACCCTACCAGTTGACTTTTCTTCCCTTCTGGCCTCTCCTCTTGCGTCGATCATCATCACCATCACCATACCTTCAATTTTTATTTTTTGATCAAACCTCAAGAACAAACGTTGCAATTCTCGATCTCCTCTACGCGTGTGTATCATTAATTTTTTGATCAAAGGTATAATCACATGAACCCTAATGTTAAAAATTTGATTTTTATTAAAGTTTCATAGTTATGTTGTCAATTACTCAAGTCAATACGCGTACATGTTAATTGTTATCGTTAAATCGATCGTTTGATGCGTTAGGGTTTAAAACCGAAATTGTTATTGCATGATCAGTGATTTTAAGTTTTTCAAATGTATGATATTATGTTATATTCAGATTCCTTGCAAAAACTATTGAGTTTAGGCTTTGGATTCGCTTGATTTCGTGTCCGGATGATCAAGTTATGACTAAATGAAATTAACGTTGTGTTTTTGTACGTAATCAGAAATATGGGTTTGATAAACCACGAATTGACATGTGAAACTTATACCACTGGAAATATAATTTAAAAACACACAATTTAGACTAGGATATCGTATCATTTTCTTATGTATAACCCGAGATATGCTTGAATTAGTGTAAAGGTAGTTTTATACAGCACTTGCATGAACATAGAATTGTATTATAAAATGTGTTAACTTCTGTGATTAAAGCTTTGCATATTTGAAATGTACACAAAAATTAATTCACTTTTCATGTAGATATCATAGGCTAATTGTATCTAGATCTTCGGATAATCGCGTGCGAATGTGACTAGCTAAACTAGAATCGAATCTGAAAACAGCTCTCTGTTTTATACTCTGTGGAATGTGTTTATTGAATGAGCATGTAAGCTTCTGGAATATGAATTTTGACATGATATGTGACTTATGGTTAGTTTATTGAAACTCTGAAACTTTATGCATTGGGCACACTAGTGTCATACCTTGTGTGACTTCTGAATTGAGCTGAAAAACAGAACATTCAACTTGCATGAATAAACTGTACAAATTGGCTAAATAAAAATTTCTCTATTTTTGATATGTATTAGTTTGACTTGTCCTTGAACTATGGCCACTGGTCTTGTATCAATTCATGTTCCTAACTCTGGTTATAGCCAAAAAGAAATCAGTGCGCGGTCAGAAACTGACTTGGCAAACTACAAATGTACCCCTTCTGATTCCTAACTTTTAATTATCGTATGAGACCCTGGCCAGAATTTTTGGAATCGATTTTGAGTATACTTATGATCTGTAGTTTGCCATGTTTACTTGAATTTTGTACTATTAGATAATGTACTAAGTATGCTACGTGTTCATGAACTTTGTGCACAACGATAAACTGAAATTGTGAAATTGACCATGTATGATCTAAAACATGTTGTTTGACTTAGGTTCGACATGTTGACCAACATTTGGTATGAACCTACTGATGTTGACTTTAGTTGACCACATTGACCAAGTTTGACTTTCGGTTTGACTTTGGTTGACTTCGTTTGACTTGCATGATCTAGTTGACTATATGTTGACTTTTACTTTGAAACGCGTCGAGTTGAGCAATAAGACAACTTATACTATGAAACCACACTTATTTATGATACATATATTGACCAACCTAAATACGTATACTTAGGTTGCATTACTCAGCTGTAAACCGTACAAGTTTTTGTCTGTCATCCGAGCTTTATTCAAAGGTGAGTCTACAGTCCCGCTTTTTACATGTTTTCAGGGATGAGAATACACGCTGTTATATTTACATTTTCGAATGCTTTTGTATTGACACGAGTACTATATTATGCATATTGAGTTTGTTCACAAAGCCTCTAGCTTGAATACTTTTAATACCATCGGTGTAAGCACAATTTAGATGGACGGATCCGTTAGGTTGACAACCTCACCCTACAATATTAACTGTGGTGCATTTACTTTGAACATTAGATACATTTGAACAGGTGTCTAATATTTTACGAGGTAAGGGCGGGTATAGTGGTTTCTATACTCGGGTCATTGCTAGTATTCAGGTGCTCAGATTATGCAAACGTTTTTGCAACTTGGTGTTGTACTTGTAAAATCTCGTGGTCAAGGAAATTTAAACTATTTTTCTGATAACTATTTTTTTCAGATACTATACAATGTTTTTTAAACCGTGGTTTACGAACAAATGAGATAAAACTTGACAGGGCATTGTCTATAAATGATTGAAATTTGACATGGTAGTGTCAACAAACTTTTGAAACGACAAACGGTGTTGTCTAAAAACTTTAACATTGAACCTTGGTGGTCTCCCACTAATAAACGTTTTCTAAATGTTATTTCTTAAACATACTGTATTGTTTACCTAAAACCTGTAGATTTACTCAACATTATTGTTGACCCATTTTGCGTGTTTTATTCTCAGGTATTAATTGCTTCCGCTGTAGAATATTGCTGTTGCATAGAAGTCAAGCCAAGCACTGGGACCAGAGTTAACATTCCGTTAAAGGGATTTTTGACATGGTGTTACACAAATTTCAAAGATTAACCCCTCACATGTACCATGCATGTGAGGGTATATTCTTCCTTTTCACACCTTCTAAACCATCCTTAATATGTTTACATTTTGTATTAACTAGTCTGGAACCGGCCCACACGATGCGGCGGGGATTTTGGACTGCGTATTCATGTCTAATGTAGTTTTATGTATTTACAGAAGAGAAAACGGCACATGTGTTGAGCGTCGTTGTAGATGTCATTGTGTTTAGCATTTTTAAAAAGTGTCCGTTTCGAACGTAGTTAGTTTCGTTTTGTTCATAAAATTATTTCGAGTCTGACGGTGTGTCGAAAAAATTTAACTTATGACGACCCGGAAATTGTCGACCAAATTTAAACTTAATCTTATTATGATTCCGACACGATAAACAAAGTTTGTAAAGTTGAGTCTCAAAATTTTGGAACAATTTACATAAATGCATTTGACCTTTGACTATTCTCGACGATTCACGAACAGTTGCGTGTAAATAAATATGTAAATAAAAATATTATATATATATATATATATATATATATATATATATATATATATATATATATATATATATATATAAACATAAGTGTATATATAATTATTTTAAGTTAATAAAATACACTTTAATTAATTTGAAATTAAAAATGTAAAATATTAAACAGAATAATTAAATTATTATTAAAAAGGAATATATATAAATATATATATAATATTAATATGAATCTATATAGATAAATATATATAAATGATTTCTATTAATATTTATATTGTAAAAGTTATAAAACATATAAACATTAAATATTCAATAGATGTATTTATATAATATATAATATAATTATTAAGTATTAGAAAATTAATAAATTGTAATATTAATATATAAGATGTGATTAAAAGTTTAATTCTAGTTGTTATAACATTATTACATTCATTATTATTTAATATCAAACTATTAAAATTATTGAAAAGTATAATATGAAAATTTATGCATTTGACTTGTATGTTATTATTATTATTACTATTATTATAGTTATTATTGATAACGTCATTATTAATCTAACTAGTAATAAAATTTTAATTTTAGTTAGTATTAGTATTATTATGAGATATTATTATTAACATTATCATTAATAATTATTATCAATGTTATTAATATTAATATTATTATTATTATGATAATTATTATTAATATGAAGAGTATTATTATTGTTATTATTATTATTAATATTACAGCATTATTATTAATTAATGTATTTATATTTATTAGTTATTAAAATTAAAATTTTATATATAAATCAATTAAATTGAATCGGTTACCTATCACCATCTGTTTTGATTTTCTTTTCTTCATTTACTGTCCATGAATTTGTCTCCTGCCTCCAGTTGTTACATGTCCATATCAAATTAGCATTACAAAACAAAGTTAGTACAACAGATCGATTAACTTTAGTTTTTTTCTTGTCCTTCTGATCTTGCCGTGAGATATTGTTGACACACATGTATTATATAACAATCAATCGATTCAGGTTGTTGAAAAGAATTCGATCTCCACCATTATTATCAATCTTTCACTGCTTTTACCTACTGTTATTGATGAATTTAAAATAGAAAAATCACACACAGCTCATCACCTCTGTTCACCATAGCTTTTATTCAAAAACTACAATTCGATTCAAATTTCAAAATCTTTTAATGTAGTCTTGTTAGGAATCAACCAAGCAATCTTTCTGCAAAGTTTGAGCTCCTAATTCCTCATAACGATTTCTAATTTTCGAGTCAAAGTTTGTTTTCAAAAAGTCAACCTTTTTGTTCTTCGTGAAATTCGAGCTCGTTATTATGTTTCTGTTTCAATTAAGGATGGAGAAAGATTCTAGACATGTTTTAAAATGTATTTCATTCAGGAACTTTGATCTAAAACACTCTAAAATTTGATTTTTGTGTTTGAGTTCATCGACTCCTTCAGCGACTTGTTTTTGCTGTTTTTATTTTATTTATTTTATTTTATTTTTCTTTTTCTTTTCTGTTAATGCGAGAAAATTACTGGGTGTTGTTTTTCGGTTTTACATCATAAGTTCAAATATTGAACTAGCAATCGTGGTTATCAACTCCTCTGGTCATTCGAGTTTATGATGAAGAAGAAAATAGATAGAATATAAATACGGGTTATAAATATTAAAAGGGAGATTTAAATCAGAAAATAGATTTGGCTGGATGGTTAATTGTGTTTGCGTGTTTGCGGGAGGTCGCGGGTTCGAGTCCCCTCTGGAGCATTTCTTTTTTACTTGAAGCTTTTAAGGGTATACACAAGTTTCTTTTATTATTATTATTATTATTATTATTATTATTATTATTATTATTATTATTATTATTATTATTATTATTATTATTATTATTATTAATTATTATGATTATTATTGTTATGATTATTATTAGTTATTAATGTATTAATTATGATATTACAATTAAATTTAAAACTTTAATATTATTATCATGAATGTGTTTATTATTATTATTAATATTATTATTATTAGTAACTTAGGAAAATAAATATGATTATGATTATTAGAAGAAATATAAAAGTGTTATGGTTATATATCATGTAAATTATTATGATAAAAGTTTAATATAACAATTTTGATCATAAACTTAATGATAATATAAGGTGCAAGTTAATTTATAGTTAAAATAATGAATTCTAGAACTTAGAAAAGACTATACATTATCGATAACGAGGGGAACGAATAAAATATAATGAACCGTAAGACAAAGCAATGATTAAAATTATATTGCAATGAAAATAATGTAAAAATGATATTATGAGTATTACTATAAATTTATGAATATTGTAATTATTATCATTATTATCATTTATATAATTACTAGTATCATTATATTTAAATTATCATTTTACTATATTATTATTATTATTATTATTATTATTATTATTATTATTATTATTATTATTATTATTATTATTATTATTATTATTATTATTATTATTATTACTACTACTACTAGTATCATTATTATTATTGTTACGATTATTATTATAATTATCATTACTATCAATATTGTTATTGCTAATATTATCATTATAATCAAGTACAACTATTATTTACCAATAATAATTATTTTACTAATTAAATATTATGCATATAAAAATATTTATAAGTAATATTACATATGAGTATGTATTAACCATAATAACAAATTTTCATACAAATATCCATACATAACAAATTAGGTATTTTTAATATAAAACTAACCAAATATATAATAATTTAATTATATAAATATTAATCATTTTAAATATATACACAAAATTAAATATATAATATATAATATAAGTTATAATATATGAGTTTGTTCACATACGATTATACATTTTAATATATATACAAATGATATAGGTTCGTGAATCCAAGGCCAACCCTACACTTGTTCATTGACGTCATATGTATTTTTACTACAAAATTCAGTATAGTGAGTTTCATTTGCTCCCTTTTTAAATGCTTTTGCAATATATATTTTTGGGACTGAGAATACCTACGCTATTTTTATAAATGTTTTACGAAATAGACACAAGTAATCGAAACTACATTCTATGGTTGGATTATCGAAATCGAATATGCCCCTTTTAGCTTGGTAACCTAAGAATTAGGGAACATTACCCCTAATTGACGCGAATCCTAAAGATAGATCTATGGGCCTAACAAACCCCATCCGAGGTACAGATGCTTTAGTACTTCAATTTATTATTATACAGACGAGAGGATTCTGTTTTTGGGATATTCTATATGCATCCTGTTAGTTCGGTTACCAGGTGTTCAACATATGAATGATTTTTATCTCTATGCAGTTTGCGAAATGCCTGATATAAGATGTATATTTATGGAAAAATTGAAATCTTGTGGTCTATTAAAATTATGGAAATAATTGATTATGATAAATGATAATGCTAAAAACGAACATATATTTCATAGCATTATCCCTCAAGAAAGACAAGCTTTTAGTTGCAATTGTTCTATTTACAAGTGATATTCGTTTAAATAATAAAAGGTGAAGACAAAAGACAGATTCGACAAATTGAAGACGCAAACGACCAAAAAGCTCTATAAAGTACAATCAAAGTAGTTCCAATTATTGATAAGAAACGTCTTAAAATTACAAGAGTACAAGACGCGAAACGCAAAATACAAGATATTAAATTGTACGTAAGGACGTTCGAAAAACCGGAACCGGGACCAAAGTCAACTCTCAACGCTCGACACAACGGACTAAAAATTACAAGTCAACTATGCACATAAATATAATATAATATTTAAATAATTCTAATAATTATTTATATATTATATTTATTTATTAAATCCGTCGGCAGAATGCAAACAACAACATGTGAGCTGGAAAAAGGGGCCATGCGATCGCATGGCTTGGAAGGCAAAAAGCCATGCGATCGCATGGCAGTAGGTGACAGGTCTGGTCCTATAAATTTCGAAGTTTTGAGCGATCTTTTACACATCTTTTTCTCTTCTCATTCACTCACGTATATATATATATATATATATATATATATATATATATATATATATATATATATATATATATATATATATATATATATATATATATATATATATATTTTAATTCTAATTTTAATTTTAATTCTAATAATAAGGGTATGTTAGCGAATGTTGTAAGGGTGTAAGTCAAAATTCTGTCCGTGTAACGCTACGCTATTTTTAATCACTGTAAGTTATGATTAATATTATTTTTAATTTAATGTCTCGTAGCTAAGTTATTATTATGCTTATTTAATGCCGAAGTAATCGTGATGTTGGGCTAAATACTAAAATTGGGTAATTGGGCTTTGTACCATAATTGGGGTTTGGACAAAAGAACGACACTTGTGGAAATTAGACTATGGGCTATTAATGGGCTTTGTATTTGTTTAATTAAATGATAGTTTGTTAATTTAATATAAAGATTTACAATTGGACGTACCTATAAATAACCATATACACTCGATCGAACACGATGGGCGGGATATTTATAAGTACTAATAATCGTTCATTTAACCGGACACGGGATTGGATTATATATGTATATATATATATATATATATATATATATATATATGTATATATATATATATATATGTATATATATATGTATATATATATATATATATATATATATATATATATATATATATATATATGTATATATATATGTATGTATTTTTATAAATTTAAAACTAATATAGCGTTAAGCTTGTTTAATTTTCCCTGTGGAACGAACCGGACTTACTAAAAACTACACTACTGTACGATTAGGTACACTGCCTATAAGTGTTGTAGCAAGGTTTAGGTATATCCATTCTATAAATAAATAAATATCTTGTGTAAAATTGTATCATATTTAATAGTATTTTCTTGTAAAAATTATAACTATTTTATATACACCTCTACGCACATCAAGTATTTTTGGCGCCGCTACCGGGGACTTTCTTGCTTAAACGCCGGAAGCGCAACGCTATATAAAAAAGATTTTTATTAATTTTTAAGTTTCCTTTTATAAAAATACGTTTTTGTACAAATATATATAAAGAAAAACAAAATTTAAGTATTTTTAAGAGTTTGTTAAACATATAAGTTTTATAAAGTTTCTTTATTTTTATTTTAGTTTAAAAAAATATAAGTTTTATTTAAATATTTTGTATAAATATAAAATAGAAAATTAAAACAGAATAAAAAAAAAACACTCGAGGCCTAGTACTGTTACAGCCCAGAACCTGGCCCAAAACCATACTCCATGCGATCGCATGGATTTTCAACGTGAGGACCATGCGATCGCATGGCCCTGTCTGACACGCCCTAATTAACTAAAAACAGCAATCATTACGTAATTATTATTATTATTATTATTATTATTATTTAATTAAACCCTAATTAGGTTTTAAGTTATTTAATTATTTATTTTAGTTTTTATTTAATTTGTATTATTAAGTTTAATAAGTTTTAATAAATTATAAAATTAATAGTCTTATAAAATAAATAATATAAAAATAATATTTTTATAAAAATTGTGCTTTTTACAACTTTAAGTTTATTTTTATAATTTTGTTTCTTTTTATTTGTTTTAGCGTAATATTTGTATTTTTCACTCGTATTTAATTCTAAGTTATAGTTTTTTCCATAGTTATTTTTATTTCTAGATTTTTAGGCTTTGCCATAAAATCCCTTAAGTGCTTTTTCTTTAGACTAAGATTTAGGTGCTTTAAAATTTTGCGATGCCGTTTTTATATTTTAGTACCTTTTTAAGTTATTGCCGTTTTGGGATATAGTATTTCTTTTAAGCTTTAATATTTTTAGACGCAACTTTTAATTCTTAGTTTTTAGTTCCTCTTTAAGTTTCGACGCGCTACTTTCTTATTTTTATTTTTCGACGCCTATTATTTTTCGACCCTTTTATTTTTCGACGTTTTTCGACGCGCTCTTTTTCTTTCTTATTTCTCGACATTCTAGTTTTTAGGACATAGAATTTTTTTTTTTATATTTCTTCTCTAAAATTTCAAAACGAAAAATTATTTTAAGTGGTTAAATTGATAGACATCAAAATTTTCGGGTTCGTAGTAATAGTTGGATTTGTACGTGGACCGGGTTATTGGAGCCAAATAGTACTCAATTATATTGAGACCAAACGAATTCTGCCCCTCTGCTGCATCTTTTGGCTATTCGAAACGTGGGCAAAATCAGAAAAGTCTATTAATTTGATAACTTATATAATTTTTCTTATTTTTATAACTAATAGGATATTCAGTGAATGCACCGAGCAAAACGTTCACCACCTGTAACTTGATCAAGACATCTAGCAAATATTGTCGCCGTTGATTTTTCTTTAGAATCGTCATCCAGTCGACCAAGTACTCCAATTCAAATTTCCGATAATCCATTTTTTGAACCCGACCTCACAATTGAGAATCCGAAGAATATTCAGGGACGATTTCGAGATCCTGAACTATTAATCTTTCCTCCGGAACCACCAATCATTCAAACGGAGATTGTCGAGGAACCAACCATTAAATCAGAATCCTATAGTGATTCAGATTCAACAAATTCAATCATGGAAAATCTGGAACCTCTAAGTATGGAAGACCGAATACGAGCTAAACACACTGGCCAAGGTCATGCAATTACTCAACCAGACATTAATGAGCCAGATTATGAAATCAAAGAACAAATCCTACACATGGTAACTAATCAATGCCAATTTAGTGGTGCGCCGAAGGAAGATCCAAATGAACATCTTCGTACTTTTAATAGGATCTGTACTCTATTTAAAATAAGAGAAGTGGAGGATGAACAGATATATCTCATGTTATTTCCCTGGACTTTAAAGGGAGAAGCCAAAGATTGGTTAGAATCATTACCTGAAGGGGCGATTGATACATGGGACGTTTTAGTTGAAAAATTTCTTAAACAATTCTTTCCGGCATCTAAAGCCGTAAGACTTCAAGGAGAAATTATAACGTTCACGCAAAAGCCAAATGAAACTTTATATGAGGCATGGACAAGATTTGGAAAGTTATTAAGAGGATGTCCGCAACATGGTTTAGACACTTGTCAAATAGTACAAATATTCTACCAAGGATGCAACATCACAACAAGAAAAGACATCGATATAGCAGCTGGTGGTTCCATTATGAAGAAAACCGCAACTGGTGCTTACAAAATTATTGATAACACTGCATCCCACTCACATGAGTGGCACCAAGAAAAAGATATCGTTAGATCATCTAAAGCAGCTAGAGCCGATTCTAGCCATGACTTAGATTCCATTTCCGCAAAGATAGATGCTGTCGAGAGACGAATGGAAAAGATGACTAAAGATATCCACTCAATACGAATTAGTTGTGAGCAGTGTGGAGGACCACATTTGACAAAAGATTGTCTCAGTATTGAACTAACAATGGAACAAAGAGATAATGTTTCATACATAAACCAAAGGCCTGGAAATAATTATCAGAATAATTATCAACCGCCAAGACCAATCTACAATCAAAATCAGAATTATAACCGAAATGTTCCATACAACAACCAACAAGGTCCTAGCAATCAACAAGTATCCAATAATACTTACAACCAGCAAAGACCTATTTTTCAAAACAAACCACCACAAACTGATGAAAAAAAGCCAAATTTAGAAGATATGATGTCGAAGCTAGTTGATTCTCAAACACAATTTTTCACATCTCAGAAACAAACGAATGAACAAAATGCTCAAACATTTAGAAATCAACAAGCTTCTATTCAAAATCTGGAACAAGAAGTAAGCAACCTAGCAAGGTTAATAGGTGAAAGAAAACCGGAAAGTCTACCTAGTGATACAAATGCTAACCCCCGAAATGAAACAGCTAAAGCCATTACCACAAGAAGTGGTATTACACTTAAACCACCTGAAATACCTGAAATTTCTGATGAAGCTATTCCTACTCCACAAGAACCACAATCTGATCAAGATAAGGAAAAAGAACCGGTAGTTGAAAAGGTTAATGAAGATAACACAGTTAAGGCTAAACCTTATGTTAAACCATACCAACCACCACTTCCTTACCCGAGTAAAATGAGAAAAGAGAGACTTAAAGCCGAGCAATCCAAATTCTTGGATATGTTTAAACAGATAAATGTCAATCTTCCTTTCATTGATGTGATTTCAGGAATGCCGAGATATGCTAAATTTCTGAAAGATCTAATCACAAATAGAAAGAAAATGGAAGAACTCTCGGCTGTTACTATGAATGCTAATTGTTCTGCAGTACAGTTGAATAAGATACCAGAAAAACTATCTGATCCAGGAAGTTTCATAATTCCATGTTTTCTGGGTAGTCTTAGTTCAATAGAAGCATTGGCAGACTTAGGTGCTAGTATAAATTTAATGCCATATTCATTATACACTAAACTAGACCTTGGAGAATTGAAACTAACAAGAATAAGTATACAACTAGCCGATCGATCAGTAAAATATCCTAGAGGGATAATGGAGAACATGCTAGTTAAAGTTGGTACTTTAGTATTTCCAGTAGATTTTGTTATTTTGGATATGAAAGAAGATTCTCAAGTTCCTCTCATATTAGGAAGACCGTTCTTAAACACGGCTAAAGCAATGATAGACGTGTTCGGTAAGAAACTGACCCTAAGTATAGAGGACGAGAGTGTTACCTTTTCAGTTGATAGAGCCATGTAACAATCGCAATCTGCAGATGATACATGTTATTATATTCAAACTATAGAACCACATGCAGAATTGTTAGAAGAATTTCCAGAATTACAAGGAACAGGAGAATGTTCTTTAGGAAAAGGAACTGAACCAATTGATGAAACTGAAATGATAGCTACACTTATGGCTAATGGATATGAACCAACAACGGAAGAAATTCAAATGCTAAAAGAGGAAGACAGATATCGATACAAATCATCGATAGAAGAACCACCGACATTAGAGTTAAAGCCACTTCCAAACCATTTGGAATAAGCTTATTTACATGGTGAGTCTGAATTACCTGTAATAATATCGTCTTCTCTTACTGAAAATGAAAAATCTCAACTCATTTCTGTGCTAAAAGGTCATAAACCAGCCATTGCATGGAAAATTCATGATATTAAAGGAATAAGTCCTTCGTATTGCACACATAAAATCCTTATGGAAGAAGGTCATAAAACGTATGTGCAACGCCAAAGAAGACTAAATCCTAATATGCAAGATGTTGTTAAGAAAGAAATTATTAAACTGCTGGATGCAGGTTTAATATATCCAATCTCTGATAGTCCATGGGTAAGCCCAGTTCAATGCGTACCTAAGAAGGGTGGCATGACTGTCATCACAAATGAAAAAAATGAGCTTATTCCTACTAGGACTGTAACAGGATGGCATGTTTGTATTGATTATAGAAAATTAAATGACGCCACCAGAAAAGATCAATTTCCCTTACCTTTCATTGATCAAATGTTGGAAAGATTAGCCGGAAATAGTTACTATTGTTTTCTTGATGGTTTTTCCGGATATTTTCAAATTCCAATAGCACCCGAGGACCAAGAGAAAACCACATTCACGTGCCCTTATGGTACTTTTGCTTACAAACGCATGCCATTTGGACTTTGCAACGCCCCTGCAACCTTTCAAAGGTGCATGATGGCGATTTTTCACGACATGATAGAAGAATGCATGGAAGTTTTCATGGATGACTTTTCAGTCTTCGGTGATACATTTGAATCATGTCTAGTTAATCTTGAACGAATGCTTATTAGATGCGAACAATCAAATCTAGTACTCAATTGGGAGAAATGCCATTTCATGATTAAGGAAGGCATCGTTCTTGGACATAAAATTTCAAAGGAAAGAATTGAAGTAGATAGAGCTAAAGTAGATGTAATTGCTAAACTTCCACATCCCACCAATGATAGAGGAGTTAGGAGTTTTCTAGGACATGCTGGTTTTTACCGACGTTTCATAAAAGATTTTTCTAAAATTGCCACTCCTATGAATAAACTCCTAGAAAAGGATGCTCTATTCATCTTTTCAAATGAATGTATCAAATCTTTTAATATTCTTAAAGAAAAACTCACTAATGCGCCAATCATGATAACTCCAAATTGGAATCTACCGTTTGAACTTATGTGCGATGCAAGTGATTTTGCAATGGGAGCCGTTTTAGGACAAAGGATTGAAAAACGATTTCAACCTATATATTATGCTAGTAAGATGTTACAAGGAGCACAAACGAATTACACAACTACTAAAAAAGAACTCCTTGCTATTGTCTTTGCTTTTGACAAATTTCGTTCATATCTCGTTCTAGCTAAAACGGTGGTCTATACCGACCATTCTGCTCTTAGATACCTATTTTCAAAACAAGATGCCAAACCACGATTAATCCGTTGGATCCTACTCTTACAAGAGTTCGATATTGAAATTTGAGACAAAAAGGGAGCAGAAAATCTCGCCGCTGATCATCTTTCTCGTCTTGAAAATCCCGAATTAGAAGTTCTAAATGAATCGGCCATACAAGACAACTTTCCTGATGAATATCTATTGAAGATAGATTATAATGAAATTCCATGGTTTGCAGATTATGCAAACTACTTAGTATGTGGATTCCTTGAAAAGGGGTTGTCGTACCAAAAACGAAAGAAATTCTTTAGTGATATAAAACACTATTTCTGGGAAGATCCACATTTGTTTAAAAGTTGTCCTGATGGAATAATACTCCGATGTGTATTCGGAGACGAAGCTAGTCAAATCTTAAACCATTGTCACACAGGACCAACAGGAGGGCATTATGGGCCTCAACTAACAGCAAGAAAAGTTTATGATGCTGGATTCTATTGGCCTACAATTTTCAAAGACGCACACCTTCTTTGCAAATTCTGTGATGCTTGTCAAAGGGCCGGAAAAATAAGTCAACGTGATGAAATGCCACAAAATGTCATTCAAGTATGTGAAGTATTTGACATTTGGGGTATTGACTTTATGGGTCCATTTCCAAAATCTCATAATAATCTCTACATTCTCGTTGCCATTGATTATGTATCTAAATGGGCAGAAGCACAAGCTCTCCCAACTAATGATGCATGAGTTGTAGTCAACTTTTTAAAACGTCTTTTTGCTAGGTTTGGAACACCTAAAGCTTTAATAAGTGATCGGGGTACTCATTTTTGTAATAATCAACTTGAGAAAGTTCTTAAAAGATATGGAGTAACTCATAAACTCTCCACCGCTTATCATCCACAAACAAGTGGACAAGTTGAAAATACCAACCGAGCTTTAAAACGTATTCTAGAGAAAACCGTAGGATCAAATCCGAAGGAATGGTCCATTAAATTGGAGGATGCACTCTGGGCTTTTAGAACAGCCTACAAAACTTCAATTGGAACCACACCTTTTAGACTCGTCTATGAAAAAGCATGCCATCTTCCAGTAGAAATTGAACACAAAGCATTTTGGGCTTTGAAGACATGTAATCTTGATTTACATGAATCTGGACGTCTACGGTTAAGTCAATTAAACGAATTAGAAGAATTAAGACATGAAGCATACGAAAATTTGTTAATCTATAAGGAAAGAATGAAGAAATGGCATGATAAAAGAATCAGAAGTTCAAAAGAATTTAAAGAAGGAGACAGAGTTTTTCTTTTCAATTCACGATTCAAGCTATTTCCTGGAAAATTGAAATCAAGATGGTCTGGACCATTTATAGTCAAAAGAGTTTTCCCATACGGAACTATAGAATTAATAAATTCAAATGGGATTGCATTTAAGGTTAATGGTCACAGAGTTAAAAATTACATAGATAGTCCAACGGAAGCTGACAACGAAGTTAATCACAATTTCGACACCACAGCTAACTAAGTGTGGGGAGAATCAAGTTTTTAAAGGATAATATGTATTTCTGTTAGAGTTAGATGTTCTATTTTCGTGTAGTTTCCGAGAATGGAATCCAAATGGTCTTTCCCTAGCAGACCCTAAAGAACTAGTCTTCTCCCCCCATTCTGAATTTTTATTTTTTTTAGGTTTTACGAGATGAAGACTTCCTGTGAATTAAACCATGGTCTAATGCTACACGCTTTAATCACTAAACGAAATAATGACACCCTTCCAAGTGAAATAGTATCATTAATCATAGGTAAATTGGACGGAGTAAGAAAAGAATCCAGGAACGAAAATAATAAGCTACAGTTTGGTAAAGGAAAATCAAAATCCGCAGCAAAAAGAAGAGCACGACACCTTGAAAGATGTCACAAATGCGGAAAATGGTCACACGAAGGTAAATGTTCAAATAATCAAACATATTCCAATACCGAGTTTGTTACTTTATGCAGAGATGGTCCGTTCATATGTTTTGAAGAAAAAACATTGAATGCTCGAGGTTACGCCTATGTAGCTATGGAAAACCAATTAGTCCGACTATCTTATGAGTGGGCTAAAGTAGGTCACTAAGAATTCTATTTCACAGGTAAGTATGTACAGTTTTTATTTCTATTTTTATTATTTTTAACCTTTTGATAATAAACGCTAAATCGTTCGCTATAAAGTATTAAATTGGTACTCAATAAAATTAGGTTTTGCGACCGAAATTATTGATATCATACAAAAATTTATTACATCACTGCGAAATTTACCGTTTATTCTTAAAGTATAAATATCTTTAATCAATCAACCCAAAATATTTCAAAAATTCGTCAGGAGTAAAACTAGGTAATATAGCCGAAATTACTTTACCGAAAAGAGGGACGTATATTTTTGATAATATTTGATTGATTAAAGTGGGATAAAAGACCAAAAAGATTTTTAATTTTATTTTTACTTTGTTTTTAAAATTAATATTAAATTATTATTGTAAACTTTTTAAAATCAATATATTTAAGTTTGTAAATATTTGAAAAATTAATATTTTTTTTATATAAGTTTGTATGTATAAAAACAAAATTATAATATAAATTTGGTGTGATTTTTTTTAAAATTTTAATAATATGAATTTTTAATTTTATGCATTTTAAATTTAAGAGTTTGGTGTGAATTTAAAAACAAAAATTTACTTTATTTCGTTAAGTTAAAAATTTGATTTTTAAAATTCATCGTGAGTTGAAGACTAGGTTGTTGAACCGAAATTGTTCTACCCAAGGGAGGGACGAGAACTTTTATTATCATTATTATTAATCTTATTGAACTAAAGTATGCCAAAAACATTTAAAAATCCAAAAATCCTTACTTTTAAAACCGCGCTTTGAATTGACAAATTTTAGAATTTTGTCGAGGGACAGACTAGGACAACGATCCGAAACGCCCTCATCCTAAAAAGAAACAAATTTTATTAATTTTATGTCTTATTAAAGTATAAGGTTTTTATAAAAAAAAAAAAAAAAAAATTATCAGACCCATGCGATGGCATGGGTTTTGAACTTCAACCCCATGCGATCGCATGGAGCTGAAAAATTGCTCAGGAACAAAAGGCAGTCGAGCAGTCTGTCTTCACCACAAACACACACACAAAACACCCGAAATTCACTCAAAACCCTCTAAAAAATTCTCATTTTTTCACCGTAATTCGTCAAATTTCTTGCTCTAATCATGCCTAGGTTCGGATTCTTCAACAAAAAGGTAAAAATTACACCCCTAAACTCTAAAATTTCCTAGTTTTTGTGATAATTACCAATATTTTACCTAATGCAATTTTGTTAATTTCTAGTGTAATTAGTGTTAAATTATTAGTATTTTATGCATGTATAACCTAGATTGATGCTATTTAACATGATTTGAAGTCAAAAACTTCAAAAATTTTAGAAATCTAGGGTTTGTGTTCTTGAGCAATTTGGGGCTTTTTGATATAAACAGGTTATGGCCGATTTTTGTCATGAATTATTGCTAAATTAAGTAGTGTAACATGTTTAGGTAGCTAAATGATCCAAACATTGATCCTAAACATGATTTTTGGAGATTAAAGTAGACTTTTTAAGTCTAAATTCATGAACTTGATTAATTTGATATAATTGCCATTTGCGACTTGTTTAATTGCTAGTAATGACTATTTTGACATGTTATTTGAGTTAAATGCTTATGAATTTTGTATACATTTTCATATGTGCTTATTTGAAAAAGTGTAGAATTGTAAAAAATGTGAAAATGTGTATAAGTTTAATTTTGATTGAACATGTTATTGTGGTTAATTTAAGTTGTTATTTTGCTAACACTAATGCATATTTGGATGCACAAATTTTGTGTTTAATGTGTTTTGTAGAAAACCGATACTGCTGGTGCTTCATCGTCATCTAGACAACCATAACAAGAACCTGAACCAGAATATGAACCGCAATACAAGCAAGAACCCGAACAAGAACCACAACAGGAACAACAACATCAGCCTGACCAACATGTACCTTATTATGATCCGCTATAGTTTGCTAATGAATTCATAGTAATTCCGATGCATCCGCTAGTAGAATACCCAACGATTCCTGAACATACATTGCATCCTAATCTGAGATTCGATAGAAGCTGGAGAGATTACCCGGCATATCAAAGTAATAAATTCAAATTAGTAACGAAAGATGTAGAGGTGCCTAGGGTAATTGATTGGAATCCTTTGGAAAGGGTCCAACTTGCTGACCGTGTTAGGGAGCATTTGATCTAAAGGTATGGCAGTTCTTCTTTTACTGATTGGGAACGCTTATTCACCATTCGTAGACCTATATATAAGAAATGGTGTGTTGAGCTGATGAGTACTATAGCATTAAATGTAGATGTAGATAGATTAGATGATAGAAGTTTTCTTAGATTTATACTTGGCCGTAGGATGTACAGAATGTCCATGCTGGACATGGCCAGGGCTTTGCAGATATATACGCCCGCTGAATTACTACTACCCGATTGTATGAATTTGATTTATCGTGGTGAAAGGGTAGATAGGAATTTTGATGCGAACGCCGTCTGGAGGCGTATGTCCGATTATAATGTTTTTGGGCGGGGAGGAACACATACCTACTTACATATTAACAGATCCGAGCTTCGTATAATTCATAGATTTTTGGCTAACTCGATTACACAGAGAGGTCACAACAAGGAAAAATTGACCTTACATGATTTATTTTACTTAAAGTGTATTCGAGACCCAAGAGGCTTTGTTAATATCCCCTACTGTGTTGGTTTTTATTTATCTAAGATGGTTGAAGGAATACAGGAAGGGGGGATAATTGGAGGAGGTATTTTTGTTACTCTCATTGGAGAGTATTTAGGTGTAGATAAGGACCAAGGGGGTTCACTTTTGGAATGTAGGGAACAGGTTGAGCTTTTAGGATTGAGGGTTTATGCGGTGCTAAGGTATTAAAGAGTAGACGCAACCAGGCAAAACCCTATGAAGGTAGTCATCCTCAGGTAGAGAGAGGCTTAGACGAGGAAATGGAGGAAGCGGATGACATTAGGGATGTCATTCGGGAGGCTATGACTGATGTCTACCAGCGTGTAGAGGAGGTAGATATGACAAACGCGGAGAGATTTTGTCGGATGGAGCAGTGGCAAGCCCGGAATGATTACGAGCATTCCAGGCAACGACAGCATGATAGATGGGACTATCATCAGTGTCAGATTATGAGCTGGCTGTCACCTCAGGATCACTATGTTCTGACCCGACCCGCTTACTATCCTCCACACCAGACCTAGATGAGACCGCCATTTACTCTCTACGATCCTAACTAGGCATACCAGTACACCTATCACCAACCATGGAACCCGGACGATGACATGAACTGGAACCCCTATCCAGATTGATTTAGTTCCGGTTGGTAATTTATATGATTTTTAATTTTTATTATTTCTGTTTATTTTTGTTTAAACACATTATATTATGATACTTTTATTGTAATATTTAATATTTTTATTATGTTGTACTAATGTTTCATATTTAATTTGAAAGTGGGATTTTAAGTCCCATTTTAAAATACCATGCATGTTTATATTTGTATTGTATGTATATTGTCGATTGTACACAACAGGGTAAAACAGCGCATTTTCAAAGACTGGCATTAAGTTCAGTAAAAGCTAATACTTTTGATGACAAAATGAAAAACAAATGTGATGTAACAACAAGAAGGAATGAACAAATGATGTGCACCATTTATCATTCAACAAACAAACGCCAATATGTTTGGAAACTTTGGTAAATTTTAATCATTTTTCTACGCTAATTACCCTCAATAATTTAAATTGTTACTGATTTCTTGCAAATGAGGGCATTGCAAGATCTTAAGTGTGGGAAGGGGTTAAATTCTTTCGGAATTTTAAAAATTTTTGACTTATACACTTGGTTACCATTAAAAATACTAGTAAAGCAGTAGTTGTATTAGAATCTAGTGCTATCTGATAATAAAGAACAGCCCTAGTCTTATATACTGACTACCCAATTCTAGTAAAATTTTACAAAATTTTCAATTAAATGAACTCAAAATAATGTTTATACATATTTATGAACGATAAAACTAGGTGTTAACACCGAAATTATTGTTACCTTGGAAAGGACATAAATTGAGAAACAAACTAAAATGTTAAGAATTCATTTAAAATGGAATAGAGGACAATAAAAAGGCAAATAAAAGAAAATAAAAGTCAAGTGTGGGAAAAATTTACCAAGTTATTTTGAACATATATCACATATTTTTGTACAAATAACTGAAAATACTTTTGCTTTAGACTAATCTAAACAGTTTTACCCAATTTACTGTAATATATTTGAAAGAAAAATGGATCTACACGATGAATCAATTCCATCATTAAAAGGAAGTAAAGTCTTCCAAAAAAGAAACGCGCTTCTTGATTTAGGTCATGAAGTTGTCATCCAGACCAGCTGTAGGTTGACGAAAAACCTAGAAAAGTCATCTCTAAAATCAGCAGGAAATCCACGGACCTCAGCATCAAACAGGGTCGCCAAATGGTCAGATTTATCCTAATCATGAAAGGATCTGTCTTGTAAAATGGGGAGGACGCCGTGCAAATTAGCTGGATAAGACTAATGAATCAGATCTCCAGAAAGGATAATCTCCTTAAAAGATCAAAAATCAGCTTTTAAGCTTGATACTACTCAATCCTTGAGATTGACTTGAAAGATTGAGAATTCAAACTCATGGAATTCAATGATATCTAAACTCGAGCTTGAACGAGAAAATATTTTGATCAAAATTACAAACCGATTTGTTTTCTGAAAATCCATTTTTAATGCGTTCATTACCATTGAACGTAAAATCCTAGGAATTCACCTGGAGTTCATTACGTCACCTGAACCAAATCGGGTGTCAACCGTAAGAACGGTGGTTGCATATCATGGTCAAAGACAGGACCTTGTGCTAGACCGAAGAAAAATTATAAGGGTGAGCTTTACTATTGCTCCTACAAAGGATAGTAATTGCATCTGACACGTTATAGACTATAATTAAAAGCATGTCAGGGGACATTGCCTTAACAGTTGCTTATTCAACGCTTTCCTTTACAACCGGACGGTAGTTTACCGAAAGGTAATATACGGAGCAAGTATACTGGACGTGTTGCTTTCCCAATACAAGGTTAGCAAGTGGGTGATACAAAACCACAAGTTTTGAGCTAAAATTTTCAAATCTGAAACCCACCAAACCCACAAAAATAATTTGCAAACACCGGTGAAGGGTTATTTCAGAAAACTTATCTAGGATGAAAGTTAGATTTAATTTTCAAAAGATCAAATGTTTTCATAAAGATCCAATTTCCTTAAGGATCTAAATTTTTATAGTCATGTGGGACCACATCGTTACTATCATTGTTTATACCACCGTATAGAAATCACTGATGTACAAAGTGTGAAGAAAAAAGAAGTGATTCTAGTATTTGTATTTCAAGACTATATTGCTTGAGGACAAGCAACGCTCAAGTGTGGGAATATTTGATAATGCTAAAAACGAACATATATTTCATAGCATTATCCCTCAAGAAAGACAAGCTTTTAGTTGCAATTGTTCTATTTACAAGTGATATTCGTTTAAATAATAAAAGGTGAAGACAAAAGACAGATTCGACAAATTGAAGACGCAAACGACCAAAAAGCTCAAAAGTACAAAGTACAATCAAAGTGGTTCCAATTATTGATAGGAAACGTCTTAAAATTACAAGAGTACAAGACGCGAAATGCAAAATACAAGATATTAAATTGTACGTAAGGATGTTCGAAAAACCGGAACCAGGACCAAAGTCAACTCTCAACGCTCGACGCAACGAACTAAAAATTACAAGTCAACTATGCACATAAATATAATATAATATTTAAATAATTCTAATAATTATTTATATATTATATTTATTTATTAAATCCGTCGGCAGAATGCAAACAACAACATGTGAGCTGGAAAAAGGGTCCATGCGATCGCATGGCCTGGAAGACAAAAAGCCATGCGATCGCATGGCAGTAGGTGACAGGTCTGGTCCTATAAATTTCACGGTTTTGAGCGATCTTTTACACATCTTTTTCTCTTCTCATTCACTCACGTATATATATATATATATATATATATATATATATATATATATATATATATATATATATATATATATATATATATATATATATATATATATATATATTAATTTTAATTTTAATTTTAATTTTAAATTCTAATAATAAGGGTATGTTAGCGAATGTTGTAAGGGTGTAAGTCAAAATTCTGTCCGTGTAACGCTACGCTATTTTTAATCACTGTAAGTTATGATTAATGTTATTTTTAATTTAATGTCTCGTAGCTAAGTTATTATTATGCTTATTTAATGCCGAAGTAATCGTGATGTTGGGCTAAATACTAAAATTGGGTAATTGGGCTTTGTACCATAATTGGGGTTTGGACAAAAGAACGACACTTGTGAAAATTAGACTATGGGCTATTAATGGGATTTATATTTGTTTAATTAAATGATAGTTTGTTAATTTAATATAAAGATTTACAATTGGACGTACCTATAAATAACCATATACACTCGATCGGACACGATGGGTGGGATATTTATAAGTACTAATAATCGCTCATTTAACCGGACACGGGAATGGATTAATAGTCAATGGACTTATTAAAATAGGGGTGAATTATATACAAAGAAAATTGGTGTAATTATAGTTTAAATCCCCAATTAGTTGGAATATTTGACTTCGGATATAATGATGATTTGACGAGGACACTCGCATTTTAAATTTATGACCGATGGACTGTTATGGACAAAAACCAGACGGACATATTAAATAATCCAGGACAAAGTACAATTAACCCATGGGAATAAACTAAAAATCAACACGTCAAACATCATGATTATGGAAGTTTAAATAAGCATAATTCTTTTATTTCATATTTAATTGCACTTTTAATTATCGCACTTTTATTTATCTCAATTTCATTATCGTTATTTACTTTACGTTTTAAATTAAGTTGTATTTATTTTTAATATTTTACATTAGGTTTTAACTGCGACTAAAGTTTTAAAATCGACAAACCGGTCATTAAACGGTAAAAACCCCCCTTTTATAATAATAATATTACTTATATATATATTTGTATTTTTATAAATTTAAAACTAATATAGCGTTAAGCTTGTTTAATTTTCCCTGTGGAACGAACCGGACTTACTAAAAACTACACTACGTACGATTAGGTACACTGCCTATAAGTGTTATAGCAAGGTTTAGGTATATCCATTCTATAAATAAATAAATATCTTGTGTAAAATTGTATCATATTTAATAGTATTTTCTTGTAAAAATTATAACTATTTTATATACACCTTTACGCACATCAATAAACTAATGAACTCACCAACCTTTTGGTTGACACTTTAAAGCATGTTTATTCTCAGGTATTAAAGAAATCTTCCGCTGTGCATTTGATCATTTTAGAGATATTACTTGGAGTCATTCAAGGCATATTTCAAAAGACGTTGCATTCAAGTCGTTGAGTTCAATAGAGATCATTATTAAGTATATGATAGATTAAGTCATCTATAGTTAGGATATATTATGAAATGATATGCATATCTGTCATCTTTCGATGTAATGAAAGGTTGCCTTTTAAAAACGAATGCAATGTTTGTAAAATGTATCATATAGAGGTCAGATACCTCGTGATGTAACCATATGTTATTGTATTCGTCCTTATGGATTAGGACGGGTCGTTTCATTTGGTATCAGAGCGGTGGTCTTAGCGAACCAGGTCTTGCATTAGTGTGTCTAACCGATAGTTGTTAAGATGCATTAGTGAGTCTGAACTTCGACCGTGTCTGCATGTCAAAAGTTTTGCTTATCATTTCGTGTCGAAAATTACCTGCTTAACATTTTTAGTCTAGACACGTCTTACTGCATTTAGTGCGTCGATAGTGTATAGAAAAAATTCATATCTTAGTGTATCTGATAATTCATATTTTAGCGTATCTGTTACTGTAGACTTGCCTGACATATTCCGTAAATTCCTCCGTAATATACGAAATCTTTTGCTCTATATATAGATATTCTATGTAGTTAGAATACCACCCGATAGCCGGAAAATCATTTCATATCGAAAAATCCTTCATTCAATCGTACGAAATGGAATTTGTCATTAGTTCAAGTCCCTCGGATTCCGAAATGGAATCCCACTCAAGCTCCGAAAGCAGTGTGACTGGAATGGATCAACCAACAGCC
Organism: Rutidosis leptorrhynchoides; assembly: GCF_046630445.1. Taxonomy (NCBI): domain Eukaryota; kingdom Viridiplantae; phylum Streptophyta; class Magnoliopsida; order Asterales; family Asteraceae; genus Rutidosis; species Rutidosis leptorrhynchoides. The sequence continues at coordinate 221,500,664 of NC_092338.1, read as the reverse complement.
ATCGTTTATTCTAGATGAATTGGGGATGGGTTTGTAGCCTTCTCCATCATTGGAGACAAGAAGAAGGTGATCCCTTCCATCCACCACATTGCCCTCTTGGCGAAGAACCTGAAACACTTATCGGCGAACCTATTCGAGACACCATTTTCTCTCTCATTTCCAGAGTATCTCGGCACGATTATATACTATATCACATTCTAGATCTTATTCACCCACTCATCTGAACCACTGATTATCCCGGTGTAATAGAAGAAGTCAACGAGCTTCGTGCTCGGGTAATGGCTTTGGAGAATATGGTGCAAAGGTTACAAGCACCAGCAGCAGCACCAGCAGCATAACCAGTACCACCATCATCAACGCTAATAGTACCATTACCAACCCCAACCACAACTACGTCGTAAACCTCAACTTTACAATCTGTACCTCGAGCATCAACGTCATACACCCTGTAGATACCAAGGAGTACCAACCACAACCCAAGGAGTACCAACCACAATAACCGATGAAGTATTAATCTATAACTTCATGGGAGAAACATTCTGCGGTGATTATGTAATCTCTAAAGTCTTAGAGATTATCTATTCTAGCCCTAACCATAAATTAGATGAATGAACCAAAATGATAGAAGGAAGAATAGAAACCATGTCTGAAATGGTGCACGATTTACAAGCTAGACTCGTTTTACCAACATCATCTATAATATCACAAGCTTCGCGAGTTCATGAATCACCGTGGACATCATTACAAATCAACAACAAGTATGCCATATCAACGAGTTATAAAGTGTTAAATCATTTCCACTAAAGAATTTATATGTATATCTTATATATATAAATTTTTAAACCATAATAAATCTTTCCGTACTAAGCTATTAGGTGTGAATCTTAACTACTCAGTTAATTCATATTACTAATATGCTATGATATACATCCTTCTTCGGCAACTTAACCATCGTTAATTACGATCTCTGTTTCAATTCAATGAATTCAATTTCATAATAAATCAAGTGTATTATTCATATATAGGTTTGATTTTACACTTTCATTATCGATGTACTCGAAACTTTTCAGATAACAACATTCGTACCTTGCGAAGTTCACAAGAATTCCATGAACACCAAATAACGAAGTATTGATTCAAAATTCCAATTACATTGAAGAAATACTCCGTAAAAGTTAAGAAATTTTAAAGTTTTAAGGATTACTCAATTCTAGTTTCAACCGTAAATCAAATGAGTTTAATTTAATATTAACTCATTAAATCTATGTTACATCTAAAGAAAATATACACATTTATATTTTCATAAAGATTGTAATAAAAATTCTTTTGTACAAAATATTAATTGTGAATTTTTTTAACGGGTAGGTAATACCCGAGAAATATATAAATTCACAATTAATTTGTTATATTTTTCGATTCTGATTCAGCAATCATCAACTATACTCAATACTTTCACCACGAAATACATTCTTTTATAGAAAGTAAAACAACCGTTCTCATCCAAATTTGATTACATGTTCTGATTTTGACAAATCAAAATTTAAGTCAAGATTTAACAGAAGATATCACTCTTAGATCCTTACAGCTTTCAAAGCTATACTTTGACTTCAAAACTTTGATAGAACATCACTTCTACCCAGAAAAAATATTCGTATCATTCAAAATTCTAGAACATCATATGTATATTAACGATTACAATCTGTGTTCAAATCCTTCGAAATTCCTGAAGACACTTCAAATAATGAACAATCGAGTTGATGATCCAACCACATGTTACCCACAGTCTTGCACCTGAAAAACTCTCGAAACTAAAGACATAGTTTAACACGTATCCGTGACAGATCCTTTGGCATTTATTAGCTAAAATAAATTTGCAATCCCTTTCCAAAGTAGTCAGTTTTTTCACAGTTCCAGCAAGTCAACTTCGACTTTTCAGTCGAAACAGCCTTATTATAACCTTGATATATACATTGCCATTTCGCCATCGTTACCGGGGAACTGTTTATGTTCCACCACATTAGCAATAAACTTACCAACAACTTCACTGATCTTTGACTTTCTGAAGAATCATTATATTTATCAAAACCCCATCATTTACTCATCCGCATCTTGTAACAAGAATTTTCATGCCAATTACTGGGAATCAGCAATCAGTATTTTGAAATCTCGCAGCATGTCTATGCCAACAGTTATATGTGTACATATAACGTCTATCTCCTAAACTTACATACTTCGAATGTGAAGTTTCTGAAAAACACCCTGAACTGCGAACTAGTTCTCGAAATTTTAAAAAATGCTGATGAAGCAGCAAAAACTTCAAATGACCTTAACAGTAAAAAGTTTGATGATAAAAGAATAGTGCGTTGGCAAAGCACAGAAAAAGAGAAAGTTTAGAACTGGAAAACGGATTGAGCAAAGTATAAAGGAGGCTGTGGACAAATCACAAGAACGAAACCTGCCTTCAAAGAATCTAAATAATTCAATGTCTGCTGAAATCCTTAGCAAATACCTTACTCCTTACTCTAAAACCCTTGCAGACAATATTCTTCATTATCCTCTTATCTTAAATATTCTATGATATCATCGTATCTTTCATTATAAATATCCTCCATATTTCTGAAGATATTTCCATAATTATTCTAATCTGAAATCATTTACCTCTTCGCGCTATCTGTATTACATCATAAAAGAAACTATTTTAGTTTTTAAATTCTAAAACTTTCGAGTTTAAAAATAAGAATGTTTTTGAAGTGGTGTTGGAAATTGATGCATGACTTAGTATAATATAATTACACTTGATCAACGTGATTATATTACAGTAATCCATGCTGAGTTTCTAAAATGGAACGTGATGATTCACAGATCATAACGTCATCATGTGCTATGTTACATGACTCTTGTATTCTATTTAACCTCTAAGAATATCAAGAAAATATTTTCTTGATGATTCGGTCTTTTCCGGATATTCTGGTAATTTGACAAATCAAGACCGTACTATTACAATTTCTGTCTAAGAACATTAATTATATTCATTTCGAATTTCATATCTACAAATTCTGGACCATTATTCTCTTGACTTAAAGTCGTGAAGAGAAAACAAAAGTATGAAACTCCGAAATATAAGGGAGAATATAAAGCCCGATAACAACACATAAATTACAAACCGTGGATATTAATACGAATAGCAATATAAAGAAACGGTAGAATTAAAAATAGTATCACCCTATGGTAATAGTAGAAGTAAACAGATTTTTCTGGTGGAAGATTGAAAAGAAGAATGACAGAAATGATAATTAGGAAAAATATCAAGGATTAGAACTGGATTAAGCATTTTTACAATCTTTTGAATTTGGGAATTGAGTATAGGAGTGGTAAAAGTAGTGGAACGGAGGAAGTTAAATTTATAGGGAATTATCTGAAAAAGAAATCAAAAAAGATCTCCACATTTAATTAGAGAGATCCTAATTTCCTTAAATCCCGAAGAGTCAGATCTTATTTAGATTTCAAAGATTTCTTTAAATCCCTTGAATTCCGGAAATCCAGCGTGTCTACGTCAAAAGTTAATCTCTATCTCAATCTTTTGTGACAGCTTCACTCGTACGCTTCACATAACCGAATCGTTTTAGTTAATAATGATAAAACTCTATTTATCAGCTCCTATTCGTAAGAAAAACATTCGTATTGTTAGCCAAGACGATCTTGATCAAATTTCGGGGACAAAATTTCTTTAACGGGTAGGTACTGTGACGACCCAGAAATTTTTGACCAAATTTAAACTTAATCTTATTATGATTCCGACACGATAAGCAAAGTTTGTAAAGTTGAGTCTCAAAATTTTGGAACAATTTACATAAATGCATTTGACCTTTGACTATTCTCGACGATTCACGAACAGTTGCGTGTATATGTATATATATATATATATATATATATATATATATATATATATATATATATATATATATATATATATAAACATAAGTGTATATATAATAATTTTAAGTTAATAAAATACACTTTAATCAATTTGAAATTAAAAATGTAAAATAATAAACAGAATAATTAAATTATTATTAAAAAGGAATATATACAAATATATATATAATATTAATATGAATCTATATAGATAAATATATATAAATGATTTCTATTAATATTTATATTGTAACAGTTATAAAACATATAAACATTAAATATTCAATAGATGTATTTATATAATATAATATAATTATTAAGTATTACAAAATTAATAAATTGTAATATTAATATATAAGATGTGATTAAAAGTTTAATTCTAGTTGTTATAATATTATTACATTCATTATTATTTAATATCAAACTATTAAAATTATTGAAAAGTATAATATGAAAATTTATGCATTTGACTTGTATGTTATTATTATTATTACTATTATTATAGTTATTATTGATAACGTCATTATTAATATAACTAGTAATAAAATTTTAATTTTAGTTAGTATTAGTATTATTATGAGATATTATTATTAACATTATCATTAATAATTATTATCAATGTTATTAATATTAACATTATTATTATTATTATGATAATTATTATTAATATGAATAGTATTATTATTATTGTTATTATTATTAATATTACAACATTATTATTAATTAACGTATTTATATTTATTAGTTATTAAAATTAAAATTTTATATATAAATCAATTAAATTGAATCGGTTACCTATCACCATCTGTTTTGATTTTCTTTTCTTCATTTACTGTAAATGAATTTGTCTCCTGCCTCTAGTTGTTACATGTCCATATCGAATTAGCATTACAAAATAAAGTTAGTACAACAGATCGATTAACTTTAATTTTTTTCTTCTCCTTCTGATCTTGCCGTGAGATATTGTCGACACACATGTATTATATAACAATTAATTGATTCAGGTTGTTGAAAAGAATTTGATCTCCACCATTATTATCAATCTTTCAGTGCTTTTACCTACTGTTATTAATGAATTTAAAACAGAAAAATCACACACACCTCATCACCTCTGTTCGCCAAAGCTTTTATTCAAAAACTAGAATTCGATTCAAATTTCAAAATCTGTTAATGTAGTTTTGTTAGGAATCATCCAAGCAATCTATATGCAAAGTTTGAGCTCCTAATTCCTCATAATGATTTCTAATTTTCGAGTCAAAGTTTGTTTTCAAAAAGTCAACCTTTTTGTTCTTCGTGAAATTCGAGCTCGTTATTATGTTTCTGTTTCAATTAAGGATGGAGAAAGATTCTAGACATCTTTTAAAATGTATTTCATTCAGGAACTTTGATCTAAAACACTCTAAAATTTGATTTTTGTGTTTGAGTTCATCGACTCCTTCAGCGAATTGTTTTTGTTGTTTTTATTTTATTTTTTCTATTTTTTTTCTTTTTCTTTTCTATTAATGCGAGAAATTGCTGGGTGTTGTTTTACGGTTTTACATCATAAGTTCAAATATTGAACTAGCAATCGTGGTTATCAACTCCTCTGGTCATTCGAGTTTATGATGAAGAAGAAAATAGATAGAAAATAAATACGGGTTATAAATATTAAAAGGGAGATTTAAATTAGAAAATAGATTTGACTGGATGGTTAATTGTGTTTGCGTGTTTGCGGGAGGTCGCGGGTTCGAGTCCCCTCTGGAGCATTTCTTTTTACTTGAAGCTTTTAAGGGTATACACAAGTTATTATTATTTTTTTTATTATTATTATTATTATTAATTATTATGATTATTATTGTTATGATTATTATTATTAGTTATTAATGTATTAATTATGATATTACAATTAAATTTAAAACTTTAATATTATTAACATGAATGTGTTTATTATTATTATTATTATTATTATTATTATTATTATTATTATTATTATTATTATTATTATTATTATTATTATTATTATTATTATTATTATTATTATTATTATTATTAACTTAGGAAAATAAATATGATTATGATTATTAAAAGAAATATAAAAGTATTATGGTTATATATCATGAAAATTATTATGATAAAAGTTTAATACAACAGTTTTGATCATAAACTTAATGATAATATAAGGTGCAAGTTAATTTATAGTTAAAATTATGAATTCTAGAACTTAGAAAAGACTATACATTATCGATAACGAGGGGAACGAATAAAAGATAATGAACCGTAAGACAAAGCAATGATTAAAATTATATTGCAATGAAAATAATGTAAAAATGATATTATGAGTATTACTATAAATTTATGAATATTGTAATTATTATCATTATTATCATTTATATTATTACTAGTATCATTATATTTAAAATTATCATTTTACTATATTATTATTATTATTATTATTATTATTATTATTATTATTATTATTATTATTATTATTATTATTATTATTATTATTATTATTATTATTATTATTACCATTTTTACTACTAGTATCATTATTATTATTATTACAATTATTATTATAATTATCATTACTATCAATATTGTTATTGCTAATATTATCATTATAATCAAGTACAACTTTTATTTACCATTAATAATTATTTTACTAATTAAATATTATGCATATAAAAATATTTATAAGTAATATTACATATGAGAATGTATTAACCATAATAACAAATTTTCATACAAATATCCATACATAACAAATTAGGTATTTTTAATATAAAATTAACCAAATATATAATAATTTAATTATATAAATATTAATCATTTTAAATATATACACAAAATTAAATATATAATATAAGTTATAATATATGAGTTTGTTCACATACGATTATACATTTTAATATATATACAAATGATATAGGTTCGTGAATCCAAGGCCAACCCTACACTTGTTCATTGACGTCATATGTATTTTTACGATAAAATACAGTATAGTGAGTTTCATTTGCTCCCTTTTTAAATGCTTTACAATATATATTTTTGGGACTGAGAATACATGCGCTGTTTTTATAAATGTTTTACGAAATAGACACAAGTAATCGAAACTACATTCTATGGTTGGATTATCAAAATCGAATATGCCCCTTTTAGCTTGGTAACCTAAGAATTAGGGAACAGTACCCCTAATTGACGCGGATCCTAAAGATAGATCTATGGGCCTAACAAACCCCATTCGAGGTACGGATGCTTTAGTACTTCGATTTATTATTATACAGACAAGAGGATTCTGTTTTAGGGATATTCTATATGCATCCTGTTAGTTCGGTTACCAGGTGTTCAACATATGAATGATTTTTATCTCTATGCAGTTTGTGAAATTCCTGATATGAGATGTATATTTATGGAAAAATTGAAATCTTGTGGTCTATTAAAATTATGGAAATGATCGATTATGATAAGCTAATGAACTCACCAACCTTTTGGTTGACACTTTAAAGCGTGTTTATTCTCAGGTATTAAAGAAATCTTCCGCTGTGCATTTGCTCATTTTAGAGATATTACTTGGAGTCATTCTTGGCATATTTCAAAAGATATTGCATTCAAGTTGTTGAGTTCAATAGAGATCATTATTAAGTAGATGATAGATTAAGTCATCTATAGTTTGGATATATTATGAAATGATATGCATATCTGTCATCTTTCGATGTAATGAAATGTTGCCTTTTAAAAACGAATGCAATGTTTGTAAAATGTATCATATAGAGGTCAGATACCTCGCGATGTAACCATATGTTATTGTATTCGTCCTTATGGATTAAGACGGGTCGCTTCATAACTCGTGGCGAGCAGGAAGATACGGGCTGTCGTTGTGTTTAGCGGTTTTTAAAATGTGTCCGTTTCAAACGTAGTTAGTTTCGTTTTGTTCATAAAGTTATTTTGAGTCTGACGGTGCTGTCGAAAAAATTTAACTCGCGCCGAGCAGGAAGATACGGGTTGTCGTTGTGTTTAGCGGTTTTCAAAAAGTGTCTGTTTCGAACGTAGTTAGTTTCGTTTTGTTCATAAAATTATTTCGAGTCTGACGGTGCTGTCGAAAAAATTTAACTCGCGCTGAGTAAGAAGATACGGGCTGTCGAAGTGTTTGAGTGGAGTTTTTTTATTTTAGTTAGAGAATTTACGTTTTACCCTTTGAAGTTTGGTGTATTTATTTGTAGTTTGGCTATAGTTGGCGGGGTTGTTTTTGTTTTGTTGACTTTGAGTTTAGGGGGTGGTGTCGTTGTTTCCTGATGAAAACGAACAAAAACATCACCTCCTTTAGCATATTTCAAATTAAATAATTTATCTATATCTCAATCAGTGCAAATAAAACCTTTTTAGTAATCAAATTAGGCGTCACGGTATTTGTTACTCCGTATATATTGTCTCTGTTAATGTACTACTAATTCAAATTTTGATTAACATCCTAATGACAAATTGCACGAGGATCTAATTATATACAGATTGTACACGAAATAAGAACACACATTATCATAGAGCTGCTGGTCACTCTCTTCAACTTTAAGGCTATGTCATTGGAAGCCTTTAATCCTTCAGAATTTTAGCAAAAAATATTTTAGTTCTCTATTCTTGTTAAAAAAAAATGGGATTACTAATATGATTTTTTTTTAATTTTTCTGGAAACAAATTTTTATAAACTAAATGTCTACTTTCAAGGTAACTTAATCAAAATCCTCAATTTATTATAAGAAGGCAAAATTATTAATGTAACTGTTTGCTATTGATATTAACTTTATGCAGATAAGGTTGTTTAATATTTGAGTAAATTGGAAATTTTATTGTTTGACCGATCGAATCACCGCTCAATATCAGTGGACATGATCAAATAATTACAGAACTAACATGTGAAGTGGGGAACTCACGTCAACATTTTTATGTATAAATGAATAAGATGATAATTTTTATGATTATATTTCAAACATGGAAATTTTTGTATTTACAGCTAAATGAAATGGAAGATTAAATGGTTTAGAAGGTATGAAAAAGACGAATATACCCTCACATGCGTGGCACATGTGAGGGGTTAACCATTGAAATTTGACTGTAGTTAGTCAGGGTATCAACCACGCAAGTTACACAAAACTTAGGTACCAACTACGCAAAAATAAAAGTTTAGGTGAGGTCATGATAATGTAAACAAACCACAGGTACCAACGACGTAATTTTTCTTTTGTTAAACTGGTTTTCATAGCCCAAGACCCATATTGTTAAACTATAGAGGCACCATCCTTTTCACAAACAAAACCTCTAGGACTCACCCATTTAGCCACCCATATTATGGTTATGATTAATAAGAATAAAGAAACAAATGATAATCAACTTCGTGTGATGTACAAACTCCAAAAAAAAAAAAAAAAAAAAAAAAAAAAAAAAAAAAAAATCAAAATATCAACTTCAAGTCTTTGATTCATGTACTACATTTTTTGACTTTATTCTCGCTACCAATAAAGGTTGAATCTCGATCAACATCATCATAAACCGGCTCAATATAAATTAAATGGGTCAAATTTTCCACCTTCAACTAAAACTACTACATTACTATGTTAGACTAAAAATGAATGTATTCATCACATACTCTAACTAACATGCTTTTAGTATAGTTGTTGCAAACTAGATAACAAAGCTCAAAATTGTGGCTAAAACTAATCAAAATGGGTTCATAGTTCACAACATCAAATGGATCCATCTTGCCAGATCTAATTATAGTAAATAAAATCTAATATTAAAATACCAAATTACTAACCCAAATCAGTATTTACACACAGTGTTGTAAAAAACCCGATTACTCGTCGATTAATCCCCGATTAATCAATTTTAGAAGCAATACGTTCCGATTTTCAAATATCCGTTTAATTAAACGGTCAACGTCAATTGATGGATCAAAATCGAATTTGGTAATCAAAATCAGTCGAAGTAAAAAATGGTTAACATTTTAACATGAATTTAAACTAAAATTTTTTAGTTTTGAAGCAAAATGAACAATTTTAGACAATTATGTTAAAAATTATCTTTATATTTATGGTTTTTTCCTATAGTTACACATATAATTTTTAAAATTTAATATTTAAATGTATACAGTACCATCCGATTAATCTCCGATTAATCCCCGAATTGCCGATTAATCATTCTAAAGGCCCCGACCGATTAATCCCCGAATAGCGAATTTTGCAACCTTGTTTACACATGCTATTTGTTATCATAGCAAAGAACAAAATCTACACATGTTATGTGAGAAATGACGACTTCTTCAATCATGTAAAATACTATATATACTACTATCATGGTTGTTCTACTAAGAATGGTATTTAAAAAATATAACTTATAATATCAAAATTAACTTTTACTCATACATAATTTTTTTTCTTTTCTTCTCACATAAGATTTGTTTTGCTGAATCATAGCCACACCAAAGCTACACACATAACGAAGAGTAGATTACAAACTGAATCAAAATTCCAAATACAACCTGAAAAGAACAAACAGAAAAGGGATTACAACAAACTACAAATATACAACAAACCCAAGACGTATGATACTGAGAATAACATCAATCATCAAGAGCAATTAAATTAATTTCCGTTATCAACAGAATACACAAACAACAAATCTGAACATGATGAAAATTCAACGAAAAACCTGAAAAAATAAAATATAAACCACAATATAACAACCCATACACGTATAGCCGGCAATATTTGCAAATGAAATACTTCTGTTCATTAACTTTCATTCAATAGCATACAAGTACATCATACCACCAGTCGCCAAAAAATTTTCAGAAAAAGAAGAGTAAAACATGTCATCTATTTGGTTGTTTCTATTACTGTAGGTTTACAGAAATTTCGTCCACCTGATCTGAACCTTTGCAGCCCAAATTAAACATTTACCCGTTTTGACCAATTATCTTACTCACCCATTTTTCCCGCTCTTACATAGATTTAAATTGACAATCAAACAAAAACATAGATTATAGGTTTAAATTTAGCTTACATGACTGACAAGCATGAACAGTAACAAATAGTAAGCAGCACCAGCCTATATGGTTTCATCAATATCACCAGCAGTCCCTTTTCGTTCTAAAGTCATAAGCTATCAACTCTAATAATAAGTGTACATGCAAATTAGCTATAAATTAGCTATCTAACATGTACCAGAGAGAGCACAAAGAGGATATAAAAAGTAAAGTACCACTGCAAATATATTTTAGCTATTTGCAGGATTTATCACAAGTTTACCTCGTCCAAAAACCTGTGATGATGGAATAATATAAGCATTTGTAACGTTATTACAAACTTACGTACTCGTGAGATGAAATAATTGATTGTAAGTTATGTAGTATTTACCAGAGTAAGTAAATATTACATAACTCAACTTCAGATTATGCCCATTATACTCATATAATTTGGACCATTTCTCATACCTACATATAAGTTGAACCTACTCCAACAATTGATGAGTGTTAACAACCATTTATGATCATCCTGCAGCTTCAATAGACGTATCAAATCGTCAATATAATATTTAACTAACTTTGAATTATATCCATACTTTACCATAGCCTTATTGATATTACCTAAAAGTTCCAACTTCTACAAAAGTTTTAAGTTATACGGAGTACATAGCAAATGAAAGTATACTATACATGTAACAATAAGTGCGTCTAAGTTACAATAGTTGCCAATAAATCACATTTAAAAAGGATCACATCCACCTAAGTATACATTAGACAATGTATTACCCTACTGTGAGTTGTTCATAATGGTATTTATGGTTGTAGTTATGTTAATGGATTTTCAGATGATGCACTTGATCATGTGTGTCCATGAAGTTAATGGAAAACATGTAAACATGTTAAACACAAAATTTATATATGCACCAGAAACAAAACACCATTCAAATTCATCAGATATCAATTATCAATCAATTATATAACTTATACAAAAATGCAATTCAAATATATAATTATCTGAAAATACCTTACAATGCATAGCGATCACATATACGTTCCTCGAATCGAATGACCCTGACGGTCATGTATAAATCAGTACCATGATAATCGTTTGAGTCACAAAAAATAGTTATCAAATCTGAATTGATTATTAATAGCCGATTGTCTAATAGGCGACGATTATACCCATGTCTTGTTCCTTTCATAATCTAGAACTGCTTTGAAAACTACGTAACTCAAAACTAAGCTGAAAAATTAATTTAACAATTAATTCGATTATGAAAAATACTTCGTATGACAGTTACTTTGATGTGATTTGTTCAAGCGTTGTTCAACTGTTGTTCACTTAAATGGAGTCAATTTTGGGAAGTGGATGATTATGAAAACCCTAATTTTATATTGTATTAGAAATCCGTATATGTTGATTAAACATATGAATCCAATTGAATGTGAGAGAATCTGAGAAAACAATGAAAGAGGTGAAGAAGGTATAGAGAAAAATGTGAGCGTACGTTTGCTAACCCTAATTTTTTAGGCAACTAAAACTGTAGGACACATGTATTTTTATGATTAATTAGTATTAATCCAGATTAATTATAGGGATAGACACGTGGCAACCCTCATTCGCAAGCATAATCAGTTGCTTTATATGAGGTAACTAGACTAGACTTTAAGAACCCATGCGTTGCACGGCGACCCTTAATACCAGAACATGTAAATTGTTAACGAATGTATATAGGATCAATATAACATATAACATATTAATAAAAAAAAACTCTAGTTCTGAATATATTGTTTTAGTAGATAAAACATACACCACCAACTTGCGCATAAAAGTTGTTCATACATTTATTTTAATTGGAAGCATCAGTTTTAGTTGTTGGAAACATCATAGAAGTAAAAGACACGGTATTTGCAGCAGTATTTGAATAAACATCTTGACCCAGGTTTGAAATTATTTTCTCTTCGAAAACGTGTAAATCTATAAGAGACGTAGAGGTTTGACTTTTTCTTCGATTTCTCTTGTTTCAAACTCCACTTGTACTTTATTTTATCGAGATTGATGCATGTTACTCTTTTGTCACTCCGTAGACCAGGTATTAACAGCAGTTTGTTTGGAAGACGCTACAATAAAACATAGTAGTTTTATTAATGTCTGTAGAATGAAAATACAAGAATGAATTGAACTATACCTGATACTGTCTTTATATTAGTTGATTGAATAAAAAATTCAATTACTTAAAAGCATAGTTTATAATTAAATAATTATGACAATATAGTATGCTTACCAATACATTACCGCGTGGTATGACCATTTCGCAATCCCATACACTGACTTCTTTGTGCAATTTAATAGGCGGATCCATTTCAATAATCATATCATTTAAAATGCTTGTATTTTCACAACCGTCTTGGTTATATATTATTAACTCTATGTTTAGTTCATCAAGTGCATAAAAGATAAGAAAATCTCCAGTTTGAAGTTTCAGATCTACTTTTAAATCTGCCCAGCCTCTATTTATGATCAACGTTCCTTGAAGTACTGATATTCCTAACCTTTTTTTTAGGATCCTTGATAATGAACAACAACATGATTTGCTGGGGTCAACCTCCCTTTATATGCTGAAAAACAATAGAGTTCTACACCTTTACACTTTCTTCTAATCTGTCATCTTCACGCAGAGAATCAAACCCAAATCATGATCATCACTTCAAAAGATATTATAACAAAGTCAGCATAATACCCGATCTTAGACGGTTTTGAGAATCTGTGATGGGTATGATTTTGTAATAGTAAAAAATTTCAAGGAATCTAAGCATACAATACAGGTCAAAAGCCCTTACGCCGTATATACTCACCACGCATCTTAAAAATCATTCAAAATTTAATCAAGGTATAGTTTTTAGGTGGTGTTATCTTCCCCAATGGACAACCCATTTATAAGTAAAGTCAAATGGGTCAAATTTTCACATGTGTGTAGTTACAGTAGGAAGTCCATGAACTGTGTATATTATATTAGGAAGCCTGTAATAACCCGCCTTTTTCCGTTAATTTATTTTAACGCCCGTCTTTTTATATATAATATCTTTCGTTATCTAAATTCGTATCTTTCGTTTAATTATTTAAAAGTCCGTTATTTAATTATAACATCTCTCGGTTACTTTAGCGTATTTAAGATAATTCGTATGGTTAATTCACGCACCCGCTTTAAAACTCGAGTGACTAACTTTGTCACTTAGCCAAACTTGATCAACTAGTAGTTGACTAAGTCAACTAATCACCACCTCCCTCCCATTTCCCCATTCATTTACATTTCTTTTTCTTTTCCATTTTCTTTCATTTATTACTTCCATTCTTATATCATTTTCATCTTCATCACTAAATCATCATCTAAATAAAATCTAGCAAGCTCACATAAAAAACAAATCACATATTTGGAATCCTCTCTTCATCCTCTACAACTTGATACCAATTTCATTACTTGGGGTAAGGTTTTCTAAAAACTCAAATTTCTCTAAATTCGATTTATAAACTTAAAAGTTTGTTAGTTAGTGTCTATGGCTCTAGTCTAACATGAATATGTGAATTGTCTGCTTGTTCTTGTCATTTTTATTTAACTAGCATAAACTTGAAAAGTGACTAGTTTAATCTTGGGTTTTGGTCGATTAAATGTTGTTATATGTTAAAGTTCATGTATTACATGTGTTACTAGCATAATTAGCTTCAATTTGATGTGTAGGTTGACTTGGAAAACTTCACTAACATGATTATTGAATTTGTGATTTTTGTAGGGTTTGATAGAATTTAAAATGAACTTTTGATGCATTGAATGCTATGAGATGTTATTGGTGAGTGTTTAGTTGTATTGTATGCATAATTACTTACGAAACGGAATATCATATGTGTGCATTTATTTCCCGAATCATCAAATTGCATTTATGAACTTGAAGCATTAATGATGAACATTCAATGATCATTCGACGAGGATTTAGTTATCGTAAATGATGGATTTGGTTGATGATATGTGTTTAGTTGTATTCCTTGTTAAAATACATTTCCAACGATGTATGATATGCGTTTTTAGTGTTTTTGGTTCATTAGTTATGAATGAAAGAAGTTTGATTCGAGACTAGTCAAAAACTCAGCAACAGCACCTGGAAACAAGGGCTTCACGATCGTGGAGCCCTGTGTGCCTGAAGCTTCGCGATCGCGAAGAAAGGCCTGATCAAATTTATTTTGTGTTTTCACAATTCCATTCCCGCTTACTCGCAACTCCGATTAACATGAAACTTGGCCAACATGCTTATATATGACTTCTTATTATTGAACAATAGTCGGATACCCGACCCGACCCCGTTGACTTTGACTTTGACTTTGACCAAGTTTGACTTCTAGTCAAACTTAACCAAAGACTTATGAAATCGTTCTAAATTTCTTTTATACTTATATCTCGCATAAAACTTGACTACTTGACTCACATGCTATATAATCGAGTCGTAACGAGCCATAGGACTAATTGAACACATTTCGACCGACCTTGTGTCTTAACCGGTATTGATACAACTTACTTGTTTAGGTCAAGACTAAACAACTTTCGTTGCACAACGTTTAAAATGAAGTACTTTGGCGTGTAACTACGGTGACATCATAGTCCTACCTTTTTAATTATCATTAGTTAAACTTGTAGGGTGTAAGCGTGAACTTATGTTGTGTGGATCCATACGGGTTTGACGAACCCTCATTCGAACGGTTAGCTACCGTTAGCGGATAAAATAAATTTTCGGATATAGTGTAGGTTCTAACACTATGATAACGGGGTTCGAATACAGTTAAGTCTTGATAATTGGGTGCTCGTGATACAACAACTTTTGAAATGTAAATTATTTGGATAATCAACGTTATGGAAATACTAAATTTTGTGGTTCAAAAACAACGTTTACAACTACACCTATGATTTCACCAACGTTTTTTTGTTGACAGTTTTTTATATATTTCTCAGGTTCTTGATTGGCTACTTGATACATGCTTCCGCGCACACTTTTATTACTTGCTTGGTGTAATGACCCTGGTTTTTCCAACGTTATTTATTAATAATTATTATTATTAATACGCTTGATTAAACGAATGTATGTTATTACATTTGCATGTTGCTTTGATTGCCCGTACTTGAACTTTAAATGCCCGAAACGTCTTTGTGACACCCGGAACTTGCACGAATAATATTTTAAGATATTATTTACATTCATGATTAATTTTATTAATCATTTTAATTAACTAAGGCTTTTAGTTAGTTACTTGGGCTTAAGATGGACTTTTATTGGATTACTTGCTAACTACTTGCAACTTGGGCCTTTTAAGTGTTAATGGACTAGTGTAAGCCCACCCTACTTATATTTATGAATTAGTTAGCCCATGATGACTTGTAAGTAGCAAATTTAAATGGAACTAGCTAGTTAAAGGCTTTAGGAATCTTGTTGGCTCATTATCCCCATGAAACCCCATGCATTAACCACCTTTTATGATCTTTACTTGCAAGAGACCACAAAACAAACCCATTCCCCTTGATTTTGCTGCAGGCCGTGGGGTTTTGTGGCTTCAAAGGAGTCCACACTTCTTATTTTGCATTACTTGTTCACTTGAAATCTCTCACTCAAACACACACACAAAACTTGCTTCATTTTCTCTCAAACTTTCTCTAGTTCTTGTAAGTGTATGAACTTTATTTCTCTTCTTTTTCTTCAACCAAAACCGATTTCCAATCCATCTTCATCATCATTCTTTGTTGTTAAATTGTTACTTGTTCTTGTTTAAGGTTGATTACTTGTAAGTTACTAGTTATTATTTACTTACTTACTTGTCTTTATTTACTAAGTTACAAGATCAAACTTTCTAGTTTTGATTCTTCATCTTTATCTTGTTATAACAAGAACATCAAGAACATAATCTATCTAGTTATGTTCTACATATTTTGTTTCAAAAGATTAAAGTTCATAGTTGTATAAACTCATTACTTGTAGTTCTTGAAGTAACTTTAAAGTTACTTCACTTAAAGATCAACTTGGGTTGAATCTTTAAAAGTATGAGCAACTATGAACCATTTTCTTATTTAGTTAGTTTTCTACTTTATTTTGTTTCAAAAGATTTAAAGTTTATAATCTTTATAATTGTTACTTGTGTTCTTGTTTGTTGTATGTTACTAGAATACCACCTTCATGGTTGGTTTAGGCTTATCATTCATTTTCTTTATTTCTTATTGTTAGTTGCTTACTACACATTTGAACAAGGACATGAAACCAACAAGAGCTTACACTTTGGTGCAAGTATCATGGATCCAACACTTGGTTGTGATCTTTCTTAGTGTTCATGAACTTGTTCATAAACTTACATGTAACCTTGGTTCATCAAACACTTACAACACTTGCACTTGAGTTATGATGGACAAACCTTGGTCAAAATGATGTTAACACATCAACGAGTTGTACACTTGAAGCTATACGCATCAAGGATGAGAACCGTGATGAACATCAAGCACCGAGACAACCGGAACTCTCCAAAACCCACTGCATTCTGTCCAAAAGTTTCTGACCTACTGCTTCTGGAACAGACCAGTAGACCTGGGCTGTTCTAACCTTGATTTTTAGATAGAACTTTTCGAGTAGATAACTTTTCATATAGGACTCGTCTTAATCCGAGTTACGGTTTAGGATTTATGGCCCTCCGATCGTTACCATGTCCTTTAACGTTGTGCAGAAATTTCTGACCTACTCGCACTTAGACCGTCGCCACGGTCAAACCAAGACAAGTTTGCTTCTGTAAATTTTACCACACTTAAGGGACTCATAGACGGAGCCATGACCACTGGTCTCACCTTAATTCAGTAAGGGTAGAGGCCGTGGTGACTGACCGAAGTCAGCCTTTGTTTTAAACGACTTTCATAAACGAGTCTTACTTGTTACCTTTTGTTTAATGATGATTGATGATGACCCTTATGACCTTAATTACGTACTTGTAAACCTTTTGAGACGACTTATTGACTTAGTGCTATTTGACTTAGGTTGAGGACGTTTGGACCGTTACTTGCACACCACTTTCCGACTACTACCTTACCATTACTACTAATCATTGTGAGTTATAGCATTCCCTTTTTACTTTAACTTATTTTGGGAACTGAGAATACATGCGGATTTTATGTTTTACATACTAGGCACGAGTACTTAAACTTTATATATGTGTGGGTTATATAACGGCAGAAACATTCCCTTTAGCTCGGTAACGTTTAATCATTGGTTTTTGAACCGTGAACGCGAATCTTAGATATGGATCCATAGGGTTTGACATCCCCACTCGGGCTAGTAGCGCTAGCATTTAACGAGTGTTTAATACTTCGAGGTTATACGCACTTGCCAAGTGCACTTTAAGGGGGTACATTAAACGTTAAGTTAGTTACCGGGTGCCCACGGTTAAGCATATACTTTTACATACTTTTGAAATGCTCGTTGTAGCACTGAAATCTCGTGGCCTACTTACGTTACTGTTATACTTAAACTATAGCTCACCAACCTTTGTGTTGACCTTTTTAAGCATGTATTTTCTCAGGTGCTTGAAGTCGCTTCCGCTATCATACTTGTTGTGCTGTAGAACCCGCTGCCTAGAGTTGTATTCGCATGACTACTTATCTTGCATTCAAACTTTTTACTTATGAACTTATGTTATGTAACGACCATTATGGTCACGTACACTTATTTAATGCTTCTACTTAGCGAAGCATACTTTTGATTTGTAAAACAATTGACGTATGTTATGACGTCACTTTTATTAATGAATGCAAACTCTGTTTTGAAAACGCATATAGTACTTAACCTTGTAATGATCCTGTTGATGATGGTCCGTACATGATGATTTAGTACGGGGCGTCACATTTGGTATCAGAGCATTGGTTGTAGGGAATTAGGATGCATTAGTGAGTCTAAGACCGACCCGAGTAGGATTCACTAATAGGGCTAATCTACAACTTGTTAGTTTACTTGTTTCCGCTGAACTTACTGCATGCTGCTGCTTACTGTTACTGCTATATGCCGTATGCTACTACGTGATTTCACTATTGCATGCTATTACTTGCTTTCGATTGCATGCTAGTTTCGTACGATTACTGATATTGCCATGCTACTTATTGTTATACATGATTTAAACTGTTGGCCTATTATTTGCTTGCTTTATGACATACTGACATGGAAAATTTATTTTTCCTTGTTCAGATGTCGGACGTTCCACCTACTGACATCCCGAGCGGCTCAGGCCCCGTTGTTCCACCCACTACTGCACCTGTTGCTGCTGCTGCTGCTGCCGACATTCCGGCCCCGACACCCACTGGCGACCCCGGCGCCTCTAGTTCTGGAGCTAGCTCTAGTGTGCCTATCCCGGCGTCTTCTTCCAGACCCCTGAGGCAACTGGCTCGCATTGGTGGCATGGAGATCCCCGCGGAGTTCGGGGAAGGTCCCTTCCGTAATCACTGGCGCACACCTTGCCGACGCACTGCCGATGGCCGCTTAGCCGTGATTACGCTGTAGTGACCCGAACTTTTCCATGTTTATATATATTAATTGAGATTGATGTTTACATGATTAAATGTTTCCAACATGTTAAGCAATCAAACTTGTTAAGACTTGATTAATTGAAATAGGTTTCATATAGACAATTGACCACCCAAGTTGACCGGTGATTCACGAACGTTAAAACTTGTAAAAAAACTATATGATGACATATATATGGTTATATATATAGTTAACATGATATTATGATAAGTAAACATATCATTAATTATATTAACAATGAACTACATATGTAAAAACAAGACTACTAACTTAATGATTTTGAAACGAGACATATATGTAACGTTTATCGTTGTAACGACATTTAATGTATATATATCATATTAAGAGATATTCGTACATCATAATATCATGATAATATAATAATTTAAAATCTCTTTTGATATTATAAACATTGGGTTAACAACATTTAACAAGATCGTTAACCTAAAGGTTTCAAAACAACACTTACATGTAACGACTAACGATGACTTAACGACTCAGTTAAAATGTATATACATGTAGTGTTTTAATATGTATTTATACACTTTTGAAAGACTTCAATACACTTATCAAAATACTTCTACTTAACAAAAATGCTTACAATTACATTCTCGTTCAGTTTCATCAACAATTCTACTCGTATGCACCCGTATTCGTACTCGTACAATACACAGCTTTTAGATGTATGTACTATTGGTATATACACTCCAATGATCAGCTCTTAGCAGCCCATGTGAGTCACCTAACACATGTGGGAACCATCATTTGGCAACTAGCATGAAATATCTCATAAGATTACAAAAATATGAGTAATCATTCATGACTTATTTACATGAAAACAAAATTACATATCCTTTATATCTAATCCATACACCAACGACTAAAAACACCTACAAACACTTTCATTCTTCAATTTTCTTCATCTAATTGAACTCTCTCAAGTTCTATCTTCAAGTTCTAAGTGTTCTTCATAAATTCCAAAAGTTCTAGTTTCATAAAATCAAGAATACTTTCAAGTTTGCTAGCTCACTTCCAATCTTGTAAGGTGATCATCCAACCTCAAGAAATCTTTGTTTCTTACAGTAGGTTATCATTCTAATACAAGGTAATAATCATATTCAAACTTTGGTTCAATTTCTATAACTATAACAATCTTATTTCAAGTGATGATCTTATTTGAACTTGTTTTCGTGTCATGATTTTGCTTCAAGAACTTTGAGCCATCCAAGGATCCATTGAAGCTAGATCCATTTTTCTCTTTTCCAGTAGGTTCATCCAAGGAACTTAAGGTAGTAATGATGTTCATAACATCATTCGATTCATACATATAAAGCTATCTTATTCGAAGGTTTAAACTTGTAATCACTAGAACATAGTTTAGTTAATTCTAAACTTGTTCGCAAACAAAAGTTAATCCTTCTAACTTGACTTTTAAAATCAACTAAACACATGTTCTATATCTATATGATATGCTAACTTAATGATTTAAAACCTGGAAACACGAAAAACACCGTAAAACCGGATTTACGCCGTCGTAGTAACACCGCGGGCTGTTTTGGGTTAGTTAATTAAAAACTATGATAAACTTTGATTTAAAAGTTGTTATTCTGAGAAAATGATTTTTATTATGAACATGAAACTATATCCAAAAATTATGGTTAAACTCAAAGTGGAAGTATGTTTTCTAAAATGGTCATCTAGACGTCGTTCTTTCGACTGAAATGACTACCTTTACAAAAACGACTTGTAACTTATTTTTCCGACTAGAAACCTATACTTTTTTTGTTTAGATTCATAAAATAGAGTTCAATATGAAACCATAGCAATTTGATTCACTCAAAACGGATTTAAAATGAAGAAGTTATGGGTAAAACAAGATTGGATAATTTTTCTCATTTTAGCTACGTGAAAATTGGTAACAAATCTATTCCAACCATAACTTAATCAACTTGTATTATATATTATGTAATCTTGAGATACCATAGACACGTATACAATGTTTCGACCTATCATGTCGACACATCTATATATATTTCGGAACAACCATAGACACTCTATATGTGAATGTTGGAGTTAGCTATACAGGGTTGAGGTTGATTCCAAAATATATATAGTTTGAGTTGTGATCAATACTGAGATACGTATACACTGGGTCGTGGATTGATTCAAGATAATATTTATCAATTTATTTCTGTACATCTAACTGTGGACAACTAGTTGTAGGTTACTAACGAGGACAGCTGACTTAATAAACTTAAAACATCAAAATATATTAAAAGTGTTGTAAATATATTTTGAACATACTTTGATATATATGTATATATGTATATATTGTTATAGGTTCGTGAATCAACCAGTGGCCAAGTCTTACTTCCCGACGAAGTAAAAATCTGTGAAAGTGAGTTATAGTCCCACTTTTAAAATCTAATATTTTTGGGATGAGAATACATGCAGGTTTTATAAATGATTTACAAAATAGACACAAGTACGTGAAACTACATTCTATGGTTGAATTATCGAAATCGAATATGCCCCTTTTTATTAAGTCTGGTAATCTAAGAATTAGGGAACAGACACCCTAATTGACGCGAATCCTAAAGATAGATCTATTGGGCCTAACAAACCCCATCCAAAGTACCGGATGCTTTAGTACTTCGAAATTTATATCATATCCGAAGGGTGTCCCGGAATGATGGGGATATTCTTATATATGCATCTTGTTATTGTCGGTTACCAGGTGTTCACCATATGAATGATTTTTATCTCTATGTATGGGATGTGTATTGAAATATGAAATCTTGTGGTCTATTGTTACGATTTGATATATATAGGTTAAACCTATAACTCACCAACATTTTTGTTGACGTTTTAAGCATGTTTATTCTCAGGTGATTATTAAGAGCTTCCGCTGTCGCATACTTAAATAAGGACAAGATTTGGAGTCCATGCTTGTATGATATTGTGTAAAAACTGCATTCAAGAAACTTATTTTGTTGTAACATATTTGTATTGTAAACCATTATGTAATGGTCGTGTGTAAACAGGATATTTTAGATTATCATTATTTGATAATCTACGTAAAGTTTTTTTAAACCTTTATTGATGAAATAAAGGTTATGGTTTGTTTAAAAATGAATGCAGTCTTTGAAAAACGTCTCATATAGAGGTCAAAACCTCGCAACGAAATCAATTAATATGGAACGTTTTTAATCAATAAGAACGGGACATTTCAGTTGGTATCCGAGCGTTGGTCTTAGAGAACCAGAAAATTTGCATTAGTGTGTCTTATCGAGTTTGTTAGGATGCATTAGTGAGTCTGGACTTCGACCGTGTTTTCTTTAAAAATGATGGCTTAACATTTTTGTTGGAAACTATATATTTTTAACATATGAATATTATGTGATATATTAATCTCTTAACGTGTTTGATATTATGTGATAGATGTCTACCTCTTGAACAAGTCCCATTGACTCACCTAATAATAATGAAGAGTCAAATGTAAATTGGAATGATTTGTGGACTGATTCACAAGTTCCCGAAGAGGAACCGGAAGAAGAGTCGGAACCGGAAGAAGAATCGGAACCGGAAGAAGAATCGGAACCGGATGAAGAAATAGAACCGGTGGGGGAAATAATAAAACGGTTAAGTAAAAGAAAATCCTCAACCAACCGACCAAAGTTAATTATGGTCAATGGTGTTTCCGCCAAGGAAGCAAAATATTGGGAGGATTACCAATTCTCCGATGAATCGGATTCTGACGAGAATTCCGATGATGTTATAGAAATTACCCCAACTGAATTTAAAAAGGCAAAAGAAAATAATAAGGGAAAGGGCATAAAAATAGAGAAATCTAATTCCAACCCCGATGAACTTTATATGTATCGTCAACCCCCGAAGTCCTTAAGTTGTAACAATGACCCGGGAACCTCTAAACCACCAGGTTTTTCTAAACCAATGTGGACAACGACGGCTCGTATTAGGGGAACATCATATATCCCTAGAAACTTGGCAAAACGAACCAAAACCGAAGAAGAAGAAACGAGCGAGTCGGAATAAGATAGTTGTATTCGTGTGGTGTAATATATGGAATATAGTGTTCTTATGCTTTATGATATATGTAAAAATTGCTTGTATTAATAAGTATTTTTTTTATGAATCTAACTCTTGTCTATTTTACAGTTTAAAAACACAAAATGGATAGACAACCCAATATTTTAAGAGACCTACCCGGAGACATGATTGATGAAATCTTGTCCAGAGTCGGCCAGAATTCTTCGGCACAACTATTTAAGGCGAGATCAGTTTGTAAGACATTCGAAGAACGTTCCAAGAATGTCTTGGTTTATAAGAGACTTTCGTTTGAAAGATGGGGGATATCACATTGGGAAACCCATAAGTTACGATGTGTTTACTTTGACGCATATATTGCGGGGAACCCAAATGCTATTTTACGCAACGGGTTAAGAAATTATTTTGACTCAATATATCCGAATATTGGACTTCGTGATTTAGAAAAAGCGGCTAACATGCAACATAAAGAAGCATGTTATGCTTACGGATTAGTAATGTTCGCTTCTCACCAAAGTGAGAACAAGAACATCGGGCTACAACTATTAAACAAAACGTTTCCACAAGTGACGGAGTCGGTAATTGGGGTAAGAAATGAGGTTTTTAGATTATTACGGGACTGTTGGACATTACGTAACCCTCGTCCCTTTGATGACGTTACAACACGCTGTCTTATCAACGGCCATAACGGTTATGTTGCACAAGACCAAGGATGGGAAGTAGTCCTAGTAAAACCAGAATGCATGACTTGTTTCTGGACGTATGAATTACGTGTCTTTATTGCCTTTGCCGAACGACTTGTGTACTAGCTAGAATTGTCTTCACAACTATCTTGTATCAAAGTTATTGTGTGCTATATTTCATGCTTTATGTAAAATAAGCGGTATTGTAAGTTTGTAAAATATTGTATAAAAGTTTGAACGCGAAATATTATTACAATCAGTTTTTCATATAGAATTGTAGTAGTTGAATTGTATATTAGCTACTAAGTATGAACTTAACGGGTAGGTACTACCCGAATTTAAACTTATAAAACGCTAATATGAAGAAAAAGCTTTTATAAATGAGTTCATATTATGCTACGAAATACTATTAACTACTCTTAATATTCTGTATGATTAACTTGTTCCATTTAACTATTTTGAAGGAAATGGCACCGACTACTCGACACACCGTGAATATGAATGAAGAGGAATTCCGTACTTTTCTAGCTTCAAACATAGCCGCAGTACAGGCTGCGCTACATACCAACAATAACCTTGGATCTAGCAGTACAGGAAATCGTGTAGGATGCACCTACAAAGAATTCACTGCCTGCAAACCTTTGGAATTTGATGGAACCGAAGGACCGATCGGATTGAAACGGTGGACCGAGAAGGTTGAATCGGTGTTTGCCATAAGTAAGTGTACTGAAGAGGACAAAGTGAAGTACGCTACGCATACCTTCACAGGTTCTGCGTTAACATGGTGGAATACCTATCTAGAGCAAGTGGGACAAGATGATGCGTACGCACTACCGTGGTCAGCATTCAAGCACTTGATGAACGAGAAGTACCGTCCCAGAACCGAGGTCAATAAGCTCAAGACAGAACTTAGAGGGTTACGAACCCAAGGATTTGATATTACCACGTACGAAAGACGATTCACAGAATTGTGCCTATTGTGTCCGGGAGCATTCGAAGATGAGGAAGAGAAGATCGACGCGTTTGTGAAAGGATTACCGGAAAGAATCCAAGAAGATATAAGTTCACACGAGCCCGCCTCCATACAACAGGCATGTAGAATGGCTCACAAACTAGTGAACCAGATTGAAGAAAGAATTAAAGAACAAACTGCTGAAGAGGCCAATGTGAAGCAAGTCAAAAGAAAGTGGGAGGAAAACGGTGATAAGAATCACCAATACAACAACAACAGCAATTACAACAATAATCGCAACAATTATCCCAACAATCGCAACATCAATCGCAACTACAACAAATGGCCCAACAACAACAACAACAACAACAATAACAGCAACTACAACAATCATCCCAACAACAATAATAACCGCAACAACAACAACAATCAGAAGCAACTATGCCAAAGGTGTGAAAAGAATCACTCGGGGTTCTGCACCAAATTTTGCAACAAGTGTAAAAGAAATGGTCATAGCGCGGCAAAGTGTGAGGTCTACGGACCAGGGGTTAATAGAACGAAAGGAACAAATGGTGTCGGAACGAGTAATGGCGGAGCAAGTAGTGTCGGAGCAAGTTATGCCAATGTAGTTTGTTATAAATGTGGAAAACCAGGCCACATTATTAGAAATTGCCCGAACCAGGAGAACACGAATGGACAAGGCCGTGGAAGAGTTTTCAATATTAATGCGGTAGAGGCACAGGAAGACCCGGAGCTTGTTACGGGTACGTTTCTTATTGACAATAAATCTGCTTACGTTTTATTTGATTCGGGTGCGGATAGAAGCTATATGAGTAGAGATTTTTGTGCTAAATTAAGTTGTCCATTGACGCCTTTGGATAGTAAATTTTTACTCGAATTAGCAAATGGTAAATTAATTTCAGCAGATAATATATGTCGGAATCGAGAAATTAAACTGGTTAGCGAAACATTTAAGATTGATTTGATACCAGTAGAGTTAGGGAGTTTTGATGTGATAATCGGTATGGACTGGTTGAAAGAAGTGAAAGCGGAAATCGTTTGTTACAAAAATGCAATTCGCATTATACGAGAAAAAGGAAAACCCTTAATGGTGTACGGAGAAAAGGGCAACACGAAGCTACATCTTATTAGTAATTTGAAGGCACAAAAACTAATAAGAAAAGGTTGCTATGCTGTTCTAGCACACGTCAAGAAAGTACAAACTGAAGAAAAGAGCATCAATGATGTTCCCATTGCAAAAGAATTTCCCGATGTATTTCCGAAAGAATTACCGGGATTACCCCCACATCGATCCGTTGAATTTCAAATAGATCTTGTACCAGGAGCTGCACCAATAGCTCGTGCTCCTTACAGACTCGCACCCAGCGAGATGAAAGAACTGCAAAGCCAATTACAAGAACTTTTAGAGCGTGGTTTCATTCGACCAAGCACATCACCGTGGGGAGCTCCTGTTTTGTTTGTCAAGAAGAAAGATGGTACATTCAGGTTGTGTATCGACTACCGAGAGTTGAACAAACTTACCATCAAGAACCGCTACCCACTACCGAGAATCGACGACTTATTTGATCAACTACAAGGCTCGTCTGTTTATTCAAAGATTGACTTACGTTCCGGGTATCATCAAATGCGGGTGAAAGAAGATGATATTCCAAAGACTGCTTTCAGAACACGTTACGGTCATTATGAGTTTATGGTCATGCCGTTTGGTTTAACTAATGCACCAGCTGTGTTCATGGACCTTATGAACCGAGTGTGTGGACCATACATTGACAAGTTTGTCATTGTTTTCATTGATGACATACTTATTTACTCAAAGAATGACCAAGAACACGGTGAACATTTGAGAAAGGTGTTAGAAGTATTGAGGAAGGAAGAATTGTACGCTAAGTTTTCAAAGTGTGCATTTTGGTTGGAAGAAGTTCAATTCCTCGGTCACATAGTGAACAAAGAAGGTATTAAGGTGGATCCAGCAAAGATAGAAACTGTTGAAAAGTGGGAAACCCCGAAAACTCCGAAACACATACGCCAGTTTTTAGGACTAGCTGGTTACTACAGAAGGTTCATCCAAGACTTTTCCAGAATAGCAAAACCCTTGACTGCATTAACACATAAAGGGAAGAAATTTGAATGGAATGATGAACAAGAGAAAGCGTTTCAGTTATTGAAGAAAAAGCTAACTACGGCACCTATATTGTCATTGCCTGAAGGGAATGATGATTTTGTGATTTATTGTGACGCATCAAAGCAAGGTCTCGGTTGTGTATTAATGCAACGAACGAAGGTGATTGCTTATGCGTCTAGACAATTGAAGATTCACGAACAAAATTATACGACGCATGATTTGGAATTAGGCGCGGTTGTTTTTGCATTAAAGACTTGGAGGCACTACTTATATGGGGTCAAAAGTATTATATATACCGACCACAAAAGTCTTCAACACATATTTAATCAGAAACAACTGAATATGAGGCAGCGTAGGTGGATTAAATTATTGAATGATTACGATTTTGAGATTCGTTACCACCCGGGGAAGGCAAATGTGGTAGCCGATGCCTTGAGCAGGAAGGATAGAGAACCCATTCGAGTAAAATCTATGAATATAATGATTCATAATAACATTACTACTCAAATAAAGGAGGCGCAACAAGGAGTTTTAAAAGAGGGAAATTTAAAGGATGAAATACCCAAAGGATCGGAGAAGCATCTTAATATTCGGGAAGACGGAACCCGGTATAGGGCTGAAAGGATTTGGGTACCAAAATTTGGAGATATGAGAGAAATGGTACTTAGAGAAGCTCATAAAACCAGATACTCAATACATCCTGGAACGGGGAAGATGTACAAGGATCTCAAGAAACATTTTTGGTGGCCGGGTATGAAAGCCGATGTTGCTAAATACGTAGGAGAATGTTTGACGTGTTCTAAGGTCAAAACTGAGCATCAGAAACCATCAGGTCTACTTCAACAACCCGAAATCCCGGAATGGAAATGGGAAAACATTACCATGGATTTCATCACTAAATTGCCAAGGACTGCAAGTGGTTTTGATACTATTTGGGTAATAGTTGATCGTCTCACCAAATCAGCACACTTCCTACCAATAAGAGAAGATGACAAGATGGAGAAGTTAGCACGACTGTATTTGAAGGAAGTCGTCTCCAGACATGGAATACCAATCTCTATTATCTCTGATAGGGATGTCAGATTTATTTCAAGATTCTGGCAGACATTACAGCAAGCATTAGGAACTCGTCTAGACATGAGTACTGCCTATCATCCACAAACTGATGGGCAGAGCGAAAGGACGATACAAACGCTTGAAGACATGCTACGAGCATGTGTTATTGATTTCGGAAACAGTTGGGATCGACATCTACCGTTAGCAGAATTTTCCTACAACAACAGCTACCATTCAAGCATTGAGATGGCGCCGTTTGAAGCACTTTATGGTAGAATGTGCAGGTCTCCGATTTGTTGGAGTGAGGTGGGGGATAGACAGATTACGGGTCCGGAGATTATACAAGAAACTACCGAGAAGATCATCCAAATTCAACAACGGTTGAAAACCGCCCAAAGTCGACAAAAGAGCTACGCTGACATTAAAAGAAAAGATATAGAATTTGAAATTGGAGAGATGGTCATGCTTAAAGTTTCACCTTGGAAAGGCGTTGTTCGATTTGGTTAAACGAGGGAAATTAAATCCAAGGTATATTGGACCATTCAAGATTATTGATCGTGTCGGACCAGTAGCTTACCGACTTGAGTTACCTCAACAACTCGCGGCTGTACATAACACTTTCCACGTCTCGAATTTGAAGAAATGTTTTGCTAAAGAAGATCTCACTATTCCGTTAGATGAAATCCAAATCAACGAAAAACTCCAATTCATCGAAGAACCCGTCGAAATAATGGATCGTGAGGTTAAAAGACTTAAGCAAAACAAGATACCAATTGTTAAGGTTCGATGGAATGCTCGTAGAGGACCCGAGTTCACCTGGGAGCATGAAGATCAGATGAAGAAGAAATACCCGCATCTATTTCCAGAAGATTCGTCAACACCTTCAACAGCTTAAAATTTCGGGACGAAATTTATTTAACGGGTAGGTACTGTAGTGACCCGAACTTTTCCATGTTTATATATATTAATTGAGATTGATGTTTACATGATTAAATGTTTCCAACATGTTAAGCAATCAAACTTGTTAAGACTTGATTAATTGAAATAGGTTTCATATAGACAATTGACCACCCAAGTTGACCGGTGATTCACGAACGTTAAAACTTGTAAAAAAACTATATGATGACATATATATGGTTATATATATAGTTAACATGATATTATGATAAGTAAACATATCATTAATTATATTAACAATGAACTACATATGTAAAAACAAGACTACTAACTTAATGATTTTGAAACGAGACATATATGTAACGTTTATCGTTGTAACGACATTTAATGTATATATATCATATTAAGAGATATTCGTACATCATAATATCATGATAATATAATAATTTAAAATCTCTTTTGATATTATAAACATTGGGTTAACAACATTTAACAAGATCGTTAACCTAAAGGTTTCAAAACAACACTTACATGTAACGACTAACGATGACTTAACGACTCAGTTAAAATGTATATACATGTAGTGTTTTAATATGTATTTATACACTTTTGAAAGACTTCAATACACTTATCAAAATACTTCTACTTAACAAAAATGCTTACAATTACATTCTCGTTCAGTTTCATCAACAATTCTACTCGTATGCACCCGTATTCGTACTCGTACAATACACAGCTTTTAGATGTATGTACTATTGGTATATACACTCCAATGATCAGCTCTTAGCAGCCCATGTGAGTCACCTAACACATGTGGGAACCATCATTTGGCAACTAGCATGAAATATCTCATAAGATTACAAAAATATGAGTAATCATTCATGACTTATTTACATGAAAACAAAATTACATATCCTTTATATCTAATCCATACACCAACGACTAAAAACACCTACAAACACTTTCATTCTTCAATTTTCTTCATCTAATTGAACTCTCTCAAGTTCTATCTTCAAGTTCTAAGTGTTCTTCATAAATTCCAAAAGTTCTAGTTTCATAAAATCAAGAATACTTTCAAGTTTGCTAGCTCACTTCCAATCTTGTAAGGTGATCATCCAACCTCAAGAAATCTTTGTTTCTTACAGTAGGTTATCATTCTAATACAAGGTAATAATCATATTCAAACTTTGGTTCAATTTCTATAACTATAACAATCTTATTTCAAGTGATGATCTTATTTGAACTTGTTTTCGTGTCATGATTTTGCTTCAAGAACTTTGAGCCATCCAAGGATCCATTGAAGCTAGATCCATTTTTCTCTTTTCCAGTAGGTTCATCCAAGGAACTTAAGGTAGTAATGATGTTCATAACATCATTCGATTCATACATATAAAGCTATCTTATTCGAAGGTTTAAACTTGTAATCACTAGAACATAGTTTAGTTAATTCTAAACTTGTTCGCAAACAAAAGTTAATCCTTCTAACTTGACTTTTAAAATCAACTAAACACATGTTCTATATCTATATGATATGCTAACTTAATGATTTAAAACCTGGAAACACGAAAAACACCGTAAAACCGGATTTACGCCGTCGTAGTAACACCGCGGGCTGTTTTGGGTTAGTTAATTAAAAACTATGATAAACTTTGATTTAAAAGTTGTTATTCTGAGAAAATGATTTTTATTATGAACATGAAACTATATCCAAAAATTATGGTTAAACTCAAAGTGGAAGTATGTTTTCTAAAATGGTCATCTAGACGTCGTTCTTTCGACTGAAATGACTACCTTTACAAAAACGACTTGTAACTTATTTTTCCGACTAGAAACCTATACTTTTTTTGTTTAGATTCATAAAATAGAGTTCAATATGAAACCATAGCAATTTGATTCACTCAAAACGGATTTAAAATGAAGAAGTTATGGGTAAAACAAGATTGGATAATTTTTCTCATTTTAGCTACGTGAAAATTGGTAACAAATCTATTCCAACCATAACTTAATCAACTTGTATTATATATTATGTAATCTTGAGATACCATAGACACGTATACAATGTTTCGACCTATCATGTCGACACATCTATATATATTTCGGAACAACCATAGACACTCTATATGTGAATGTTGGAGTTAGCTATACAGGGTTGAGGTTGATTCCAAAATATATATAGTTTGAGTTGTGATCAATACTGAGATACGTATACACTGGGTCGTGGATTGATTCAAGATAATATTTATCGATTTATTTCTGTACATCTAACTGTGGACAACTAGTTGTAGGTTACTAACGAGGACAGCTGACTTAATAAACTTAAAACATCAAAATATATTAAAAGTGTTGTAAATATATTTTGAACATACTTTGATATATATGTATATATTGTTATAGGTTCGTGAATCAACCAGTGGCCAAGTCTTACTTCCCGACGAAGTAAAAATCTGTGAAAGTGAGTTATAGTCCCACTTTTAAAATCTAATATTTTTGGGATGAGAATACATGCAGGTTTTATAAATGATTTACAAAATAGACACAAGTACGTGAAACTACATTCTATGGTTGAATTATCGAAATCGAATATGCCCCTTTTTATTAAGTCTGGTAATCTAAGAATTAGGGAACAGACACCCTAATTGACGCGAATCCTAAAGATAGATCTATTGGGCCTAACAAACCCCATCCAAAGTACCGGATGCTTTAGTACTTCGAAATTTATATCATATCCGAAGGGTGTCCCGGAATGATGGGGATATTCTTATATATGCATCTTGTTATTGTCGGTTACCAGGTGTTCACCATATGAATGATTTTTATCTCTATGTATGGGATGTGTATTGAAATATGAAATCTTGTGGTCTATTGTTACGATTTGATATATATAGGTTAAACCTATAACTCACCAACATTTTTGTTGACGTTTTAAGCATGTTTATTCTCAGGTGATTATTAAGAGCTTCCGCTGTCGCATACTTAAATAAGGACAAGATTTGGAGTCCATGCTTGTATGATATTGTGTAAAAACTGCATTCAAGAAACTTATTTTGTTGTAACATATTTGTATTGTAAACCATTATGTAATGGTCGTGTGTAAACAGGATATTTTAGATTATCATTATTTGATAATCTACGTAAAGTTTTTTTAAACCTTTATTGATGAAATAAAGGTTATGGTTTGTTTAAAAATGAATGCAGTCTTTGAAAAACGTCTCATATAGAGGTCAAAACCTCGCAACGAAATCAATTAATATGGAACGTTTTTAATCAATAAGAACGGGACATTTCATACGCCAGGCCGACACCGACAGATGTTGGCCGCTTTTGGATACGTTGAGCCACCCGCGCCACCACCGCATGATTCAGACGACGGTTCTTCCACCGATGCTTCTTCAGACGACACCTCATCTGACGACTCCAGTGATGAGGAGGATCCCGCTGACCGACCGATTCAGGCACCTTCTACCCCGCCGAAGAAGCGGTATCGCTTCGCTGGCATAATTCCTGGTCGTACTGTCACTGACGCTTATGGTCGGCGTCGTAGGATCACTGCTCGTAAACGGCTGGTGCCGTACCCCGCCGACCCACTGATATTACCGTCTCCACCCAGAGCCGGACCATCCACTTTAGCACCACCGGCTCCACCTGCACCGCCAGCACCACCTGCCCCACCATCTTCCTCTAATGAGGAAATGAGGCGGGAGATTGAGATTCTCCAGACTCGAGTTACTGAGCTCGAGGAGCAGTTGACTCATGTTTTGGACATCTTGTACCCACCATCGCCGTAGGACTTTGTACTAGATTCTGTATTGTAATTTCTTTTGTAATTTCATATTTCACTTATGTAATGTACGAACTTATTGTAATGTATGAACCTATTATCATTAATGAATGGAATTTGTGTTGCTTACTTCTTGCGCAAGTGTTCTATTTACGTTATCATCTCATGGTTTTGTGGTACTTATATCTGCTTGCGTTATTTAATCAACATGTGTTGTGCTGTTTTCATGTTGGTTGTACTATTATTATGCGCAAATGTACTATTATTATTTGCATAATGGATTTTGACTTGAGTCAAAATGTTTGTATAGAACATCATGGCCAACGGGAGATCTATCCCCACCGCGGCACAAATTGAGGAAATGATTAACGAGCGAGTCACTGCTGCACTAGCTGAAAGACAACCCCATGCTCCACCACCACCGCCTGTCAATCCACCTGTCGTTCGAGATGGGTGTACTTACAAGGAATTTCAAAGCTGCAAGCCACACTACTTCAATGGCACTGAGGGACCCGTCGGTCTCACCAGATGGTTCGAAAAGTTGGAATCGGTATTCAGGGTTAGCAATTGTTCTGAGGCTAACAAAACGAAATTTGCATCTTGCACGCTGTCTGATGGCGCGCTCACATGGTGGAATACCATGGCCCAAGCGAAAGGAATTGATGAGGCGTATGCTACGCCTTGGGAAGAATTTAAATGTGCTATGATCGAGGAATACTGTCCGAGAACCGAGATTCAAAAGATGGAAATCGAATTTATGCAATTGAAAACCGTAGGGAACGACCTTAACAACTACAACCGTAGGTTTTTGGAATTGGCTCTTATGTGTCCAACCATGGTCACCCCCGAATTTAAGCGTTTGGAGAAATACTTCTCGGGACTTCCTAAGTCCATCAAGGGTAATGTTACCTCATCCAAGCCACCAAGTGTTCCCGAAGCAATGCGCATGGCGCATACTCTCTTGAATCAAATCATCCTTGACGAGCCAGAGAAGGCTAAGTTCGAAACTGTTAGTGGTGAAAAGAGGAAATGGGACAACAACCACAACAACAACAGGGGTAGGAACTATGATCAAAACCCGGCAAAACGACCTGAAGGGTTCAGGCAAAACAACAACATACACAACAACAACACCAACCCCAACAACAACAACCGCACCAATCCGAACTACAAAGGAACCTTACCACAATGCAATAGGTGCTACAAGCACCACACTGGGTATTGCAATGTTATCTGTGAGAAGTGCCAACGATCTGGACATGTTGGCAAGGATTGCAAGGTTACCACTTTGAATGTGAAGCCAAACCACAACAACAATGGGCCTAAGAAGTGTTATGAATGTGGAAAGACGGGCCATTTCAGAAACGAGTGTCCTAACAAGCGTAAGGATGGCGGACCACCACGTGCTAGAGCCTTCAATGTTAATGCAAGGGACGCTCGCGACAACCCCGACTTGGTGACAGGTATATTCAAGATCAACAATCTTTTAGCTTCTGTCCTATTTGATACTGGTGCCGATAGGAGCTATGTGTGTAGACATTTTTGTGATAAGTTAGATTGGTCGTTAGTTCCTTTGAAGGAAAGTATGCTTGTCGAGGTCGCTAATGGAAAACTTGAAAAGGTTGACCATATTAGTCGTGGAGCTATTATCAACATGGCTGGTGCAGATTTCGAAATTGATTTGATACCTATCAAACTGGGAAGTTTTGACGCGATCGTCGGTATGGATTGGTTGAGCAAGATAAAGGCCGATGTTATCTGTGGAGATAAAGCACTTCGCATACCACAAGGAGATGGCGAACCACTAGTTATCTATGGAGAGAGATGTACCTCGAAGTTGAACCTCATTAGTTGCGTGAAAGCGCAAAAGATTATGAAGAAGGGACGCTTTGCTGTCCTAGCACATGTGAAAGCGGTAGAAACTGAGGTGAAGAACGTGAACGACGTACGAATTGTGAACGAATTTTCTGATGTCTTCCCAGAGGAATTGCCTGGATTACCACCGCAGAGGGCAGTAGAGTTTCAGATTGACTTAGTGCCAGGAGCTGCACCTGTAGCTCGCGCACCTTATAGACTCGCACCCTCCGAGATGCAAGAATTACAGAGTCAATTACAAGAGCTATTAGATCGAGGGTTTATCCAACCAAGCTTCTCGCCTTGGGGCGCACCTGTGTTGTTTGTAAAGAAGAAGGATGGATCCTTCCGTATGTGTATCGACTACCGTGAACTCAACAAATTGACTATCAAGAATCGATATCCTCTTCCACGAATTGATGACCTTTTTGATCAACTACAAGGATCGAGCGTTTATTCAAAGATCGATTTGCGATCCGGATATCACCAGCTGAGGGTGAAGGAAAGTGACGTGATGAAAACTGCATTCAGGACCCGTTATGGTCATTATGAGTTCCTCGTGATGCCATTCGGTTTGACAAATGCACCTGCCGTGTTCATGGATCTCATGAATCGTGTCTGCAAGCCTTACTTGGATAAGTTTGTTATCGTCTTCATAGATGATATCCTCATCTACTCTAAGAGCGAAGAAGAACATGAGCAACACCTTCGGCTAGTGCTTGAACTCTTAAGACAAGAGCAACTTTATGCCAAATTCTCCAAGTGCGAATTTTGGTTGAAGGAAGTACAGTTTTTGGGTCATGTTGTGAGCGACCAGGGTATCAAAGTTGATCCCGCCAAGATTGAAGCCATCAGCAAGTGGGAGACCCCCACTACTCCAACGCATATTCGCCAATTTCTAGGTCTCGCTGGTTATTATCGAAGGTTTATCGAAGGATTTTCTCTGATTGCGCGTCCTTTGACCGCACTGACTCACAAGGGCAAGAAGTTCATTTGGGAACCCACACACGAATCAGCATTCCAAATTTTGAAGAAAAAGTTAACCTCCGCACCTATCCTATCACTTCCTGAAGGCAGTGACGACTTTGTTGTTTATTGCGATGCATCGAAGAGTGGTTTTGGTTGTGTACTGATGCAACGATCAAAGGTTATTGCCTATGCCTCCCGCCAATTGAAGATTCACGAGCGGAACTACACTACACATGATCTTGAACTTGGAGCCGTTGTCTTTGCACTCAAATTGTGGAGACATTATTTGTATGGAACTAAGAGCACTATCTTCACCGATCACAAGAGTCTCCAGCACATCTTCGATCAGAAGCAATTGAATATGAGACAGCGTCGATGGATCGAGACGCTCAACGACTACGATTGTGAACTCCGTTATCACCCTGGCAAGGCCAATGTTGTAGCTGACGCTTTAAGCCGAAAGGAGAGGACGGCACCTCTCCGTGTTAGGGCTCTGAACATCACCATCCATTCGAACCTCAACAACCAGATCAGAGTAGCCCAAGTTGAGGCTCTCAAGGAGGAGAACATATCTCACGAGCATTTGAACATACTTGTCTCTCGATTCGAGGTTAGAGAGTCTGGACTCCGATGTTATGCCGGAAGAATTTGGGTACCTTACTATGGAGATCTACGAAGCCTGATACTTGATGAAGCACACAAATCGAGATATTCGATTCACCCCGGTGCAGGTAAGATGTACCACGACCTTAAAGAACAGTATTGGTGGCCGAATCTTAAGAAGGACGTTGCGACTTATGTTGGTAAGTGTTTGACTTGCTCGAAGGTTAAAGCCGAGCATCAGAGACCTTCTAGGTTACTTCAACAGCCGGAAATCCCACAATGGAAGTGGGAAAGGATCACAATGGATTTCATTACTAAGCTGCCGAAGACGGTGGGCGGATGCGATACTATTTGGGTTATTGTTGACCGCCTCACCAAATCTGCACACTTCCTAGCGATGAAGGAAACTGATACAATGGAAAGACTTGCTCAGCTGTACATCAAAGAGGTTGTATCTCGTCATGGTGTACCTTTATCAATCATCTCCGATCGCGATCCCCGTTTTGCTTCCAGATTTTGGCGTTCTTTGCAAGAAGCCATGGGAACTCGTCTAGACATGAGTACTGCTTATCATCCTCAGACTGACGGGCAAAGTGAACGAACGATTCAGACCTTGGAGGACATGCTGCGTGCATGTGTCATTGATTTTGGAAAGGCTTGGGAAAGGCATTTGCCACTCGCCGAATTCTCGTACAACAACAGTTATCACTCTAGCATTAATGCTGCACCTTTTGAAGCATTGTATGGTCGTAAGTGCCGATCTCCTATTTGTTGGGCCGAAGTAGGCGAAAAGCAAATCACCGGACCCGAGGTAGTCCACGAAACGACGGAGAAGATTGCTCAGATTCAAGCTAGACTTAAGACTGCCCGTGATCGCCAAAAGAGTTATGCCGATCTTAAACGTAAGGACTTTGAATTTAATGCTGGTGATCGTGTAATGTTGAAGGTTGCACCTTGGAAAGGTGTGATCCGTTTTGGAAAACGTGGAAAGTTGAACCCACGATACATTGGTCCTTTCGAAATCTTGGAACGTGTTGGACCAGTTGCTTACCGTTTGGATCTACCAGCACAATTGAGCTCAGTTCATCCTACCTTCCATGTGTCAAACTTGAAGAAGTGTCTTGCTGCACCCGAACTCATCATACCATTGGAAGAACTTACTATTGATGACAAACTCCACTTTGTGGAGGAACCTGTTGAGATTATGGATCGTGAGATCAAAACTTTGAAACGCAACAAGATTCCGATTGTACGAGTACGATGGAATGCCAAACGAGGACCTGAGTTTACTTGGGAACGAGAGGATCAAATGATGCGGAAATATCCTCATCTTTTCCCGACTCCTCCATCTACTTCAGCTTAAATTTCGGGACGAAATTTTCTTTAACAGGTGGGTAATGTAACGACCCTGGTTTTTCCAACGTTATTTATTAATAATTATTATTATTAATACGCTTGATTAAACGAATGTATGTTATTACATTTGCATGTTGCTTTGATTGCCCGTACTTGAACTTTAAATGCCCGAAACGTCTTTGTGACACCCGGAACTTGCACGAATAATATTTTAAGATATTATTTACATTCATGATTAATTTTATTAATCATTTTAATTAACTAAGGCTTTTAGTTAGTTACTTGGGCTTAAGATGGACTTTTATTGGATTACTTGCTAACTACTTGCAACTTGGGCCTTTTAAGTGTTAATGGACTAGTGTAAGCCCACCCTACTTATATTTATGAATTAGTTAGCCCATGATGACTTGTAAGTAGCAAATTTAAATGGAACTAGCTAGTTAAAGGCTTTAGGAATCTTGTTGGCTCATTATCCCCATGAAACCCCATGCATTAACCACCTTTTATGATCTTTACTTGCAAGAGACCACAAAACAAACCCATTCCCCTTGATTTTGCTGCAGGCCGTGGGGTTTTGTGGCTTCAAAGGAGTCCACACTTCTTATTTTGCATTACTTGTTCACTTGAAATCTCTCACTCAAACACACACACAAAACTTGCTTCATTTTCTCTCAAACTTTCTCTAGTTCTTGTAAGTGTATGAACTTTATTTCTCTTCTTTTTCTTCAACCAAAACCGATTTCCAATCCATCTTCATCATCATTCTTTGTTGTTAAATTGTTACTTGTTCTTGTTTAAGGTTGATTACTTGTAAGTTACTAGTTATTATTTACTTACTTACTTGTCTTTATTTACTAAGTTACAAGATCAAACTTTCTAGTTTTGATTCTTCATCTTTATCTTGTTATAACAAGAACATCAAGAACATAATCTATCTAGTTATGTTCTACATATTTTGTTTCAAAAGATTAAAGTTCATAGTTGTATAAACTCATTACTTGTAGTTCTTGAAGTAACTTTAAAGTTACTTCACTTAAAGATCAACTTGGGTTGAATCTTTAAAAGTATGAGCAACTATGAACCATTTTCTTATTTAGTTAGTTTTCTACTTTATTTTGTTTCAAAAGATTTAAAGTTTATAATCTTTATAATTGTTACTTGTGTTCTTGTTTGTTGTATGTTACTAGAATACCACCTTCATGGTTGGTTTAGGCTTATCATTCATTTTCTTTATTTCTTATTGTTAGTTGCTTACTACACATTTGAACAAGGACATGAAACCAACAAGAGCTTACACTTTGGTGCAAGTATCATGGATCCAACACTTGGTTGTGATCTTTCTTAGTGTTCATGAACTTGTTCATAAACTTACATGTAACCTTGGTTCATCAAACACTTACAACACTTGCACTTGAGTTATGATGGACAAACCTTGGTCAAAATGATGTTAACACATCAACGAGTTGTACACTTGAAGCTATACGCATCAAGGATGAGAACCGTGATGAACATCAAGCACCGAGACAACCGGAACTCTCCAAAACCCACTGCATTCTGTCCAAAAGTTTCTGACCTACTGCTTCTGGAATAGACCAGTAGACCTGGGCTGTTCTAACCTTGATTTTTAGATAGAACTTTTCGAGTAGATAACTTTTCATATAGGACTCGTCTTAATCCGAGTTACGGTTTAGGATTTATGGCCCTCCGATCGTTACCATGTCCTTTAACGTTGTGCAGAAATTTCTGACCTACTCGCACTTAGACCGTCGCCACCGTCAAACCAAGACGAGTTTGCTTCTATAAATTTTACCACACTTAAGGGACTCATAGACGGAGCCATGACCACTGGTCTCACCTTAATTCAGTAAGGGTAGAGGCCGTGGTGACTGACCGAAGTCAGCCTTTGTTTTAAACGACTTTCATAAACGAGTCTTACTTGTTACCTTTTGTTTAATGATGATTGATGATGACCCTTATGACCTTAATTACGTACTTGTAAACCTTTTGAGACGACTTATTGACTTAGTGCTATTTGACTTAGGTTGAGGATGTTTGGACCGTTACTTGCACACCACTTTCCGACTACTACCTTACCATTACTACTAATCATTGTGAGTTATAGCATTCCCTTTTTACTTTAACTTATTTTGGGAATTGAGAATACATGCGGATTTTATGTTTTACATACTAGGCACGAGTACTTAAACTTTATATATGTGTGGGTTATATAACGGCAGAAACATTCCCTTTAGCTCGGTAACGTTTAATCATTGGTTTTTGAACCGTGAACGCGAATCTTAGATATGGATCCATAGGGTTTGACATCCCCACTCGGGCTAGTAGCGCTAGCATTTAACGAGTGTTTAATACTTCGAGGTTATACGCACTTGCCAAGTGCACTTTAAGGGGGTACATTAAACGTTAAGTTAGTTACCGGGTGCCCACGGTTAAGCATATACTTTTACATACTTTTGAAATGCTCGTTGTAGCACTGAAATCTCGTGGCCTACTTACGTTACTGTTATACTTAAACTATAGCTCACCAACCTTTGTGTTGACCTTTTTAAGCATGTATTTTCTCAGGTGCTTGAAGTCGCTTCCGCTATCATACTTGTTGTGCTGTAGAACCCGCTGCCTAGAGTTGTATTCGCATGACTACTTATCTTGCATTCAAACTTTTTACTTATGAACTTATGTTATGTAACGACCATTATGGTCACGTACACTTATTTAATGCTTCTACTTAGCGAAGCATACTTTTGATTTGTAAAACAATTGACGTATGTTATGACGTCACTTTTATTAATGAATGCAAACTCTGTTTTGAAAACGCATATAGTACTTAACCTTGTAATGATCCTGTTGATGATGGTCCGTACATGATGATTTAGTACGGGGCGTCACACTTGGGGTCAAGCATACGTGCATACGCTATTGATAGCATTCGTGATTTTCAACTTATATTATGTCGCAAATTATTTCATTTATACCTTATAACTTTTGTAAACTTAAACTTTTTGTCGAACCGTTTGGTAAACTTAAAACTTTGCAAGTCCTACACGTTTCAAATGAATGCGACATAATTTTGGTCAAACGCGTCTCATTTAGGGACTATGACCACGTAACGGGACCTAAGTTAACGGTGCCATCAGTAGCGATTTTGGCGGGTCGTTACAGTTGATATTAGAGCGTTGGTTGTTGGGATCTAGGATATGCATTAGTGTGCCTGACAGAGTCGTTAGGATGCATTATTAAGTCTAGACCACAACCCGGTAGTTAACCATTGCATTCTGATTTGCATTTGCTATAGATAGCACTTACTTGACTACTTGTGCATTTATACTTGAATCTTTCTTCGGTGAACTTCCTAATTGTATCTAACTCTCGTCATACGAACCCGTACTCTACCACTTTCTGGTAACACACGTAAACTTAAGATTCATACGCGTAAGGACCATCCCCATTTCCCCCCAGGAATCACATCATCACCGGAATGGTGCTGTGGTTCCGGGAGTCTAGGGCTAGGTGGATCCGGAATCTCCTCTGGATCCTTGTCTCCGTCTGAGACGTCCATCAGGTCAAGCACGAGTCCACTAGTAACGACCCTCATTTTTCCATTCTATATTTTTTCAATATTAAATGCCCAAACAATATAATTAAAACTTAATGATTAAACTTTAATCAACAATTGTTAAGTGTTAAGAGTTATAAAACATATTAATTAACTTTGTGCAATAATTGACAAGTTAATAAAAGATGAAAATAATAAACTGTTAGTCGACACTCACTGCTAATTAAAATTTATGCATTTATGTAATATTATAACTAATAACCTATAAGTAATAAATAAAAAGTGAGATTTATATAAATAATAAAACAATTGGGAACTAAATAAAAAATATATATATACAAGTCATGAATTAGCAAAAAGAAAATAATACTTATCATGTAGTAAATGTAATAATAATAATAATAATAATAATAATAATAATAATAATAATAATAATAATAATTATTATTATTATAATAATAATAATAATAATAATAATAATAATAATAATAATAATAATAATAATAATAATAATAATAATAATAATAATAATAATAATAATAATAATAATAATAATGAGACTAAAGATTCTTAAACAATTACATCCTTATGTTGACTAAAAAAATAAAATAAAATATATATATAAACTAGTACCACCTATTGTTGACTAAAAATTATAAAATAAAATAAAATCATTAATTACAACATCCTTATGTTGACTAACACTCTAATACTTGCACTATATAAACACCCCTAGACTCCTAGTTTCTCATTCACAAATCACACCAAAATCATCTCTCAAAAACAATCTCTCCCTCTCCCTCTCTTGTGGTATTCGGATCTTCAAGCTTGTTCTTCATGTTCATCAAGATTTTCAAGCGTGTTCTTCATTATTTGGGTTATTTGATCTTCATCACCAAGTTTTCTTCTTGTTTCTTGTTAATCTTCATCATCATTAACAAGGTATGATCCAAAATCTTAAAACTTTTAAATCTTTCTTTCAATTCATGTTTATATTCATAATCATATTCGTGCATGATCTTAACATTCATATTATTTAGATCCTCAAAACCCTAAACCCTAATCATTAAAATACTACTTTAATTAACTAACCCTAAATAATGAAACCCTAATACCACTTATACTATTAATTAACATGTATACACTATTACTATTACTAACACCTATAACCTACTACTTATATTATAACACATAAAAACATTTTGGGATATGTATTAGAGATGTATAGATCTTCGAACTTTCTTGACGAATGGTTTCTACGAAACTCTAGGCGAAAAGGTTTGGATTTCCAATTTAAAGGATCCTATAGCTCAAGCCCCTAGACCTGAAATGGCCATTCGAAGGGAAAGGGGTG
Organism: Rutidosis leptorrhynchoides; assembly: GCF_046630445.1. Lineage (NCBI taxonomy): Eukaryota > Viridiplantae > Streptophyta > Magnoliopsida > Asterales > Asteraceae > Rutidosis > Rutidosis leptorrhynchoides. The sequence continues at coordinate 221,457,882 of NC_092338.1, read as the reverse complement.
ATTGGAAGCTTATCTAATACGGCAAGTATCCTAAAATGGAAAACACTCTTAAAGTAGAAACTTTCTAGTTATAGAAACTTACTAAGATAAGAAATCTACTAAAAGCGGAAACTTTCTAAAAATAGAAACTTACTAGGAAAGGAAACTTAGTAAAATGAACTATACTTACAACACTATCATACTTAAACATCTACTTAAACTTGGGCAAAAACACTTACTACTCTTAAATGTCAATAGGTTGACTTTTCTGCTCACTCATCCAACTTTCTATTCCGAGAAATAACTCTCTCTCTACTTACTAAGGTGAACTCATAGCCCCACTCTTTATTGCTAGCAAACTTACTTACTTTTATTGGGGTGAGACACATGCTGTTTTTACATTTTACACTTTAGACACAAGTACAAACTGCTAAAACTATGCTATACCCGGCTATGTCCGACTAAGTCCCTACATTGATATTTTTAATTGCTCATTGATTGCATGCTTAATTATTGGGGGTAAGCCTATCGGGAGTAACGTCCCCGATACATTTGACTAACTCTTTGTATTACTTAATAATGAAATTAAACCGACAAGGACCGACACAACTTGTCATTGGGGCAAACTTGAACGTTTAGTCTAAATATCACGCCTTGGCATAACTTTTTGATCCTGCGGGAGATCAACTTTACAAACTAAATCTTGTGGTCTAAAATAACGGTCAAACATATTTGTTAAATCTATGAACTTCACTCGACCTTTTTGGTTGACACTTTAGCATGTTTATCTCAGGTGCTGATTGATCAAGCTTACTTACTTACTGCTTATGTGATGATACTTGGACTTAGGATCAAGAGATATCGCATTTATTATTCTTGCATTTGAAACAATTACTTTATTGTAATTTCCATTATTGTAACGATACTTCATTTTCCGCTGCGTACTCTCAATAAAGTTTAATTTATCATTTAGTATTGTTCTCGTATATTATAATATGTTGGTTTATTTGATATTAAGTCACATTTCGCCCAGGCCCTAACTGGGGGAGTGATAGATTGGTATCAGAGCATAACCAGGCTGTTATAGAGAACCAGGATTGCATCTTTATGTGTGTCTTACTTGCTATCTAGGGTGCCTTAGCAATCTAGGAAACTATAACCTTTCCTGCCTTAGACTTAAAGCACTTAGGATTGTTCTATAATCTTAACAATTATGCTTTAATAAACTTGACTTAAAGATTCTAATCAAAGTCTCTTTCCTAATGTTAGGATGTCAAGCTCAAGCGTTAACAAACCCAACAAAGCAACTCTCTACAAGCACTCAGAAGAAATGGCTCGTTTCCACCCTCCCACCGAAGTAGGTGTTGGACACTTTTCAACTTCGAGACCTGTTCAAAGCACTCTCTATAGCCCTGCCTCACCACCGCTGAATTTCAGCCCAAATACTAATCTTGATTCACATGGGTCTCCTCAATACTACCCAACTCCAAGAACCCAAGATAAGGGAAAACGTCATGAAGAAGTTGGTCCATCAAGGAAGAGAGCCCGATCTCCTTTTTATGATGGTGCTAAGTATGAAATCATGAGCCTGCGAAATGATACCGAGAGGAACATTGGAGGTTTGCTTCGCCACGTGGCGAGAGTGGAACTTCGAATGGAGAAACTTATGGAAGAGAACGTTAAGCTAAGAAAGGAGTTAATGATGCTAAGGTGTGAGGAAGAACGCAACACCCGTTGGGGGAAGTAGTCCCTTAATTATCTCAAAGAGGATGTTGACTTCCGAATGAAAATGGAGAGAAGTCGAGTCGACAAACAGCTTGCTCTAAGGGAATACGACACCAATACCATCGACAGCCATGTCACTAATCTCTACGACAACCTCGAGTATCTCTACGAAAAGCAAAAAGAAAAGAACGAGAGATATGAGAAGTTTATGAAGGAGGCGGAGAAAAAGAAATAAACCGCCATTTGTTCTTGTTTTGTTTTGATTCTTTAATTTCCTAAATATGTAAAGGCTATGCCTTAAACTATTTCTATTTCCGAATCGTGTATTAAAAGGCTTATTTAACGCCTCGTTCCTTAATAATATAAAGTGTTTTATTTATATCATGTGATATCAATACTTTATCTTATTCATACTTGTAATTGCTCACACCTATAACTTGTTAACTTATCCAACTTATGTTCACTTCTATGTAGCGATATCATGGTTCGTCCAGCTGCACCTACTGTTAACAACATCGTGTTGACCACTGAGCAATTCCAACAGTTACTCGCTGCCACACAAGGAAACATTCAAGCTAATAATGTTAATCCTCAACCGAAACCTTGTTCATACAAGGACTTCACAAACTGCAATCCTCCCGCATTCAAGGGAAATGAAGAAGTTGTCGAACTAATTCGCTGGTTCAAGAAGATGGAGTCTATCTTCCACATTTGCAACTGTGGGGATAACGATCGAGTCAAATATGCCACTAGCTCATTAGGTGGCAATGCTTTGACTTGGTGAACTGCTCATGCCAAGTCCGTGGGGATTAACAATTCTAATGCAATTCCATGGGACAAACTCAAAAATATGATGGTTAATAAATTCTGTCCGAGAAGTCAAGTTCAGAAACTTGAAGCCGAGTTCTGGGAGCTCAAGGTGAAGGGTACTGATATTGAAAACTACACCAACCGTTTTCTTGAGCTAACTACTTTATGTCCCGAGATGTTTCCTACCGAAGCTAGAAGGATTGAAAGATATATTGAAGGTCTCCCCGAGGATGTTCTGGGGAATGTTATTGCTGCCGAGAATGTTATTCTTGATGCTGTGATTCTCATGGCACAAAATCTGATGTTGGCCAAGAGAAGAAGAGCGTCGGCTAGTAAGCAAATTGATACTAAGAGTAATGAAGGTAAAAGAAAGTTTGAGCCATCTCAAGGTTCAACTCAGAATGTTATTAAGAAGCTTATGGATAGTACAAGGATGAATTATAAGGGCACTTATCCTTTTTGTGTTCGTTGTGAAAGGCATCACCCGGGGCAGTGCACTGCCACTTGTTTGTTATGTAAGAAAGTGGGACACGTAGCTAAGACGTGTAAGACTCCTCCAAAGGATAAAACTATTGTTCCTACCAAAGCTCCTCCTACTTGTTATACTTGTGGGGAAAAGGGACACATTAGTCCAAATTTCCCTAAGAAGAGAGATAATCCCGCTACTGGAGCCAATATTACTGCTGCAAAGGGTCGTGCATTTGTTATTACTGCTGCTGAAGCCCGAGATGAAGATGAGGTCATCACGGGTACGTATCTTGTCAATAATTGTTACGCAACTATTTTATTCGATACTGGTGCCGACCGAAGTTACGTGTATAATGAATTTTGTACCCTATTTACTGAAAAGCCACAACCCTTAGAAACTAAACGATTAGTAGAAGTAGCCAATGGAAAGATCATGAAAGTCGATAAAATCTATAAAAACTGCAACCTAATCTTAGCCAACAAATAATTTAAGATAGGCCTTTTGCCAGTCGAGCTAGGAAGTTTCGATGTCGTAGTTGGAATGGATTGGTTACGTCCATTAAGAGCTGCAATCATGTGTTACGATAAAACCGTTCATGTTCCATTGAGAAATGGAGAGACTCTTATTATCCAAGGTGAAAAGAGTGGTTCAAATCTCAACATTATCTCCTTTATTAAGACCCGCAAATACCTTATGAAAGGTTATCCATCTATTCTAGCCCACGTTTAGATGATTGAATCGAAAGAGAAGTGTATTGAAGATGTACCAGTGGTTAAAGATTTTCCCGATGTGTTTCCCAAAGATCTTCTTGGTCTTCTACCTCATCGACAAGTAAAATTCCCAAATGATTTAATACCCGGTGCTACTCCTGTTGCTAAAGCACCATACCATTTAGCACCTTCCGAAATGAAGGAACTTTCCAATCAGCTCCAAGAACTATTGGATAAAGATTTCATTCGTCCAAGCTCGTCCCCATGGGGAGCTCCTATTTTGTTTGTTAAAAAGAAGGATGGTACGTTAAGGATGTGCATTGATTACCGCGAACTTAACAAGCTTACTATCAATAACCGTTATCCGTTTCCACGTATTGATGATCTATTTGACCAACTTCAAGGGTCAAGTGTTTATTCAAAGATTGATTTAAGGTCCGGTTATCACCAACTTAAAGTCAAGGAATCCGATATTCCTAAGACTGCTTTTCGCACTCGTTATGGGCACTATGAATTCTGTGTCATGCCTTTTGGTTTAACTAATGCTCCTGTCATGTTCATGGATCTCATGAATCGTGTTTGTAAACCGTATCTTGACAAATTTGTCATCGTGTTCATTGACGACATCTTGATCTATTCGAAGAGTGAGAAAGAGCATGAGCAACATTTGCGCATGATTCTTGAACTCTTACGAAAGGAAAAACTTTATGCTAAATTTTCTAAGTGCGAGTTTTGGCTAATAACCGTACAATTTATTGGACATGTTGTTGATAGAAACGGAATACATGTCGATCCAGCTAAGATTTCTGCTATTCAGAACTGGGAGATACCAAAGACTGCGAAGCATATTCATCAATTTTTGGGACTTGCCGGTTACTATCGAAGGTTCATAAAAGATTTTTCTCTCATTGCTAAACCTCTTACAAAGCTGACTCAAAAAGGGAAGAAATTTGAGTGGTCCGAAGAATAGGAATCTGCTTTCAAGATTCAGAAGGAGAAGTTGACCACAGCCCCGATTCTATCTTTACCTGAAGGTACTGACGACTTTGTTGTTTACTGCGATGCCTTAAAGCAAGGCTTTGGTTGTGTTTTAATGCAACGTGAAAAGGTTATTGCCTACGCATCTAGACAGTTGAAGAAACATGAAGAGAACTATACCACACATGACCTTGAGTTAGGTGCCGTGGTATTTGCATTAAAGATATGGAGACATTATCTATATGGTACTCACTTTACGGTGTACACTGACCATAAAAGTCTTCGACACATCTTTGATCAAAAACAGCTGAATATGAGGCAAAGCCGATGGCTCGAGTTACTGAACGATTATCACTGTGAGCTAAAATATCATCCCGGCAAGGCAAATGTAGTTGTCGATGCTCTTAGTTGAAAAGATGATGTTAAACGCGTTCGTGCTCTAAATATGAAAATCAAATCGAATCTTATATCACAAATCTGTGAAGCTCAATTGGAAGCTATTAAACCGACACTTATCGAAGGTGAAAGACCTATAGGTTTTGAGAACCAACTTTAAGTGTAAGCTAATGATACACGGTACTTTGGCAACAGAATTTGGGTTCCTCGCTTCGGAAATCTCCGCGAACTAGTCTTGGATGAAGCACATAAGACTAGGTACTCTATTCATCCCGGTTCCTGTAAGATGTATCACGATGTAAAGCAATTCTACTGGTGGCCTAATATGAAAGCCGACATTGCTACTTATGTTAGCAAGTGTCTCACTTGTTTGAAAGTCAAGGCTGAACATCAAAAGCCTTCTGGTCTGTTGATACAACCTGGTATTCCGCAGTGGAAGTGGGAGTGCATCACTATGGACTTCGTTACTAAGTTACCTAAGACTTCGAACGGTAACAATACTATTTGGGTCGTAGTTGATCGTCTTACTAAATCTGCACATTTCATACCGATTAAGGAAACCGACAAGATGGAGAAATTATCACAGCTTTATATTAAAGAAATTGTCTCACGTCATGGAGTTCCTATCTCGATTATTTCTGATCGCAATAGTCGATTCGTTTCAAGATTCTGGAAAACTTTACAATCTGCTCTTGGAACTCAACTCGACATGAGTACAGCCTATCATCTGCAAACTGATGGTCAGAGTGAACGAACTATCCAAACCATGGAGGATATGCTACGTGCTCGTGCAATCGATTTCGGCATAGGTTGGGATAGACATCTACCTTTGGTCAAATTTTCTTACAACAACAGTTATCACTCTAGCATTAAAGTTGCACCTTTTGAAGCTTTATATGGCTGGAAATGTAGATCCCCATTGTGTTGGGACGAACTCGAGGACAGACATTTAACTGGTCCTGAAATTATTCTTGAAACTACCGAAAAGATCGTTCAGATTAGGCAACGATTAGAAACTGCCCGTAGTCGACAAAAGAGCTATGCCGATAAGAAGCGAAAGGATATAGAATACCAAGTTGGAGATAAAGTCATGTTGAAAGTATCCCCTTGGAAAGGTGTTGTCCGTTTTGGTAAACGAAGCAAACTCAGTCCACGATATATTGGACCTTTCACAATCACTCAAAAAGTTGGTCCCGTGGCGTACCGATTAGAACTACCAACTGAACTCAGCCAAGTACATGATGAGTTTCATGTCTCGAATCTTAAAAGGTGTCTTGCTGATGACACACTTGTTATTCCTTTGGATGATATCCGCATTGATGAGCAAATGCACTTCGTTGAAGAACCTATAGAAATCAAGGAAGGAGAGGTCAAACAAACGCGTAAAAGCAACATACCTATCGTTAAAGTCTGTTGGAATTCGCGTAGAGGCCCCGAATATACCTGGGAACGCAAAGACCAAATGATACGGAAATATCCCCATCTCTTCTCAACTGCTGATGCAAGCGAGAAATCTACTTAAAACTTCGGGACGAAGTTTCTAATAACGGGGAGGTACTATAACGACCCTCATTTTCCATTCTATATTTTTCCAATATTAAATGCCCAAAAAATATAATTAAAACTTAATGATTAAACTTTAATCAACAATTTTTAAGTGTTAAGAGTTATAAAACATATTAATTAACTTTGTGCAATAATTGACAAGTTAATAAAGATGAAAATAATAAACTGTTAGTCGACACTCACTGCTAATTAAAATTTATGCATTTATGTAATATTATAACTAATAACCTATAAGTAATAAATAAAAAGTGACATTTATATAAATAATAAAACAATTGGGAACTAAATAAAAAAAATATATATATACAAGTCATGAATTAGCAAAAAGAAAATAATACTTATCATGTAGTAAATGTAAAAATAATAATAATAATAATAATAATAATAATAATAATAATAATAATAATAATAATAATAATAATAATAATAATAATAATAATAATAATAATAATGAGACTAAAGAATCTTAAACAATTACATCCTTATGTTGACTAAAAAAATAAAATAAAATATATATATATATATATATATATATATATATATATATAAACTAGTACCACCTATTGTTGACTAAAAATTATAAAATAAAATAAAATCATTAATTAGAACATCCTTATGTTGACTAACACTATAATACTTGCACTATATAAACACCCCTAGACTCCTAGTTTCTCATTCACAAATCACACCAAAATCCTCTCTCAAAAACAATCTCTCCCTCTCCCTCTCTTGTGGTATTCGGATCTTCAAGCTTGTTCTTCGTGTTCATCATGATTTTCAAGCGTGTTCTTCATTATTTGGGTTATTTGATCTTCATCACCAAGTTTTCTTCTTGTTTCTTGTTAATGTTCATCATCATTAACAAGGTATGATCCAAAATCTTAAAACTTTTAAATCTTTCTTTCAATTCATGTTTATATTCATAATCATATTCGTGCATGATCTTAACATTCATATTATTTAGATCCTCAAAACCCTAAACCCTAATCATTAAAATACTACTTTAATTAATTAACCCTAATTAATGAAACTCTAATACTACTTATACTATTAATTAACATGTATACACTATTACTATTACTAACACCTATAACCTACTACTTATATTATAACACATAAAAACATTTTGGGATATGTATTAGAGATGTATAGATCTTCGAACTTTCTTGACGAATAGTTTCTACAAAACTCTAGGCGGAAGGGTTTGGATTTCCGATTTAAAGGATCCTATAGCTCAAGCCCCTAGACCTGAAATGGCCATTCGAAGGGAAAGGGGTGATTGGAAGCTTATCTAATACGACAAGTATCCTAAAATGGAAAACACTCTTAAAGTAGAAACTTTCTATTTGTAGAAACTTTCTAGTTATAGAAACTTACTAAGATAAGAAATCTACTAAAAGCATAAACTTTCTAAAAATAGAAACTTACTAGGATAGGAAACTTAGTAAAACGAACTATACTTACAATACTATCATACTTAAACATCTACTTTAACTTGGGCAAAAACACTTACTACTCTTAAATGTCAATAGGTTGACTTTTCTGCTCACTCATCCAACTTTCTATTCCGAGGAATAACTCTCTCTCTCTCTACTTACTAAGGTGAATTCATAGCCCCTCTCTTTATTGCTAGCAAACTTACTTACTATTTTTGCGGTGAGACATATGCTGTTTTTACATTTTACACTTTAGACACAAGTACCTACTGCTAAAACTATGCTATACCCGGCTATGTCCGACTAAGTTCCTACAGTGATATTTTTAATTGCTCGTTGATTGCATGCTTAATTATTGGGGGTAGGCCTATCGGGAGTAACGTCCCTGATACATTTGACTAAGTCTTTGTATTACTTAATAATGAAATTAAACCGACAAGGACAGACACAACTTGTCATTGGAGCAAACTTAAACGTTTAGTCTAAATATCATGCCTTGGCATAACTTTTTGATCCTTTGGGAGATCAAATTTACAAACTAAATCTTGTGGTCTAAAAACAACGATAACTACTTTTGTTAAACCTATGATTTCACTCAACCTTTTTGGTTGACACTTTACCATGTTTGTCTCAGGTGCTGATTGATTCAAGCTTACTTACTTACTTACTGCTTATGTGATGCTACTTGGACTTAGGAACAAGAGATATCGCATTTACTATTCTTGCATTTTAAACATTTACTTTATTGTAAATTCTTGTAACGAAATTTCATTTTCTGCTGCGTACTGTCAATAAAGTTTGATTTTATCATGTAGTATTGTTCTAGTATATTATAATATGTTGGTTTATTTGATATTAGTGACGTTTCTTCCAGACCCTATCTGGAGGACGTTATAGAGTGGTATCAGAGCAAACCAGGCTGTTATAGAGAACTAGGATTGCATCTTTATGTGCGTCTTACTTGCTAGCTAGGGTGCCTTAGCAATCTTGGAAACTATAACCTTTCCTGCCTTAGACTTTAAAGCACTTAGGATTGCCTTATAATCTTAACAACCTTGCCTTGATAATCTTGGCTTAAAATGCTAATCAAAGTCTCTTTCCTAATGATAGGATGTCAAGCATTAATAAAAACGACAAGATAATTCTTTTCAAACCATCTGAAGTAATGACTCACTTCAAACCTACTATCGAAGAAGATACTGGATATCCTTCAACTGCAAGACCAGTCCAAAGTCCACCTTATGGCTTTGGTGGTCCTCCCTCACCAAACTATAGTTCGGATACTTTACCTATTTCTCCCGAATACTACCCGACTCCAAGAACAGAAAGTAAAGGGAAACGCCCTGCTGATTTTAAAGAAGATGGCCCGTCAAAGAAAAGATCCCGATCTCCTTCCTACGAAGAAGTTAATGCCAAGTACGAGATCATGAATCTGCAAAAAACTACCGATGGCCTAATTCGTCATATTGCAAGGATCGATGTTCAAATGAAGGAAAAAGACCTAGCGATCAGGAAGCTCATGGAGGAAAATGCTGAGATAAAGAAGGAGATAAAGTTGGTGAAGTATTAAGGTGATAGAAATGCCTGATGGGGGAAGCAATCTCTTGCCTACCTAAGAGAAGATGTTAACTTTAGATTGAAGATGGAGGAAAACCGCCTCGAGTTCCTGCATGAGAAACAAAAGGCAAAGAATGAGAAAGTTGAGAAGTTTATGAAGAAGGTTGAGGACGAGAAGAAGAAATATAAAGACTACTTCAATCCTAATATTTCCTAGTTTATCCTATTCCAATTTCTCATCTATGTAAAGGCTATGCCTTAAACCATTTCTATATCCGAATCGTGTATTAAAAAGGATTATTTAATGCCTCGTTCTTAATAATATAAAGTGTTTCGTTTATATCATATTCATCTTTATCCTATCGGATTTATCAAACTTCTATACACCCTTATGTAGTGAAGAATCATGGTTCGTCCAACTACACCAACTCTTACTACGATGTTTCATAATTTCCTCATCTGACTACGTCTTCCACAACTTTCATAACTATCAAAGATATGAAGGTTAACCAAGTCTATTGTAACGACCCGACTTTTTCGACTTGCTTTTGTGCCTTGTGTTTTAGCGAAACTGCGTATTTGTGCGTCCTATGCTACTTTATACTCTGAAACCTTTATATACATGGTTTACTTTCATTTATATATTAAAACGTACCTTAGAGTACGTAGGATACTTAACTTGATCACTGGATGCTTTATGACCGTTAGTGTCACTTGACGTTTCGAATAAACCGCGAACTGCGCACCCGTTTAACTTTTGTCGTAATCGGAATATTATGACTACGAAATATTAATTATTATTTTATAATAATAATTACTTGGGTTTATGGATGCTTAATTATGCGTAATAATTTACTTATGCTTACTAGTTAGTCTTGTTGGACTTTCTACCTTGTTGGACCTAAGCCCACCCTACTCTAGCTAGTAGCCCATTTATTTAGCCCACTTATTAATTACTAGTGACCCAATAATAAGTAAGACAAATGCCCATTTATTAGAGGGAACATACTAGCATTTATGTCAAGTATTATCCTTAATGTTGCATGGGATGCTAACATAAGCACCAGCTTTAGACAACCATTAAACAAAAAGCAACGTTTTGTCCCCCTTTGTCCCCCCTAAAAAACACGGCCACGGGGCCTCCCACCCACCCTCATTTTCCTATAAATACAAGCCTTATTCCTCTCATTTTACACTTGCTCTCATTTGTATTTCACACACACTTACTCTCTTATTTTCTTTCTAGTCTTTCTCACTCTAAAACTTGTAAGTTTTTGCTTTTCTTCTTCTTCTTCCTTCATCTTTCACGTGACCATCATCATCATCAAAGGGTCTTGCTTTTTAGCTTTGATCATGATTACATCTTGTAGATTCAAGCATGAATCCTTCAAGAACATGGAAGATTCAAGCTTTCTAGCTTTGAATCTTCACCAACTTTGTAGATCTAAAACTTTTTAACTTTAATCTTGTTATTTTGTTATAAAGATTCAAACTTGTGTTTGTAATCTTCATGTAACTTAAAGATCCAAGCTTTATGCTTCAAGATCTTCAAGAACACTAAAGGTTCAAGCTTTCTAGCTTTATGACCTTAAAACTTGTGTGAAAGGGATCCAAGCTCTCTAGCTTAGGGTTCCATCACTTCATTTGACTTAAATTTTGTTCATACTTGTTTGATTGATGTAAAGTTTGTAGCTTTAGTGGTAAATGTAACTTGTAATTGTGTTAAGACTAAGGATATGATGTAACCTTGGTTCATCATCCATCTAAGACTCTTAAATGAGTTGTGTTCTTACTTGGTCTTAACATATTGTGTATTGATGGTAGAATCTTGGTCAAGGTGATGCTAATCCATCAACGAGTTGTACACTTGAAGCTACAAGCATCAAGGATGAGAACCGTGATGAGCATCAAGCACTAAGAACCCCACTGGAGCACCTTACCTACTATTTTTAATATCTTATCAGACCACCTGGGCTACTGGAAAGTTTATTTTCAGTTTGTTTGGTTCGAGTAGATAATTTTCCGTTTAGACCTCGTCTTAATCCGAGTTACGGTTTAGGATTTATGGCCTTACGAAAGTCATTACACCCTATTAACGTTGTGCTGAAATTTCTGACCTACTCGCACTTAAACCGTCGCCATGGTCAAACAAGGACGAGTTTGATTCTGGAAACTGGTCAGCAACTATGGGACTCATATACGGAGCCATAGCCACTGATTACGCGTCTTTTTGATTTACGTAGAGGTCATAACAGCTGACCGAAGTCAGCCTATTGTTTCGATCTCTATTCTTGTCAAACTTATTTAGCTTTTATGATGATGAATGATGATGACACTTAAACTTATTTTATGCACTATTAGAACTTATAAAGACAACCTACTGACCTAGTAACCTTTGATTTAGGTTGACGACCTTTCAGACCGACTTACTACTTGCACACTTTCGTATTGACTTGTATTGCTTATTCACTGTGAGTTATAGCTTCCCTTTTTACTTATACTATTTTTGGGACTGAGAATACATGCGCTTTTTATGTTTTACTTATTTGACACGAGTACTTAAACTTAACATATGTGTGGGTTATACAACGGCATAAAGATTCCCCTTAGCACGGTAACGTTTAACTATTGGTTTTTGAACCGGTAGACGCGAATATTAGATATGGATCCATAGGGTTTGACATCCCCACTCGGGCTAGTCACGCTAGCATTTAACGGGTGTTTAATACTTCGAGGACATACGCACTCGCCAGGTGTACTTTTAGGGGGTGATATTTATACTTACGTTAAGTCTAGTTACCATGTGCCCACGGTTATACATATGCTTTGCATACTGTTTTGAAACATTGAAATCTCGTGGTCAATCTTATATTACTATTACAACCTAAACTATAGCTCACCAACATTATTGTTGACGTTTTTAAGCCTATTTTCTCAGGTGCTTAGAGGTTTGTTGCTTCTGCTGTTAGACTTGCTGTCATGCTGTTTAGACTTGCTGTTAAGGACCTGCTGTGTTAGATAACCGCTGCATAACTTAGAAATGTCTCAATCATGAAACTTTTAATTTGCATTCGCAACTTATGTTATTTGAATAATGACTTTGTAATGACCTCTGTGTCACGTTATCTTTTGTAAAATGCTAGGTTTTTATGAATGCAAACTGGTTTTTAAACAGCATGTAGTATTCAACCGTGTAAAGATCCTGTTGTTGACGAATCGTACACGATAGTTTTGTACGGGGCATCACATTTGGTATCAGAGCATTGGTTGTAGGGAATTAGGTTGCATTAGTGAGTCTAGACCGGACCAAGTAGGATTCACTAATAGGACTAATCTACAACTTGCTAGTTTACTTGTTTCTGCGAAACTTACTGCATGCTACTGATTACTTTTACTGCTATGTGATATTACTGCATGCTATTGCTTATCTTTACTGCCATGCGAACTTACTGTATACTTATTTCCACTATTGCATGATTACTATCTGCTTTCACATGTTATTTCTGTTTAGCGTTGTTATTATTGTCATGCTGTATACTGTTTTAGACAACCTAGGTTGCTGTAGTGCCTAATACGTGCTTGCTTTATGACTTGCTGACAAGGAAAAAGTTATTTTTCCTTGTTCAGATGTTGGATATCCCGCCCGTTGTCATTTTGGAGAGCGAATCAGACTCACCCTCCACCTCGCCTGCCATTGTTGCCTATTCACAGATCCCATCGTCGACACACTCCAGCGACTCTGGCGCTTCGTCCTCTGGAGCCAGTGGCCATGCACCCGACCCAGTGATCACCACAGACGGACACGAGGATCCACTGGAGATTCCAGCTCCACTCATCTCAGTACCTCCGAAGCCACAGCCCCATCCCGGTGGTGTTGTGATTCCCGGGGAATACGGGGATGTTCCGTTCTGTAATGAGTATAACCATTGGTGCCGACGCCTTCCTGATGGACGTGTCGTGCTGATTCCGCCTTTCAGATACCGGATTATGACGACCGGCCGCCGAGCGCCGCCACCTACAGCTGTTTTCGATGACTCATCATCCGACGACTCATCCTCCGACGATTCCAGTGACGATGATTCCGACGAGGACCCTAAGGAGACGCCCGTGCAGCCACCCTCTATCCCGCTGAAGAAGCGGTATCGTTTCGATGGTACCGTTATTCCAGGGTTAATGGAGGTAGGTCATTCGTTAGCGCACATGGACTGAGGACTAGGGTCACCGCCCGCAAGCGGGTTGTGCCGTATCTTGCCGATCCATTTATGCGTAAGGCTTATCGTTACGCACCATCTACTTCTGGTGTTGGACCACCTGCACCACCTGTACCGACTGCACCGCCTGCCCCACCATCTCCCTCCGTCGAGGAACTGATGAGGGAAGTGGAGATCCTCCTTGCTCGGGTAACTGAGCTCGAGGACCAGATGTCCCACGTAAAGGACATCCTTTACCCACCATCATCATAGGGCATTGTAGTAGATTTCATTATGTAATCTCGTTGTAGTTTCATGTTTTACTCATGTACTGTACGAACCTATGCGGATGTATGCAACTTATTATTAATGAATGGAACTTAGTGTTGTTTACTTTTGCACGGTGTTCTATATTACGTTACTATATGATGTTTCTGTGGTATCTGTATCTGGTTACATTGCTTAGTTAACATGTGTTGCATTGGTTCCACGTTGGTTGCCTTATACTATATTACTATTTATTAAATGCTGAATTTTGACTTAAGTCAAAATTTTTGATTAGTAAAGCAATGGCAAACGGACGAGCAGCACCCACAGTACCCCAAATCGAGGAAATGATTGCGGAAAGAGTAGCCGCAGCTATTGCGGAAATCAACCCACAAGCTCCACCAGTTAACCAGCCCATTCGTAACGGGTGCACATACAAAGAGTTTCAAAGCTGCAAGCCCCACAACTTTAGCGGTACTGAGGGGCCAGTTGGTCTGACTAGGTGGTTTGAAAAATTAGAAGCTGTGTTCCGTGTACGCAACTACTCAGAGGAGAACAAAACCAAGTATGCTTCATGTACGCTGTCAGATGGCGCCCTAACCTGGTGGAACACACTGGCTCAAGCTAAGGGTATTGACGAGGCTTATGCCACTCCTTGGGAAGAATTTAAGGGAGCCCTGATCGAAGAGTACTGCCCCAGAGCAGAGATACAGAAAATGGAGGCGGAGTTCTGGGAGTTGAAGGTTGTGGGAAACGATCTTGATGGTTACAACCGTAGGTATCTGGAGTTAGCGCTGATGTGTCCCACGATGGTTACCCCGGAATTTAAGAGAATGGAGCGATACTTGTGGGGACTTCCCAAGTCAATTCAAGGAAATGTCACCTCTTCTAATTCACTCAATGTCCCGGCAGCTATGCGCATGGCGCAAACCCTTATGAACCAAATTATTAGCAAGGAATCAAAAAAGGCAAAATCCGAATCGGAAGCCAGTGGTGAGAAGCGTAAGTGGGACAACAACAAGGGGGGAGTCTATGATTAAACCCCCACTAAGAGGCATAATGACGGAAGGAACCCCAACCCGAACACCAGCTCGAACCCCAACTACAAGGGTAGTCTACCGCAGTGCAAGAGGTTCTACAAGCACCATACCGGGTACTGTAATGTGGTCTGTAAAAAATGCAAAAGGACCGGGCATATTGGCAAGGACTGCAAGATTCCCATCCCAGCTGTGAGGACCAACCCCAATGGACCAAGAAAGTGTTATGAGTGTGGACAACAGGGCCACTTCAGGAATGAGTGTCCCAACAAGCGAAAGGACGGCGGACCCCCGCGTGGAAGAGCTTTCAATGTAAACGCAAGGGATGCCCGTGAGAACCCCGACTTGGTTACAGGTATATTCACTATCAACAATCTATTAGCTTCTGTCCTATTTGATACTGGTGCCGATATGAGCTATGTTTGTAGACACTTTTGCTCTAAGATAGATTGGTCGTTAGTTCCTTTAAAGGAGAGTATGCTTGTTGAGGTAGCCAATGTAAAACTTGAGAAATTTGACCAAATTGGCCGAGGAACTATTATCAACATAGCTGGTGTGGATTTTACAATTGACTTAATACCCATCAAATTGGGAAGCTTTGACATGATTGTCGGCATGGACTGGTTGACCAAAGTAAGGGCCAACATTATTTGTGGAGATAAAGCTCTTCGTATATTACAAGGAGATGATAAGCCACTGATTATTTACGGAGAGAGATGTAGTTCGAAGCTGAACCTCATTTGTTGTATAAAAGCACAGAAGATCATGAAGAAAGGACGTCTTGCTATTTTAGCACACGTGAAGGCTTTAGAAACAGAAGAGAAGAGCATGAATGATGTGCGAATCGTGAATGAATTCCCTGACGTCTTTCAGGAAGAATTGCCTGGATTACCGCCACCGAGAGCCGTGGAGTTCCAGATTGATCTAGTGCCGGGAGCTGCACCCGTAGCTCGCGCACCTTATCGACTAGCACCTTCCGAACTGCAAGAGTTGCAGAGTCAACTGCAGGAATTGCTCGACCGAGGGTTTATCCAACCGAGCTCGTCACCTTGGGGCGCACCTGTTTTATTCGTGAAGAAGAAGGATGGATCCTTCTGCATGTGTATCGACTACCGCGAACTCAAAAAATTGACGATCAAGAACCGATATCCTCTTCCCCGAATCGACGATCTTTTTGATCAGCTGCAAGGATCAAGCGTTTACTCTAAGATCGATTTGCGATCCGGTTATCACCAGTTGAGGGTGAAGGAGAGTGATGTGATGAAGACTGCGTTCAGAACCCGCTATGGTCATTATGAGTTTCTCGTGATGCCGTTCGGTTTAACCAACGCACCGTTGTATTCATGGAACTCATGAATCGTGTATGCAAGCCATACATGGATAAGTTCATTATCGTCTTCATAGATGATATTGATAATGTTAAAAACGAACATCTATTTCATAGCATTATCCCTCAAGAAAGACAAGCATTTAGTTGCAATTGTTCTATTTACAAGTGATATTCGTTTAAATAATAAAAGGTGAAGACAAACGACAGATTCGACGAATTGAAGACGCAAACGACCAAAAAGCTCAAAAGTACAAAATACAATCAAAGAGGTTCCAATTATTGATGAGAAACGTCTCAAAATTATAAGAGTACAAGAAGCAAAACGCAAAGTACAAGATATTAAATTATTCGTAAGGACGTTCGAAAATCCGAACCGGGACCAGAATCAACTCTCAACGCTCGACGCAACGGACTAAAAATTACAAGTCAACTATGCATATGAATATAATATAATATATAATTAATTCATAAAATTAATATATATATTATATTATATTTAAATAAACGTCGGCAGAAGAAAACAACCAAAAGTTGCTCTCCCCAGCTGGCCATGCGATCGCATGGCCTGGAAGGCATTAATCCATGCGATCGCATGAGCCCCT
Organism: Rutidosis leptorrhynchoides; assembly: GCF_046630445.1. NCBI lineage: Eukaryota > Viridiplantae > Streptophyta > Magnoliopsida > Asterales > Asteraceae > Rutidosis > Rutidosis leptorrhynchoides. The sequence goes on along the minus strand of NC_092338.1, from coordinate 221,440,830 downwards.
TTTTCAGCTCACAGGCCTATAAAAATCGAGCTTTGGTGCACCATTTTTCCATCCATAATATCAATCTCTCTATCTATATACGTAGTATATATTTATATTTATATTTTAATTTTAATTTTAATTCTAATAATAAGGGTATGTTAGCGAATGTTGTAAGGGTGTAAGTCGAAATTCTGTCCGTGTAACGCTACGCTATTTTTAATCATTGTAAGTTATGTTCAACCTTTTTAATTTAATGTCTCGTAGCTAAGTTATTATTATGCTTATTTAATCCGAAGTAATCATGATGTTGGGTTAAAAATATTAAAATTGGGTAATTGGGCTTTGTACCATAATTGGGGTTTGGACAAAAGAACGACACTTGTGGAAATTAGACTATGGGCTATTAATGGACTTTATATTTGTTTAACTAAATGATAGTTTGTTAATGTTAATATAAAGATTTACAATTGGACGTCCCTATAAATAACCATATACACTCAATCGGACACGATGGTCGGGATATTTATATGTACGAATAATCGTTCATTTAACCGGACACGGGAATGGATTAATAGCCACTAGAATTATTAAAACAGGGGTGAAATTATGTACAAGGACACTTGGCATAATTGATAACAAAGTATTAAAACCTTGGGTTACACTCAGTCGACATCCTGGTGTAATTATTAAACAAAGTATTAAAATCTTGTTACAGTTTAAGTCCCCAATTAGTTGGAATATTTGACTTCGGGTATAAGGATAATTTGACGAGGACACTCGCACTTTATATTTATGACTGATGGACTGTTATGGACAAAAACCAGACGGACATATTAAATAATCCAGGACAAAGGACAATTAACCCATGGGCATAAAACTAAAATCAACACGTCAAACATCATGATTACGGAAGTTTAAATAAGCATAATTCTTTTATTTCATATTTAATTTCCTTTATTTTATATTTAATTGCACTTCTAATTATCGCACTTTTTAATTATCGCAAGTTTATTTTATCACACTTTTATTTATCGCAATTTCATTATCGTTATTTACTTTACATTAAGTCTTGTATTTATTTTTAATTTTGGTTTTAACTGCGACTAAAGTTTTAAAATCGACAAACCGGTCATTAAACGGTAAAAACCCCCCTTTATAATAATAATATTACTTATATATATTTGTATTTTTATAAATTTAAACTAATATAGCGTTAAGCTTTGTTTAAAGATTTTCCCTGTGGAACAAACCGGACTTACTAAAAACTACACTACTGTACGATTAGGTACACTGCCTATAAGTGTTGTAGCAAGGTTTAAGTATATCCATTCAATAAATAAATAAATATCTTGAGTAAAATTGTATCGTATTTAATAGTATTTCCTGCTAAAATTTAATAGTATTTTATACCCCTTAGCTTTAACTATCAAGTATTTTTGGCGCCGCTGCCGGGGAACATCTAGCTTAAAAGCCGGAAGCGTAACGCTAATATATATAAAAAATAAAAAGATTTTTATTTTTAGTTTACTTTTATTAAAATACGCTTTTGTAAAATATACATTTTAATATATTCGAAAATATAAAAAGAAAAGAAAAATATAAATATTTTCAAGAGTTTGTTAATTATTTAAGTTCTATAAAAGTTTCTTTATATTTATTTTATAAAAATATAAGTTTTATTTAATTTATAAAAATATATTATAAAAATATTTAAAACAGAAAAAATAAACACAGTAAAATAAAAAAAAAATAATAAAACATTCGGCCTGCTACTGTAGCAGCCCGTAACCTGGCCCAAAATCCTGGCTCATGCGATCGCATGAGCCCGAAGGCATAAACTCATGTGATCACATGAGAGTGTCTGGCACGCCAACTGCAACCCTAATTCAGCATTTATTACGGGGTTTATTTATATTATTATTACTTTAACCCTAATTAGGTTATTATTATTATAATATTTAGTTTTAATTTTATTATTTTATATTATTTAGTTTTAATTAGTTAATTAATTTATATAAACTTAATAGTTTTATAAAATAAATAATATAAAAATAATATTTTTATAAAAATTGTAATTTTTACAACTTTTAGTATATTTTTATATTTTGTCCCTTTTTAATAGTTTTAGCGTAACTTTTGTATTTTTCGCTCGTATTTAGTTTTAATTCATAGTTTTTGCCATAGTTATTTTTATTTCTAGATTTTTAGGCTTTGCCCTAAAATCCCTTAAGTGCTTTTTCTTTAGACTAAGATTAAAGTGCTTTAGAATTTTGCGACGTCTTTTTAAGTTTTAGTACCTTTTTAAGTTATTGCCATTTGGGATATAGTTTTACTTGTAAGCTTTTATATTTTTAGACGCGACTTTTAGTTTTTAGTTTTTAGTTCCTTTTTAATTTTCAACGCGCTACTTTCTTATTTTTATTTTTCGACGCCTTTTACCTATGTAACAATTATCACTCCAATTAGTAATCTCAATTTGCAATTTTAATTTTAAGTTAGTGATAGTAATAAGGTTGGGTTAGTCAAGTATTTTTAAGTTTTATAAGTCATTCTCCGTTTCTTTCATTTTTCGACGCCTTTTTCAATTCTCTTTTCTTTTTCTTCCTTATTTCTCGACGCGCTCTTTTTCTTTCTTATTTCTCGCCATTCTAGTTTTTAGGACATAGATTTTTTTTCTACTTCTTATCTATACTTCTTAAAATTACGAAAATTTATTTTAAGTGGTTAAATTGATAGACATCAAAATTTTCTGGTTCGTAGTAATAGTTGGATTTGTACGTGGACCGGGTTATTGAAGCCAAACAGTACTCAATTATATTGAGACCAAACGAATCCTGCCCCTCTGCTGCATCTTTTGGCTATTCGAAACGTGGGCAAAATCAGAAAAGTCTATTAATTGGATAACTTATATAATTTTTTCTTTCCTTTTAAAAACTAATAGGATATTCAGTGAATGCACCGAGCAAGACGTTCACCACCTTTTGTACGTTCACCACCTGTAACTAGATCAAGACATCTAGCAAATATTATCGCCGTTGATTTTTCTTTAGAATCATCATCCAGTCGACCAAGTACTACAATTCAAATTTCCGATAATCCATTTTTTGAACCCGACCTCACAATTGAGAATCCGGATAATATTCAGGGACAATTCATAGATCCTGAACCATTAAATTTTCCTCCAGAACCACCAATCATTCAAACAGAGATTGTTGAGGAACGAACCATTAAATCAGAATCCTCTAGTGATTCGGATTCAACAAATTCAGTCATGGAAAATCTGGAACCTTTAAGTATGGAAGACCGAATGAGAGCTAAACGCACTGGCCAAGGTCACGCAATTACTCATCCAGACATTAATGCGCCAGATTATGAAATCAAAGGACAAATTCTACACATGGTGACTAATCAATGCCAATTTAGTGGTGCGCTGAAGGAAGATCCAAATGAACATCTTCGTACCTTTAATAGGATCTGTACACTATTTAAAATAAGAGAAGTTGAGGATGAACAGATATATCTCAAGTTATTTCCCTGGACTTTAAAGGGAGAAGCCAAAGATTGGTTGGAATCGTTACCTAAAGGGGCGATCGATACATGGGACGTTTTAGTTGAAAAAATTCTTAAACAATTCTTTCCGGCATCTAAAGCCGTAAGACTTCAAGGAGAAATTGTTACGTTCACACAGAAGCCAAATAAAACTCTATATGAGGCGTGGACAAGATTTGGAAAGTTATTAAGAGGATGTCCGCAACATGGTTTAGACACCTGTCAAATAGTACAAATATTCTACCAAGGATGCGACATCACTACAAGGAAAGACATCGATATAGCAGCTGGTGGTTCTATTATGAAGAAAACTGAAACTGATGCTTACAAAATTATTGATAACACTGCTTCCCACTCACATGAGTGGCACCAAGAAAAAGATATCGTTAGATCATCTAAAGCAGCTAGAGCCGATTCTAGCCATGACTTAGATTCCATTTTCGCAAAGATAGATGCTGTCGAGAGACGAATGGAAAAGATGACTAAAGATATCCACTCAATACGAATTAGTTGTGAGCAACGTGGAGGACCACATTTGACAAAAGATTGTCTCAGTATTGAATTAACAATGGAACAAAGAGAGAATGTTTCATATCTAAACCAAAGGCCTGGAAATAATTATCAGAATAATTATCAACCGCCAAGACCGATCTACAATCAAAACCAGAATTATAATCGAAATATTCCATACAACAACCAACAAGGTCCTAGCAATCAACAAGTATCCAATAATACTTACAATCAGCAAAGACCTAATTTTCAAAACAAACCACCACAAACCGATGATAAAAAGCCGAATTTAGAAGATATGATGACGAAGCTAGTTGAAACTCAAACGCAGTTTTTCACATCTCAAAAACAAACTAATGAACAAAATGCTCAAGCATTTAGAAATCAACAAGCTTCTATTCAAAACTTGGAACAAGAAGTAAGTAGCCTAGCAAGGTTAATAGGTGAAAGAAAACCGAGAAGTTTACCTAGTGATACAAATGCTAACCCCCGAAATGAAACAGCTAAAGCCATTACCACAAGAAGTGGTACAACATTTAAACCACCTGAAATACCTGTAACTTCTGATGAAGCTATTCCTACTCCACAAGAACCACAACCTGAACAAGATAAGGAAAAAGAACCGGTAGTTGAAAAGGTTAATGAAGATAACACAGCTAAGGATAAACCTTATGTTAAACCATACCAACCACCACTTCCTTACCCAAGTAAAATGAAAAAAGAGAAACTTGAAGCCGAGCAATCCAAATTCTTGGATATGTTTAAACATATAAATGTAAATCTTCCTTTCATTGATGTGATTTCAGGAATGCCTAGATATGCTAAATTTCTAAAAGATCTAATCTTGAATAGAAAGAAAATGGAAGAACTCTCGACTGTTACTATGAATGTTAATTGTTCAGCAGTGCTGTTGAATAAGATACCAGAAAAACTATCTGATCCAGGAAGTTTCACAATTCCATATTTTCTGGGTAGTCTTAGTTCAATAGAAGCATTGGCAGACTTAGGTGCTAGTATAAAATTAATGCCGTTTTCACTATACACTAAACTAGACCTTGGAGAATTGAAACCAACAAGAATAAGCATACAACTAGCCGATCGATCAATAAAATATCCTAGAGGGATAATGGAGAATATGCTAGTTAAAGTTGGTACTTTAGTATTTCCAGTAGATTTTGTTGTTCTGGACATGGAAGAAGATTCTCAAGTTCCTCTCATATTAGGAAGACCATTCTTAAACACGGCTAAAGCAATGATAGACGTGTTCGGTAAGAAACTGACCCTAAGTATAGAGGACGAGAGTGTTACCTTTTTAGTTGATAGAGCAATGCAACAACCGCAATCTACAGATGATTCATGTTATTATATTCAAACTATAGATTCACATGCAGAATTATTAGAAGAATTTCCAGAATTACAAGGAACAGGAGAATGTTCTTTAGGAGAAGGTAATGAACCAATTGATGAAGCTGAAATGTTAGCTACACTAATAGCTAATGGATATGGACCAACAACAGAAGAAATTCAAATGCTAAAAGAAGAAGACAGATATCGATATAAATCATCGATAGAAGAACCACCGACATTAGAGTTAAAGCCACTTCCAAACCATTTGGAATACGCTTATATACATGGTGAATCTGAATGACCTGTAATAATATCGTCTTCTCTTACTGAAAATGAGAAATCACAATTCATTTATGTGTTGAAAGCTCATAAACCAGCCATTGCATGGAAGATTCATGATATTAAAGGAATAAGTCCTTCGTATTGCACACATAAAATCCTTATGGAAGAAGGTCATAAAACGTATGTGCAACGCCAACGAAGAATAAATCCGAATATGCAAGATGTAGTTAAAAAAGAAATTATTAAACTGCTAGATGCAGGTTTAATTTATCCAATCTCTGATAGTCCATGGGTAAGCCCAGTTCAATGCGTGCCTAAGAAGGGTGGTATGACTGTCATTACAAATGAAAAAAATGAGCTTATTCCTACAAGGACTGTAACAGGATGGCGTGTATGTATTGATTATAGAAAATTAAATGACGCCACCAGAAAAGACCACTTTCCCTTACCTTTCATTGATCAAATGTTGGAAAGATTAGCCGGAAATAGTTATTTTTGTTTTCTTGATGGATTTTCCGGATAGTTTCAAATTCCAATAGCACCCGAAGATCAAGAGAAAACCACATTCACGTGCCCTTATGGTACTTTTGCTTACAAACGCATGCCATTTGGACTTTGCAACGCCCCTGCAACCTTTCAAAGGTGCATGATGGCGATTTTTCACGACATGATAGAAGAATGCATGGAAGTTTTCATGGATGACTTTTCAGTTTTCGGTGACACATTTGAATCATGTCTAGTTAATCTTGAACGAATGCTTATTAGATGTGAACAATCAAATCTAGTTCTTAATTGGAAGAAATGCCATTTCATGGTTAAAGAAGGCATCGTTCTCGGTCTTAAAATTTCAAAGGAAGGAATTGAAGTGGATAGAGCTAAAGTAGATGTAATTGCTAAACTTCCACATCCCGCCAATGCTCGAGGAGTTAGGAGTTTTCTAGGGCATGCCGATTTTTACCGACTTTTCATAAAAGATTTTTCTAAAATTGCCACTCCTATGAATAAACTCCTAGAAAAGGATGCTCCATTCATCTTTTCAGATGAATGCATCAAATCTTTTAATATTCTTAAAGAAAAACTCACTAATGCGCCGATCATGATAACTTCAAATTAGAATCTACCATTTGAACTTATGTGCGATGCAAGTGATTTTGCAATGGGAGACGTTTTAGGACAGAGGATTGAAAAACGATTTCAACCTATTTATTATGCTAGTAAGACGTTACAAGGAGCACAAACAAATTATACAACTACTGAAAAAGAACTCCTTGCTATTGTCTTTGCTTTTGACAAATTTCGTTCATATCTCGTTCTAGCAAAAACGGTGGTCTATACCGACCATTCTGCTCTTAGATACCTATTTTTGAAACAAGATGCCAAACCAAGATTAATCCGTTGGATCTTACTCTTACAAGAATTCGATATTGAAATCCGAGATAAACGAGGAGCAGAAAATCTCGCCGCTGATCATCTTTCTCGTCTTGAAAATCCTGAATTAGAAGTTCTAAATGAATCGGCCATACAAGACAACTTTCCTGATGAAAATCTATTGAAGATAGAATATAATGAAATACCATGGTTTGCAAACTATGCAAACTACTTAGTATGTGGATTCCTTGAAAAAGGATTATCGTACCAAAAACGAAAGAAATTCTTCAGTGATATAAAACACTATTTTTGGGAAGATCCACATCTGTTTAAAAGTTGTCCCGATGGAATAATACGCCGATGTGTATTCGGAGATGAAGCTAGTAAAATTTTAAACCATTGTCACACAGGACCAACAGGAGGGCACTATGGGCCTCAACTAACAGCAAGAAAAGTTTATGATGCTGGATTCTATTGGCCTACAATTTACAAAGACGCACACCTTCTTTGCAAATCCTGTGATGCTTGTCAAAGGGCCGGAAAAATAAGTCAACGTGATGAAATGCCACAAAATGTCATTCAAGTATGTGAAGTATTTGACATTTGGGGTATTGACTTTATGGGTCCATTTCCAAAATCTCATAATAATCTCTATATTCTCGTCACCATTGATTATGTATCTAAATGGGCAGAAGCACAAGCTCTCCCAACTAACGATGCACGAGTTATAGTCAACTTTTTAAAACGTCTTTTTGCAAGGTTTGGAACACCGAAAGCTTTAATAAGTGATCGGGGTACTCATTTCTGTAATAATCAACTTGAGAAAGTTTCAAAAGATATGGAGTAACTCAAAAAATCTCCACCGCATATCATCCACAAACAAGTGGACAAGTTGAAAATACCAACCGAGCTTTAAAACATATTCTAGAGAAAACCGTAGGATCAAATCCGAAGGAATGGTCCATTAAATTGGAGGATGCACTCTGGGCTTTTAGAACAGCCTACAAAACTCCAATTGGAACCACACCTTTTAAACTCATCTACGGAAAAGCATGTCATCTTCCAGTAGAAATTGAACACAAAGCATTTTGGGCTTTGAAGACATGTAATCTTGATTTACGTGAAGCTGGACGTCTACGATTAAGTCAACTAAACGAATTAGAAGAATTAAGACATGAAGCATACGAAAATTCGTTAATCTATAAAGAAAGAACGAAGAAATGGCATGATAAAAGAATCAGAAGTTCAAAAGAATTTAAAGAAGGAGTCAGAGTTCTTCTTTTCAATTCACGATTCAAGCTATTTCCTGAAAAATTGAAATCAACATGGTCTGAACCATTCATAGTCAAAAGAGTTTTCTCATACAGAACGATAGAATTAATAAATTCAAATGGAATTGAATTTAAAGTTAATGGTCACAGAGTTAAACATTACATAGATAGTCCGATGGAAGTCGACAACGAAGTTAATCACAATTTCGATACCACAGCTAACTAAGTGTGGGGAGAATCAAGTCTTTAAAGGATAATATGTATTTCTGTTAGAGTTAGATTGTCTGTTTTCATGTAGTTCTCGAAAATGGAACCCGAATGGTCTTTCCCTAGCAGACCCTAAAGAACTAGTCTTCTCCCCCCATTCTGAATTTTTATTTTTTTTAGGAAATGAAGACTGCCTGTGAACTAAACCATGGTCTAATGCTACACGCTTTAATCACTAAACGTAATAATGACACACTTCCGAGTGAAATAGTAGCAGTAATCAGAGAAAGATTGGACGGAGTAAGAAAAGAATCCAGATGCGAAGATAATAAGTTACAATTTGGTAAATGAAAATCAAAATCCGCAGTGAAAAGAAGAGCACGACACCTTGAAAGATGTCACAAATGCGGAAAATGGTCACATGGAGGTAAATGTTCAAATTATCAAACCTATTCAAATACCGAATTTGTTACTTTATGCAGAGACGGACCGTTCATATGTTTAGAAGAAAAAACACTGAATGCTCGAGGTTACGCCTATGTAGCTATGGAAAACCAATTAAACCGACTATCTTATGAATGAGATAGATCATATAACTAAGAATACTATCTCACAGGTAAGTCTGTACAGTTTTTATTTTTTTTTATTTTTATTTTTAACCTTTTGATAATAAACGCTAATTTGTTCGCTATAAAGTATTAAATTGGTATTGAATAAAATTAGGTTTGGCGACCGAAATTATTGATATCATACAAAAATTTATTACATCACTGCGAAATTTAACGTTTATTCTTAAGGTATAAATATCTTTAATCAATCAACCCAAAATATTTCAAAAATTCGTCATGAGTCAAATTAGATCATGGAACCGAAATTACTTTACCGAAAAGAGGGGCGCATATTTTTGATAATATTTGATTGATTAAAGTGGGATAAAAGCCAAAAAGATTTTTAATTTTATTTTTTTACCATGTTTTTAAAATTAATATATAAATATTAAATTAATATTTTGAACTTTGTAAAATCAATATATTTAAAATTGTAAATATTTGAAAAATTAATCTTTTTAATATAGTTTTGTATGTATAAAAACAAAAATATAATATAAGTTTGGTGTGAATTTATAATATGAATTTTTATTTAAGTTTGGTGTGAATTTTTAATTTTATGCATATTTTAAATTTAAGTTTGGTGTGAATTTAAAAACAAAAATTTACTTTATTTCGCTAAGTTAAAAATATGTTTTTTAAAATTCGTCGTGAGTTGAAGACTAGGTCGTTGAACCGAAATTGCTTTACCCTAGGGAGGGACGAGAACTTTTATTATCATTATTTTTAATCTTATTGAAATAAAGTATGCCAAAAACATTAAAAAATCCAAAAATCTTTACTTTTAAAACCGCGCTTTGATTTGACAAATTTTAAAATTTTTGTCAAGGGACAGACTAGGACATCGATCCGAAACACCCCAGCTCCTAAAGGAAAACAAATTTTTAAAATTTAATTAATTATAAGTTTTATAAAGTATAAGGTTTTATTATTAAAAAAAAAAAAAGAAGCTGAAAACACTGTTCCCGGATACCCATGCGATCGCATGGGTATTGCACTCCAACTCCATGCGATCGCATGGAGCTGGAAAATAGGCCTGATACATACAGCTTGCTGCTGTTCTTCATCCACAAACACACACAACATACACGAAAATACTATCAAATCTTCATCAAAATTCACCAAAATCCACCGTAATTCGTCATTTTTCTTGCCCTAATCATGCCTAGATTCTCATTCTTCAGCAAAATGGTAAAAATTACACCCCTAAACTCATAAATTTGCTAGTTTTTGTGATAAATTTCAATTTTTTACCTAATGCAATTTTGTTAATTTTTAGTGTAATTAGTGTTAAATTATTAGTATTTTATGCATGTATAACCTAGATTAATGCTATTTAACATGATTTGAAGCCAAAAACTTCAAAATTTTCAGAAATATAGGGTTTGTGTTCTTGAGCAATTTGGGGCTTTTTGATATAAACAGGTTATGGCCGATTTTTGTCATGAATTATTGCTAAATTGAGTAGTGTAACATGTTTAGATAGTTAAATGATCCAAACATTGATCCTAAACATGATTTTTAGAGATTAAAGTGGACTTTTTAAGTCCAAAATTCATGAACTTGATTAATTTGATATATTTGCCATTTGAGAGTTGTTTAATTATTAGTAATGACTATTTTGACATGTTATTTGAGTTAAATACTTATGAATTTTGTATACATTTTCATATGTGCTTATTTGAAAAGTGTAGAATTGTGAAAAATTGTGAAAATGTGTATAAGTTTAATTTTGATTTAACATGTTATAGTGATTGTTTTAAGTTGTTATTTTGCTAACACAAATGCATATTTGGATGCACAAATTTTGTGTTTAATGTGTTTTGCAGAAAGCTGATACTGGAGGTTCAGGAGCATCATCATCTAGACGACCAGCACCAGCACCAGAACCAGAACCAGAAATGCAACACGAACAAGAACAACAACAAGAACCACAACAACAGCCTGATCAGCACATACCTTATTATGATCCGGTACAGTTTATTGATGAATTCATAGTATTCCCAATGAGGCCGCCAGTAGAATTCCCAACGATTCCTGAGCACACACTACATCCTAATCTGAGATTTGATAGGAGATGGAGAGATTACGAGACATATCAAAGGAACAAATTCAAATTGGTAACAAAAAATGTAGAGGTGCCAAGGGTAATCAATTGGGCCCCTTTGGAAACGGTCCATCTAGCTGACCGTGTTAGATAGCTTTTAATTCAAAGGTATGGCAGTTCTTCTTTTACAGATTGGGAACGTCTTTTCACCATTCGTAGACCTGTATATAAGGAATGGTGTGTTGAGTTGATGAGTACTGTATCACTTGATACAAATATAGTTAGAATAGATGATAGAAGATTTCTTAGGTTTATCCTTGGTGGTAGGATGTACAGAATGTCCATGCTGGACATGGCCAGGGCCTTACAGATATATACTCCTGGTGAGTTGCTATTACCCGATTGTACAAATTTGATTCATTATGGTGAAAGGGTAGATAGTAACTTTGACGCTGACGCCATTTGGAGGCGTATGTCACATTTTAATGTTTTTACACGAGTAGGAGGACACTCCTATACACATATTGACAGAGCCGAGCTTCGTATTATTCATAGATTTTTGGCTAACTCGATTACACAGAGAGGTCATAATAAAGAAAAACTACCTTACATGATTTATTCTACCTAAAGTGTATTCGGGATCCTAGAAGCTTTGTCAATATCCCTTACTGTGTTGCTTTTTATTTATCTAAAATGGTAGAGGGAATGCAGGACGGGAGTATAATAGGAGGAGGTATTTTTGTTACTCTCATTGGAGAGTATTTAGGTGTTGATAGGAACCAAGGGGGTCCATTACAGCTTTGTAGAGAACAGGTTGATCCCTTAGGATTGAAAGTTTATGTGGGTGCTAAGGTATTGAAAAGTAGACGTAACCATGCAGTACCCTATGAGGGATCTCATCCTCAGGTAGAGAGAGGCTTAGACGAGGAAATGAAGGAGGCGGAAGACATTAGGGATGTCTTTCAAGATGCTATTCTTGACATCCACGTTCGTATAGATGAGGAAGCAATGATGAACGCGGCCAGACATAGTATGTATGAGCAGTGGAACTCCGAGCGAGTATACAAGGATTATAGGTGACGCCAACACGATAGCTGGTTAGTTCATCAGCACCAAATCATGAGCCAGCTATCATATCAGGTACCAAATAATTACGTACCTACTCGACCTGCTCATTTTCCGCCACACAGCCCCGATATCCGACCACCCTTTAACCGGTATGACTATAATCAAGCCTATCAGAACACCTATAACCAACAATGGAACCCACCTGACGAGATGAACTGGAACCCATATCCAGACTGATTTAGTTCCATTTAGTTATTTATATGATTTTTATGTTTTTATCTTTTTACTTATTCATGTTTAAACTTATGTTATTGAATATACTTATGTAATCTTTATTATTTTTATTATTATTGTTTACTAATATTTCACATTTAGGATTTGAAAGTGGGATATTAAGTCCCATTTCAAATTGCCATGCATGTTTATATTTGTATGTATGTATATGGTAAATTGTACAAAACAGGGTAAAACAGCGCATTTTCAAAGACTGGCATTAAGTTCAGCAAAAGCTACTAATTTTGACGACAAGATAAATGTGATGTAACAACAGACAGAATGGACAAATGATATGTACCATTTTTCATTCAGCAAACAAACGCCAATATGTTTGGAAACTTTGGTAAAATTTAATCATTTCTACGCTAATCACCCTCAATAATATAAATTATTACTGATTTCTTGCAAATGAGGGCAGGGGTTAAATTCTTTCGGATTTTTTAAATTTTTTTACTTTAAACACTTGGTTACCATTAGAAATACTAGTAAAGTAGTAGTTGTATTAGAATCTAGTGCTCTCTGATAATAAAGAACAGCCCTAGTCTTATATACTGACTACCCAATTCTAGTAAAATTTTTCAAAATTTTCAATTAAATGAACTCAAAATCATGTTTATACATATTTATGAACGATAAAACTAGGTGTTAACACCGAAATTATTGTTACCTCGAAAAGGACATAAATTGAGAAACAAACCAAAATGTTAAAATTCATTTAAAATGGAATAGAGGACAATAAAAAGGAAAATAAAAGCCAAGTGTGGGAAATTTTCACCGAGTTATTCAAAATACATATCACATATTTTTGTACAAATAATTGAAAATACTTTTGTTTTGGACGATAATTAACTGTTTTACCCGATGAAAGAAAAGAAGAGATGGATCTACACGATGAATCAATTCCATCGTTAAAAGGAAGTAAAGTCTTTCGAAAAAGACACGCGCTTCTTGATTTAGGTCATGAAGTTGTCGTCCAGACCAGCTGTAGGTTGATGAAAAATCTAGAAAAGTCATCTCTAAAATCAACAAGAAATCCACGGACCTCAGCATAAAACAGGGTCGCCAAGTGGTCAGATTTATCCTAACCATGAGAAGGATTTATCTCGTACAATGGGGGGCACCGTGCAAATTAGCTTGATAAGACTAATAAATCAGATCCCCAGAAAGGATAATCTCCTTAAAAGATCAAAAATCAGCTTTTAAGCCTGATATTACTCAATCCTAGAGATTGACCTTAAAGATTGAGAATTCAAACTCATGGAATTCAATGATATCTAAACTTGAGCTTGAACGAGAAAATATTTTGATCAAATTATAAACCGATTTGTTTTCTGAAAACCCATTTTCAATGCGTTCATTACCATTGAACGAAAAATCCTAGGAATTCACCTGGAATTCATTAGGTCATCTGAACCAAATCGGGTGTCAATCGTAAGAATGGTGGTTGCATAGCATGGTCGAAGACAGAACCTTGTGCCAGACCGAAAAATCATAAGGGTGAGCTTTACTATTGCTCCTACAAAGGATAGTAATTGCATCCGACACGTTATAGACCATAATTAAAAGCATGTCAGGGGACATTGCCTTAACAGTTGCTTGTTCAACGCTTTCCTTTATAACCGGACGGTAGTTTACCGAAAGGTAATATACGGAGCAAGTATACTGGATGTGTTGCTTTCCTAATACAAGGTTAGCAAGTGGGTGACACAAAGCCACAAGTTTTGAGCTAAAATTTTTAAATCTGAAACCCACCAAGCCCACAAAAATATTTTGCAAACACCGGTGAAGGGTTATTCCGGAAAACTTATCTAGGGTAAAAACTAGATTTAATTTTCAAAAGATCAAATGTTTTCATAAAGATCCAATTTTCTTAATGGATCTAAATTTTATAGTCATGTGGGACTGTAAACCACATCGTTACTACCATTGTTTATACCTCCATAAAGAAATCACTGATGTACAAGTGATTCTAGTATTTCAAGACTATATTGCTTGAGGACAAACAACGCTCAAGTGTGGGAATATTTGATAATGCTAAAAACGAACATATATTTCATAGCATTATTCCTCAAGAAAGACAAGCTTTTAGTTGCAATTGTCCTATTTACAAGTGATATTCGTTTAAATAATAAAAGGTGAAGACAAAAGACAGATTCGACGAATTGAAGAAGCAAACGACCAAAAAGCTCAAAAGTACAAAATACAATCAATGAGGTTCCAATTATTGATAAGAAACGTCTCAAAATTACAAGAGTACAAGATTCAAAACGAAAAGTACAAGATATTAAATTGTACGCAAGGACGTTCGAAAATCCGGAACCGGGACCAGAGTCAACTCTCAACGCTAGACGCAACGGACTAAAAATTACAAGTTAACTATGCATATGAATATAATATAATATATAATTAATTCTTAAAATTAATATATATATTATATTATATTTAAATAAACGTCGGCAGAAGAAAACAACCAAAAGTGGCTCTCCCCAGCTGGCCATGCGATCGCATGGCCTGGAAGGCATAAATCCATGCGATCGCATGAGCCCCTTTTCCAGATCACAGGCCTATAAAAATCGAGCTTTGATGCACCATTTTTCCATCCATAATATCAATCTCTCTATCTATATACGTAGTATATATTTATATTTATATTTTAATTTTAATTTTAATTTTAATTCTAATAATAAGGGTATGTTAGCGAATGTTGTAAGGGTGTAAGTCGAAATTCTGTCCGTGTAACGCTACGCTATTTTTAATCATTGTAAGTTATGTTCAACCTTTTTAATTTAATGTCTCGTAGCTAAGTTATTATTATGCTTATTTAATCCGAAGTAATCATGATGTTGGGCTAAAAATATTAAAATTGGGTAATTGGGCTTTGTACCATAATTAGGGTTTGGACAAAAGAACGACACTTGTGGAAATTAGACTATGGGCTATTAATGGGCTTTATATTTGTTTAACTAAATGATAGTTTGTTAATGTTAATATAAAGATTTACAATTGGACGTCCTTATAAATAACCATATACACTCAATCGGACACGATGGGCGGGATATTTATATGTACGAATAATCGTTCATTTAACCGGACACGGGAATGGATTAATAGCCACTAGAATTATTAAAACAGGGGTGAAATTATGTACAAGGACACTTGGCATAATTGATAACAAAGTATTAAAACCTTGGGTTACACTCAGTCGACATCCTGGTGTAATTATTAAACAAAGTATTAAAATCTTGTTACAGTTTAAGTCCCCAATTAGTTGGAATATTTGACTTCGGGTATAAGGATAATTTAACGAGGACACTCGTACTTTATATTTATGACTGATGGACTGTTATGGACAAAACCAGACGGACATATTAAATAATCTAGGACAAAGGACAATTAACCCATGGGCATAAAACTAAAATCAACATGTCAAACATCATGATTACGGAAGTTTAAATAAGCATAATTCTTTTATTTCATATTTAATTTCCTTTATTTTGTATTTAATTGCACTTCTAATTATCGCACTTTTTAATTATCGCAAGTTTATTTTATCGCACTTTTATTTATCACAATTTCATTATCGTTATTTACTTTACATTAAGTCTTGTATTTATTTTTAATTTTGATTTTTACTGCGACTAAAGTTTTAAAATCGACAAACCGGTCATCAAATGGTAAAAACCCCCCTTTATAATAATAATATTACTTATATATATTTGTATTTTTATAAATTTAAACTAATATAGCGTTAAGCTTTGTTTAAAGATTTTCCCTGTGGAACGAACCAGACTTACTAAAAACTACACTACTGTACGATTAGGTACACTGCCTATAAGTGTTGTAGCAAGGTTTAAGTATATCCATTCAATAAATAAATAAATATCTTGAGTAAAATTGTATCGTATTTAATAGTATTTCCTGCTAATATTTAATAGTATTTTATACCCCTTAGCTTTAACTATCAAGGATCCTTTAAATCAGAAATCCAAACCCTTCCGCCTAGAGTTTCGTAGAAACCATTCGTCAAGAAAGTTCGAAGATCTATACATCTCTAATACATATCCCAAAATATTTTTATGTGTTATAATATAAGTAGTAGGTTATAGGTGTTACTAATAGTAATAGTGTATACATGTTAATTAATAGTATAAGTAGTATTAGAGTTTCATTAATTAGGGTTAGTTAATTAAAGTAGTATTTTAATGATTAGGGTTTAGGGTTTTGAGTATCTAAATAATATGAATGTTAAGATCATGCACAAATATGATTATGAATATAAACATGAATTGAAAGAAAGATTTAAAAGTTTTAAGATTTTGGATCATACCTTATTAATGATGATGAACATTAACAAGAAACAAAAAGAAAACTTGGTGATGAAGATCAAATAACCCAAATAATGAAGAACACGCTTGAAAATCTTGATGAACACGAAGAACAAGCTTGAAGATCCGAATTCCACAAGAGAGGGAGAGGGAGAGATTGTTTTTGAGAGAGGATTTTGGTGTGATTTGTGAATGAGAAACTAGGAGTCTATGGGTGTTTATATAGTGCAAGTATTAGAGTGTTAGTCAACATAAGGATGTTCTAATTAATGATTTTATTTTATTTTATAATTTTTAGTCAACAATAGGTGGTACTAGTTTATATATATAATTTATTTTATTTTATTTTTTTTAGTCAACATAAGGATGTAATTTTTTAAGATTCTTTAGTCTCATTATTATTATTATTATTATTATTATTATTATTATTATTATTATTATTATTATTATTATTATTATTATTATTATTATTATTATTATTATTATTATTATTATCATTATTATTATTATTATTATTATTATTATTATTATTATTATTTTTTTTTTTTTTTACATTTACTACATGATAAGTATTATTTTCTTTTTGCTAATTCATGACTTGTATATATATATTTTTTATTTAGTTCCCAATTATTTTATTATTTATATAAATGTCACTTTTTATTTATTACTTATAGGTTATTAGTTATAATATTGCATAAATGCATAAATTTTAATTAGCAGTGAGTGTCGACTAACAGTTTATTATTTTCATCTTTTATTAACTTGTCAATTATTGCACAAAGTTAATTAATATGTTTTATAACTCTTAACACTTAACAATTGTTGATTAAAGTTTAATCATTAAGTTTTAATTATATTGTTTGGGAATTTAATATTGGAAAAATATAGAATGGAAAAATGAGGGTCGTTATAGTACCTCCCCATTATTAGAAACTTCGTCCCGAAGTTTTAAGTAGATTTCTCGTTTGCATCAGCAGTTAAGAAGAGATGGGGATATTTCCGTATCATTTGGTCTTTGCGTTCCCAGGTATATTCAGGGCCTCTACGCGAATTCCAACGGACTTTAACGATAGGTATGTTGCTTTTACGTGTTTGTTTGACCTCTTCTTACATGATTTCTATAGGTTCTTCAACGAAGTGCATTTGCTCATCAATGCGGATATCATCCAAAGGAATAAAAAAAGGGGATCTACATTTCCGTCCATATAAAGCTTCAAAAGGTGCAGCTTTAATGCTGGAGTGATAACTGTTGTTGTAAGAAAACTCGACCAAAGGTAGATGTCTATCCCAACCTTTACCGAAATGGATTGCACAAGCACGTAGCATATCCTCCATGGTTTGGATAGTTCGTTCACTCTAACCATTAGTTTACGGATGATAGGCTGTACTCATGTCGAGTTGAGTTGCAAGAGCAAATTGTAAAGTTTTCCAGAATCTTGAAACGAATCGACTGTCGCGATCAGAAATAATCGAGATAGGAACTCCATGACGTGAGACAATTTCTTTAATATAAAGCTGTGATGTTTTCTCCATCTTGTTGGTTTCCTTGATCGGTATGAAATGTGCAGATTTAGTAAGACGATCAACTACGACCCAAATAGTATCATTATCGTTCGAAGTCTTAGGTAACTTAGTAACGAAGGCCATAGTGATGCACTCCCACTTCCACTTTGGAATACCAGGTTGTGTTAAAAGACCAGAAGGCTTTTGATGTTCGGCCTTGACTTTCAAACAAGTGAGACACTTGCTAACATAAGTTGCAATGTCTGCTTTCATATTAGGCCACCAGTAGAATTGCTTCACATCGTGATACATCTTACTGGAACTGGGATGAATAGAGTACCTAGTCTTATGTGCTTCATCCAAGACTAGTTCGCGGAGATTTCTGAAGCGAGGAACCCAAATTCTGTTGCCCAAGTACCGTGTACCATTAGCTTTCACTTGAAGTTAGTTCTCAAAACCTATAGGTCCTTCACCTTCGATAAGTGTCGGTTTAATAGCTTCCAATTGAGCTTCACAGATTCGTGATATAAGATTCGATTTGATTTTCAGATTTAGAGCACGAACGCATTTAACATCATCTTTTCGACTAAGAGCATCGGCAACTACATTTGCCTTGCCGGGATGATATTTTAGCTCACAGTGATAATCGTTCAGTAACTCGAGCCATCGGCTTTGCCTCATATTCAGCTGTTTTTGATCAAAGATGTGTCGAAGACTTTTATAGTCAGTGTACACCGTAAAGTGAGTACCATATAGATAATGTCTCCATATCTTCAATACAAATACCACGACACCTAACTCAAGGTCATGTGTGGTATAGTTCTCTTCATGTTTCTTCAATTATCTAGATCCGTAGGAAATAACGTTTTCACGTTACATTAAAACACAACCAAAGCCTTACTTTGAGGCATCGCAGTAAACAACGAAGTCGTCAGTACCTTCAGGTAAAGATAGAATCGGGGCTGTGGTCAACTTCTCCTTCAGAATCTTGAAAGCAGATTCCTGTTCTTCGGACCACTCAAATTTCTTCCCTTTTTGAGTCAGCTTTGTAAGAGGTTTAGCAATGAGAGAAAAATCTTTTATGAACCTTCGATAGTAACCGGTAAGTCCCAAAAATTAACGAATATGCTTTGCAGTCTTTGGTATCTCCCAGTTCTGAATAGCAGAAATCTTAGCTGGATCGACATATATTCCTTTTCTATCAACAACATGTCCAAGAAATTGTACGGTTTTGAGCCAAAACTCGCACTTAGAAAATTTAGCATAAAGTTGTTCCTTTCGTAAGAGTTCAAGAATTATGTGCAAATGTTGCTCATGCTCTTTCTCACTCTTCGAATAGATCAAGATGTGGTCAATGAACACGATGACAAATTTGTCAAGATACGGTTTACAAACACGATTCATGAGGTCCATGAACATGGCATGAGCATTAGTTAAACCAAAAGGCATGACACAGAATTCATAGTGCCCAGAACGAGTGCGAAAAGCAGTCTTAGGAATATCGGATTCCTTGACTTTAAGTTGGTGATAACCGGACCTTAAATCAATCTTTGAATAAACACTTGACCCTTAAAGTTGGCAAATAGATCATCAATACGTGGCAATGGATAACGGTTCTTGATAGTAAGCTTGTTAAGTTCGCGGTAATCAATGCACATTCTGTAACCTACCATCCTTCTTTTTAACAAACAAAATAGGAGCTCCCCATGGGGACGAGCTTAGACGAATGAAACCTTTATCCAATAGTTCTTGGAGCTAATTGGAAAGTTCCTTCATTTCGGAAGGTGCTAAACGGTATGGTGCTTTAGCAACAGGAGCACCACCGGGAGTTAAATCAAATTGGAATTTAACTTGTCGAGGAGGTAGAAGACCAGGAAGATCTTTGGGAAACACATCAGGAAAATCTTTAACCACGGGTACATCTTCAATACACTTCTCTTTCAATTCAATCATCTTAACGTGAGCTAGAATAGCTGGATAACCTTTCATAAGGTATTTGTGGGTCTTAATACAGGAGATAATGTTGAGATTTGAACCACTCTTTTCACCTTGGATAATAAGAGTCTCTCTATTTCCCAATAGAACATGAACGGTTTTATCGTAACACATGATTGCAGCTCTTAATGGACGTAACCAATCCATTCCAACTACGAAATCAAAACTTCCTAGCTCGACCACCAAAAGGTCTATCTTAAATTCTTTATTGGCTAAGATTAGGTTGCAGTTTTTATAGATTTTATCGACTTTCATGATCTTTCCATTGGGTACTTCTACTAATCGTTTAGTTTCTAAGGGTTGAGGCTTTTTAGTAAATAGGGTACAAAATTCATTAGACACGTAACTTCGGTCGGCACCAGTATCGAATAAAATAGTTGCGTAACAATTATTGACAAGATACGTACCCGTGATGACCTCATCTTCATCTCGGGCTTCAGCAGCAGTAATAACAAATGCACAACCCTTTGCAGCAGTAGTATTGCCTCCAGTAGCGAGATTATCTCTCTTCTTAGGGCAATTTGGACTAATGTGTCCCTTTTCCCCACAAGTATAACAAGTAGGAGGAGCTTTGGCAGGAACAATAGCTTTATCCTTTGGAGGAGTCTTACACGTCTTAGCTACGTGTCCCACTTTCGTACACAACGAACAAGTGGCAGTACACTTCCCTGGGTGATGCCTCTCACAACGAACACAGAAAGGATAGGTACCCTTATAATTCGTCCTTGTACTATCCATAAGCTTCTTACTAACATTCTGATTTGAACCTTGAGATGGCTCAAACTTCCTGTTACCTTCATTACTCTTAGTATCAATCTGCTTGCTAGCCGACGCTCTTTTTCTCTTGGCCAACATCAGATTTTGTGCCATGAGAATCACAGCATCAAGAGTAACCTTCTCAGCAGCAATAACATTCCCCTGAACATCCTCGGGGAGACCTTCAATATATCTTTCAATCCTTCTAGCTTCGGTAGGAAACATCTCGCGACATAGAGTAGAAAGCTTAAGATAACGGTTGGTGTAGCTTTCAATATCAGTTCCCTTCACATTGAGTTCCCAGAACTCAGCTTCAAGTTTCTGAACTTGACTTCGAGGGCAGAATTTATTAATCATCATGCTTTTGAGTTCGTCCTATGGAATTACATTAGCATTGTCAATCCCTACGAACTTGGCATGAGCAGTCCACCAAGTCAAAGCATTGCCACCTAATGAGCTAGTGGCATATTTGACTCGATCGTTATCCCTACAGTTGCAAATGCGAAAGATGGACTCCATCTTCTCGAACCAGCGAATTAGTTCGACAGCTTCTTCATTTCCCTTGAATGCGGGAGGGTGACAGTTTGTAAAGTCCTTGTATGAACAAGGTTTCGGTTGAGAATTAACATTATTAGCTTGAGCGTTGCCTTGTGCGGCAGTGAGTAACTGTTGGAATTGCTCAGTGGTCAACACTATGTTGTTAACGGTAGGTGCAGCTGGACGACCTATGATGTCACTACATAAAAGTGAACATAAGTTTGATAAGTTGACAAGTTATAGGTTTGAGCAATTTCAAGTATGAATAAAGTATTGATATCACATGATATAAATGAAGCACTCGATATTATTAGAAACGAGGCATTAAATAAGCCTTTATTGCACGAGAATTAAAAAAGGAAATAGTTTAAGGTATAGCCTTTACATATTTAGGAAATTAAAGAATCAAAACAAAATAAGAACAAATGGCGGTTTATTTCTTTTTCTCCGTCTCCTTCATAAACTTCTCATATCTCTCGTTCTTTTCTTTTTGCTTTTCGTAGAGATACTCGAGGTTGTCGTAGAGATTAGTGACATGGCTATCGATGGTATTGGTGTCGTATTCCCTTAGAGCAAGCTGTTTGTCGACTCGACTTCTCTCCATTTTCATTCGAAAGTCAACATCCTCTTTGAGATAAGCAAGGGACTGCTTCCCCCAACGGGTGTTGCGTTCTTCCTCGCACCTTAGCATCATTAACTCCTTTATTAGCTTGACGTTCTCTTCCATAAGTTTCTCCATTCGAAGTTCCACTCTCGCCACGTGGCGAAGCAAACCTCCAATGTTCCTCTCGGTATCATTTCGCAGGCTCATGATTTCATACTTAGCACCATCATAAAAAGGAGATCGGGCTCTCTTCCTTGATGGAACAACTTCTTCATGACGTTTTCCCTTATCTTGGGTTCTTGGAGTTGGGTAGTATTGAGGAGACCCATGTGAATCAAGATTAGTATTTAGGCTGAAATTCAGCGGTGGTGAGGCAGGACTATAGAGAGTGCTTCGAACAGGTCTCGAAGTTGAAAATTGTCCAACACCTACTTCGGTGGGAGGGTGGAAACGAGCCATTTCTTTTGAGGGCTTGTAGAGAGTTGCTTTGTGGGTTTATTAATGCTTAAGCTTGACATCCTAACATTAGGAAAGATACTTTGATTAGAATCTTTAAGTCAAGTTTATTAAAGCATAAATGTTAAGATTATAGGACAATCGTAAGTGCTTTAAGTCGAAGGCAGGAAAGGTTATAGTTTCCTAGATTTCTAAGGCACCCTAGCTAGCAAGTAAGGCACACATAAAGATGCAATCCTGGTTCTCTATAACAGCCTGGTTATGCTCTGGTACCAATCTATCACACCCCCAGTTAGGGCCTGGGCAAAATGTGACTTAATATCAAATAAACCAACATATTATAATATACGAGAATAATACTAAATGATAAAATAAACTTTATTGAGAGTACGCAGTAGAAAATGAAGTGTCGTTACAATAATGGAAATTACAATAAAGTAATTGTTTTAAATGCAAGAATAATAAATGCGATATCTCTTGATCCTAAGTCCAAGTAGCGTCACATAAGCAGTAAGTAAGTAAGCTTGATCAATCAGCACCTGAGACAAACATGCAAAAGTGTTAACCAAAAAGGTTGAGTGAAGTTCATAGGTTTAACAAATATGTTTGACCGTTGTTTTAGACCATAAGATTTAGTTTGTAAAGTTTATCTCCCGCAGGATCAAAAAGTTATGCCAAGGCGTGATATTTAGACTAAACGTTCAAGTTTGTCCCAATGACAAGTTGTGTCTGTCCTTGTCGGTTTAATTTCATTATTAAGTAATACAAAGACTTAGTCAAATATATCGGGGACGTTACTCCCGATAGGCCTACCCCAAATAATTAAGCATGCAATCAACGATCAATTAAAAATATCACTGTAGGGACTTAGTCGGACATAGCCGGGTATAACATAGTTTTAGCAGTTAATACTTGTGTCTAAAGTGTAAAATGTAAAAACAGCATGTGTCTCACCCCAATAAAAGTAAGTAAGTTTGCTAGCAATAAAGAGTGGGGCTATGAGTTCACCTTAGTAAGTAGAGAGAGAGAGAGTTATTCCTCGGAATAGAAAGTTGGATGAGTGAGCAGAAAAGTTAACCTATTGACATTTAAGAGTAGTAAGTGTTTTTGCCCAAGTTTAAGTAGATGTTTAAATATGATAGTGTCGTAAGTATAGTTCGTTTTACTAAGTTTCCTTTCCTAGTAAGCTTCTATTTTTAGAAAGTTTTCGCTTTTAGTAGATTTCTTATCTTAGTAAATTTCTATAACTAGAAAGTTTCTACTTTAAGAGTGTTTTCCATTTTAGGATACTTGCCGTATTAGATAAGCTTCCAATCACCCCTTTCCCTTCGAATGGCCATTTCAGGTCTAGGGGCTTGAGCTATAGGATCCTTTAAATCGAAAATCCAAACCCTTCCGCCTAGAGTTTCGTAGAAACCATTCGTCAAGAAAGTTCGAAGATCTATACATCTCTAATACATATCTCAAAATGTTTTTATGTGTTATAATATAATTAGTAGGTTATCGGTGTTAGTAATAGTAATAGTGTATACATGTTAATTAATAGTATAAGTAGTATTAGGATTTCATTAAATAGGGTTAGTTAATTAAAGTTGTATTTTAATGATTAGGGTTTAGGGTTTTGAGGATCTAAATAATATGAATGTTAAGATCATGCACGAATATGATTATGAATATAAACATGAATTGAAAGAAAGATTTAAAAGTTTTAAGATTTTGAATCATACCTTGTTAATGATGATGAAGATTAACAAGAAACAAGAAGAAAACTTGGTGATGAATATCAAATAACCCAAATAATGAAGAACACACTTGAAAATCTTGATGAACACGAAGAACAAGCTTGAAGATCCGTATACCACAAGAGAGGGAGAGGGAGAGATTATTTTTGAGAGAGGATTTTGGTGTGATTTGTGAATGAGAAACTAGGAGTCTAGGGGTGTTTATATAGTGCAAGTATTAGAGTGTTAGTCAACATAAGGATGTTCTAATTAATGATTTTATTTTATTTTATAATTTTTAGTCAGCAATAGGTGGTACTAGTTTATATATATATATATATATATATATATATATATATATATATATATATATATATATATATATATTTTATTTTATTTTTTAGTCAACATAAGGATGTAATTGTTTAAGATTCTTTAGTCTCATTATTATTATTATTATTATTATTATTATTATTATTATTATTATTATTATTATTATTATTATTATTATTATTATTATTATTATTATTATTATTATTATTATTATTATTATTACATTTACTACATGATAAGTATCATTTTCTTTTTGCTAATTCATGACTTGTATATATATTTTTTTATTTAGTTCCCAATTGTTTTATTATTTATATAAATGTCACTTTTTATTTATTACTTATAGGTTATTAGTTATAATATTACATAAATGCATAAATTTTAATTAGCAGTGAGTGTCGACTAACAGTTTATTATTTTCATCTTTTATTAACTTGTCAATTATTGCACAAAGTTAATTAATATGTTTTATAACTCTTAACACTTAACAATTAGAACATCCTTATGTTGACTAACACTCTAATACTTGCACTATATAAACACCCCTAGACTCCTAGTTTCTCATTCACACATCACACCAAAATCCTCTCTCAAAAACAATCTCTCCCTCTCCCTCTCTTGTGGTGTTCGGATCTTCAAGCTTGTTCTACATGTTCATCAAGATTTTCAAGCGTGTTCTTCATTATTTGGGTAATTTGATCTTCATCACCAAGTTTTCTTCTTGTTTCTTGTTAATATTCATCATCATTAACAAGTTATGATCCAAAATCTTAAAACTTTTAAATCTTTCTTTCAATTCATGTTTATATTCATAATCATATTCGTGCATGATCTTAACATTCATATTATTTAGATCCTCAAAAACCTAAACCCTAATCATTAAAATACTACTTTAATTAACTAACCCTAATTAATGAAACCCTAATACTACTTATACTATTAATTAACATGTATACACTATTACTATTACTAACACCTATAACCTACTACTTATATTATAACACATAAAAACATTTTGGGATATGTATTAGAGATGTATAGATCTTCGAACTTTCATGACGAATGGTTTCTACGAAACTCTAGGCGGAAGGGTTTGGATTTCCGATTTAAAGATCCTATAGCTCAAGCCCCTAGACCTGAAATGGCCATTCGAAGGGAAATGGATGATTGGAAGCCTATATAATACGACAAGTATCCTAAAATGGAAAACACTCTTAAAGTAGAAACTTTCTAGTTATAGAAACTTACTAAGATAAGAAATCTACTAAAAGTGGAAACTTTCTAAAAATAGAAACTTACTAGGAAAGGAAACTTAGTAAAACGAACTATACTTACAACACTATCATACTTAAACATCTACTTAAACTTGGGCAATAACACTTACTACTCTTAAATGTCAATATGTTGACTTTTCTGCTCACTCATCCAACTTTCTATTCCGAGGAATAACTCTCTCTCTCTACTTACTAAGGTGAATTCATAGCCCCACTCTTTATTGCTAGCAAACTTACTTTTATTGGGGTGAGACATATGCTGTTTTTACATTTTACAACTTAGACACAAGTACCAAACTACTAAACTATGCTATACCCGACTATGTCCGACTAAGTCCCTACAGTGATATTTTTAATTACTCGTTGAATGCATGCTTAATTATTGGGGGTAGGCCTATCTGGAGTAACGTCCCTGATACATTTGACTAAGTATTTGTATTACTAAATAATGAAATTAAACCGACAAGTATAAGCTACAACTTGTCTTTGGGGCAAACTTGAACGTTTAGTCTAAATATCATGCACTGGCATAACTTTTTGATCTGCGAGATCAACTTTATAAACTAAGTCTTGTGGTTGAAAAACAACGATAACTACTTTTGTTAAACCTATGATTTCACTCAACCTTTTTGGTTGACACTTTAGCATGTTTGTCTCAGGTGCTGATTGATTCAAGCTTACTTACTTACTTACTGCTTATGTGATGCTACTTGGACTTAGGAATAAGAGATATCGCATTTACTATTCTTGCATTTTATATATTTACTTTATTGTAAATTCTTGTAATGACATTTTATTTTCCGCTGCGTACTCTCAATAAAGTTTGATTTTATCATGTAGTATTGTTCTCGTATATTATAATATGTTAGTTTATTTGATATTAGTGACGTTTCTTCCAGACCCTATCTAGAGGACGTTACAGAGTGGTATCAGAGTAAACCAGGCTGTTATAGAGAACCAGGATTGCATCTTTATGTGTGCCTTACTTGCTAGCTAGGGTGCCTTAGCAATCTAGGAAACTATAACCTTTCCTGCCTTAGACTTTAAAGCACTTAGGATTACCTTATAATCTTAACAACCTTGCCTTGATAATCTTGGCTTAAAATGCTAATCAAAGTCTCTTTCCTAATGATAGGATGTCAAGCATTAATAAAAATGACAAGACAATTCTTTTCAAACCATCTGAAGTAATGACTTACTTCAAACCTGCTATCGAAGAATATACTGGATATCCTTCAACTGCAAGACCAGTCCAAAGTCCACCTTATGGCTTTGGTGGTCCTCCCTCACCAAACTATAGTCTGGATACTTTACCTAATTCTCCCGAATACTACCCGACTCCAAGAACGGAAAGTAAAGGGAAACGCCCTGCTGATTTTAAAGAAAAATGGCCCGCCAAAGAAAAGATCCCGATCTCCTTCCTACGAAGAAGTTGATGCCAAGTACGAGATCATGAATCTGCGAAAAACTACCGATGGCCTAATTCATCATATTGCAAGGATCGATGTTCAAATGAAGGAAAAAGACCTAGCGATCAGGAAGCTCATGGAGGAAAATGCTGAGCTAAAGAAGGAGATAAAGTTGGTGAAGTATGAAGGTGATAGAAATGCCCGATGGGGGAAGCAATCTCTTGCCTACCTAAGAGAAGATGTTAACTTTAGATTGAAGATGGAGGAAAACCACCTCGAGTTCCTGCATGAGAAACAAAAGGTGAAGAATGAGAAAGTTGAGAAGTTTATGAAGAAGGTTAAGGACGAGAAGAAGAAATATGAAGACTACTTCAATCCTAATATTTCCTAGTTTATCCTATTCTAATTTCTCATCTATGTAAAGGCTATGCCTTAAACCATTTCTATATCCGAATCGTGTATTAAAAAGGCTTATTTAATGCCTCGTTCTTAATAATATAAAGTATTTCGTTTATATCATATTCATCTTTATCCTATCAGATTTATCAAACTTCTATACACCCTTATGTAGTGAAGAATCATGGTTCGTCCAACTACACCAACTCTTACCACGATGTTTCATAATTTCCTCGTCTGACTACGTCTTCTACAACTTCTATAACTATCAAAGATATGAAGGTTAACCAAATCTATAAAGACTGCAACTTAAAACTAGCCAACCATAAGTGAGTAGCTGTTTTCACGGATGGCATTTCGAACTGCTCCAAGAGTGAGAAAGGACGTGAGCAACATTTACAAACTCATTCTTGAGAAAAAGAACAACTCTATGCAAACTTTTCCAAAGTGCAAGTTTTGGCTTAAAACCGACATGTTGTTGATTCAGCTAAGATTACTGCTATCCTTAACACACTATATTAGAAGTCATCATTGATCACATATCCCGACCTTATGGAGTGACCTTGGAAAGGAAATATGAATTAGTGAAATATAATGACGGTGGCCAACGTGATTATATTACGGTAATTCATAGAGATATTCCAATATCATGATGTATGGAATAGAAAGTGAACCAAAGAAAAACTCTCAAGCTATCTGTTCAAAAACCCAAATGCAAGAACGATCATCTTGATATTTAGTTGATGCGAAGAACTCATTCTAATCAAACTATATATCTATCTCATACCCATTTAACAAACTCTCATGTACCATAAAAAGTGGTAGACAATCGAATCTTGAAATTCATTCATCCTAAATGGATGTCTCCTGATCATTGATATTTAATCATCACTTTTTATTACACTTTTGGTGTAAATTTTCATATGACTTTCAGAAACCCGTGTCATTTGAACCTTTAAACGTCGATATTACAAACACCATGTCCGATATTACATTATCTATGTCGAGATGATAAATATCTCATATGCATAATCCTCTGAAGAATGGAACCTCCATACATGTATCGTTTTAACTATCATAGTCAAGGAACTTTTGTACTCGTACATCTACTTATAATAGACTACTTGGCACCTGAAGGTATTTCGTATGCCCGAGAGACATATTAAAGTAATGTGGCTAATATATTATGATCCAAGTCAGGTCATACCCAATAACAAGCTTACCGACACTTTATATGTATTTAATCTTAATGATTGGATCGTTAAATAAATACGCGACACTTGGATTTTAGAAAATCGGGTTTCTAAAATATTATCACTTGAGATAAATTATTTGGATAATTTATATTTAATTGTTTATAGGTTTAAATAATTATGTGGTGTTATATTTTATTAATTGGTTTATAAAATATATAAGTAACTTAATGACTAAATGCATTTATATATCAAGTTTTATAAAATTACATTTTGGTTATTAAAAACCCCTAGGTGGCGGTTTTGGGGACTCCAAGGGAACCTCCCATGCTCTCCCTTTGTTACTTTTAAGACCACATTAAGCATGCTTAAGGTTTTACTAAGACTAAGACTTGTTGGGAATACACACATACATATTTTCAAACAAGAACAAGTAACTAGTAATATCAAAACTCTCTCCTCCTCTTGGTGCAGCCTGCTGGCCGAAATAATTGGGAGAAAAAGGAAGGGTTTAAGCTTGTTAATCTTGCTCTTTTAAGTGTCAAAAATCCTAACTAATTAAAGGAAGGTGTTGGTGTTTGATAGCTTGGGGTATTACACACTTGAGGCTTCAAGTTAGAGGTTATAATTCCATCATATTCATCATCCTCTTGCTCATCCAATTCAGCCCTCAATTAATCTTGAGGAGGTATAATCTTACTTCCTTTGTTGTTATATGTAAGCATTATTTCATAACTTGATAACTATATGGAATTCATCAAAAATGGTTTAACATATAAACTTGTTTTATTAATCATCATGCTTCCGCTTACTTTAACTTTCATAAAATTGGTTTTGTGATTATGTTAACATTAAGAACATGTTATTATGTTGAATTCCATCAATGGTATCTAGAGCCGAAGTCTTTGAAATATGCTTCTTATATATGGTCTTTAAAACCCATCAACTTTGCATTTTACTAACATGCATGAAAGTAAAATGCAAAATTAATGGATTTGGGAGGGTTTTTCTTTTTGGCCGAATTTATGAGGGTTCCAAAAGTGGTTTTGGGTTTTCCATTTGGTCATATTTGTTGATATATTGATGTTCATAATCATTGCCAAGACCTTGTGGTTGAATGAATATTTGTTTGGTTGATTTGTTAATCTTTCTATGTGGTTATTATATTCATTCATTTGGTTTGTAAAATTAATTATTCATTTGGTATGTAATATTAATTTTGGTTATGTAATTTATTTTATATTTGGTATGTAAAATAGATTAGGTTGTATTTTCATTTTTTAGACAAAATGTATTAGGATATATTTTGTAAAATGATGAAGATGATGAAGACTTGAAGGACACATGAAGAAGCATTTAGATGCAAGATTAAGTGGCAGATTTAAAATCTCCTACTTTGTGTTATAACCCCTTTACCGGTGGCATTTGTTTTCGGCTAAACAAATGTACACCAAAATGGCTTGATTGTGAACATATGATTTTGTGAACATATGATTTTGCATGCATGGTTGTTTTGTATGATTATGTGGATTGTATGTTTGTATGCTACAAGTTAATCACACAAGTTAACAACAAGCAAAAGACAATTTAATTTGTTAAATTTGACATTATTCACACATGCATAACGACAATTTAATTGGTTAAATTAGAAATGGCTAAAAGGATTTAATAATTGGTTATTAAAACATAATAAATAGTTTATTATCAAAGTAGTAAAATTGGATTTATTACATGACATGAAAATGGATTTCAAATGAACCATACACTAAATGCATGTTGGTGTATGGTATAAAAGTTTTCTCAAAATAGAATTAAAGAAAACTTAAAACCCTTTTCACACTAGGTTAACAAGTTTAACGCCATCCTATTGTATGACACTTAGACGTATTAGGGAACTTATAATGGGATAAAAGTCACCGATACGTTATGAGCAAACTAATATGATTAAGGTAAAATTCGCACACTTGTGGGATAAAGGTCACCTAACCACTTGTATGTTAAGTTTACATGTCTATACAAGTAGGACGACTTGATTTGGAAATCATGAACTTAGGGTCACCGAAGCATGATGAACAAATAGACGTTGATGGGATAAATATGCCATGCAAAAGGATTGCATGATCCCATAACTTAGAAGTTGCAAAAGGATTGCAATTGTCATATAATGACTACCTAGCTAAATCAAATGACTGGATAAAGGTCACCTAACCGAAATTTGGTTTACCGTTGGATTCTAAAATTTAATAAATATCAATTGGATTTAAAGGGTATTGATTGTTAAATTAAAATTGATACTTAAATAACTTTGTTAAATTTTGTAGATGGCCGCCAATAACAACAACATTCCAAACGCACCAATAAACTTTAAAAACCTATCGTTGAGGTCAATCCTCGAAAAGGAAAAACTTAACCATAAGAACTTCATGGATTGGTTCCGCAATCTAAGAATTGTCCTCAAACTTGAGGATAGGGCGTATGTGTTGGAAGACCCCATTCCCGATCAACCGGACGAGGATGATACAGAAGGCATGGCATATTGGGAGAAATATTGCACCGATTCGTTGCAAGTTTCTTGCCTCATGCTTGGGACTATGATACCCGAACTCCAAAAAGATTTTGAGCATCATAGTGCATATGACATGATCACACAGTTGAAGGAGATGTTTCTTCAACAAGCTCGTGTCGAGCGCTTTGAAACGGTCCGAGCGCTTCATGCATGTCGGATGGATGACTCCCAATCCGTTTCATCTTATGTCCTTAAGATGAAAAGCCTTATTGATCGAGCGAACCATCTAAATTGCAACGTGTCTAATGAATTAGCCACGGACCTCATTCTTAACTCATTGTCAAAAAGGTTTGACACATTTGTAATGAATTACAATATGAATGGTTGGGATAAAAGCATTGGCGAATTACATGCCATGCTTAAGACGGCAGAAGCAAGCATGGGTAAAAAGGCTTCACCAGTGGTTACGATCAATGAAGGCGGGTCCAAAAACAATAACACTTCTAAGCCGAAGGCGGCCAAGAGGAAAGGACCCACCTACTAAGGCAAGGGCAAGGGAAAGGGGAAGATGGTTACCCCAACCAACAACAACAAGAAGCAAAAGGTTGCTGGTAAAGCTAACCCCAAGGAAGATCCGTACTTCGGTTGCGGTGAAATGGGTCACTGGAAACGCAACTGCCAGGTCTACCTTAAGGAGTTGAAGGAAAAGAGGGATGCAGGGCAAACCTCAGGTAATGTATATATGGTATACATTGAGCTCAGTACTACTTCTTCTAATACATGGGTATTAGACACAGGATATGGAACTCATATTTGCAATTCTTTGCAGGGGTTCAAAAGAAGTGATCAAGATGTGGGACCAACAAGTCTCTTCATGGGAAATGGAGCAAGGGTGCAAGTGAAAGCTCAAGGAGACTCTGTTTTAAAGCTTCCAAGTGGTTTGGAGCTTATTTTGAAAAATGTTTTGTATGCACCCGATTTATCCGGAAACATTATTTCCGTATCCCGTTTGAAACAATGTGGTTTTAATCTTAATTTCATTAATGATGATATCCATGTTTCTTTAGATGATGTGTTCTACTTCAAGGCTTCGCCTGTGAATGATATTTATGAATTGGTTCATGATGACACATCATATAATAGCTCAATATACCATGCAAATACCAAGAAACTCAAAAGGGATTTGAGTGATTCCTACTTATGGCATTGTCGCCTTGGTCACATAAACAAGAATCGAATGCATACACTTTAAAAGAATGGACTTTTGAAATCAAATGAACTAGACTCGTTTGATGTTTGTGAATCTTGTTTACAAGTCAAAATGACTAAAGCACCTTTCAAAGGGACCTATGAAAGGGCTAAAGACTTATTGGGATTAATACATTCGGATGTATGTAGACCCTTTAAGCCCATGACTAGGAAAGGTGAAAGATAGTTCGTCACTTTCATTGATGACTTTA
The DNA here is from genome assembly GCF_046630445.1 of Rutidosis leptorrhynchoides. NCBI lineage: Eukaryota > Viridiplantae > Streptophyta > Magnoliopsida > Asterales > Asteraceae > Rutidosis > Rutidosis leptorrhynchoides. Next base: position 221,407,844 of record NC_092338.1, on the reverse strand, counting down.
GTCATTTCGGATATGTCTACTTGTTAAGACATAAGGACGAAACTTTTGAAGCATTCAAGGAATATCAAAACGAAGTACAAAATCAACTCAATAAGACAATCAAGGTACTTCATACCGATAGAGGAGGTGAATACCTAAGCGATGCTTTCCAAGATTATCTTAGAAGTTGTTGGGATTATCTCACAACTTACTCCACCCGGGACACCACAACTTAATGGAGTTTCCGAAAGGAGGAACCGAACCCTAATAGATATGGTTCGAGCTATGATGGAGAGAAGCTCATTACCTCTATCATTTTGGGGTTATTGTCTATGCTCCGCGGCTCGTATTTTAAATATGGCCCCAACCAAGAAAGTGGAATGAACTCCTCATGAGATGTGGTTTGGAAAACCTCCATCTCTATCATATTTAAAGGTATGGGGATGTGAAGCTTATCCTAAGCGTTACGTCCCTAATAAGTTGAATGCTCGATCCACGAAGTGTATCTTCATAGGATATCCCAAGGATGATATGGGATATTATTTCTATGATCCTTCCGAGCAGAATGTATTTGTTGCTCGGAAGGCAGAATTCCTTGAAACTAAGTTCCTAATGGAAGGTAATAGTGAAAGGAAGATAGATCTTAAAGAGGTTCAAGATCAAGTAGATGATACACAATTGGTTGACATTAGCACTCAACATGAAAATGTTGAGAATGATCAAATGGATGATCAAAGTATACAAGACGTTCGCAGATCTGGTAGGATTAGTAATCCTCCTGAGAGATATGGGTTTCTCATGGATGATTGCTATGTGGTTGATTTGGATGAACCAACAAACTACCAAGATGCTTTATCAAGGATTGATAAAGATAAATGGCAGGAAGCCATGAACGCTGAGATGCAATCCATGTATGACAACCAAGTTTGGGAACTAGTTGTACAACCTGCTAGCTCCAAGTTAGTTGATTGTAAATGGATTTTCAAGATAAAAACCGACATGCATGGAAACTTAAATACATATAAAGCCAGACTTGTAGCAAAAGGTTTCACTCAAACTCAAGGAGTTGACTATGATGAAACCTTTTTGCCTGTGGCAATGCTAAAGTCTATTAGGATATTATTTGCCATTGCTGCTCATTATGATTATGAAATATGGCAAATGGATGTCAAGACCGCTTTCCTAAATGGATATCTTGAGGAAGATGTCTATATGGTTCAACCTGAAGGTTTTGTCGATCCGAAACATCCTAACAAAGTATGTAAGTTAAAGAAGTCAATCTACGGATTGAAACAAGCATCTAGAATGTGGAATCATCATTTTAATGAGGAAGCCATGAAATTTGGCTTCATTAAAAATGGTGATGAAGCTTGTGTATACAAGAAAGCTAGTGGGAGCACTATCATGTTCCTTGTATTATATGTGGATGATATATTATTATTTGGGAATGACATCCCGACGATGCAAGGTGTTAAAACTTGGCTGAAAAGCTGCTTCTCCATTAAGGATCTTGAAGAAGCACAATACATTTTGGGGATTAGGATCTACAGGGATAGATCCAAGAAATTGATAGGTTTGAATCATAGTGCATACATTGAAAAGGTCTTGAAAAGGTTCAAGATGGAGAACTCTAAGAAAGGTTTGGTACCTATTCAAAGAGGAATGCTCCTTAGTTCATCTCAGTGTCCCACCACGAAAGATGAACATGAGAGAATGAAGAAAGTCCCATATGCGTCTGCTATTGGGTCAATCATGTATGCAATGATATGCACTAGACCGGATGTGTCATGCGCTCTAAGCCTGACAAGTAGATACCAGAATAACCCAGGAAACAGTCATTGGATTGCTGTTAAAAGTATATTGAAATACCTTAGGAGGACTAAGGATATGTTTCTAATATATGGGTCTGGTGAGGAGGAACTCGCTGTAAAAGGTTACGTGGACGCGAGTTTCCAAACTGATCGAGATGATTCTCGATCACAATCCGGTTATGTCTTCACATTAAATGAAGGTGCGGTCTCCTGGAAGAGTTCAAAACAGGATGTTGTTGCATTATCCACTACAGAGTCGGAGTACATTGCCACCTCATTGGCAGCTCAGGAAGCTGCATGGATGAAGAAATTCATCGACGACTTAGGAGTAGTCCCTTCCATTCAGGACCCTCTTGAGATCTTTTGTGACAACGAGGGTGCGATTGCTCAAATAAAAGAACCCCGTGCTCACCAAAAGACCCGTCACATTGAGCGAAGATTCAACTACATAAGGGATGAAGTTGAAAAGGGAAAGATATGTATTCACAAAGTTCACACCGATCTTAATATAGCGGATCCTCTCACGAAGCTCTTACATGGAGCAAAACATGCAGGACATGTTTGTGCATTAGGGCTTCGATATTCTAGTGATTGGTCATGATCTGTTTTAAGTATTGTAACGGAATGAAATTTGTCCAAAATCATTAATATAATTATGGTATTAATTTATTAAAATTGAGTCATGTTCCTATTTTGCATATTTTATCCATGAATAAGCTATTATTCTAAATTCCGTAGTCGATTACATTTGTGGGAACAAGTGTGAGGTTTAGACTATTATGAACTTGGATTGGTATACATTCAGGTTGAATGTGGAGCAAGGTTGCTACCAAGGTTCATAGATATTTGTGGGATACAAATATTGGAAGACCCGCCCTCAAGATTCACAAAATGGAGCCTTTGTGGTTGATCACATGTAATCTTGATTAAAGGTGAATATCATTGTATCCTCTAACCTGAGATACATATCGGGTTCGGATATTCACTAAGTATTATGCCTTGATTCTTTCCTTCGCTATTCTGGAATATGGTAGTTCATAAGGAAGAACTCAGGTATAATGCAAGGTATATATTTAGGATGTATGTAGTCAAGATGGAAATTGTCCCTCTTATTCGTTGAGAGTCAGATGTCTAAGGGCTGATAAAGTTAAACCTAGAAGAGAGTGATCACTCTGTGTCTCTTGGATTTAACATGACATCTAGGACGAAAGGATATAATGAAAGATTTACCTATTCATATTCGAGATGGAACTCGAAAGGGATGATGTTATTGAATGGCACAAAGTCATAACATATTGGGGGTGATGGACGGTCGTTAGGTGGTATCTATCACTTGCATTAATTTCTTATGTTTCTCGTGCAAGTGGGAGATTGAAGGTATTTCGTATGACCGAGAGACATATTAAATTAATGTGGCTAATATATTATGATCCAAGTCGGGTCATACCCAATAACAAGCTTACCGACACTTTATATGTATTTAATCTTAACGATTGGATCGTTAAATAAATACGCGACACTTGGATTTTAGAAAATCGGGTTTCTAAAATATTATCACTTGAGATAAATTATTGGGATAATTTATATTTAATTGTTTATAGATTTAAATAATTATGTGGTGTTATATTTTATAAATTGGTTTATAAAATATATATAAGTAACTTAATGACTAAATGCATTTATATATCAAGTTTTATAAAATTACATTTTGGTTATTAAAAACCCCTAGGTGGCGGTTTTGGGGACTCCAAGGGAGCCTCCCATGCTCTCCCTTTGTTACTTTTAAGACCACATTAAGCATGATTAAGGTTTTACTAAGACTAAGACTTGTTGGGAATACACACATACATATTTTCAAACAAGAACAAGTAACTAGTAATATCAAAACTCTCTCCTCCTCTTGGTACAGCCTGCTGGCCAAAATAATTGGGAGAAAAAGGAAGGGTTTAAGCTTGTTAATCTTGCTCTTTTAAGTGTCAAAAATCCTAACTAATTAAAGGAAGGTGTTGGTGTTTGATAGCTTGGGGTATTACACACTTGAGGCTTCAAGTTAGAGGTTATAATTCCATCATATTCATCATCCTCTTGCTCATCCAATTCAGCCCTCAATTAATCTTGAGGAGGTATAATCTTACTTCCTTTGTTGTTATATGTAAGCATTATTTCATAACTTGATAACTATATGGAATTCATCAAAAATGGTTTAACATATAAACTTGTTTTATTAATCATCATGCTTCCGCTTACTTTAACTTTCATAAAATTGGTTTTGTGATTATGTTAACATTAAGAACATGTTATTATGTTGAATTCCATTAGCACCATGCAAGTAATGGTGCCATACTCAAAAAATAATCGATCATTGTCAACTCGAAAACCAGAGGTGAAATACACTATCTCAAGTTGTGGCTTGACCTAAACTCATCTGAAAAAAATGCTGTAACAATTGAAATGATTCCATCATACTTTAACGTATCCTCCTCTCAGACCAATTAAGGCTGAATTCAAACAATCATTACATAGTTGAAAGTCACTGCTTTAGCATTTATTTATACTTGTCTATACGATAGCCAGATTATTCATGTCGAGCTCTCGAACTCTCACTATCATTCGAACGATTCAAAGTTGCAAATCTTATTTGAAGTTCTTTCATACATAACTCTAAATCCGAGGGATTTACTCATTTGATGATAATCACATTATCATCCTTCTAACTTTAATGTTAACATTTTGAGTCTAAGGACTCATGCCCTGATAAAAGTCGATCCATTAATTTTCACTACCTTGAAACAATTATTACACAATTATCCTCCAGAATTTTAAAATCTTCAATCAATTTTTCTCAAATAAATAAACTCTTAAATACAAGTATCCTGTTTTCTAAAGATTTCTTACACGAGTCTTTATTTTCAAACTATCTCGGAATTTATAAAAAAATGATTTTTCACTTATGTGATTTATAAAACCTTATACATAAACTTAACTTTACGTACTTTGACTAGTACATATCAAATTATACTTTCACTTCTACAAATTTCCACTTTGATTAAATCGAAATTACTTTACAAAATTTTACGTAACCCTAGTTGTACTATGAACATCATTTCGTCACCTCCTCTAAAATTACTTTCACTTTCGCATTTTTAGCAATTTACCTTTGTTTCATTAAATTAAACATTCTTTTAAAACAACTATTTTTTTAGTATTGTTCAAATTATTTCACATAAAATAGTACGTGTTGTACATAACTCAAGTTTTACAATACCTCCGCTTCGTTTATATTGTTATAACAAATGTCGCAACTTTTCAAAAATTACTTTGGTTTATTATTAAAACTTTCGTATTGCTCTCCAATGTGTTTGGATCACCTTTATTCTCATTCTCCGTGAAAGAACGAGACTTACCTCTTTACGTACATCATCTCTTCCTTGCTATGTTATTCGTTAAGAAGTTTCTACTTCCGGTATTTCACTGCCAAACCACGACGCTCTCGTAAACATCAAAACTACAATTTTTTCAACAAGGAAGCAATGGTTCCTTCATGGTAGAAACAGTACCTTATAATCAATGATTCACATTTATTCTCATCCACATTTATACTCATAAGTAAATAATAGACCGACTCGCCATTTGTGCGAAAACACTTTTCTTACTCTGAAGGAGTTACCTTAGACATTTATGAAGATACTCTAAATATTTCTTCCTTTTTGGTTTGCAACTAGATGTTATTTTAGTCAAGTTTTAAGCTATGATTCGACATGAAACTGAAATCATAAATCTTAAAGCTACATTCTGAAACTATTTCTAAAGACAAGTTCTCATGTATACTGAACGATGTCTTAAATTTAATCGCTCGTATTATCCTGAGATCAACGAACTCTCAACTAACATCTCATTTGTCTATTAGACATCTCTTGAAAACTAAAGGTATTATGGTTACCTTTTGAAACTTGAACCTGGTACTATCTCTAACAAACACAAGCGATACATCAAACTACGTAACTGAAATCTTTACGTACTCTACTCTATTTTATCTGCCCTGCTATTGTGGCATAAACAATCAAGATCTTAACGAGCTCAATAATACATTTCATGCTATTATAGCATCATTTTTCCTTTTAAAGAAAAACTAGTCAAACGACACTCTTGTTATTCCTTGGAAAATTCTCCACATTTAATGCACTTGTAAACGACCTATTAAGGTTAAGGATCATGAGATCAAATATGTAAACAAAACAATATACTTATTGTTAACACTCATTGGCCCCGACCGTACCCGGGAACGTGAAAATCAAACTCTATTGTTAAAGTCCGTTGGAATTCTCGTAGAAGCCCCTAACATGCATGGGAACGCGAAGACTAAACAATACGCAAATACCCCCCCCCCCCCCATCTCTTCTCAACTGCTGATGCAAACGAGAGCTCTACTTAAAACTTCGGGACGAAGTTTCTAATAACGGGGAGGTACTATAACGACCCTCATTTTTCCATTCTATATTTTTCCAATATTAAATGCCCAAACAATATAATTAAAACTTAATGATTAAACTTTAATCAACAATTGTTAAGTGTTAAGAGTTATAAAACATATTAATTAACTTTGTGCAATAATTGATAAGTTAATAAAAGATGAAAATAATAAACTGTTAGTCGACACTCACTGCTAATTAAAATTTATGCATTTATGTAATATTATAATTAATAACCTATAAGTAATAAATAAAAAGTGACATTTATATAAATAATAAAACAATTGGGAACTAAATAAAATATATATATATATATATATATATATATATATATACAAGTCATGAATTAGTAAAAAGAAAATAATACTTATCATGTAGTAAATGTAAAAATAATAATAATAATAATAATAATAATAATAATAATAATAATAATAATAATAATAATAATAATAATAATAATAATAATAATAATAATAATAAGTCTAAAGAATGTTAAACAATTACATCCTTATGTTGACTAAAGAATAATATATATATATATATATATATATATATATATATATATATATATATATATATAAAATAAACTAGTACCACCTATTGTTGACTAAAAATTATAAAATAAAATAAAATCATTAATTAGAACATCCTTATGTTGACTAACACTCTAATACTTGCACTATATAAACACCCCTAGACTCCTAGTTTCTCATTCACAAATCACACCAAAATCCTCTCTCAAAAACAATCTCTCCCTCTCCCTCTCTTGTGGTATTCAGATCTTCAAGCTTGTTCTTCATGTTCATCAGGATTTTCAAGCGTGTTCTTCATTATTTGGGTTATTTGATCTTCATCACCAAGTTTTCTTCTTGTTTCTTGTTAATATTCATCATCATTAACAAGGTATGATCCAAAATTTTAAAAATTTTAAATCTTTCTTTCAATTCATGTTTATATTCATAATCATATTCGTGCATGATCTTAACATTCATATTATTTAGATCCTCAAAACCCTAAACCCTAATCATTAAAATACTACTTTCATTAACTAACCCTAATTAATGAAACCCTAATACTACTTATACTATTAATTAACATGTATACACTATTACTATTACTAACACCTATAGCCTACTACTTATATTATAACACATAAAAACATTTTGGGATATGTATTAGAGATGTATAGATCTTCAAACTTTCTTGACGAATGGTTTCTACGAAACTCTAGGCTGAAGGGTTTGGATTTCTGATTTAAAGGATCCTATAGCTCAAGCCCCTAGACCTGAAATGGCCATTCGAAGGGAAAGGGGTGATTGGAAGCTTATATAATACGACAAGTATCCTACAATGGAAAACACTCTTAAAGTAGAAACTTTCTAGTTATAGAAACTTACTAAGATAAGAAATCTACTAAAAGTGGAAACTTTCTAAAAATAGAAACTTACTAGGAAAGGAAACTTAGTAAAACGAACTATACTTACAACACTATCATACTTAAACATCTACTTAAACTTGGGAAAAAACACTTACTACTCTTAAATGTCAATAGGTTGACTTTTCTGCTCACTCATCCAACTTTCTATTCTGAGGAATAACTCTCTCTCTCTCTACTTACTAAGGTGAATTCATAGCCCCACTCTTTATTGCTAGCAAACTTATTTACTTTTATTGAGGTGAGGCACATGCTACTTTTACTATTTACAATTTAGACACAAGTTCCAACTGTTAAAACTATGCTATACCCGGCTATGTCCGACTAAGTCCCTACAGTGATATTTTTAATTGCTCGTTGAATGCATGCTTAATTATTGAGGGTAGGCCTATTGGGAGTAACGTTCCCGATACATTTGACCAAGTCATTGTATTACTTAATAATGAAATTAAACCGACAAGTATCAACTACAACTTGTCTTTGGGGCAAACTTGAACGTTTAGTCTAAATATCACGCACTGGCATAACTTTTTGATCCAGCGGGAGATCAAATTTACAAACTAAATCTTGTGGTCTAAAACAACGGTCAAACTTATTTGTTAAACCTATGAACTTCACTCAACCTTTTTTGGTTGACACTTTAGCATGTTTTGTCTCAGGTGCTGATTGATTCAAGCTTTCTTACTTACTACTAATGTGATGCTACTTGGACATAGGATCAAGAAATATCGCATTATTTACTTTTTCATTTGAACACTTACATTATTGTTACTTCCATCATTGTAACGACATTTCATTTTCCGCTGCGTACTCTCAATAAAGTTTATTTTATCATTTAGTATTGTTCTCGTATATTATAATATGTTGGTTTATTTGATATTAAGTCACATTTTGCCCAGGCTGGGGATGTTACAGAGTGGTATCAGAGCAAACCAGGCTGTTATAGAGAACCAGGATTGCATCTTTATGTGTGCCTTACTTGCTAGCTAGGGTGCCTTAGCAATCTAGGAAACTATAACCTTTCCTGCCTTAGACTTTAAAGCACTTAGGATTGCCTTATAAACTTAACTACATTTCCTTGATAATCTTGGCTTAAAATGCTAATCAAAGTCTCTTTCCTAATGATAGGATGTCAAGAGTTAATAAAAACGACAAGTCAATTCTTTTCGAACCATCTGAAGTAATGACTCACTTCAAACCTGGTATTGAAGAAGATACTAGATATCCTTCAGCACCAAGACTAGTCCAAAGTCCACCTTATGGCTTTGGTGGTCCTCCCTCACCAAACTATAGTCCGGATACTTTACCTAGTTCTCCCGAATACTACGCCACTCCAAGAACGGAAAGTAAAGGGAAACGCCCTGCTGATTTTAAAGAAGATGGCCCGTCAAAGAAAAGATCCTGATCTCCTTCCTACGAAGAAGTTGATGCCAAGTACGAGATCATGAATCAGAAAAAACTACCGATGGCCTAATTCTTCATATTGCAAGGATCGATGTTCAAATGAAGGAAAAAGACCTAGCGATCAGGAAGCTCATGGAGGAAAATACTGAGCTAAAGAAGGAGATAAAGTTGGTGAAGTATGAAGGTGATAGAAATGACCGATGGGGGAAGCAATCTCTTGCCTACCTAAGAGAAGATGTTAACTTTAGATTGAAGATGGAGGAAAACTGCCTCGAGTTCCTGCATGAGAAATAGAAAGCGAAGAATGAGAAAGTTGAGAAGTTTATGTAGAAGGTTGAGGACGAGAAGAAGAAATATGAAGACTACTTCAATCCTAATATTTCCTAGTTTATCCTATTCCAATTTCTCATCTATGTAAAGGCTATGCCTTAAACCATTTCTATATCTGAATCGTGTATTAAAAGGCTTATTTAATGCCTCGTTCTTAATAAAATAAAGTGTTTCGTTTATATCATATTCATCTTTATCCTATCGGATTTATCAAATTTCTATACACCCTTATGTAGTGAAGAATCATGGTTCGTCCAACTACACCAACTCTTACCACCATGTTTCATAATTTCCTCGTCTGACTACGTCTTCCACAACTTCCATAACTATCAAATATATGAAGGTTAACCAAGTCTATAAAGACTGCAACTTAAAACTAGCCAACCATAAGTTAGTAACTGTTTTCAGGGATGACATTTTGAACTGCTCCAAGAGTGAGAAAGGACGTGAGCAACATTTGCAAACTCATTCTTGAGAAAAAGAACAACTCTACGCAAACTCTTCCAAAGTGCAATTGTTGGCTTAAAACTGACATGTTGTCGATCCAGCTAAGATTACTGCTGTCCTTAACATACCATATTAGAAGTCATCATTGATCACATATCCTGACCTTATGCAGTGACCTTGGAAAGGAAAATGAATTAGTGAAATATAATGACGGTGGCCAACGTGATTATATTACGATAATTCATAGAGATATTCCAATATCATGACGTATGGAATAGAAAGTGAATAAAAGAAAAACTGTCAAGCTATCTGTTCAAAAACCAAATGCAAGGGCATGAAAAGAGAAAAATGATCATCTTGATATTTAGTAGATACGAAGAACGCAAAAATGATCATCTTGATATTTAGTAGATACGAAGAACGCATTCTAATCAAACTATATATCTATCTCATACTCATTTAACAAACTTTCATGTGCCATAAAAAGTTGTAGACAATCAAATCTTTAAATTCATTCATCCTAAATGGATATCTCCTGATCATTGATACATAATCATCACTTGTTATTACACTCTCGGTGTAAATTCTCATATGACTTTCAAAAACCTATGTCATTTGAACCCTCCAACGTCGATATTACAAACATCATGTCCAATATTACATTATCTATGTCGAGATGATAAATATCTCATATGCATAATCTTCTTAAGAATGGAACCTCCATACATGTATCGTTTTAACTATCATAGTCTAGGAACTTCTGTGCTCGTACATCTACTTATAATAGACTACTTGGCACCATGCAAGTAATGGTGCCATACTTAAACAATAATCGATCATTGTCAACTCGAAAACCAGAGGTGAAATACACTATCTCAAGTTGTGGCTTGAGCTAAACTCATCTGAAAAACTGCTGTAACAATTGAAATGATTCCATCATACTTTAACGTATCCTCCTCTCAGACCAATTAAGGCTGAATTCAAACAATCATTACATAGTTGAAAGTCACTGCTTTAGCATTTATTTATACTTGTCTATGCGACTGCCAGATTATTCATGCCGAGTTCTCGAACTCTCACTATCATTCGAACGATTTAAAGTTGCAAATCTTATTTGAAGTTCTTTCATACATAACTCTAAATCCGAGGGATTTACTCATTTGATGATAATCACATTATCATCCTTCTAACTTTAATGTTAACATTTTAAGTCCAAGGACTGATGCCCTGATAAAAGTCGATCCATTAGTTTTCACTACCTTGAAACAATTATTACACAATTATCCTCCAGAATTTTAAAATCTTCAATCAATTTTTCTCAAACAAATACACTCTTAAATACAAGTATCCTGTTTTCCAAAGATTTCTTACACGAGTCTTTTTTTTCAAACTATCTCAGAATTTATAAAAAATGATTTTTCACTTATGTGATTTATAAAACTTTATACATAAACTTAAATTTACGTGCTTTTACTAGTACATATCAAATTATACTTTCACTTCTACAAATTTCCACTTTGATTAAATCGAAATTACTTTACAAAATTTTACGTAACCCTAGTTGTACTATGAACATCATTTCGTCACCTCCTCTAAAATTACTTTCACTAATTATATAAACACTTTCGCATTTTTAGCAATTTACCTTTGTTTCATTAAATTAAACATTCTTTTAAACAACTCTTTTTCGTATTGTTCAAATTATTTCACATAAAATAGTACGTGTTGTACATAACTCAAGTTTTACCAATAGCTCCGCTTCGTTTATATTGTTATAATAAATGCCGCAACTTTTCAAAAATTACTTTGGTTTATTATTTAAACTTTCGTATTGCTCTCCAATGTGTTTGGATCAAATTTATTCTCATTCTCCGTGCAAGAACGAGACTTACCTCTTTACGTACATCATCTCTTCCTTGCTATGTTATTCGTTAACAAGTTTCTACTTTCGGTATTTCACGGCCAAACCACGATGCTCTCGTAAACATCAATACTACGATCTTTTGAACAAGGAAGCAAAGGTTCCTTCATGGTAGAAACAATACCTTATAATCAATGATTCACATTTATTCTCAACCACATTTATACTCATAAGTAAATAATAGACCGACTCGCCATTTGTGCAAAAACACTTTTATTACTCTGAAGGAGTTACCTTAGACATTTATGAAGATACTCTAAACATTTCTTCCTTTTTGGTTTGCAACTAGATGTTATTCTAGTCAAGTTTTGATCTATGATTCGACATGAAACTGAAATCATAAATCTTAAAGCTACATTCTGAAACTATTTCTAAAGACAAGTTCTCAAGTATACTGAACGATGTCTTAAATTTAATCGCTCGTATAAATCCTGAGATCAACGAACTCTCAACTAACATCTCATTTGTCTATTAGGCATCTCTTGAAAACTAAAGGTATTATGGTTACCTTTCAAAACTTGAAGCTGGTACTATCTCTAACAAACATCGGCCATACATCAAACTACGTAACTGAAATCTTTACGTACTCTACTCTATTTTATCTGCCCTACTATTGCGGCATAAACACTCAAGATCTTAACGAGCTCAATAATACATTTCATGCTGTTATAGCATCATCTTTCCTTTTAAAGAAAAACTAGTCAAACGACACTCTTGTTATTCCTTGGAAAATTCTCCGCATTTAATGCACTTGTAAACGACCTATTTGAAATGTCTCATTCTTATTGATTAAAAACGTTCCATATTAATTGATTTCGTTGCGAGGTTTTGACCTCTATATGAGACGTTTTTCAAAGACTGCATTCATTTTAAAACAAACCATAACCTTTATTTCATCAATAAAGGTTTAAAAAGCTTTATGTAGATTATCAAATAATGATAATCTAAAATATCCTATTTACATACAACCATTACATAATGGTTTACAATACAAATATGTTACAACAAAATAAGTTTCTTGAATGCAGTTTTTACACAATATCATACAAGCATGGACTCCAAATCTCGTCCTTATTTAAGTATGCGACAGCGGAAGCTCTTAATAATCACCTGAGAATAAACATGCTTAAAACGTCAACAAAAATGTTGGTGAGTTATAGGTTTAACCTATATATATCAAATCATAATAATAGACCACAAGATTTCATATTTCAATACACATCCCATACATAGAGATAAAAATCATTCATATGGTGAACACCTGGTAACCGACATTAACAAGATGCATATATAAGAATATCCCCATCATTCCGGGACACCCTTCGGATATGATATAAATTTCGAAGTACTAAAGCATCCGGTACTTTGGATGGTGTTTGTTAGGCCCAATAGATCTATCTTTAGGATTCGCCTCAATTAGGGTGTATGTTCCCTAATTCTTAGATTACCAGACTTAATAAAAAGGGGCATATTCGATTTCGATAATTCAACCATAGAATGTAGTTTCACGTACTTGTGTCTATTTTGTAAATCATTTATAAAACCTGCATGTATTCTCATCCCAAAAATATTAGATTTTAAAAGTGGGACTATAACTCACTTTCACAGATTTTTACTTCGTCGGGAAGTAAGACTTGGCCACTGGTTGATTCACGAACCTATAACAATATATACATATATATCAAAGTATGTTCAAAATATATTTACAACACTTTTAATATATTTTGATGTTTTAAGTTTATTAAGTCAGCTGTCCTCATTAGTAACCTACAACTAGTTGTCCACAGTTAGATGTACAGAAATAAATCGATAAATATTATCTTGAATCAATCCACTACCCAGTGTATACGTATCTCAGTATTGATCACAACTCAAACTATATATATTTTGGAATCAACGTCAACCCTGTATAGCTAACTCCAACATTCACATATAGAGTGTCTATGGTTGTTCCGAAATATATATATATATAGATGTGTCGACATGATAGGTCGAAACATTGTATACGTGTCTATGGTATCTCAAGATTACATAATATACAATACAAGTTGATTAAGTTATGGTTGGAATAGATTTGTTACCAATTTTCACGTAGCTAAAATGAGAAAAATTATCCAATCTTGTTTTACCCATAACTTCTTCATTTTAAATCCGTTTTGAGTGAATCAAATTGCTATGGTTTCATATTGAACTCTATTTTATGAATCTAAAAATAAAAAGTATAGGTTTATAGTCGGAAAAATAAGTTACAAGTCATTTTTGTAAAGGTAGTCATTTCTGTCGAAAGAACGACGTCTAGATGACCATTTTAGAAAACATACTTCCACTTTGAGTTTAACCATAATTTTTGGATATAGTTTCATGTTCATAATAAAAATCATTTTCTCAAAATAACATCTTTTAAATCAAAGTTTATCATAGTTTTTAATTAACTAACCCAAAACAGCCCGCGGTGTTACTACGACGGCGTAAATCCGATTTTACGGTGTTTTTCGTGTTTTCAAGTTTTAAATCATTAAGTTAGAATATCATATAGATATAGAACATGTGTTTAGTTGATTTTAAAAGTCAAGTTAGAAGGATTAACTTTTGTTTGCGAACAAGTTTAGAATTAACTAAACTATGTTCTAGTGATTACAAGTTTAAACCTTCGAATAAGATAGATTTATATGTATGAATCGAATGATGATATGAACATCATTACTACCTTAAGTTCCTTGGATAAACCTACTAGAAAAGAGAAAAATGGATCTAGCTTCAACGGATCTTTGGATGGCTCGAAGTTCTTGAAGCAGAATCATGACACGAAAACAAGTTCAAGTAAGATCATCACTTGAAATAAGATTGTTATAGTTATAGAAATTGAACCAAAGTTTGAATATAATTATTACCTTGTATTAGAATGATAACCTACTATAAGAAACAAATATTTCTTGAGGTTGGATGATCACCTTACAAGATTGGAAGTGAGCTAGCAAACTTGAAAGTATTCTTGATTTTATGTAACTAGAACTTGTAGAATTTATGAAGAACACTTAGAACTTGAAGATAGAACTTGAGAGAGATCAATTAGATGAAGAAAATTGAAGAATGAAAGTGTTTGTAGGTGTTTTTGGTCGTTGGTGTATGGATTAGATATAAAGGATATGTAATTTTGTTTTCATGTAAATAAGTCATGAATGATTACTCATATTTTTGTAATTTTATGAGATATTTCATGCTAGTTGCCAAATGATGGTTCCCACATGTGTTAGGTGACTCACATGGGCTGCTAAGAGCTGATCATTGGAGTGTATATACCAATAGTACATACATCTAAAAGCTGTGTATTGTACGAGTACGAATACGGGTGCATACGAGTAGAATTGTTAATGAAACTGAACGAGGATGTAATTGTTAGCATTTTTGTTAAGTAAAAGTATTTTGATAAGTGTATTGAAGTCTTTCAAAAGTGTATAAATACATATTAAAACACTACATGTATATACATTTTAACTGAGTCGTTAAGTCATCGTTAGTCGTTACATGTAAATGTTGTTTTGAAACCTTTAGGTTAACGATCTTGTTGAATGTTGTTAACCCATTATTTATTATAACAAATGAGATGTTAAATTGTTATATTATCATGATATTATGATATATAATATATCTTAGTATGATATATATACAGTTAAATGTCGTTACAACGATAATCGTTACATATATGTCTCGTTTCGAAATCATTAAGTTAGTAGTCTTATTTTTACATATGTATTTCATTGTTAATACACTTAATAATATATTTAGTTATCATTTAACATAATTAATCAAGTGTATCAATATCTTAATATGATTCATATGTACCTAGTAAGACGTTGTTATAACGATAATCGTTATATATATCGTTTTCGAGTTTCTTAAATTAATAGTCTCATTTTTATGTATATAACTTATTGTTAAAATACCTAATGATATACATACTTATAATAAAATCATGTTAACTATATATATAACCATATATATATCATCGTATAGTTTTTACAAGTTTTAACGTTCGTGAATCACCGGTCAACTTGGGTGGTCAATTGTCTATATGAAACCTATTTCAATTAATCAAGTCTTAACAAGTTTGATTGCTTAACATGTTGGAAACACTTAATCATGTAAATAAAAATTTTATTTAATATATATATAAATATGGAAAAGTTCGGGTCACTACAGTACCTACCCGTTAAATAAATTTTGTCCCGAAATTTTAAGTAGTTGGAGGTGTTGACGTATCTTCTGGAAATAAATGCGGGTATTTCTTCTTCATCTGATCTTCACGCTCCCAGGTGAACTCGGGTCCTCTATGAGTATTCCATCGAACCTTAACAATCAGTATCTTGTTTTGTTTAAGTCTCTTAACCTCACGATCCATTATTTCGACGGGTTCTTCAATGAATTGAAGTTTTTCATTGATTTGGATTTCGTCCAACGGAATAGTGAGATCTTCTTTAGCAAAACATTTCTTCAAATTTTAGACGTGGAAAGTGTTATGTACAGCCGCGAGTTATTGAGGTAGCTCCAGTTGGTAAGCAACTGGTCCGACACGATCTATAATCTTGAATGGTCCAATGTACCTTGGATTTAGTTTCCCCCGTTTACCAAATCGAACAACGTTTTTCCAAGGTGAAACCTTAAGCATGGCCATTTCTCCAATTTCAAACTCTATATCTTTTCTTTTACTGTCCGTGTAGCTCTTTTGTCGACTCTGGGCGGTTTTCAATCTTTGTTGAATTTGGATGATTTTCTCGGTAGTTTCTTGTATTATCTCCGGACCCGTAATCTGTCTATCTCCCACTTCACTCCAACAAATCGGAGACCTGCACTTTCTACCATAAAGTGCTTCAAATGGCACCATCTCAATGCTTGAATGGTAGCTGTTGTTGTAGAAAAATTCTGCTAACGGTAGATGTCGATCCCAACTGTTTCCGAAATCAATAACACATGCTCGTAGCATGTCTTCAAGCGTTTGTATCGTCCTTTCGCTCTGCCCATCAGTTTGTGGATGATAGGCAGTACTCATGTCTAGACGAGTTCCTAATGCTTGCTGTAATGTCTGCCAGAATCTTGAAATAAATCTGCCATCCCTATCAGAGATAATAGAGATTGGTATTCCATGTCTGGAGACGACTTCCTTCAAATACAGTCGTGCTAACTTCTCCATCTTGTCATCTTCTCTTATTGGCAGGAAGTGTGCTGATTTGGTGAGATGATCAACTATTACCCAAATAGTATCAAAACCACTTGCAGTCCTTGGCAATTTAGTGATGAAATCCATGGTAATGTTTTCCCATTTCCATTCCGGGATTTCGGGTTGTTGAAGTAGACCTGATGGTTTCTGATGCTCAGCTTTGACCTTAGAACACGTCAAACATTCTCCTACGTATTTAGCAACATCGGCTTTCATACCCGGCCACCAATAATGTTTCTTGAGATCCTTGTACATCTTCCCCGTTCCAGGATGTATTGAGTATCTGGTTTTATGAGCTTCTCTAAGTACCATTTCTCTCATATCTCGAAATTTTGGTACCCAAATCCTTTCAGCCCTATACCGGGTTTCGTCTTCCCGAATATTAAGATGCTTCTCCGATCCTTTGGGTATTTCATCCTTTAAATTTCCCTCTTTTAAAACTCCTTGTTGCGCCTCCTTTATTTAAGTAGTAAGTTTATTATGAATCATTATATTCATAGATTTTACTAGAATGGGTTCTCTGTCCTTCCTGCTCAAGGCATCGGCTACCACATTTGCCTTCCCCGGGTGGTAACGAATCTCAAAGTCGTAATCATTCAATAATTCAATCCACCTACGCTGCCTCATATTCACTTGTTTCTGATTAAATATGTGTTGAAGACTTTTGTGGTCGGTATATATAATACTTTTGACCCCATATAAGTAGTGTCTCCAAGTCTTTAATGCAAAAACAACCGCGCCTAATTCCAAATCATGCGTCATATAATTTTGTTCGTGAATCTTCAATTGTCTAGACGCATAAGCAATCACCTTCTTTCGTTGCATTAATACACAACCGAGACCTTGCTTTGATGCGTCATAATAAATCACAAAATCATCATTCCCTTCAGGCAATGATAATATAGGTGCCGTAGTTAGATTTTTCTTCAATAACTGAAACGCTTTCTCTTGTTCATCATTTCATTCAAATTTCTTCCCTTTATGCGTTAATGCAGTCAAGGGTTTTGCTATTCTGGAAAAGTCCTGGATGAACCTTCTGTAGTAACCGGCTAGTCCTAAAAACTGGCGTATGTGTTTCGGAGTTTTCGGGGTTTCCCACTTTTCAACAGTTTCTATCTTTGCTGGATCCACCTTAATACCTTCTTTGTTCACTATGTGACCGAGGAATTGAACTTCTTCCAACCAAAATGCACACTTTGAAAACTTAGCGTACAATTCTTCCTTCCTCAATACTTCTAACACCTTTCTCAAATGTTCACCGTGTTCTTGGTCATTCTTTGAGTAAATAAGTATGTCATCAATGAAAACAATGACAAACTTGTCAAGGTATGGTCCACACACTCGGTTCATAAGGTCCATGAACACAGCTGGTGCATTAGTTAAACCAAACGGCATGACCATAAACTCGTAATGACCGTAACGTGTTCTAAAAGCAGTCTTTGGAATATCATCTTCTTTCACCCGCATTTGATGATACCCGAAACGTAAGTCAATCTTTGAATAAACAGACGAGCCTTGTAGTTGATCAAATAAGTCGTCGATTCTCGGTAGTGGGTAGCGGTTCTTGATGGTAAGTTTGTTCAACTCTCGGTAGTCGATACACAACCTGAATGTACCATCTTTCTTCTTGACAAACAAAACAGGAGCTCCCCACAGTGATGTGCTTGGTCGAATGAAACCACGCTCTAAAAGTTCTTGTAATTGACTTTGCAGTTCTTTCATCTCGCTGGGTGCGAGTCTGTAAGGAGCACGAGCTATTGGTGCAGCTCCTGGTACAAGATCTATTTGAAATTCAACGGATCGATGTGGGGGTAATCCAGGTAATTCTTTCGGAAATACATCGGGAAATTCTTTTGCAATGGGAACATCATTGATGCTCTTTTCTTCAGTTTGAACTTTCTCGACGTGTGCTAGAACAGCATAGCAACCTTTTCTTATTAGTTTTTGTGCCTTCAAATTACTAATAAGATGTAGCTTCGTGTTGCCCTTTTCTCCGTACACCATTTTGGGTTTTCCTTTTTCTCGTATAATGCGAATTGCATTTTTGTAACAAACGATCTCTGCTTTCACTTCTTTCAACCAGTCCATATCGATTATCACATCAAAACTCCCTAACTCTACTGGTATCAAATCAATCTTAAATGTTTCGCTAACCAGTTTAATTTCTCGATTCCGACATATATTATCTGCTGAAATTAATTTATCATTTGCTAATTCGAGTAAAAATTTACTATTCAAAGGCGTCAATGGACAACTTAATTTAGCACAAAAATCTCTACTCATATAGCTTCTATCCGCACCCGAATCAAATAAAACGTAAGCAGATTTATTGTCAATAAGAAACGTACCCGTAACAAGCTCCGGGTCTTCCTGTGCCTCTGCCGCATTAATATTGAAAACTCTTCCGCGGCCTTGTCCATTCGTGTTCTCCTGGTTCGGGCAATTTCTAATAATGTGGCCCGGTTTTCCACATTTATAACAAACTACATTGGCATAACTTGCTCCGACACTACTTGCTCCACCATTACTCGTTCCGACACCATTTGTTCCTTTCGTTCTGTTAACCCCTGGTCCGTAGACCTCACACTTCGCCGCGCTATGACCATTTCTTTTACACTTGTTGCAAAATTTGGTGCAGAACCCCGAGTGATACTTTTCATACCTTTGGCATAGCTGCTTCTGATTGTTGTTGTTGTTGCGGTTATTATTGTTATTGGGATGATTGTTCTAATTGCTGTTGTTGTTGTTGTTGTTGTTGTTGTTGTTGGGCCGTTTGTTGTAGTTGCGATTGATGTTGTGATTGTTGGGATAATTGTTGCGATTATTGTTGTAATTGCTGTTGTTGTTGTATTGGTGATTCTTATCACCGTTTTGCTCCCACTTTCTTTTGACTTGCTTCACATTGGCCTCTTCAGCAGTCTGTTCTTTAATTCTTTCTTCAATCTGGTTCACTAGTTTGTGAGCCATTCTACATGCCTGTTGTATGGAGGCGGGCTCGTGTGAACTTATATCTTCTTGGATTCTTTCCGGTAATCCTTTCACAAACGCGTTGATCTTCTCTTCCTCATCTTCGAATGCTCCCGAACACAATAGGCACAATTCTGTGAATTGTCTTTCGTACGTGGTAATATCAAATCCTTGGGTTCGTAACCCTCTAAGTTCTGTCTTGAGCTTATTGACCTCGGTTCTGGGACGGTACTTCTCGTTCATCAAGTGCTTGAATGCTGACCACGGTAGTGCGTACGCATCGTCTTGTCCCACTTGCTCTAGATAGGTATTCCACCATGTTAACGAAGAACCTGTGAAGGTATGCGTAGTTTACTTCACTTTGTCCTCTTCAGTACGCTTACTTATGGCAAACACCAATTCGACCTTCTAGGTCCACCGTTTCAATCCGATCGGTCCTTCGGTTCCATCAAATTCCAAAGGTTTGCAGGCAGTAAATTCTTTGTAGGTGCATCCTACACGATTTCATGTACTGCTAGATCCAAGGTTATTGTTGGTATGTAGCGCAGCCTGTACTGCGGCTATGTTTGAAGCTAGAAAAGTACGGAATTCCTCTTCATTCATATTCACGGTGTGTCGAGTAGTCGGTGCCATTTCCTTCAAAATAGTCAAATGGAACAAGTTAATCATATAGAATATTAAGAGTAGTTAATAGTATTTCGTAGCATAATATGAACTCATTTATAAAAGCTTTTTCTTCATATTAGCGTTTTATAAGTTTAAATTCGGGTAGTACCCACCCGTTAAGTTCATACTTAGTAGCTAATATACAATTCAACTACTACAATTCTATATGAAAAACTGATTATAATAATATTTCACGTTCAAACTTTTACACAATATTTTACAAACTTACAATACCGCTTATTTTACATATAGCATGAAATATAGCACACAATAAATTTGATACAAGATGGTTGTGAAGATAATTCTAGCTAGTACACAAGTCGTTCAGCAAAGGCAATAAAGACACGTAATTCATACGTCCAGAAACAAGTCATGCATTCTGGTTTTACTAGGATTACTTCCCATCCTTGGTATTGTGGAACATAACCGTTATGGCCGTTGATAAGACATCGTGTTGTAACGTTGTCAAAGGGACGAGGGTTACGTAATGACCAACAGTCTCGTAATAACCTAAAAACCTCATTTCTTACCCCAATTACCGACTCCGTCACTTGTGGGAACGTTTTGTTTAATAGTTGTAGCCCGTTGTTCTTTTTCTCACTTTGGTAAGAAGCAAACATTACTAACCCGTAAGCATAGCATGCTTCTTTATGTTGCATGTTCGCCGCTTTTTCTAAATCATGAAGTCCTATATTCGGATACATTGAGTCAAAATAATTTCTTAACCCGTTGCGTAAAATAGCATTTGGGTTCCCCGCAATATATGCGTCAAAGTAAACACATCGTAACTTATGGATTTCCCAATGTGATATCCCCCATCTTTCGAACGAAAGCCTTTTATAAACCAAGGCATTCTTGGAACGTTCTTCGAATGTCTTACAAACTGATCTCGCCTTAAATAGTTGTGCTGAAGAATTCTGACCGACTCTAGACAAGATTTCATCAATCATGTCTCCGGGTAGGTCTCTTAAAATATTGGGTTGTCTATCCATTTTGTGTTTTTATAC
Source organism: Rutidosis leptorrhynchoides (assembly GCF_046630445.1). NCBI lineage: Eukaryota > Viridiplantae > Streptophyta > Magnoliopsida > Asterales > Asteraceae > Rutidosis > Rutidosis leptorrhynchoides. The sequence goes on along the minus strand of NC_092338.1, from coordinate 221,386,193 downwards.
TGTAAAATAGACAAGAGTTAGATTCATAAAAAAAAATACTTATTAATACTAGCAATTTTTACATATATCATAAAGCATAAGCACACTATATTACATATATTACACCACACGAATACAACTATCTTATTCCGACTCGCTTGTTTCTTCTTCTTCGGTTTTGGTTCGTTTTGCCAAGTTTCTAGGGATATATGATGTTCCCCTAATACGAGCCGTCGTTTTCCACATTGGTTTAGAAAAACCTGGTGGTTTAGAGGTTCCCGGGTCATTGTTACAACTTAAGGACTTCGGGGGTTGACGATACATATAAAGTTCATCGGGGTTGGAATTAGATTTCTCTATTTTTATGACCTTTCCCTTATTATTTTCTTTTGTCTTTTTAAATTCAGTTGGGGTAATTTCTATAACATCATCGTAATTCTCGTCGGAATCCGATTCATTGGAGAATTGGTAATCCTCCCAATATTTTGCTTCCTTGGCGGAAACACCATTGACCATAATTAACCTTGGTCGGTTGGTTGAGGATTTTCTTTTACTTAACCGTTTTATTATTTCCCCCACCAGTTCTATTTCTTCATCCGGTTCCGATTCTTCTTTCGGTTCTGATTCTTCTTCCGGTTCCGACTCTTCTTCCGGTTCCTCTTCGGGAACTTGTGAATCAGTCCACGAATCATTCCATTTTACATTTGACTCTTCATTATTATTAGGTGAGTCAATGGGACTTGTTCTAGAGGTAGACATCTATCACATAATATCAAACGCGTTAAGAGATTAATATATCACATAATATTCACATGTTAAAAATATATAGTTTCCAACAAAATTTGTTAAGCAATCATTTTTCAAGTAAACACGGTCGAAGTCCAGACTCACTAATGCATACTAACAAACTCGATAAGACACACTAATGCAAAATTCTGGTTCTCTAAGACCAACGTTCGGATACCAACTGAAATGTCCCGTTCTTATTGATTAAAAACGTTCCACATTAATTGATTTCGTTGCGAGGTTTTGACCTCTATATGAGACGTTTTTCAAAGACTGCATTCATTTTAAAACAAACCATAACCTTTATTTCATCAATAAAGGTTTAAAAAGCTTTACGTAGATTATCAAATAATGATAATCTAAAATATCCTGTTTACACACAACCATTACATAATGGTTTACAATACAAATATGTTACAACAAAATAAGTTTCTTGAATGCAGTTTTTACACAATATCATACAAGCATAGACTCCAAATCTCGTCCTTATTTAAGTAAGCGACAGCGGAAGCTCTTAATAATCACCTGAGAATAAACATGCTTAAAACGTCAACAAAAATGTTGGTGAGTTATAGGTTTAACCTATATATATCAAATCATAATAATAGACCACAAGATTTCATATTTCAATACACATCCCATACATAGAGATAAAAATCATTCATACGGTGAACACCTGGTAACCGACATTAACAAGATGCATATATAAGAATATCCCCATCATTCCGGGACACCCTTCGGATATGATATAAGTTTCGAAGTACTAAAGCATCCGGTACTTTGGATGGGGTTTGTTAGGCCCAATAGATCTATCTTTAGGATTCGCGTCAATTAGGGTGTCTGTTCCCTAATTCTTAGATTACCAGACTTAATAAAAAGGGGCATATTCGATTTCGATAATTCAACCATAGAATGTAGTTTCACGTACTTGTGTATATTTTGTAAATTATTTATAAAACCTGCATGTATTCTCATCCCAAAAATATTAGATTTTAAAAGTGGGACTATAACTCACTTTCACAGATTTTTACTTCGTCGGGAAGTAAGACTTGGCCACTGGTTGATTCACGAACCTATAACAATATATACATATATATCAAAGTATGTTCAAAATATATTTACAACACTTTTAATATATTTTGATGTTTTAAGTTTATTAAGTCAGCTTTCCTCGTTAGTAACCTACAACTAGTTGTCCACAGTTAGATGTACAGAAATAAATCGATAAATATTATCTTGAATCAATCCACGACCCAGTGTATACGTATCTCAGTATTGATCACAACTCAAACTATATATATTTTGGAATCAACCTCAACCCTGTATAGCTAACTCCAACATTCACATATAGAGTGTCTATGGTTGTTCCGAAATATATATAGATGTGTCGACATGATAGGTCGAAACATTGTATACGTGTCTATGGTATCTCAAGATTACATAATATACAATACAAGTTGATTAAGTTATGGTTGGAATAGATTTGTTACCAATTTTCACGTAGCTAAAATGAGAAAAATTATCCAATCTTGTTTTACCCATAACTTCTTCATTTTAAATCCGTTTTGAGTGAATCAAATTGCTATGGTTTCATATTGAATTCTATTTTATGAATCTAAACATAAAAAATATAGGTTTATAGTCGGAAAAATTAGTTACAAGTCATTTTTGTAAAGGTAGTCATTTCTGTCGAAAGAACGACGTCTAGATGACCATTTTAGAAAACATACTTCCACTTTGAGTTTAACCATAATTTTTGGATATAGTTTCATGTTCATAATAAAAATCATTTTCTCAGAATAACATCTTTTAAATCAAAGTTTATCATAGTTTTTAATTAACTAACCCAAAACAGCCCGCGGTGTTACTACGACGGCGTAAATCCGGTTTTACGGTGTTTTTCGTGTTTCCAAGTTTTAAATCATTAAGTTAGAATATCATATAGATATAGAAAATGTGTTTAGTTGATTTTAAAAGTCAAGTTAGAAGGATTAACTTTTGTTTGCGAACAAGTTTAGAATTAACTAAACTATATTCTAGTGATTACAAGTTTAAACCTTCGAATAAGATAGTTTTATATGTATGAATCGAATGATGATATGAACATCATTACTACCTTAAGTTCCTTGGATAAACCTACTGGAAAAGAGAAAAATGGATCTAGCTTCAATGGATCTTTGGATGGCTCGAAGTTCTTGAAGCAGAATCATGACACGAAAACAAGTTCAAGTAAGATCATCACTTGAAATAAGATTGTTATAGTTATAGAAATTGAACCAAAGTTTGAATATAATTATTACCTTGTATTAGAATGATAACCTACTGTAAGAAACTGAAATGACACGTTCATATACATTATAAACGATTCACAATAGTTGATTACATCGCGAGGTATTTGACCTCTATATGATACATTTTACAAACATCGCATTCGTTTTTAAAAGACAAACTTTCTTTACAACGAAAGTTGACGGCATGCACACCATTTCATAATACATCCAACTATAATTGGCTTAATAATAATCTTGATGAACTCAATGACTCGAATGCAACGTCTTTCAAAATATGCCATGAATGACTCCAAGTAATATCCTTAAAATGAGCTAATGCACAACGGAAGATTTCTTTAATACCTGAGAATAAACATGCTTTAAAGTGTCAACCAAAAGGTTGGTGAGTTCACAGGTTTATCATAACAATCATTTCAATATATTAATAGACCACAAGATTTCCGTTTATAAATATATGTACACTCGCAAGTGTATAAAAGTATTCTATAAGTTGTAGGCACCCGGTAACAAGCCTTAACATTCATATTTTACCCTCTGAAGTACACCAGATCAGGTGTGTTAAAAATAGCCTCGAAGTACTAAAGCATCCCATAGTTAGGATGGGGTTTGTCAGGCCCAATAGATCTATCTTTAGGATTCGCGCCTACTGTACATAGACAAGTAGTTTAATGTTACCAAGCTAAGGGTATATTTCTGGTTTAAACCCACATAGAATTAGTTTTAGTACTTGTGCCTATTTCGTAAAACATTTATAAAACAGCGCATGTATTCTCAGCCCAAAAATATATATAAAAGGGGAGTAATGAAACTCACTATACTGTATTTTGTAGTAAAAATACATATGACGTCATTGAACAAGTGCAATGTTGGCCTTCGATTCACGAACGTATCAATATTGAGATTCAATATTGCAGAAAAAGTACGTAGACGCAACGAAGATGATAAACACTAGTTTGACTCACGAGCAATACTCTCGATCAATACCCATAACCTCCATAGCTATAACCCATAATTTCCTTAGCTTTATCCCATTTGAAAACTTATTTTAAAATTGTCTGAGTATAACTCCGCCGTAGTATTTTATGTATACTAATAATATCATGAAATAATACAAAGAAAATATATATATGTAATTCGATTGAGAGAGTTTAGAGAAATATATTTTCAAGTTTCTATGAAATAATGAAACCTATTGAATTCTATTTATAATAGATTTTTGAATTATAAAAGTGAATTATTAAAGTATGAATTATTAAAGTGAATTATTAAAGTATGAATTATTAAAGTATGAATTATTAAAGTATGAATTATTAAAGTGAATTATTAAAGTATGAATTATTAAAGTGAATTATTAAAGTATGAATTATTAAAGTTAAAATAAAGTAAAAGTAAAGTAAAGGTAAAGTTAAAGTATAGTAAAAGTATAAAAAACTATGTATGTATAATACGCGCATAAATATATATAATATTAATTTAAATCGTTATATATATTTAATGAAATAAAATATAAATATCGTTATATTTATTATACTGGTTAAGTAATGAGTTGTCAAAAGTGATTCTAGATATTTATAAAAGTTATATACGTTTTAATAATAAAGTTCTTTTTAAACTGAAAACGTCTTTGTACGTTTGAAAATAGATTAATTGAATATTATGGAAACCAATTCTCCACTAACTTTTGTCTAACTTTCGTAAATGACACTTTTTGTTTTTATTTATAAATAGCTTTACAAATTATTCTGAATATCGTTAAAAGGAATAGATTTTCTCAAATCATAGTGGACCTCTCAACAGAGACTTGTAATCATAATTCAATGTTTCTGATAATTCAATTATTTAATATATTTTTTTTCGTCGAAAATCATATTGAAACAAATATATTCGTGTAAAGTATTATACGTTTAATACTTTATTAATTTTCTCAAGTTATAATATATATATACATATACATATCTATTTATATATAACGGTTCGTGAATCGTTGGAATTTGGTCGAGGTTATAATGAATGTATGAACACAGTTTAAAATTCTTGAGATTTAACTTAACAAACTTTGCTTATCATGTCTGAATAATATAAAGATTAAAGTTTAAATTTGGTCGGAAATTTCCGGGTCGTCACAGTACCTACCCGTTAAAGAAATTTCGTCCCCGAAATTTGATAGAGGTCATCATGACTAACAATGAGAATGTTATTATAACGATTATAGAGTTTTATCATGTTCAAGAAGAATGGATAAAATAATTCGATTACTCGAAGCGTATGAGTGAAGTTATCGTAAATGAATGAAATAAGATAATAGTGATTCGTCATATCTTTTGACGTCATCACGATTGATCTCCGAAAAGAAAATCTTTGTAATCTATATTGGATTTGATTATTCGACGATTAAGGAAATTATGATCCTCTTCGAATTAATGCGATAATCCATTTTGATTTCTCTGTCGGATATTTCATTATAAATCCACCTCATTTGTTTTCTTACAACTCACACCTTCTCAACTCATATTTTAAAGTATTTGTCAATATGCTTCATCCAGTGCTGATTCTTGATATACTCCTCACTTTCATATCTGTCGCTCTTCTTTTTCATCTGCCTCCGGAAGAATCTATTTACTTCTACTATACTCTTGGTTTTATAGTGTTTTTAGTTCTCCCGTGTCTTTATATTGCTATATGCATTGATATATACGGTTTGTGATTTCTGGGTTGTTGTTGGGTTTTATATCTTCCCTTATATTTCAAAGTCATTGCTTCTTCTATAATCATTGTCATCCACAGTTAATGCTCTCTTCTATTTGCTATGATTTATACTCCCATTTCTAGTTCGGAGCTTTGTCCTTCCGTTTCTTCTTCTTGCGATTAAGCAACGCTTGTAATGGTCCAGAATTCGCAGATATAAATTTCGGAATGAACATTGTTAATGTTCTAGGAAGGAAATTGTAATGACACGATCTTGACTTGTCAAATTACCAGAATACCTCGGAAAAGGCCGAATCATCAAGAAATATTTTCTTGATATTTAGAGATCAAAGAGAATACAAGAGTCGTGTAACATAGCACATGATGACGTTATGATCTGTGAATCATCATGTTTCATTTAGAAACTCAGCATGAATTACTGTAATATAATCACGTTGATCAAGTGTCATTATATTATACTAACTCATGCTTCAGCTCCCAACACTTCTTCAAGAATATTCCTATTTTAAACTCGAATGTTTCAGAATTTAGAAACTAAAATAGTTTCTTTTATGATATAATACAGATAGCGCGAAGAGGTAAATGATTTTAGATAAGAATAATTATAAAAATATCTTCAGAAGTATGGATGATATTTATAATGAAAGATACGATGATATCTTAGAATGTCTAATATCAGAGGATGATGAAGGATATTGTCCGCAAGGGTTTAGAGTCAGGAGCAAGGTATTCGTTAATGAATTCAGCAAGTACTGAATCATTTGGATTCTTTGAAGGCAGGTTCAGCCTTTGTGATTTGTCCACAGCCTCATTCATACTTTGCTCAATCCGTTTTCCAGTTCCAAAGCTTCTCTTTTTCTGAGCTTTGCCAATATACTATCCTTTATCATCCAACTTTTTACTGTTAAGGTCGTTTACAGTTTTTGCTGCTTCATCAGCATTTTTCAAAATTTCGAGAACTGGTTCGCAGTTTAGGGTGTTTTTCAGAAATTTCTCATTCAAAGAATGTAAGTCTTGGAGGTAGACGTTGTGTGTATATGTAATTATTGATGTAGACATGCTGCGAGGTTTCAAAATACTGATTGCTGATTCTCAATAATTGGTATGGCAATTCTTGTTATAAGGTACGAATGAGTATATGATAGGGTTTCGATAATTATAATGATTTTTTTTTTCGAAAGTCAAAGATCAATGAAGTTGTTGGTAAGTTTATTGCTAATGTGGTGAATATAAACGATTCCCCGGTAACGTTGGCGAAAGGGCAACGTATCTATCGAGGTTATAATAAGACTGTTTTGATTGAGAAGTCGAAGATGACTTGCTGGAGCTGTGACAAAACTGTCTATTTTGAAACGGAATTGAAAAGTTATTTTAGCTAGTAAATGCCAAAGGGTCTAACACGGATATGTGTCGAACTATGACTTGGGTTTTGAGAGTTTTTCAGGTGTATAACTGTGGGTAACATGTGGTTGGATCATCATCTCGATTGTTCCTTAGTTGAAGTGTCTTCAGGAATTTCGAAGGGTTTGAGCACATATTGTAATCGTTAATACATATGATGTTCTAACACAGTTTTGAAGTCAAAGTATAGCTTTGAAAGATATAGGAATCTAAGAGTGATGATACTGGTTATATTTCGAATTGAATTATGCGATTTCAAAATCAGAATATGTAATTGAATTTGAATGAGTATGATTGTTTTGATTTATATGAAAGAATAGATATTGTTGTGAAAGTAGGGAGTATAGTTGATGATTGCTGAATCAGTTTCGAAAAATGTAATATATTAATTGTGAATTTATATATCTCTCGGGTATTACCTACCCGTTAAAAAAATTTTCACAATTAATATTTTGTACAAAAGAAGTTTATTACAGTCTTTATGAAAATATATGTGTATATTTTCTTTAGATGTAATATAGATTTAATGAGTTAATATTAAATTAAACTCATTTGTTTTATGGTTGGAACTAGAATTGAGTAATCCCTAAAACTTTATAAATTGCATAAGTATTTCTTCAATAATATTGAAATTATGAATCATTACTTTGTTATTTGTTGGTTTTCGTGAAATTCTTGTGAACTTCGCAAGGTACGAATGATGTTATTTGAAAAGTTTCGAGTACATCGATGATGAAAGCGTAAAATCAAACATATATTCGAATAATACACTTGATTTATTATAAATTGGATTTTTTAATGAATTGAGACAGAGATTGTAATTAACGATGGTTAAGTTGCGGATGAAGGACGTACATCATTGCATATTTGTAATATGAATTAACTGAGTAGTTAAGATTCACACATAATAGCTTAGTACGGGAAGATTTATTATGGTTTAAAAATTTATACATATAAAATATACATATAAATCTTTCGATTGGAAATGAGTTAATACTTCATAACTTGTTGATACAATATATTTGTTGTTGATTCGTAATGATGTCCACAATGATTCTTGAACTGACAGAGTTTGTGATGTTACAGGTGTTGTTGATTCTGACGATACTGACGGCACTGACTGTGTTGATGATGCTACGGTCCTGTTGATGCTGTTGGTAAAACAATTCTAGCTTGTAAATCGTACATCATTTTCGATCAAAGTTTCTACTCTACCATCTCCGTTCACTCATCCGATTTACGGTCAGAATTAAATAATCTCTAAGATTTTGGAGATTACATAACTGCCGCAGAGATATCTCTTCAATGAAGTTTATGAATTAATACTTCATCGTTTGTTGTTGTTGATATTCCTGGATATTTACAGGGCGTATGACGTTGATGTTTGAGATACATATTGTGATGTTGCGGTGTGGGATGTGGATGTTGTTGTTGGTGGTGGTGATGGTACTGTTGGTGTTTCTGATGGTGGTACTGTTTATGCTGCTGGTGCTGCTGCTGGTGTTTGTAACCTTTGCACCATATTCTCCAAAGCCACTACCCGAGCGCGAAGCTCGTTGACTTCTTCTATTACACTGGGGTGATTGTCGGTTCGGACGAGCGGATAAATAAAATCTAGAATTTGGTGTATTATGTAATCGTGATGAGATACTCTAGAAATAAGAGAGAAAATGGTGTTTCGGATAGGTTCGCCGGTAAGTGCTTCAGGTTCTTCGCCAAGAGGGCAATGTGGTGGATGGAAGGGATCACCTTCGTCTTGTCTCCAATGATTAAGGAGGCTATGAACCCATCCCCAATTCATCCAGAACAGATGATGACTAATTGGTTGATCCATTCCGGTCACACTGCTTTCGGAACTTGAGTGGGATTCCATTTCGGAATCCGAGGGACTTGAACTAATGACGAATTCCATTTCATACGATTGAATAAAGAATTTTTCGATATGAAATGATTTTCCGGCTATCGGGTGGTATTCTAATTATATAGAGCAAAAGGTTTCGTAGATTACGGAGGAATTTACGTAATATGTCAGGCAAAGTTTACAGTAACAGATACGCTAAGATATGAATTAGCAGATACGCTAAGATATGAATTTTGTCTATACACTATTCATGCAATCAATGCAATAAGATGTGTCTAGACTAAGAATGATAAGCAGGTAATTTTCGACAAGAATGATGAGCAAAACTTTTGAAATGCAGACACGGTCGAAGTCCAGACTCACTAATGCATCCTAACGACTATCAGTTAGACACACTAATGCAGACCTGGTTCGCTAAGACCACCGCTCTGATACCAACTGAAATGACCCTTTCATATACATTATAAACGATTCACAATAGTTGATTACATCGCGAGGTATTTGACCTCTATATGATACATTTTACAAACATCGCATTCGTTTTTAAAAGACAAACTTTCTTTACAACGAAAGTTGACGGCATGCACACCATTTCATAATACATCCAACTATAATTGGCTTAATAATAATCTTGATGAACTCAATGACTCGAATGCAACGTCTTTCAAAATATGTCATGAATGACTCCAAGTAATATCCTTAAAATGAGCTAATGCACAGCGGAAGATTTCTTTAATACCTGAGAATAAACATGCTTTAAAGTGCCAACCAAAAGGTTGGTGAGTTCACAGGTTTATCATAACAATCATTTCAATATATTAATAGACCACAAGATTTCCGTTTATAAATATATGTACACTCGCAAGTGTATAAAAGTATTCTATAAGTTGTAGGCACCCGGTAACAAGCCTTAACGTTCATGTTTTACCCTCTGAAGTACACCAGATCAGGTGTGTTTAAAATAGCCTCGAAGTACTAAAGCATCCCATAGTCAGGATGAGGTTTATCAGGCCCAATAGATCTATCTTTAGGATTCGCGCCTACTGTACATAGACAAGTAGTTTAATGTTACCAAGCTAAGGGTATATTTCTGGTTTAAACCCACATAGAATTAGTTTTAGTACTTGTGCCTATTTCGTAAAACATTTATAAAACAGCGCATGTATTCTCAGCCCAAAAATATATATAAAAGGGGAGTAATGAAACTCACTATACTGTATTTTGTAGTAAAAATACATATGACGTCATTGAACAAGTGCAATGTTGGCCTTCGATTCACGAACGTATCAATATTGAGATTCAATATTGCAGAAAAAGTACGTAGACGCAACGAAGATGATAAACACTAGTTTGACTCACGAGCAGTACTCTCGATCAATACCCATAACCTCCATAGCTATAACCCATAATTTCCTTAGCTTTATCCCGTTTGAAAACTTATTTTGAAATCGTCTGAGTATAACTCCGCTGTAGTATTTTATGTATACTAATAATATCATGAAATAATACAAAGAAAATATATATATGTAATTCGATTGAGAGAGTTTAGAGAAATATATTTTCAAGTTTCTATGAAATAATGAAACCTATTGAATTATATTTATAATAGATTTTGAATTATAAAAGTAAATTATTAAAGTATGAATTATTAAAGTGAATTATTAAAGTATGAATTATTAAAGTATGAATTATTAAAGTATGAATTATTAAAGTATAAATTATTAAAGTTAAAGTAAAGTAAAAGTAAAGTAAAGGTAAAGTTAAAGTATAAAAAACTATGTATGTATAATACGCGTATAAATATATATAATATTAATTTAAATCGTTATATATATTTAATGAAATAAAATATAAATATCGTTATATTTATTATACTGGTTAAGTAATGAGTTTTCAAAAGTGATTCTAGATTTTTATAAAAGTTATATACGTTTTAATAATAAAGTTCTTTTTAAACTGAAAACGTCTTTGTACGTTTGAAAATAGATTAATTGAATATTATGGAAACCAATTCTCCACTAACTTTTATCTAACTTTCGTAAATAACACTTTTTGTTTTTATTTATAAATAGCTTTACAAATTATTCTGAATATCGTTAAAAGGAATAGATTTTCTCAAATCATAGTGGACCTCTATCATAATTCAATGTTTCTGATAATTCAATCATTTAATATATTTTTTTTCGTCGAAAATCATATTGAAACAAATACGTTCGTGTAAAGTATTATACGTTTAATACTTTATTAATATTCTCAAGTTATAATATATATATACATATACATATCTATTTATATATAACGGTTCGTGAATCGTCAGAATTTGGTCGAGGTTATAATGAATGTATGAACACAGTTTAAAATTCTTGAGATTTAACTTAACAAACTTTGCTTATCGTGTCTGAATAATATAAAGATTAAAGTTTAAATTTGGTCGGAAATTTCCGGGTCATCACAGAAACAAATATTTCTTGAGGTTGGATGATCACCTTACAAGATTGGAAGTGAGCTAGCAAACTTGAAAGTATTCTTGATTTTATGTAACTAGAACTTGTAGAATTTATGAAGAACACTTAGAACTTGAAGATAGAACTTGAGAGAGATCAATTAGATGAAGAAAATTGAAGAATGAAAGTGTTTGTAGGTGTTTTTGGTCGTTGGTGTATGGATTAGATATAAAGGATATGTAATTTTGTTTTCATGTAAATAAGTCATGTCTCATATTTTTGTAATTTTATGAGATATTTCATGCTAGTTGCCAAATGATGGTTCCCACATGTGTTAGGTGACTCACATGGGCTGCTAAGAGCTGATCATTAGAGTGTATATACAAATAGTACATACATCTAAAAGCTGTGTATTGTACGAGTACGAATATGGGTGCATACGAGTAGAATTGTTAATGAAACTGAACGAGGATGTAATTATAAGCATTTTTGTTAAGTAGAAGTATTTTGATAAGTGTATTGAAGTCTTTCAAAAGTGTATAAATACATATTAAAACACTACATGTATATACATTTTAACTGAGTCGTTAAGTCATCGTTAGTCGTTACATGTAAATGTTGTTTTGAAACCTTTAGGTTAACGATCTTGTTGAATGTTGTTAACGATTATTTATTACAACAAATGAGATGTTAAATTGTTATATTATCATGATATTATGATATATAATATATCTTAGTATGATATATATACAGTTAAATGTCGTTACAACGATAATCGTTACATATATGTCTCGTTTCGAAATCATTAAGTTAGTAGTCTTATTTTTACATATGTATTTCATTGTTAATACACTTAATAATATATTTACTTATCATTTAACATAATTAACCAAGTGTATCAATATCTTAATATGATTCATATGTACCTAGTAAGACGTTGTTATAACGATAATCGTTATATATATCGTTTTCGAGTTTCTTAAATTAATAGTCTCATTTTTATGTATATAACTTATTGTTAAAATACCTAATGATATACATACTTATAATAAAATCATGTTAACTATATATACAACCATATATATGTCATCGTATAGTTTTTACAAGTTTTAACGTTCGTAAATCACCGGTCAACTTGGGTGGTCAATTGTCTATATGAAACCTATTTCAATTAATCAAGTCTTAACAAGTTTGATTGCTTAACATGTTGGAAACACTTAATCATGTAAATAACAATTTCATTTAATATATATATAAACATGGAAAAGTTCGGGTTACTACACTATTAAGGTTAAGGATCATGAGATCAAACATGTAAACAAAACAATATACTTATTGTTAACACTCATTGGCCCCGACCGTACCCGGGAACGTGAAAATCAAACTCTATTGTTAAAGACCGTTGGGATTCGCGTAGAAGCCCCTAACATACATGGGAACGCAAAGACCAAATGATACGGAAATATCCCCATCTCTTCTCAACTGCTGATGCAAACGAGAAATCTACTTAAAACTTCGGGACGAAGTTTCTAATAACGGGGAGGTACTATAACGACCCTCATTTTTCCATTCTATATTTTTCCAATATTAAATCCCCAAATAATATAATTAAAACTTAATGATTAAACTTTAATCAACAATTGTTAAGTGTTAAGAGTTATAAAACATATTAATTAACTTTGTGCAATAATTGACAAGCTAATAAAAGATGAAAATAATAAACTGTTAGTCGACACTCACTGCTAATTAAAATTTATGCATTTATGTAATATTATAACTAATAACCTATAAGTAGTAAATAAAAAGTGACATTTATATAAATAATAAAACAATTGGGAACTATATAAAAAAAATATATACAAGTCATGAATTAGTAAAAAGTAAATAATACTTATCATGTAGTAAATGTAATAATAATAATAATAATAATAATAATAATAATAATAATAATAATAATAATAATAATAATAATAATAATAATAATAATAATAATAATAATAATAATAATAATAATGAGACTAAAGAATCTTAAACAATTACATCCCTATGTTGACTAAAAAATAAAATATATATAAATATATATATATATATATATATATATATATATATATATATATATATATATATATATATATATATATATATATATATATATATATATATATATATATATAGTACCACCTATTGTTGACTAAAAATTATAAAATAAAATAAAATCATTAATTAGAACATACTTATGTTGACTAACACTCTAATACTTGCACTATATAAACACCCTTAGACTCCTAGTTTCTCATTCACAAATCACACCAAAATCCTCTCTCAAAAACAATCTATCTCTCTTCCTCTCTAGTGGTATTCAGATCTTCAAACTTGTTCTTCGTGTTCATCAAGATTTTCAAGCGTGTTCTTTATTATTTGGGTTATTTGATCTTCATCACCAAGTTTTCTTCTTGTTTCTTATTAATCTTCATCATCATTAACAAGGTATGATCCAAAATATTAAAACTATTAAATCTTTCTTTCAATTTATGTTTATATTCATAATCATATTCGTGCATGATCTTAACATTCATATTATTTAGGTCCTCAAAACCCTAAACCCTAATCATTAAAATACTACTTTAATTAAGTAACCCTAATTAATGAAACCCTAATACTACTTATACTATTAATTAACATGTATACACTATTACTATTACTAAACACCTATAACCTTTATATTATAACACATAAAAACATTTTGGGATATGTATTAGAGATGTATAGATCTTCGAACTTTCTTGACGAATGGTTTCTACAAAACTCTAGGCGGAAGGGTTTGGATTTCTGATTTAAAGGATCCTATAGCTCAAGCCCCTAGACCTGAAATGGCCATTCGAAGGGAAAGGGGTGATTGGAAGCTTATCTAATACGGCAAGTATCCTAAAATGGAAAACACTCTTAAAGTAGAAACTTTCTAGTTATAGAAACTTACTAAGATAAGAAATCTACTAAAAGCGGAAACTTTCTAAAAATAGAAACTTACTAGGAAAGGAAACTTAGTAAAACGAACTATACTTATAACACTATCATACTTAAACATCTACTTAAACTTGGGTAAAAACACTTACTACTCTTAAATGTCAATAGGTTGACTTTTTTGCTCACTCATCCAACTTTCTATTCCGAGGAATAACTCTCTCTCTCTCTCTCTACTTACTAAGGTGAACTCATAGCCCCACTCTTTATTGCTAGCAAACTTACTTACTTTTATTGGGGTGAGACACATGTTGTTTTTACATTTTACACTTTAGACACAAGTACCAACTGCTAAAACTATGCTATACCCGGCTATGTTCGACTAAGTCCCTACAGTGAAATTTTTAATTGCTCGTTGATTGCATGCTTAATTATTGGGGGTAGGCCTATCGGGAGTAACGTCCCTGACACATTTGACTAAGTCTTTGTATTACTTAATAATGAAATTAAACCGGCAAGGATAGACACAACTTGTCATTGGGGTAAACTTGAACGTTTAGTCTAAATATCACACCTTGGAATAACTTTCTGATCCTGCGGGAGATCAACTTTACAAACTAAATCTTGTGATCTAAAACAACGGTCAAACATATTTGTTAAACCTATGAACTTCACTCAACCTTTTTGGTTGACACTTTATCATGTTTGTCACAGGTGCTGATTGATCAAGCTTACTTGCTTACTGCTTATGTGATGCTACTTGGACTTAGGATCAAGAGATATCGCATTTATTATTCTTGCATTTGAAACAATTACTTTATTGTAATTTCCATTATTGTAACGACACTTCATTTTCCGCTGCGTACTCTCAATAAAGTTTATTTTATCATTTAGTATTGTTCCCGTATATTATAATATGTTGGTTTATTTGATATTAAGTGTTAAGAGTTATAAAATATATTAATTAACTTTGTGCAATAATTGACAAGTTAATAAAAGATGAAAATAATAAACTGTTAGTCGACACTCACTGCTAATTAAAATTTATGCATTTATGTAATATTATAACTAATAACCTATAAGTAATAAATAAAAAGTGACATTTATATAAATAATAAAACAATTGGGAACTAAATAAAAAAATATATATATATATATACAAGTCATGAATTAGCAAAAAGAAAATAATACTTATCATGTAGTAAATGTAAAAATAATAATAATAACAATAATAATAATAATAATAATAATAATAATAATAATAATAATAATAATAATAATAATAATAATAATAATAATAATAATAATAATAATAATAATAATAATAATAATAATGAGACTAAAGAATCTTAAACAATTACATCCTTATGTTGACTAAAAAAAATAAAATAAAGTATATATATAAACTAGTACCACCTATTGTTGACTAAAAATTATAAAATAAAATAAAATCATTAATTAGAACATCCTTATGTTGACTTACACTCTAATACTTGCACTATATAAACACCCCTAGACTCCTAGTTTCTCATTCATAAATCACACCAAAATCCTCTCTCAAAAACAATCTCTCCCTCTCCCTCTCTTGTGGTATTCGGATCTTCAAGCTTGTTGTTCGTGTTCATCAAGATTTTCAAGCGTGTTCTTCATTATTTGGGTTATTTGATCTTCATCACCAAGTTTTCTTCTTGTTTCTTGTTAATCTTCATCATCATTAACAAGGTATGATCCAAAATCTTAAAACTTTTAAATCTTTCTTTCAATTCATGTTTATATTCATAATCATATTCGTGCATGATCTTAACATTCATATTATTTAGATACTCAAAACCCTAAACCCTAATCATTAAAATACTACTTTAATTAACTAACCCTAATTAATGAAACCCTAATACTGCTTATACTATTAGTTAACATGTATACACTATTACTATTACTAACACCTACAACCTACTACTTATATTATAACACATAAAAACATTTTGGGATATGTATTAGAGATGTATAGATCTTCGAACTTTCTTGACGAATGGTTTCTACGAAACTCTAGGCGGAAGGGTTTGGATTTCCGATTTAAAGGATCCTATATATCAAGCCCCTAGACCTGAAATGGCCATTCGAAGGGAAAGGGATGATTGGAAGCTTATCTAATACGGCAAGTATCCTAAAATGAAAAACACTCTTAAAGTAGAAACTTTCTAGTTATAGAAACTTACTAAGATAAGAAATCTACTAAAAGCGGAAACTTTCTAAAAATAGAAACTTACTAGGAAAGGAAACTTAGTAAAACGAATTATACTTACAACATTATCATACTTAAACATCTACTTAAACTTGGGCAAAAACACTTACTACTCTTAAATGTCAATAGGTTGACTTTTCTGCTCACTCATCCAACTTTCTATTCCCAGAAATAACTCTCTCTCTCTACTTACTAAGGTGAACTCATAGCCCCACTCTTTATTGCTAGCAAACTTACTTACTTTTATTGGGGTGAGACACATGCTGTTTTTACATTTTACACTTTAGACACAAGTACCAACTGCTAAAACTATGTTATACCCGGCTATGTCCGACTAAGTCCCTACAGTGATATTTTTAATTGCTCATTGATTGCATGCTTAATTATTGGGGGTAGGCCTATCGGGAGTAACGTCCCCGTTATATTTGACTAAGTCTTTGTATTACTTAATAATGAAATTAAACCGAAAAGGACAGACACAACTTGTCTTTGGGTCAAACTTGAACGTTTAGTCTAAATATCACGCCTTGGCATAACTTTTTGATCCTGTGAGAGATCAACTTTACAAACTAAATCTTGTGGTCTAAAACAACGGTCAAACATATTTGTTAAACCTATGAACTTCACTCAACCTTTTTGGTTGACACTTTAGCATATTTGTCTCAGGTGCTGATTGATCAAGCTTACTTACTTACTGCTTATGTGATGCTACTTGGACTTAAGATCAAGAGATATCGCATTTATTATTCTTGCATTTGAAATAATTACTTTATTGTAATTTCCATTATTGTAGCGACACTTCATTTTCCGCTGCGTACTCTCAATAAAGTTTATTTTATCATTTAGTATTGTTCTCGTATATTATAATATGTTGGTTTATTTGATATTAAGTAATATTTCACCCAGGCCCTAAGTGGGGGTGTGATAGATTGGTATCATAGCATAACCAGGCTGTTATAGAGAACCATGATTGCATTTTTATGTGTGCCTTACTTGTTAGCTAGGGTGCCTTAGCAATCTAGGAAACTATAACCTTTCCTGCCTTAGACTTAAAGCACTTAGGATTGTCCTATAATCTTAACACTTATGCTTTCCTAAACTTGCGTTAAAGATTCTAATCAAACTCTCTGACGTTCTTGAATATCGTGTCCTTTTATTTTGATCGAATTTAGATTGAATTTATTACACGAATTGGTTGTGATTATATGGTGTTCTTATGATTTCAGATTGATTTCACACATATAGGCAACTTTATCCTATCCGTATAGTAATAGTTTATTTGGTAAATTTGGTTCGTTCCACAGGGAAATGGAGTTTTCAAGGTTTTAATCGCTAAAAGTTAATCTATTAAAAGGGGGATTTTGGATTAGGGTTTACTACTTAATTGAACGGAATTTAAATTTAACTAAAACGAAATAACTAAATTAACGACAATAAAAATACAATTTAACTAATTTGACAAAATAGAAGAAATAAGGTTTTTCATGGCAATATAGCAAAATAGTAAAAAGTAATTAAAATTTACTATATGGTAAAAAGTGAAATTGAAGAGATTTAAAATAAGGTAAAGTAGTGGTTACTAAAATATGTTCCCTCTGGATTTATGGATTGTTTTTAAGTCCGGTTATGATGTTTTAATATATATCCTTATATTTTATCTTTCGATTTATAAAGATTTAACTTACTAAAATTAAATCTAACTTTCGTTTCGATCTCGTTTTAGCGAATTAAATTATACCCCGATTATTTAAATTAAGATTTAATCCAGTTTTTACTTTCGTTAAAACTAAAATTATAACGGTCTTACCCTTTTTATAATTACACGATTATATAAGCTATAATATTACCCAAACCATCGAATCACACTTCTAAATTGTTGTCAATAATTTGTCCATATGTCCGTCTAGATCACCGAGGTGTTGAAGCATAATTTGTCAATTTAATGCACTTTCGTTTATCAATTTTAATAAATTATGTGATAAGGGTGAAAATATTAAATTATATAACAATGGGTCGGTGATTAAACTTAATATTAAAAATAGTCAAAGTTACATCATAATATTATAATATGGTTCAATCTATTTGTCCAGAGGTTCTACATTTTAGTTACCACTATGGATATTTAGTTGGACATTATAACGTCTTAAAAATATAAATTATATAAAATGGACATAATAACAATAATAAATAAATAACAATAATAACGACGATAATAATAAATATTACGATAACAATAATAATAATAACAATAATAATAATAATAATAACAATAGTAATAACAACGATAATAACGATACGCGAAAATATAGTTGGGACGTGGAGACTTACATTGAGTTGGAACGGTAAAAAGCGATATTGTTAGCGTAGTGGTACACGGACAGAACTCCGACTTAAAACCCGTAAATTAAACGTTACAATAACTTTATTATTAAAATAAACTTAAATTAAAATTATAATTATAAATATAAATATAAGTATGTAGAGAAGAAATGAAAATATTGTGTATAAAACTCTCGATCAAACTGCCTTTTTATAGGATTTTGGCCTGCTACAATAACCCATGTGATTGCATAGATTTTATGCCTATTTCCCATGCGATCGCATGGCCGCCAGATCCAGCTCACATATTTTTTGTACACTAGCTTATCGACATATTTAATAAATATATATAATATA
Source organism: Rutidosis leptorrhynchoides (assembly GCF_046630445.1). Taxonomy (NCBI): domain Eukaryota; kingdom Viridiplantae; phylum Streptophyta; class Magnoliopsida; order Asterales; family Asteraceae; genus Rutidosis; species Rutidosis leptorrhynchoides. Next base: position 221,366,846 of record NC_092338.1, on the reverse strand, counting down.
TATAATTTTATATAATTATATATATATTATATTATATTCTTGTGCATAGTTGACTCATAATTTTAGCTCCGATGTCTCGTTCATTTACGCCCGATTTATGTCTCAGTCCCGGTTTCTCGAACGTCTTTTCGTACAATTTAATATCTTGTAATTTGCGTTCCGCGACTTGCATTCTTGTCAATCTTTAGACGTTTTTCTTCGATAATTTAAACCACTTAGAGTGTAACTTGTACGTTTGAGCATTTTGGACGTTTTTGCCTTTTAAATCTTTGTTTTCGACTTTAAATCTTCATTTTTGAGCGATCTTCGTCTTTCATCTTCGCACTTATTTATTTAAACAATTACAACTAAAAATAAGGAAATTACAATTAAAAACATTACATTTTGGAACAATATTGCGTCTAAATATATGTTCGTTTTAAGCAATATGAAATATCCCTACACTTGAACGTTGCTTGTCCTCAAGCAATATAGAACTTGAAATAAAACAAACTTCACACTAATCACTTCTTTATTCTTCACACTTTATACATCAGTGATTTTAATACGGTGGTATAAACAATGATAGTAACGATAGAACCATGGTTAAAGGTGGGTGTGCCATCCACAGTTGCCTCGGTTTCAGGTCAACGACACTTGCAATCAAATAGCCGATTTACTTTCGGTTTCCAAAGCAAAGTGCACATTTGAAAGGCGGTTTAAAGTCCCACGTGACTATGAAAATTTAGATCCTTAAGGAAATTGGATCTTTAAGAAAACTTTTGATCTTTTGAAAATTCAAGCTAGCTTTTACCCTAGATAAGTTTTAAGATTAAACCCTTTTATCGGTGTTGCAAATTGTTTTTGTGGGTGTTGTGGGTTTCAGATTTTAAAATTTTAGTTCAAAACTTGCGGTTTTGTGTCACCCACTAGCTAACCTTGTATTAAGAAAGCAACACGTCCAATATACTTGTCCCGTATATTACCTTTCAGTAAACTACCGTTCGGTTATAAAGAAAAGCGATGAACAAGCAACTGTTAAGGCAATGTCTAATGACATGCTTTTGATTATGGTCCACAACGTGTCGGATGCAATTACTATCCTTTGTAGGAGAAATAGCAAAGATCACCCTATAATTTTTCGGTCTGGCACAAGGTCCTGTCTTCGACCATGCTATGCAACCACCGTTCTTACGGTTGACACCCGATTTGGTTCAGGTGACCTAATGAATTCTTGATGAATTCTCAGGATTTTATGTTCAATGGTAATGAACGCATTGAAAATAGGTTTTCAAAAAACAAATCGGTTTTAATTTGATCAAAATATTTTCTCGTTCAAGCTCGAGTTTAGATATCTTTGAATTCCATGAGTTTGTAATTCTCAATCTTTAAGGTCAATCTCAAGGATTGAGTAATATCAGGCTTAAATACTGATTTTTAATCTTTAAGGAGATTATCCTTTCTGGGGGTCTGATTCATTAGTCTTATCAAGCTAATTTTCATGACGCCCTCCCCATTTTACAAGACAGATCCTCTCATGGCTAGGATAAGTCTGACCACATGGCGACCCTGTTTGATGTTGGGGTCCGTGGATTTCCAGCTGATTTTCGAGAAAACTTTTCAAGGTTTTTCATAGACTCTACAACTGGTCTGGATGACAACTTCCTGACCTAAATCAAGAAGCGCGTTTCTTTTTCTGAAGACTTTACTTCATTTTAATGATGGAATTGATTCATCATGTACATCCATCTTTTCTTCCATTTTCACAATTTAATGGGTAAAACAAATTATACAGCCCAAAGCAAAAGTACCTGCAATAAACTTCGTACAAATATGTGATAACAGTTCATATATATTGACAAATCTCCCCACACTTGGCTTTTTCTTGTGTCTTTTTATTTCTAATAAATAAATTCAAGCGTTTTAGTTGTTTCTCAATTTATGTCCTTATTTTAGGGTAACAATAATTTCGGTACCCACACCTAGTTTTATCGTTAATAAATATATTAAACAAGATTTGAATTCATTTAGTTAAAATTTTTTAAATTTTTCACAAAATTTAGAAAATAAGCCTAGTGTAAACCCGAGAGAATTTATAACCCCTCCCCATACTTGAGATCATGCAATGTCCTCATTTGCAATGAAATCAGACTAAATTAAATTCACGAGGGCAATTAGAATAGAAAGGAAGTTAAAACCTCTTTAGCTAAAAAGCCGTAACTTGCGGGATTTGTTTAATCTGTTGATGTTGATTTGTCCGTCATTCAAAATTTTCCGTCATCTTTTCATATGTTTCGCCAAAAATTGGTTGCTTTTGCTAAACTGAATTTCAGTCTTTGAAAATGCGTCTTTTACCCTTATTAGTACATAAAATAAACTACAAACATATATACATATTTTTGAAGTTTGGTATATTACCCCACATTCATATAATATTTTTGGCATACTTTAGATCAATAATATTAAAAATAATGATAACAAAATTTTTCGCCCCGTCTTTGGGTAAAGCAATTTCGGTTCTATGACCTAGTGTTCAACTCACGACGAATTTTAGAAATTATTTTTTTAAACTTAATGAAATAAAGTAAATTTTTTTTTTAAAATCACACAAAACTTAAATTTAAAAAGCATATTAATTTCATACAAAACTAAAAAATTTCAGAATGGAGGGAGAAGACTAGTTCTTTAGTGTCTGCTAGCAGAAAAGACCAATCGGGCTCCACTCTTGAAATAATTTGAAACATTTTAAGAAGGCGAGTGGTTAGCTAAAATTACCCTGAATTCATTTGTCCTTAGGGTAGAATGTGATGTCATCTCTTTCAGTGTTGTTGAACCCTTCATAGTAGAATTTAAGTCTGTGACTATTCACATTAAAAATACCACCATTCTTGTCATATAACTCTACGTATCTGGATGGAAATGGTTGTTTTACTTCATACGGTCCCCTCAATCGGGACTTAAGTTTCCCAGGTGAAAACTTAAAACGTGATTGAAAAACTAGAACTTTGTCCCCTGGTTCAAATGTTTTCTTCTCTTTTAAGCGAGCATCGTGACATTTCTTAGTTCTCTCTTTGTAAGATCTCGAGTTTTCATATGCTTGAAGTCTTAGCTCTTCTAATTCATGCAATTATAAGAATCGAGTTTCTCCGGCTTCCACAAGGTCTGTATTACATTCTTTTATTGCCCAATATGCCTTGTGTTCAACCTCGACAGGTAGATGACACGCCTTACCATATATTAATCGGAAAGGAGTGGTACCAATGGGCGTTTTGAATGCGGTTCTAAATACCCATAGCGCATCATCTAGCTTTCGATGCCAGATTTTTGGATTATTCTTAACTGTTCTTTCTAAAATTAGTTTAAGACCTCGATTTGTGTTTTCAACTTAGCCACTCGTTTGAGGGTGGTAAGAAGTTGAGAAACGATGATTAACTCCATACTTTTTAAGTACTTTCTCGAGTAATTGATTTGTAAAATGAGTTCCACGATCACTGATTAATGCTTTTGGAAGTCCGAATCGTGAGAAAAGGTTTTTGAGAAAGCTGACAACAACTCGAGCATCGTTAGTGGGTAGAGCTTTTGCTTCAGCCCATTTAGAAACATAATCGACTGCTACGAGAATGTATTTGCATTTGTTAGAGGCGGAGAATGGACCCATGAAGTCAATACCCCAAATGTCAAATACTTCGCATACTAGGATGCTTTGTTGTGGCATTTCATCTCTCTTGGAGATATTTCCAGATCTTTGACAAGCATCACAGGTTTTTACCATATTATGTGCATCTTTGAAAATTGTAGGCCAGTAAAAACCTGAGTCAAAGACCTTCTTAGCTGTATAGCTTGGTCCGAAATGTCCACCAGCCGGTCCTTGATGACAGTGCTCCAGAATTTGTTGAGCTTCTTTACCGTATACACATCGACGAATAACTTGATCTTCTCCTATACGAAAGAGATTAGGGCTTTCCCAGAAGTAAAACTTCAGATCAACGAAAAATTTCTTCTTTTGCTGATAAGTTTGATTCTTAACAAGAATTCCTGCGGCTAGATAATTGGCAAAGTCCGCAAACCATGGAATTTCTTCTTCCGTTTTAATTTTCATAAGGAACTCACCTGGAAAAGTATCGTGAATAACAGATTAATCGAGTGATTCTAAGTTAGGATTTTCAAGACGGGATAAGTGATCTGCAGCGAGATTTTCAGCACCCTTTTTATCCTTGATTTCAATGTCGAATTCTTGTAGGAGAAGAATCCAACGAATTAGTCTAGGCTTAGCATCTTGCTTCTTGAATAAGTACTTTAGTGCTGAATGATCGGTATAAACAATTGTTTTAGATAACACCAGGTAAGATCTAAACTTATCGAAAGCAAAAACTACTACAAGAAGCTCCTTCTCAGTAGTTGTGTAATTCAACTGAGCTCTTGTAAGTGTTTTACTTGTGTAGTAGATTGGTTGAAATTTGTTATCTTGACGTTGGCCTAAAACAGCTCCCAGTGCAAAAACACTAGCATCACACATTAGCTCGAAAGGTTTGGACTAGTCGGGTGATACCATAATAGGTGCATTCGTAAGTTTCTCTTTCAGAATGGAGAAAGCATTTAGACATTCTTCGTTGAAATCGAATGTACTGTCTTTCTCAAGAAGTTTAGTCATGGGTCAAGCAATTTTGGAAAAGTCCTTTATGAATCATCGATAGAATCCCGCATGACCAAGGAAACTACGAATTCCTTTAACATTGGTTGGAGGAGGAAGTTTTGAAATAACGTCTATCTTAGCTTTGTCTACTTCCATTCCAGCTCGAGAAATCTTGTGTCCTAAAACAATGCCTTCCTTCACCATGAAGTGGCATTTCTCCTTGTTTAAAACAAGATTTGATTCTTCACAACGAATTAGCATTCGTTCAATTTTTGAGAGACATGAGTTGAAGGAGTCCCCAAAAACAGAGAAATCGTCCATAAAGACTTCTATACTTTCTTCAATCATGTCATGAAAAATTGCCATCATACACCTTTGGAAGTTGCCTGGTGCATTACATAATCCGAATGGCACTCGTCGGTACGCAAAAGTACCAAATGGACAAGTAAAAGTGGTCCTGTCTTGGTCTTTTGGATCAATTGGAATTTGAAAATAATCGGAGAATCCATCAAGGAAACAGTAGTAATCTTTTCCCGCCAAACGTTCTAGCATTTGGTCGATAAATGGTAGCGGGAAATGATATTTCCTTGTAGCGTCGTTTAGACGACGATAGTCTATACAGACTCTCCACCCAGTCACTTTTCTTGTAGGAACGAGTTCGTTCTTATCATTTAGAATAACAGTCGTACCCCCTTTCTTGGGTACTACTTGTACAGGACTTACCCACAGGCTATCGGATATAGGGTAAATTAACCCGGCATCAAGTAATTTGATAACCTCCTTTTTGACAACTTCTTTCATGTTAGGATTTAACCTCCATTGCCTTTGTACCACGGGTTTAAAATCTTTTTCCATTAGAATTTTGTGAGTACAATAAGCAGGGTTAATCCCTGGAATATCAGTTGTTTTCCAAGCAATTTCCTTTTTGTGGGTTTTTAAAATAGACATTAACCTACCCTTTTTGTCATCGGAAAGTTTTGATGAAATTATTACGGGTATTGGTGACGTTCCTTGGAGATAAGCATACTCCAAATGTTCCGGGAGTTCTTTAAGTTCCAAGGTGGGAGGTTCTTCCAAGGAAGATTTTATCCGGAACCTATTACCATCAGTAATTTCTTCAAAAGGTTCATCTTCCCCGGGAATTTCTTCTTCTACGTATTCTTCATCAGTGACTACCTTCAACAGCTTGTCTAACTCTATATTGACATCAAAATCTTCACCTTTACCTATCGGGGTGAAATCTGAGGTGTCGACATTTAATAGTTCTTGTAGTTCTTCCTCAATACAACAATCAACAATGTCTATTTGGAAACATTCATCATCAGGAGACATAGGGTGTTTCATAGCCTTATATATGTTTAATATAATTCTATCCTCCCCCACACCTAAGCTGAGATTTTTCTCTTTTACACGCACAATTGCATATGCAGTATTTAGAAAGGGACGCCCTAGAATTAGGGGAACCTTACTATCTTCTTCCATTTCAAGAACAACGAAATCAGCAGGAAATATTAAGTGATTTACTTTAACCGGTAGGTTTTCAGCAATGCCAATCGGATAGTTGTAAGTTCTATCAGCTAATCGTATACACATCCTAGTTGGTTTTAAATCACCTAAGTTCAATTTTAAGTACAGGGAGTGAGGCATAAGGTTAATGCTCGCTCCTAAATTAGCTAATGCATCATACATTACTGAATCTCCCATTAGATAAGGAATGATGAAACTTCCAGGATCTCCAAGTTTTGGTGGCAAATTTTGCTTTTGCAAAATTGCTGAGCATTCTTCATTAAGGAATGTGGTTGAAACTTCTGCATATTTTCCTTTGTCTGCTATAAGATCTTTGATAAACCTTCCATAATTTGGCATACCCGCAAGAACATCTACAAGCGGTATATTTATACAAATTTGCTTAATCATGTCAGCAAACTTGTTGTATTGTGCTTGTAATTTATCTTTTTTCAAACGTTGCGGATATGGAATTTGAGGTTTGTATACCTTCAATGGTGGTTGATTTTGAGTCTTTGGTGCACTTGTGGTTGGCACCGTATTTTCTTCCACCACAGGTTCGTTTTCTTGTGAAACATGAATATGAGTGAGAGGCTTTGGAATCTCTGGGTTAATGGTTAACCCAGTTCGCGTAGTGATTGAATTAACTTGCGAAATATTACTTGAATTTTAAGTTTCCTTACCCTTTGGGTTTGGTTGCGTGTTGGATGGTAAAGTGCCCAATTGCCTTTCAGCAAGTAATTGGGATATTCTTCCCATATCTCTTTCAAGGTTTTGAATTGAAGCTTGATGATTCCTTTATACTTGCTCGTTTTCCGTTTGGGATTGATGAAGTTGTCTCTTCACTTGCTCATTCGTTTCTGATTGACTTTTGACAAAATTCATCATAACTTCTTCAAAGTTAGATTTCTTCTCTACTGGTTGCGTGTTATGATTTTGTTGTTGATATGATATTTGAGGTTACGGTTGTTGTTGGAAATTTTGTTGAGGTGGAAATGGAGGTTGGTTTCTATTGAAAAAGCCAGGTGGTCCATTTCTTTGAAAAGCAAAATTCTTCGGGTTTTGATATCCTGGGTTTGCAGGTTGATAATTAGAATTTCCTCTTTGAAAATTTCCTTGTCTTTGATTGGCCATAAAATTAACTTGTGCTACTGAGTTCATTGGCCGATCATTGATATCACAATCTTTTGTGAAATGTGGTTGTCCACAGATTTCACATCCTACTTGTAATTCTAAAACTCTTGAATTTAGTTTCTCTATTTCTCTTCCAAACTTTTTGAATTGATTCGACAGTGAAGCTATGGTTGTGTTTTTGTCTTCATTTTCTTCAAGGCTTGCCACCGTCCTTCTAGGTAGTTGATCTCTAGAAGGTGTCCATTTAAAAGTATAAACTGACATGTCTTCTAACATGTCATACACTTGATTTGGTGATTTGTACATAAATACTCCTCCAGCGGAGGAATCTAATATACCGCGAGTATGTTCATCAATACCACGATAAAAAGTTTAAACTAGTTGCCCTTTTTTCAATCCGTGTTGCGGACAATTTCGTAACATTCTTTTTAATCTTTCCCATGCATCATAAAGATTTTCATCCGACTTTTGTTTAAAAGTGGTGATTTCAGTTCTAAGTCTTTCGGCTTTTGCCGGTGGGAAAAATCGGGTAATGAATTTTTCTCTTAATTCGTTAAAAGTTGTGATAGAATCAGGTTTTGATGCTTTCAACCATGCTTTTGCGTCTCCGATTAACGAGTACGGAAAAGTTCTTAACTTAAATGCATCTGAAGAAACATCTTTGTTTTTGTACAGTTCACATAAATCTTCAAAAGCTTCTAAATGTTCTATCGGATTGTTATTAAGTCTTCCGTCGAATTAGTTTTCACGAACCATGTGCATAAACTGCCCCTTGACTTCCCAGTTCTCACCCTCAATTTTAGGTCTTCTTATAGGTGCAAGAGCGAGAGGGGGAACAGTTTGTCTGGTATTCCACATCGGTAGATCATTTGGATCAGGTGTTAGTTCAGCCATTTCTTCTTTAATGACGATGGTTTCCGGTTCAGTTTTGATTTCTGGTTGACCACTAGTGTTTCCTACTTGTTTTTTGATATTTTTCGGTGTTTTCGGTTGACTAGTACTACCTAATTTTTTTTGTTTTTCTTGTTTTAATCTTTTGTTCAAGATTCTTTCAGGTTCTGGATTAAGTGCAACGAGTTTAGGATTTCCTGAACGGGTCATACAATTACAAAATTGTATGTAGTATTGAAGGATTTATTCACTAAGTGTATGAACATTGAACTTTCTGGAAAATGAATTTTCACGAAAGGATCGAATAACTAAAAATAATGATAAAAGCCTTTAAACAAACAGATTTTCCTTCTGATTTTGCCCACGTTTTGAATAGCCAAAAGATGCAGCAGAGGGGTAGGATTCATTTGGTCTCAATATAATTGAGTACTGTTTGGCTCCAATAACCCAGTCCACGTACAAATCCAACTATTACTACGAATCAGAAAAATTATCTATTTATTTAACTGCCAACTTCCCTGGCAGCGGCGCCAAAAAGTTGTTGTGCTTGAAGATCGTGTCCTTTTATTTTGATCGAATTTAGATTGAATTTATTACACGAATTGGTTGTGATTATATGGTGTTCTTATGATTTCGGATTGATTTCATACATATAGGCAACTTTGTCCTATCCGTATAGTAATAGTTTATTTGGTAAATCCGGTTCGTTCCACAGGGAAATGGAGTTTTCAAGGTTTTAATCGCTAAAAGTTAATCTATTAAAAGGGGGATTTTGGATTAGGGTTTACTACTTAATTGAACGGAATTTAAATTTAACTAAAACGAAATAACTAAATTAACGACAATAAAAATACAATTTAACTAATTTGAAAAAATAGAAGAAATAAGGTTTTTCATGGCAATATAGCAAAATAGTAAAAAGTAATTAAAATTTACTATATGGTAAAAAGTGAAATTGAAGAGATTTAAAATAATTTAAAGTAGTGGCTACTAAAATATGTCCCCTCTGGATTTATGGATTGTTTTTAACTCCGGTTATGATGTTTTAATATATATCCTTATATTTTATCTTCCGATTTATAAAGATTAAACTAACTAAAATTAAACCTAACTTTCATTTCGATCTCGTTTTAGCGAATTAAATTATACCCCGATTATTTAAATTAAGATTTAATCCAGTTTTTACTTTCGTTAAAACCAAAATTATAACGGTCTTACCCTTTTTATAATTACACGATTATATAAGCTATAATATTACCCAAACCATCGAATCACACTTCTAAATTGTTGTCAATAATTTGTCCATATGTCCGTCTAGATCACCGAGGTGTTGAAGCATAATTTATGTCAATTTAACGCACTTTCGTTTATCAATTTTAATAAATTATGTGATAAGGGTGAAAATATTAAATTATATAACAATGGGTCGGTGATTAAACTTAATATTAAAAATAGTCAAAGTTACATCATAATATTATAATATGGTTCAATCCATTTGTCCAGAGGTTCTACATTTTAGTTACCACTATGGATATTTAGTTGGACATTATAACGGCGTAAAAATATAAATTATATAAAATGGACATAATAACAATAATAAATAAATAACAATAATAAAGACGATAATAATAAATATTACGATAACAATAATAATAATAATAATAATAATAATAATAATAATAATAATAACAATAGTAATAACAACGATAATAACGATACGCGAAAATAAAGTTGGGACGTGGAGACTTACAGTGAGTTGGAACGGTAAAAAGCGATATTATTAGCGTAGTGGTACACGGACAGAACTCCGACTTAAAACCCATAAATTAAACGTTACAATAACTTTATTATTAAAATAAACTTAAATTAAAATTATAATTATAAATATAAATATAAGTATGCAGAGAAGAAATGAAAATATTGGGTATAAAACTCTCGATCAAACTGCCTTTTTATAGGATTTTGGCCTGCTACAGTAACCCATGCGATCGCATGGGTTTTATGCCTATTTCCCATGCGATCGCATGGCCGCCAGATCCAGCTCACATATTTTTTATACACTAGCTTGTCGACATATTTAATAAATATATATAATATATATTTAATTTTATATAATTATATATATATATTATATTATATTCTTGTGCATAGTTGACTCATAATTTTGGCTCCGATGTCTCGTACATTTACGCCCGATTTATGTCTCAGTCCCGGTTTCTCGAACGTCTTTTCGTACAATTTAATATCGTGTAATTTGCGTTCCGCGACTTGTATTCTTGTCAATCTTTAGACGTTTTTCTTCAATAATTTAAACCACTTGGAGTGTAACTTGTACGTTTGAGCATTTTGGACGTTTTTGCCTTTTAAATCTTCGTTTTCGACTTTAATTCTTCATTTTTGAGCGATCTTCGTCTTTCGTCTTCGCACTTATTTATTTAAACAATTATAACTAAAAATAAGGAAATTACAATTAAAAACATTACATTTTGGAACCATATTGCGTCTAAATATATGTTCGTTTTAAGCAATATCAGTCTCTTTCCTAATGATAGGATGTCAAGCTCAAGTGTTAACAAGCCCAACAAGGTAACTCACAAAACTACCACCGAAGTAGGTGTTGGACACTCTTCAACTTCGAGACCTGTTCGAAGTCCTTTCTACTGTCCTGCCTCACCGTCACCAAACTATAGCCCAAATATTATTCCTAATGGGTCTCCTCAATACTACCCAACTCCGAGAATCGAAGATAAAGGAAAATGTCATGAAGAGGTTGGTCCGTCAAGAAAGAGAGCCCGGTCTCCTTTTTATGATGGTGCTAAGTATGAATCATGAGTCTACGAAATGATACCGAGAGGAACATTGGAGGTTTGCTTTGCCACGTGGCGAGAATGGAGGTTAAAATGGAGAAACTTATGGAAGAAAACGTAAAGCTAAGAAAAGAGTTAATGATGCTAAGGTGTGAAGAAGAACGCAACACCCGTTAGGGGAAGCAATCCCTTGCTTACCTCAAGGAGGATATTGACGTCCAAATGAAAATGGAAAGAAGTTGAGTCGACAAACACCTTGCTTTAAGAGAGTACGACACCAATACCGTTAACAGTCGTGTTACCAACCTTTACGACAATCTCGAGTACCTCTACGAAAAGCAAAAAGAAAAGAACGAGCGATATGAGAAGTTTATGAAAGTGTCTCTAGACTCTCAAACCGAAAGGCTAGAGAAACTTGTGAAGGATAACATGGAAAAAGTGATGAAGCAGTTTGAGGACGAGAAGAAGAAATATGAAGACTACTTCAATCTTCATATTTCTTAGTTATTTTTCCATTTTACATCGATGTAAAGGCTATGCCTTAAACTATTTCCTTTTTTCATTCTCGTGTAATAAAGGCTTATTTAATGCCTCGTTTCTAATAATATCGAGTGCTTCATTTATATCATGTGATATCAATACTTTATTCATACTTGAAATTGCTCAAACCTATAACTTGTCAACTTATCAAACTTATGTTCACTTCTATGTAGTGACATCATGGGTCGTCCAGCTGCACCTACCGTTAACAACATAGTGTTGACCATTGAGCAATTCCAACAGTTACTCACTACCGCACAAGGCAACGCTCAAGCTAATAATGTTAATTCTCAACCGAAACCTTGTTCATACAAGGACTTTACAAACTGTCACCCTCCCGCATTCAAGAGAAATGAAGAAGCTGTCGAACTAACTCACTGGTTCGAGAAGATGGAGTCCATCTTCCGCATTTTCAACTGTGGGGATAACGATCGAGTCAAATATGCCACTAGCTCATTAGGTGGCAATGCTTTAACTTGGTGGACTGCTCATGCCAAGTCCGTAGGGATTGACAATGCTAATGCAATTCCATGGTACGAACTCAAAAGCATGATGATTAATAAATTCTGCCATCGAAGTCAAGTTCAGAAACTTGAAGCTGAGTTCTGGGAACTCAAGGTGAAGGGAACTGATATTGAAATCTACACCATCCGTTATCTTGAGCTTTCTAATCTATGTCGCGAGATGTTTCCTACCGAAGCTAGAAGGATTGAAAGATATATTGAAGGTCTCCCCGAGGATGTTCAGGGGAATGTTATTGCTGCCGAGAAGGTTACTCTTGATGCTGTGATTCTCATGGCACAAAATCTGATGTTGGCCAAGAGAAGAAGAGCGTCGGCTAGTAAGCAGATTGATACTAAGAGTAATGAAGGTAACAGGAAGTTTGAGCCATCTCAAGGTTCAACTCATAATGTTAGTAAGAAGCTTATGGATAGTACAAGGACGAATTATAAGGGTACCTATCCTTTCCATGTTCGTTGTGAGAGGCATCACCCGGGGAAGTGTACTGCCACTTGTTCGTTGTGTACGAAAGTGGGACACGTTGCTAAGACGTGTAAGACTCCTCCAAAGGATAAAGCTATTGTTCCTGCCAAAGCTCCTCCTACTTGTTATACTTGTGGGGAAAAGAGACACATTAGTCCAAATTAAGAAGAGAGATAATCCCGCTACTGGAGCCAATACTACTGCTGCAAAGGGTCGTACATTTTTTTATTACTGCTGCTGAAGCCCGAGATGAAGATGAGGTCATCACGGGTATGTATCTTGTCAATAATTGTTACGCAACTATTTTATTCGATACTGGTGCCGACCGAAGCTACGTGTCTAATGAATTTTTTACCCTATTTACTAAAAAGCCTCAACCCTTAGAAACTAAACGATTAGTAGAAGTAGCCAATGAAAAGATCATGAAAGTCGATAAAATCTATAAAAACTGCAACCTAGTCTTAGCCAACAAAGAATTTAAGATAGACCTTTTGCCGGTCGAGCTAGGAAGTTTCGATGTCGTAGTTGGAATAGATTGGTTACGTCCATTAAGAGCTGCAATCATGTGTTACGATAAAACCGTTCATGTTCCATTGGGAAATGGAGAGACTCTTATTATCCAAGGTGAAAAGAGTGGTTCAAATCTCAACATTATCTCCTGTATTAAGACCCACAAATACCTTATGAAAGGTTATCCAGCTACACTAGCCCACATTAAGATGATTGAATTGAAAGAGAAATGTATTGAAGATGTACCAGTGGTTAAAGATTTTCCCGATGTATTTCCCAAAGATCTTCCTGGTCTTCCACCTCCTCGACAAGTTGAATTCCAAATTGATTTAGCTCCCGGTGCTGCTCCTGTTGATAAAGCTCCATACCGTTTAGCACCTTTCGAAATGAAGGAACTTTCCAATCAGCTCCAAGAACTATTGGATAAAGGTTTCATTCGTCCAAGCTCGTCCCCATGGGGAGCTCCTATTTTGTTTGTTAAATAGAAAGATGGTACGTTAAGGATGTGCATTGATTACAGCGAACTTAACAAGCTTACTATCAAGAACCGTTATCCGTTGCCACGTATTGATGATCTATTTGACCAAATTCAAGGGTCAATTATTTATTCAAAGATTGATTTAAGGTCCGGTTATCACCAACTTAAATTCAAGGAATCTGATATTCCTAAGACTTGTTTTCGCACTCGTTATGGGCACTATGAATTCTGTGTCATGCCTTTTGGTTTAACTAATTCTCCTGCCGTGTTCATGGATCTCATGAATCGTGTTTGTAAATCGTATCTTGACAAATTTGTCATCGTTTTCATTGACGACATCTTGATCTATTCGTAGAGTGAGAAAGAGCATGAGCAACATTTGCGCATGATTCTTGAACTCTTACGAAAGGAACAACTTTATGCTAAATTTTCTAAGTGCGAGTTTTGGCTCAAAATCGTACAATTTCTTGGACATGTTGTTGATAGAAATGGAATACATGTCGATCCAGCTAAGATTTCTGCTATTCAGAACTGGGAGATACCAAAGACTGTGAAGCATATTCATTAATTTTTGGGACTTGCCGGTTACTATCGAAGGTTCATAAAAGATTTTTCTCTCATTGCTAAACCTCTTACAAAGCTGACTCAAAAAGGGAAGAAATTTGAGTGGTCCGAAGAACAGGAATCTGCTTTCAAGATTCTGAAGGAGAAGTTAACCACAACCCTGATTCTATCTTTACCTGAAGGTACTGACGACTTCGTTGTGTACTGCGATGCCTCAAAGCAAGGCTTTGGTTGTGTTTTAATGTAACGTGAAAAGGTTATTGCCTACGCATCTAGACAGTTGAATAAACATGAAGAGAACTATACCACACATGACCTTGAGTTAGGTGCCGTGGTATTTTCATTGAAGATATGGAGACATTATCTATATGGTACTCACTTTACGGTGTACACTGACCATAAAAGTCTTCGACACATCTTTGATAAAAAATAGCTGAATATGAGGCAAAGCCGATGGCTCGAGTTACTGAACGATTATCACTGTGAGCTAAAATATCATCCCGGCAAGGCAAATGTAGTTGCTGATGCTCTTAGTCGAAAAGAAGATGTTAAACGCGTTCGTGCTCTAAATCTGAAAATCAAATCGAATCTTATATCACGAATCTGTGAAGCTCAATTGGAAGCTATTAAACCGACACTTATCGAAGGTGAAGGACCTATAGGTTTTGAGAAGCAACTTCAAGTGAAAGCTAATGGTACACGGTACTTGGGCAACAGAATTTGGGTTCCTCGCTTCGAAAATGTCCGCGAACTAGTCTTGGATGAAGCACATAAGACTAGGTACTCTATTCATCCCGGTTCCAGTAAGAAGTATCACGATGTGAAGCAATTCTACTAGTGGCCTAATATGAAAGCCGACATTGCTACTTATGTTAGTGAGTGTCTCACTTGTTTGAAAGTCAAGGCCGAACATCAAAAGCCTTCTGGTCTTTTGACACAACCTGGTATTCCGCAGTGGAAGTGGGAGTGTATCACTATGGACTTCGTTACTAAGTTACCTAAGACTTCGAACGGTAACGATACTATTTGGGTCGTAGTTGATCGTCTTACTAAATTTGCACATTTCATACCGATCAAGGAAACCGACAAGATGGAGAAATTATCACAGCTTTATTTCTGATCGCGACCGTCGATTCGTTTCAAGATTCTGGAAAAATTTACGATCTGCTCTTGGAACTCAACTCGACATGAGTACAGCCTATCATCCGCAAACTGATGGTCAGAGTGAACGAGCTATCCAAACCATGGAGGATATGCTACATGCTTGTGCAATCAATTTCGGCAAAGGTTGGGATAGACATATACCTTTGGTCAAATTTTCTTACAACAACAGTTATCACTCTAGCATTAAAGCTGCACCTTTTGAAGCTTTATATGGACGGAAATGTAGATCCCCTTTGTGTTGGGATGAACTCGAGGACAGACATTTAACTGGTCCCGAAATCATTCATGAAACTACCGAAAAGATCGCTCAGATTAAGCAACGATTAGAAACTGCCCGTAGCCGACAAAAGAGCTATGCTGATAAGAAACGAAAGGATATAGAATACCAAGTTAGAGATAAAGTCATGTTAAAAGTATCCTCTTGGAAATGTGTTGTCCGTTTTGGTAAATGAAGCAAACTCAGTCCACTATATGTTGAACCTTTCACAATCACTTAAAGAGTCGGTCCCGTGGCGTACCGATTAGAACTACCAACTGAATTCAGCCAAGTACATGATGTGTTTCATGTCTCGAATCTTAAAAGGTGTCTTGCTGATGACACACTGGTTATTCCTTTGGATGATATCCGCATTGATGAGAAAATGCACTTCGTTGAAGAACCTATAGAAATCATGGAAGGAGAGGTCAAACAAACGTGTAAAAGCAACATACCTATCGTTAAAGTCCGTTGGAATTCGCGTAGAGGCCCCGAATATACCTGAGAACGTAAATACCAAATGATACTGAAATATCCCCATCTCTTCTCAACTGCTGATGCAAATGAGAAATCTACTTAAAACATCGGGACGAAGTTTCTAATAACGGGGAGGTACTATAACGACCCTCATTTTTCCATTCTATATTTTTTCCAATATTAAATGCCCAAAAAATATAATTAAAACTTAATGATTAAACTTTATTCAACAATTGTTAAGTGTTAAGAGTTATAAAACATTTTAATTAACTTTGTGCAATAATTGACAAGTTAATAAAAGATGAAAATAATAAACTGTCAGTCGACACTCACTGCTAATTAAAATTTATGCATTTATGTAATATTATAACTAATAACCTATAAGTAATAAATAAAAAGTGACATTTATATAAATAATAAAACAATTGGGAACTAAATAAAAAAAATATATATATACAAGTCATGAATTAGTAAAAAGAAAATAATACTTATCATGTAGTAAATGTAAAAATAATAATAATAATAATAATAATAATAATAATAATAATAATAATAATAATAATAATAATAATAATAATAATAATAATAATAATAATAATAATAATAATAATAATAATAATAATAATAATAATAATGAGACTAAAGAATCTTAAACAATTACATCCTTATGTTGACTAAAAAAATAAAATAATATATATATATATATATATATATATATATATATATATATATATATATATATATATATATATATATATATATATATATATATATATATATATATATATATATATATTTAAACTAGTACCACCTATTGTTGACTAAAAATTATAAAATAAAATAAAATCATTAATTAGAACATCCTTATATTGACTAACACTCTAATACTTGCACTATATAAACACCCCTAGACTCCTAGTTTCTTATTCACAAATCACACCAAAATCCTCTCTCAAAAACAATCTCTCCCTCTCCCTCTCCCTCTCTTGTGGTATTCAGATCTTCAAGCTTGTTCTTCGTGTTCATCAAGATTTTTAAGCGTGTTCTTCATTATTTTGGTTATTTGATCTTCATCACCAAGTTTTCTTCTTGTTTCTTGTTAATCTTCATCATCATTAACAAGGTATGATCCAAAATCTTGAAACTTTTAAATCCTTTTTCAATTCATGTTTATATTCATAATCATATTCGTGCATGATCTTAACATTCATATTATTTAGATCCTCAAAACCCTAAACCCTAATCATTAAAATACTACTTTAATTAACTAACCCTAATTAATAAAACCCTAATACTACTTATACTATTAATTAACATGTATACACTATTACTATTACTAACACCTATAACCTACTACTTATATTATAACAGATAAGAAGAGTTTGGGATATGTATTAGAGATGTATAGATCTTTGAACTTTCTTGACGAATGGTTTCTATGAAACTCTAGGCAAAAGGGTTTGGATTTCTGATTTAAAAGATCCTATAGCTCAAGCCCCTAGACCTGAAATGGCCATTCGAAGGGAAAGGGGTGATTGGAAGCTTATCTAATACGGCAAGTATCCTAAAATGGAAAACACACTTAAAGTAGAAACTTTCTAGTTATAGAAACTTACTAAGATAAGAAATTTACTAAAAGCGGAAACTTTCTAAAAATAGAAACTTACTAGGAAAGGAAACTTAGTAAAACGAACTATACTTACAACACTATCATACTTAAACATCTACTTAAACTTGGGCAAAAACACTTACTACTCTTAAATGTCAATAGGTTGACTTTTCTGCTCACTCATCCAACTTTCTATTCTGAGAAATAACTCTCTCTCTCTCTACTTACTAAGATGAACTCATAGCCCCATTCTTTATTGCTAGCAAACTTACTTACTTTTATTGGGGTGAGACACATGCTGTTTTTACATTTTACACTTTAGACACAAGTACCAACTGCTAAAACTATGCTATACCCGACTATGTCCGACTAAGTCCCTACAGTGATATTTTTAATTGCTCATTGATTGCATGCTTAATTATTGGGGGTAGGCCTATCGGGAGTAACATCTCCGATACATTTGACTAAGTCTTCGTATTACTTAATAATGAAATTAATCCGACAAGGACAGACACAACTTGTCATTGGGGCAAACTTGAACGTTTAGTCTAAATATCACGCCTTGGCATAACTTTTTGATCGTGTGGGAGATCAACTTTACAAACTAAATCTTGTGGTCTAAAACAACGGTCAAACATATTTGTTTAACCTATGAACTTCACTCAACATTTTTGGTTGATACTTTAGCATGTTTGTCTCAGGTGCTGATTGATCAAGCTTACTTACTACTTATGTGTAGCTACTTGAACTTATGATCAAGAGGTATCGCATTTATTATTCTTGCATTTGAAACAATTACTTTATTGTAATTTCCATTATTGTAACGACTCTTCATTTTCCGCTGCGTACTCTCAATAAAGTTTATTTTATCATTTAGTATTGTTCTCGTATATTATAATATGTTAGTTTATTTGATATTAAGTCACATCCTATCATTAGTATTGTTCTCTGATCGTAGTACTTTACAAAATTTTACGTAACCCTAGTTGTACTATGAACGTCATTTCGTCACCTCCTCTAAAATTACTTTCACTAATTGTATAAACACTTTCGCATTTTTAGCAATTTACCTTTGTTTCATTAAATTAAACATTCTTTTAAACAACTCTTTTTCGTATTGTTCAAATTATTTCACTTAAAATAGTACGTGATGTACATAACTCAAGTTTTACCAATAGCTCCACTTCATTTATATTGTTATAACAAATGTCGCAACTTTTCAAAAATTACTTTGGTTTATTATTAAAACTTTCGTATTGCTCTCCAATGTGTTTGGATCACCTTTATTCTCATTCTCCGTGCAAGAACGAGACTTACCTCTTTACGTACATCATTTCTTCCTTGCTATGTTATTCGTTAAGAAGTTTCTACTTCTGATATTTCACGGCCAAACCACGACGCTCTCGAAAACATCAATACTACGATCTTTTGAACAAGGAAGCAAAGGTTCCTCCATTATAGAAACAATATCTTATAAACAATGATTCACCTTTATTCGAATCCGCATTTAAACTCGTATGTAAATAAAATACCAACTCGCCATTGGCGCGAAAACACTTTTCCTACTCTAAAGAAGTTACCTTAAACATTTATGAAGATACCTTAAACATTTCTCCCTTTTTGGATTACAACTAGATGTTATTCTAGTCAAGTTTTAATCTATGATTCGACATGAAACTGAAATCATAAATTTTGAAGCTACATCCTGAAACTATTTCTAAAGACAAGTTCTCATGTGTACTAAACAGCGTCTTTCATTTAATCTCTCATATTATCTTAAGGACAATGAATCCTCAACTAACATCTCATTTGTCTATTAGACATCTCTTAAAAACTAAAGGTATTATGAATACCTTTCGCAACTTGAAGCTGGTACTATCTCTAACAAACACCAGCCATACATCAAACTACGAAACTGAAATCTCTACGTACTTCATTCTATTTATCTGCCCTACTATTGCGGCATAAACACTCAAAATCTTAATGAGTTCAACGACACATTTAATGCTGATATAGCATCAACTTTCCTTTTAAAGGAAAACTAGTCAAACGACACACTTGTTATTCCTTGGAAAATCTCCGCATTTAATGCACTTTGTAAACGACCTAATAAGGTTAAGGATCATGAGATCAAACGTGTAAACAACACAATATACTTATTGTTAACACTCATTGGAATTCACGAAAGGGCCCCGATTGTACCAAGGAACGTGAAAATCAAACTTTTAAAATCCGTTGGGATTCGCGTAGTAGCCCCTAAAATACATGGGAACGCAAAAACCAAATGATACGAAAATACTTCCATCTCTTCTCAACTGCTGATGCAAACGAGAGCTCTACTTAAAACTTCGGGACGAAGTTTCTAATAACGGGGAGGTACTATAACGACCTTCATTTTTTTCATTCTATATTTTTCCAATATTAAATGCTCAAACAATATAATTAAAACTTAATGATTAAACTTCAATCAACAATTGTTAAGTGTTAAGAGTTATAAAACATATTAATTAACTTTGTGCAATAATTGACAAGTTAAAAAAAAAGATGAAAATAATAAACTGTTAGTCGACACTCACTGCTAATTAAAATTTATGCAGTTATGTAATATTATAACTAATAACCTATAAGTAATAAATAAAAAGTGATATGTACATAAATAATAAAACAATTGGGAACTAAAAAAAAATATATATACAAGTCATGAATTAGTAAAAAGAAAATAATACTTATCATGTAGTAAATGTAAAAATAATAATAATAATAATAATAATAATAATAATAATAATAATAATAATAATAATAATAATAATAATAATAATAATAATAATAATAATAATAATAATAATAATAATAATAATAATAATAATAATAATAATAATAATAATGATGATGAGACTAAGGAATCTTAAACAATTACATCCTTATGTTGACTAAAAAAATAAAATAAAATATAATATATATATATATATATATATATATATATATATATATATATATATATATATATATATATATATATATATATATATATATATATATATATATATATATATATATATAAACTAGTACCACCTATTGTTGACTA
This sequence comes from Rutidosis leptorrhynchoides, assembly GCF_046630445.1. Lineage (NCBI taxonomy): Eukaryota > Viridiplantae > Streptophyta > Magnoliopsida > Asterales > Asteraceae > Rutidosis > Rutidosis leptorrhynchoides. Next base: position 221,346,229 of record NC_092338.1, on the reverse strand, counting down.
AAAATTATAAAATAAAATAAAATCATTAATTAGAATATCCTTATGTTGACTAACACTCTAATACTTGCACTATATAAACACCCCTAGACTCCTAGTTTCTCATTCACAAATCACACCAAAATCCTCTCTCAAAAACAATCTCTCCCTCTCCCTCTCTTGTGGTATTCGGATCTTCAAGCTTGTTCTTCGTGTTCATCAAGATTTTCAAGCGTGTTCTTCATTATTTGGGTTATTTGATCTTCATCACCAAGTTTTCTTCTTGTTTCTTGTTAATCATCATTATTATTAACAAGGTATGATCCAAAATCTTAAAACTTTTAAATCTTTCTTTTAATTCATGTTTATACTCATAATCATATTCGTGCATGATCTTAATATTCATATTATTTAGATCCTCAAAACCCTAAACCATAATCGTTAAAATACTACTTTAATTAACTAACCCTAATTAATGAAACCCTAATACTAGTTATACTATTAATTAACATGTATACACTATTACTATTACTAACTCCTATAACCTACTACTTATATTATAACACATAAAAACATTTTGGAATATGTATTAGAGATGTATAGATCTTCGAATTTTCTTGACGAATGGTTTCTACGAAACTCTAGGCAGAAGGGTTTGGATTTCCAATTTAAAGGATCCTATAACTCAAGCCCCTAGACCTGAAATGGCCATTCGAAGGGAAAGGGGTGATTGAAAGCTTATCTAATACGGCAAGTATCCTAAAATGGAAAACACTCTTAAGGTAGAAACTTTCTAGTTATAGGAACTTACTAAGATAAGAAATCTACTAAAAGTGGAAACTTTCTAAAAAATAGAAAGTTACTAGGAAAGAAAACTTAGTAAAACGAACTATACTTACAACACTATCATACTTAAACATCTACTTAAACTTGGGCAAAAACACTTACTACTCTTAAATGTCAATAGGTTGATTTTTCTGCTCACTCATCCAACTTTCTATTCCGAGGAATAACTCTCTCTCTCTACTTACTAAGGTGAATTCATAGCCCCACTCTTTATTGCTAGCAAACTTACTTACTTTTATTGGGGTGAGACACATGCTGTTTTTACATTTTACAACTTAGACACAAGTACCAAACTACTAAACTATGCTATACTCGGCTATGTCTGGCTTAGTCCCTAGAGTGATATTTTTAATTGCTCGTTAAATGCATGCTTAATTATTGGGGGTAGGCCTATCGGAAGTAACGTCTCCGATACATTTTACTAAGTCTTTTTATTACTAAATAATGAAATTAAACCGACAAGTATAAACTACAACTTGTCTTTGGGGCAAACTTGAGCGTTTAGTCTAAATATCACGCACTGGCATAAATTTTTGATCTGTGAGATCAACTTTATAAACTAAATCTTGTGGTCGAAAAACAATGATAACTACTTTTGTTAAACCTATGATTTCACTCAACCTTTTTGGTTGACACTTTAGCATGTTTGTCTCAGGTGCTGATTGATTCAAGCTTACTTACTTACTTACTGCTTATGTGATGCTACTTGGACTTAGGAACAAGAGATATCGCATTTACTGTTCTTGCATTTTAAACATTTACTTTATTGTAAATTCTTGTAACGACATTTCATTTTACTATAACGACCCTCATTTTTTTCATTCTATATTTTTCCAATATTAAATGCCCAAACAATATAATTAAAACTTAATGATTAAACTTTAATCAACAATTGTTAAGTGTTAATAGTTATAAAACATATTAATTAACTTTGTGCAATAATTGACAAGTTAAAAAAAGATGAAAATAATAAACTGTTAGTCGTTTAAAACCCCAACCCGTTATACAAACGATCAAGCGGAAATATCGATTAAAAAAAATTTCTTTGTGCAGGGACTTGCGCGGTGCGCCAAGCCATTGCGCGGCGCGCAGAATGGCCTGGACAGGCTGCTGTCCCAAAAAGTCAATTACGCGAAAAAGATTCACCACTTCCCAACATTTTTAGACGAAACGCTTTACACCACATATTCAAATATGTCACGTTCCATTAATAAAAAGGGTTTTACGACACCGGACCCACATATGCCCAAATTACCCCTTTAAGTACAAATACGAGTTTTCGACCACAAGACTTTTAATACAAAATAAAGCCGAGCATGGCGATTGGGGATATGCTACCCAATCCTAATCAATCCAAAAGCAAGCCTTCTAAAGCAACTATGCAAGCCACAAGTTCCCACGCATACCCGAGCCACCGCATCCAAGCGAATCTATAAAAAGGTAAACAACGAGAGGGTAAGCTAACGCTTAGTGAGTGATAATATACTACATACATATATATGCATAAAATGAACACGCCACACAATATCAAATACCGCATACCGAAGCATCCATGAATAAGGCAACTACACTAAGCATACCGTACGATCTCTAAGCAACAAGCTAAAGATATCAACAAAATATAAGTTCACCAACGACGATGTGAACAACGCCAAATAAGCTACACCCGGAGGGTTAGCTACATCAAGACAATACGTCAATATATATATATACAACAATACAATGCGTAATTATGGTTAACCAATAACACAAGGGAATGGTACTTCGAATTTCCCATATGTGTTCGTAACAACCGTTAGTGTACAACGAAATATATCACTAACCCCTAGGCGACACGGATAACGAAATATCCGTTCAAGCAATCGTTAGTGTACAACGAAATATATCACTAACTCTTGGGCAATTTGGACAACGAAATATCCATCGTTAGTGTACAACGAAATATATCACTAACTCTTGGTGGTATAGACACGTATACTTGGCCCCATCCCCCACCCTACAAATAGCTACATTATATACACACATGTATAATCATTCCACTCACAACCACGTGTGATAACTTACACCCAAAGTTTGTACTTCGCCAAAGGTGGTCAACCAAAACGCACAACCGTGCTAATTGGACCCATACACAAGTCCATCAAATCCACCTACATGTGAAGTGAGCTCTATAGCCGAGAATCACTTCACCTGACCCGCATCCATCCTACACATACATATGCATATAGGATATTAACACTCACCTCGTGGCCTTGAAGAATGCCACCAAATAATCCGCAATCGCCGATGGAATGTACCTATTCCATTTATCACATACCAAGTAACACAATTAGGGTGGATATACAAATCAACCCAAATTGACTACTAGTGCAATTTCGACCCAAATGCACTTCCAAGCACAAATCGCGCCACAATTAACCAATAATCACTAACACAAGTGAGAATGATCCTAATATGCCAATCAAACCCAATCATAGGTGTTAAACACCTATCTTGCCCAAAATGACACTTAAACCCTAATTTGACCCATAAGAAGTCAATATCACGCCATTAGCAAGTTTTGACACCAAAACATAATTAACTCGGTTCTATGCTTCAACTTAATCCATTTTAAGTTTATAAACATTATTAAATTGGCAATTGAGTCCTAATCATCAACAAACCCTAATTTTGACTCTAGTCAAAACTAATCAACCACAAGAACCCTAATGGTTCCCAAAACATCAATAGTCACTAATACTAGTGATTATACACCATTTACAAGTCTTAAACATGGTTAAATCATTAACCAACCCAAAACCCGCCAAATATTAAAATAGCAAGTTTCCATAAACCCTCTTCATCAACTAAGCGGGTTTTACAACTAACACTCTCAAACCCTAACATTGAATCTCAAATCAAACAATGAAATTCGGAGTTTGAACTTACCAATACCGCCAAAATGATGCCGTTGTCGAGATGAACAACTTTAAAACCCGAGCTTTGGTGAGAATCCAACTCCTTCTTCTCCAATTCAAGCTCTCTCACTCTAGAACCCTTCCTCTCTCTCTAGATATGGATGAGAGTGTTTGTGTGGGTGAGAAATGAGCTCCAATGGAGTTCTAGATCAGTTTTGGTGACCCTAAACTGACCCTAAATGAAAAGACCAAAGTACCCCTCATTTAAACCTTTTAAAAAAGCTAAAAATTGCTTCTGACGCATTCGGAGCGCCGCTCCATAAGGTGGAGCGCCGCTCCAACCTTCAGGTCAGTTTTCAGAAACTTGTTTTGACCATAACTTTTTGACCGTAGCTCCATTTTCGATGAATCAAATATCGTTGGAAACGTAATAAGATTTTATTTCCAATGGTAAGGCTTTGAAACATCAACTCAAACTTTATTTGGGGTTGAAAAGATACGTACACACCTTGTCACTTCAGACCACGTCCAGTTTCCTTCGACGTTCGTGCAAGCAACACGTACATGCTGCGTACACTTTATACACGCATCGTACACCATAAATACATTATGTACAATAAATATTTGGTTCTTACAACTCTCCCCTACTTAAACTCGATCACGTCCTCGTGATCTTCTCCACTTAACCAATCCGGAACTACTCAATGGCCCTCAATCATAAGTTCCAATCCGAACTTTCCTAGACAATTCTTCCCAATGAATCACCTTTAACAACTAAAATTGCCACCCGCGATTTATCAAAACCACTATCCTAGCACTAAAACCTGCTCTTTTCCCCATATCGGGAAAAACTCAACCAGTCTCGAACCGAGATATCAACCCCTAGCATACCATACCAAGTACATCGCTAGTAACCACCGCACATCAAAATAAAGTCAACCATCTAAACCGACGAAGACCGAAAAGAAGTGAATCCTTACGGATTACCCTTAACACTAAACATCCCTTGTAGTGCGCAATACGACCAATACGCAACTACCGTAACATCATAATCCAACGGTTAAAACCGATAGCGCCCAAAATGATTATGGCAACGCTAGATCCCAAGGTGTACAAAATCGACTATTGTCACACCCGTAACAACATGTGAGCGAAACACGGCTATCGCATCACTAAACATACAACATGGTCCTCACGATCCCACCATCGGTGTATAAAACAACCGATAGATCACACCGCACGGTCCTTACGACCCCACCATCATTGTATAAAACAACCGATAGATCACTCAACACCGGATGAAGTCAGCGGACCCCGTCAACGGTCATGCTTCACCGATATCAACGATCCCATGATGAAGTCAGCGGACCCCGAAGGTCATGCTCCACCAATCAACGATCCCATGATGAAGTCAGCGGACCCCGTAGGTCATGCTCCACCAATCAACGATCCCATGATGAAGTCAGCGGACCCCGAAGGTCATGCTCCACCAATCAACGCCCTTTTGGCCTCGAACAACGAGTAGCGTAACATCGCGCTCTGCTACGCCATAGTGAATCCTAACGGACACCACTAACCATTCACACAATTGAGCAAGAACCACCTATATCGAACATAGGCACAAAAGAACAATTCCCCAAGAGAGAACCCGACACGCACATCCCTTAACCGAGGGATTTCACCTTGCTCGCCATACCCGTCCATTATCTCTCAACGAGATTTACCACTTTACCACCTTGGTGATAATTCAAATCCAAAATCATAGGCACGATTTAACCGAAATTGTACTCTACCACAAATCGACCAAATCTAGGTCCCGACACAAATTTCAGATCTACCAAAAGCATTGTCCAAAATCTCACACTAAAACCTCCTCGTGCGGGAGTGTAACTCCCCCACTTGGAATTACGTTGCATAACCGCATCACGTACACACGTGCAATGCTACCAAAGGTAGACCTTACCAACAATTGGGTTCACACTGCCCATCACCATGTCTTGCTCCAACTTTGAGCATACCAAGGATCCTAACCTATCCTTAAACACTTCGAACGCAAAGTGTACCACAAATTACACGAACTATACACTCGCAATCATCCAATTGCTTTAGTTTGTCGAATTTCACCCGATCACTCATGTACCTAAGGGTTTCACTTCGGTACCCTAAGTACAATGTAACCGCAACACAATCGGAGTCGAACACCACGCTAGTAGGTATAAAAAGGCACCTAATGTCGCGTCATGTAGACTCCTTTACCAACCTACATCGAGATCAACACTCGATTTCAAGAGTTTCAATCCACCCGACGAACCTCATGGTTCATCAACTTCAACACGAAAGCGAACACTCGCTTAATGACCGAACACCAAAACCCATTTCCATGATTTGGTAGAAACATTTCCCAAATACTAAGGAATGCTTGGTTGCACCAAGTCTTACGCCCTTCGCCCGACAATCAAACGTCACCATAGGGTACTTCCATTAGGAACGTCACCCATATCAATAACATGCACAACACCATTGAGACTTTAAGGGTCTCACTCAAACGAGCTTAATGACCCGATACCAACCAAAATGCTTAAGCATCCAAGGATTCGCACCATAGGATCAAGGTACAACACACCACTTATACACTCTGTTGAGAGCAAACCGGAACCATAAACGTAAACCGCCCGCTTGCTACGAATTATCTCCAACGGAGAATAAAGTTTAACTAAGACTTACGCATATACCGCATGTTATTACAAACGAACAACATATAATTTCGTACTAAAAGTACCTGATGTAGAACTGTTGGGCTTCCGTGCTCCACTTCCCATCATGATTTCGTGCTCTAACCTCCTAACCCGATCATCATGCGATTCGGAACACTCTGACTTCCGGTGTCCCTCCATCCGGCAATTGAAACACCTGATTGAGCCTAAAGGCACCACCGTACAATCTTGTGCCAAATGACCCTGTTCCCCACACTTAAAGCACGTGAGCTTGTAACCCTTCTTACTCTTTATCTTCACATTCTCGACGCCTTCAGGCGTACTTCGTGCCCTCTTACCATGAGCACCATGTAATCCTAACCTTGCAAGTACATCTTCATCATCACTACCTCGAGGTTTGGGAAACCTCTTTTCAAACTCTTCCTTTACAACTTTAGTCACTTGGTCTTGGACCATTTCTGTCATTTGTCCTTCGACCAACTCCTTGGTTACTTCCCTAACTTTTCCGGTGAAAACCGAGACATATTGTTCAAACATGGCCTCAATCTTTAACGTTAACTCATCCTTCCCTTCGTGAATAGGCTCACTCGTTCCGCATCCATCTTCCGTTTTCATTCTAAGGAATGCAAACGATTAGATCACGAATGTATTAACCACACGCACAACACCGCCCCATCTTGATAAACACTCATCGTACATCACTTGTTAGACACGATTTGCACCCGTAATAAGGTTTGCAAGTCCTTATTACGCATACACACCGTATCAACTTATTAGTACAACGACCGCCTCGCTCGATGATATAAGCAAACACAAACAAAATTCTACGCGATAAAAACACACGCGAGAATTATTATCACAACACAATAATATATTAATAATATCAGCATTACTAATATAAACGTTAGTCCACTTACAAACAAGGCACTAACTATAACCCATTCCGACCCGTAATCCTACAAGTCCCGCAATAAATTAAGCACATACAAAAGTCTAAGTCTAGGCACCTATCTCAAGTCACCTAAATCCCATAGACCATGCTATGATACCACTTGTAACACCCCAACCCGTTATACAAACGATCACGCGGAAATATCGATTAAAAAAAATTTCTTTGTGCAGGGACTTGCGCGGCGCGCTAAGAAATTGCGCGGTGCGCAGAATGGCCTGGACAAGCTGCTGTCCCAAAAAGTCAATTACGCAAAAAAGATTGACCACTTGCCAACATTTTTAGACGAAACGCTTTACACCACATATTCAAATATGTAAAACTAACACGTTCCATTAATAAAAAGGGTTTTACGACACCGGACTCACATATGCCCCAATTACCCCTTTAAGTACAAATACGAGTTTTCGACCACAAGACTTTTAATACAAAATAAAGCCGAGCATGGAGATTGGGGATACACTACCCAATCCTAATCAAACCAAAAGCAAGCCTTCTAAAGCAACTACGCAAGCCACAATTTCCCATGCTTACCCGAGCCACCGCATCCAAGCGAATCTATAAAAAGGTAAACAACGAGAGGGTAAGCTAACGCTTATTGAGTGATAATATACTACATACATATATATGTATAAAATGGACACGCCACACAATATCAAATACCGCATACCAAAGCATCCATGAATAAGGCAACTACACTAAGCATACCGTACGATCTCTAAGCAACAAGCTAAAGATATCAACAAAATATAAGTTCACCAACGACGATGTGAACAACACCAAATAAGCTACACCCGGAGGGTTAGCTACATCACGACAATACGTCAATATATATATATATATATATATATATATATATATATATATATATATATATATATATATATACAACAATACAACGCGTAATTATGGTTAACCAATAACACAAGGGAATGGTACTTCGAATTTCCCATCGGTGTTCGTAACAACCGTTAGTGTACAACGAAATATATCACTAACCCCTAGGCGACACGGACAACGAAATATCCGTTCAAGAAATCGTTAGTGTACAATGAAATATATCACTAACTCTTGGGCAATTTGGACAACGAAATATCCATCGTTAGTGTACAACGAAATATATCACTAACTCTTAGTGGTATAGACACGTATACCCGGCCCCATCCCCCACCCTACAAATAGATACATTATATACACACATGTATAATCATTCCACTCACAACCACGTGTGATAACGTACACCCAAAGTGTGTACTTCGCCAAAGGTGTTCAACCAAAACGCACAACCGTGTCAATTGGACCCATACACAAGTCCATCAAATCCACCTACATGTGAAGTGAGCTCTATAGCCGAGAATTACTTCACCCGACCCGCACCCATCCTACACATACATATGCATATACGATATTAACACTCACCTCGTCGCCTTGAATAATGCCACCGAATAATCCGCAATCGCCGATAGAATGTACCTATTCCATTTATCACATAATAAGTAACACAATTAGGGTGGATATACAAATCAACCTAAATTGACTACTAGTGCAATTTTGACCCAAATGCACTTCCAAGCACAAATCGCGCCCCAACTAACCAATAATCACTAACACAAGTGAGAATAGTCCTAATATGCCAATCAAACCCAATCTTAGGTGTTAAACACCTATCTTGCCCAAAATGACACTTAAACCCTAATTTGACCCATAAGAAGTCAATATCACGCCATTAGCAAATTTTGACACCAAAACATAATTAACTCGGTTCTATGCTTCAACTTAATCCATTTTAAGTTTATAAACCTTATTAAATCGGCAATTGAGTCCTAATCATCAACAAACCCTAATTTTGACTTTAGTCAAAATTAGTCAATCACAAGAACCCTAATGGTTTCCAAAACATCAATAATCACTAATACTAGTGATTATACACCATTTACAAGTCTTAAACATGGTTAAATCATTAACCAACCCAAAACCCGCCAAATATCAAAATAGCAAGTTTCCATAAACCCTCTTCATCATCTAAGTGGGTTTTACAACTAACAATCTCAAACCCTAACATTGAATCTCAAATCAAACAATGAAATTCGGAGTTTGAACTTACCAATACCGCTAAAATGATGCCGTTGACGAGATGAACAACTTTAAAACCCGAGCTTTGGTGAGAATCCAACTCCTTTTTCTCCAATTCAAGCTCTCTCACTCTAGAACCCTTCCGCTCTCTCTAGATATGGATGAGAGTGTTTGTGTGGGTGAGAAATGAGCTCCATTGGAGTTCTAGATCAGTTTTGGTGACCCTAAACCGACCCTAAATGAAAAGACCAAAGTACCCCTCATTTAAACCTTTTAAAAAAGCTGAAAATTGCTTCTGACGCATTCGAATCGCCGCTCCATAAGGTGGAGCGCCGCTCCAACCTTCAAGTCAGTTTTCAGAAACTTGTTTTGGCCATAACTTTTTGACCGTAGCTCCGTTTTTGATGAATCAAATATCGTTGGAAACGTAATAAGATTTTCTTTCCAATGGTATAGCTTTGAAACATCAACTAAAACTTTATTTGGGGTTGAAAAGATACGTACACACCTTGTCACTTCAGACCACGTCCAGTTTCCTTCGACGTTCGAGCAAGCAACACGTACATGCTGCGTACCCTTCATACACGCATCGTACACCATAAATACATTATGTACAATAAATATTTGGGTCTTACAAGTCAACACTCACAGCTAATTAAAATTTATGCATTTATTTAATATTATAACTAATAACCTATAAGTAATAAATAAAAAGTGACATGTATATAAATATTAAAACAATTGGGAACTAAATAAAAATAATATATACAAGTCATGAATTAGTAAAAAGAAAATAATACTTATCATGTAGTAAATGTAAAAATAATAATAATAATAATAATAATAATAATAATAATAATAATAATAATAATAATAATAATAATAATAATAATAATAATAATAATAATAATAATAATAATAATAATGAGACTAAAGAATCTTAAACAATTACATCCTTATGTTGACTAAAAAATAAAATAAAATATATATAAATAGAAATATATATATATATATATATATATATATATATATATATATATATATATATATATATATATATATATATATATATATATATATATATATAAACTAATACCACCTATTGTTGACTAAAAATTATAAAATAAAATAAAATCATTAATTAGAACATCCTTATGTTGACTAACCTCTAATACTTGCACTATATAAACACCCTTAGACTCCTAGTTTCTCATTCACAAATCACACCAAAATCCTCTCTCAAAAACAATCTCTCCCTCTCCCTCTCTTGTGGTATTCGGATCTTCAAGCTTGTTCTTCGTGTTCATCAAGATTTTCAAGCGTGTTCCTCATTATTTGGATTATTTGCTCTTCATCACCAAGTTTTCTTCTTGTTTCTTGTTAATCTTATCATCATTAACAAGGTATGATCCAATATCTTAAAACTTTTAAATCTTTCTTTCAATTCATGTTTATACTCATAATCATATTCATGCATGATCTAAACATTCACATTATTTAGATCCTCAAAACCGTAAACCCTAATCATTAAAATACTACTTTAATTAAATTACCCTAATTAATGAAACCCTAATACTACTTATACTATTAATTAACATATATACACTATTACTATGACTAACTCCTATAACCTACTACTTATATTATAACACATAAAAATATTTTGGGATATGTATTAGAGATGTATAGATCTTCGAACTTTCTTGACGAATGGTTTCTACAAAACTCTAGGCGGAAGGGTTTGGATTTCTAATTTAAAGGATCCTATAGATCAAGCCATTAGACCTGAAATGGCCACTTGAAAGGAAAGGGGTGATTGGAAGCTTATCTAATACGGCAAGTATCCTAAAATGGAAAACACTCTTAAAGTATAAACTTTCTAGTTATAGAAACTTACTAAGATAAGAAATCTACTAAAAGTGGAAACTTTCTAAAAATAGAAACTTACTAGGAAAGAAAACTTAGTAAAACGAACTATACTAACAACACTATCATACTTAAACATCTACTTAAACTTGGGCAAAAACACTTACTACTCTTAAATGTCAATAGGTTGATTTTTCTGCTCACTCATCCAACTTTCTATTTCGAGGAATAACTCTCTCTCTCTCTCTCTCTCTCTCTCTCTCTACTGACTAAGGTAAATTCATAGCCCCACTCTTTATTGCTAGCAAACTTACTTACTTTTATTGGGGTGAGACACATGCTGTTTTTACATTTTAGAACTTAGACACAAGTACTAAACTACTAAAATATGCTATACCCGGCTATGTCCGACTAAGTCCCTACAGTGATATTTTTAATTGCTCGTTGAATGCATGCTTAATTATTGGGGGTAGACCTATCGGGAGTAACGTCCCTAATACATTTGACTAAGTCTTTGTATTACTTAATATTGAAATTAAACCGACAAGTATAAACTACAACTTGTCTTTAGGGCAAACTTGAACGTTTAGTCTAAATATCACGCATTGGCATAACTTTTGGATCTGCGAGATTTACTTTTTGATCCTGCGGGAGATCAACTTTACAAACTAAATCTTGTGGTCTAAAAAAACGATAACTACTTTTGTTAAACCTATGATTTCACTCAACCTTTTTGGTTGATACTTTAACATGTTTGTCTCAGGTGCTGATTGATTCAAGCTTACTTACTTACAGCTTATGTGATGCTACTTGGACTTAGGAACAAGAGATATCGCATTTACTATTCTTGCATTTGAAACATTTACTTTATTGTAATTTCAATTCTTGTAACGACATTTCATTTTCCGTTGCGTACTCTCAATAAAGTTTGATTTTATCATGTAGTATTGTTCTCGTATATTATAATATGTTGGTTTATTTGGTATTAGTGACGTTTCATCCAGACCCTATCTGTAGGACGTTATAGAGTGGTATGAGAGTAAACCAGGCTGTTATAGAGAACCAGGATTGCATCTTTATGTGTGCCTTACTTGCTAGCTAGGGTGCCTTAGTAATCTAAGAAACTATAACCTTTCCTGCCTTAGACTTTAAAGCACTTAGGATTGCCTTATAATCTTAACAACCTTGCCTTGATAATCTTGGCTTAAAATGCTAATCAAAGTCTCTTTCCTAATGATAGGATGTCAAGCATTAATAAAAACGACAAGACAATTCTTTTCAAACCATCTGAAGTAATGACTCACTTCAAACCTGCTATCGAAGAAGATACTGGATATTCTTCAACTGCAAGACCAGTCCAAAGTCCACCTTATTGCTTTGGTGGTCCTCCCTCACCAAACTATAGTCCGCATACTTTACCTAATTCTCCCGAATACTATCTGACTCCAAGAACGGAAAGTAAATGGAAACGCCCTGCTGATTTTAAAGAAGATGGCCAGTCAAAGAAAAGATCCCGATCTCCTTCCTACGAAGAAGTTGATGCCAAGTACGAGATCATGAATCTGCGAAAAACTACCGATGGCCTAATTCGTCATATTGCAAGGATCGATGTTCAAATAAAGGAAAAAGACCTAGCGATCAGGAAGCTCATGGAGGAAAATGCTGAGCTAAAGAAGGAGATAAAGTTGGTGAAGTATAAAGGTGATAGAAATTCCTGATGGGGGAAGCAATCTCTTGCCTACCTAAGAGAAGATGTTAACTTTAGATTGAAGATGGAGGAAAACCGCCTCGAGTTCCTGCATGAGAAACAAAAGACGAAGAATGAGAAAGTTGAGAAGTTTATGAAGAAGGTTGAGGACGAGAAGAAGAAATATGAAGACTACTTCAATCCTAATATTTCCTAGTTTATCCTATTCCAATTTCTCGTCTATGTAAAGGCTATGCCTTAAACCATTTCTATATCCAAATCGTGTATTAAAAAGGTTTATTTAATGTGACGACCCGGGAATTTCTGACTAAATTTAAACTTTGTCTTTATATGTTTCCGACACGATAAGCAAAGTCTGTAATTTTTAACCTCGAAAGTTTTGGAACTATAGTCACGTAATCAATTACTCTCTGACTAATTCCGATGATTCACGAACCATTTTTTGTAAATAAAATTGTACATATATATATGTAAATATAAATATGTGTAGTAATTTAAAATTATAAAATATAATTTAAACATTGGAATTAGATATGTTAAATAAGATACAAAATAATTAAGTAAAATTTAAAATGAATATATAGACATATGAGATTTATGTATATTATTAAATAATATATATATAGTTAAATGATAAAGATTCAGTAAAAGTTACTATATAATATATTATATGATTATTAAATATTACATAATTAACAATATATTATTAAACAAATTAAATAAGATTTTATTACTTTCATTATTATTATTAATACTAATATTAATATTAATAATTAATATCAGTATTAGTTATACTCTTATAGATAATAGATATAGAAAAGAAATCTAATGCAATTAAGTTGTTACCTTTACTAATATTAATATTACTTTCACTACTATTATTAGAATATGTAGTTAATATTAATAACAAAGTTATTATTAATATTTTGTATATTACATAAATATGAAATTGATACAACTGAATTGTTACATAACTACTATTAATATTAGTGTTATTAGTATTGTTGTTATCATTATTCATATCATAATTAGTAAGTAAGATTATAATTTTAATTACTATAAATGGTTATGTATTATTATTATCTTTATTAAGATTATTAATATCATTAGTATTATAACTAATAATAAAATTTTAATTTTAGTATTTATGATTAATATTAGTTTTATTATTGGATATTATTATTACCATTAATAATTAGTATTATTATTATTATAAATTATTATTGATATCATTTTTAGTATTATTTGATAATATTAACATTATTATTATTATTACTATTATTATTATTAATTCAATTATTAATAGGATTTTAATTAATTATAATTACTAATAATTAATATATTAATATACATTATATTATAGAACGTACTCATTTGGAATCAGGATCTGTTATCAGTAGCTCTCAATCTGTAGCATTATCTTGTTTCTGTCCCCTATTGTGATTCAATCAATAGAAAACATCCAAACTTAGTAGATAACGTAATCTGCTTTTATATATTTTTTTCTTATTTAATTCCTGTTATATTTGTACTGGCTGTCGACTGATTCCATTATAAGATCGACTAATTCATTGTAATATTGGATCCATTCGAACTACCTTCCATTTCCAATATCAATTTCAACAACCCAATACTGTTAAATTAGTTAAATTAATAATATTTTTTTTAAACAGACTGCAAAACTTGTTCTTTAACTTTTGAGCCAAATCACGATTCTCTGTCGCATTTAAAAATCTACAAATGGAGGATTGTTAGAAATCCTTCATTTAATCTATATATAAAGTTTCAGTTCTTAATTCATAAAATCAAAGTCAAATTTCGAAGTCAAAGATATATTTTCAAAAGTCAAAATAATAGTTCTTCTCAAAATTCATTTTTAATTCGATGTTTCAGATTCAATTAGGTACACAGATAGTTTCTAAAGGGGTTTTACAACCTATTTCATGAAGTAAGTTTTTGTTAAAACGATCTCTAATTAAAAATCAAGATTTTTTTTTCTGTATGCGTCGAGACTGCAGTAGCAGTTTTTATTTTTATTTTTTTATTTTTTAATTTTTTTTCTCGTTTTCCTTTTAATGCTAACATCTGACATCTGATTTCTATTATTTACAAATGTTTTAAAATATCTTAATTGGGACAATTTAAAACTGTCTTGGTCGATTTATATGTTTGAAGAGAAGATGAAAGGGAAACAGAAGTTAATAGGTTAAATAATATTTAGAAGAGTTATAATCAGTAAAAATCGAATGGATCAGTTGGTTAAGGTTGTTTGTGTGTATCCGAGAGGTCTTGGGTTCGAGTCCGGGCAAGGGCAATTATATTCTTTTTGGAACCTATTCTTCTGAGGTAGTAGTCTTTTATTGTTATTGTTATTACTTCATTATTATTATAAAAATTATTATTATTATCATTATTATTATTATTATTATTATTATTATTATTATTATTATTATTATTATTATTATTATTATTATTATTATTATTATTATTATTATTATTATTATTATTATTATTATTATTATTGATTATGGTTATGGTTATTATTAAGATAAGTGTTATTAGTTCCTAAGAATTAAAGTATAATTATTATTATTATCATTTATCTAATTAATAGTATTATCATTATTATTATTACTAATATTATCATTAAGTATTATTATTATTATTATCACTATATTATTATTATTATTACTAGTATTAGTATTAGTATTATTATTATTAATTAATATTATTATGATTATTATTGTAATATTATGATTATCGTCATTAAGATGATTATGAGCATATTAACAACATTCATGTTACAAAATTAATAATAAAAGTGATACGATAAAAATTATGAAAAATGGTCATAATTATTTGAATATATGTACAATTATGAATACGATTACAAATTTAAGTTATAGAAACTGTAGTCATAAGTTTAGAAATTATAAGAAACTTAGGATAAATCTGATATGTATTATTAGCACTGATATTATTATCATTTACTATAAGTATCATTTTAATAAAAATTATCAAAATTAGCATTTTTATTAAGATTACCATATACATTAAAATAGATACTATTACTACTAATATTATTACTATTATTATTATCATTACTATTATCATTCTTGTCAATACTGGTATTATTAAAAATAGATATTTTATACAACAATACATTACAATAATATTAATATTACGTATCATTATATGGTTATTATTAAAATGATAATTACTAAATTATATATATAAAATGTATCAGTTAATACACAAATATATATTGTTATCATATATAAAACCTTACATATATATGTATAATATAAATAATGATAAATATTAACTATATAAAATATATAAATTAAATATATTAAAATGATCCAAATAACATGAAATATAACAAGTATATTATTAATAATAATATATATAAACTTGCTCGATTATGATTATATGTTTTAATAAATATACAATTGATATAGGTTCGTGAATCCGATGCCAACCCTGCATTGTTCAATATAGTCATATGTATTTTTACTACAAAATACATTAGGTGAGTTTCATTAATCCCTTTTTAAATACTTTTGCAATATATATTTTTGGGACTGAGAATACATGCGCTGCTTTTATAACTGTTTTACGAAATAGACACGAGTAAATGAAACTACATTCTATGGCTAGATTATTAAACCGAATATGCCCCTTATTATTAAGTCTGGTAATCTAAGAATTAGGGAACAGACACCCTAATTGACGCGAACTCTAAAGATAGATCTATCGGCCCAACAAGCCCCATCCAAAGTACCGGATGCTTTAGTACTTCGAAATTTATATCATGTCCGAAGGAGGATCCCGGAATGATGGGGATATTCTTATTTACATATTGTGAATGTCGGTTACCAGGTGTTCAATCCATATGAATGATATTTTGTCTCTATGTATGGGACGCTTATTTATGAGAAATGGAAATCTTGTGGTCTATTAAAATGATGGAAATGATTATTTATGTTAAACTAATGAACTCACCAACCTTTTGGTTGACACTTGAAAGCATGTTTATTCTCAGGTACGAAAGAAATCTTCCGCTGTGCATTTGCTCATTTTAAAGATATTACTTGGAGTCATTCATGACATAATTCAAAAGACGTTGCATTCGAGTCGTCAAGTTTATCAAGATTATTATTAAGTTAATTATAGTTAGATATATTATAAAATGGTATGCATGACGTCAACCTTCGATATAATGAAAGATTGTCTTTTCAAAAACGAATGCAATGTTTGTAAAATGTATCATATAGAGGTCAAGTACCTCGCAATGTAATCAACTGTTGTGAATCGTTTATAATCGATATGGACTTCGTCCGGATGGATTAGGACGGGTCCTTACAGTTGGTATCAGAGCGGTGGTCTTAGCGAACCATGTCTGCATTAGTGTGTCTAACTGATAAGTCGTTAGGATGCATTAGTGAGTCTGGACTTCGACCGTGCATTCATGTCAAAAGTTTTGCTTATCATTTTGTGTCAAAAATTACCTGCTTATCATTCTTAGAGAATCACTTGCTTATCATTCTTAGTCTAGACACGTTTTACTGCATTGACTGCATGAATAGTGTATAGACAAAAATTCATATCTTAGCGTATCTGCTACTTCATATCTTAGCGTATCTGTTACTGTAACTTTGCCTGACAACTCCCGTAGATTCCTCCGTAACTTATGGGATTTTAGTATTATATATGCATATGTAAATTATGTATTGCAGGGTACTAATCTACATCCTATAATATATTTCTTATCGAAAATCCTTCATCTGATCGTACGAGATGAATCCTGCAACCAGTTCGAGTCCCTCAGATTCCGATAGCTATTCCGATAGTTATTCCGACAGCTATTCCGACATAGATGTTCACCTATACTCCGAAAACAGTGTCATCGGCATGAATCAACCAATCAACCATTATCAATTCATTTGATGGGTTCGTAGTCGACTTAATTAATGGAGACGCGCAGAAGGCAATCCCTTCCACCAACCGAATTCACCTCACAATGAACCTGAAGCGTTTATCGGCGAACCTGTTCGAGACACCATTTTCAGTCTCATTTCCAGGGTAACTCGACAAGATTATATTCTATCCACAATTCTAAACCTTATTTATCCGCTCGTTCCGATCGACAATCATCCTGGAGTAATAATTCAACGAACTTCGCGCTCGAATAACCAATTCAGAGAATATGGTGCAAAATGTACCGGCTTTAGCAACATCACCGGCACCAACAGTACCATCAATAACAGCACCAGTACCATCAACAATCCATGCTTCAATATTATCATATGTACTTTGAGTATGATCTTTGTTCTACGTATCGTTCTACCTCATTTATCTTCGTTCGACATGGCGAATATGTAATCTCTAAAGTTTTAGAGATTAATTATTCTAGTTCCAACCGAAAAGCAAATGAGTTTAATATCATATTAACTCATTAAATCCATGAATACATCTGAAGAAAATATATATGTATATATGTTTTCATAAAGATTGTAATTAAAAATTCTCTTGTACAAACTGTTAATGGTGAAAATATTTTAACGGGTAGGTAATACCCGAGGAATATTTAAATTTCACATTAATAAGTTACATTGTACGTTCTTCGAATCTGTTTCAACAGTCATATAATATCCTACTTACATCCACCAATATACGTATCCGTTCACCAAGGAATAACTAATTTCATTCAAATTCAATTTCATATTAGGGTTTTGACATATCAGAATCCAACAAGTGGCATAATGAAGAAAAAATGGACACAATAAAAATTGATTAGAAACAGACTAATTAACAATATGAAATTTTGTTAAGAATCCACGCTAACAAAATTCTAGCTAACTGTTCCTAGCAAACTGTTAATTCCGTATTACATTTTATTTATCACAATTTAATTATCGCAATTTAATTCTCGCAATTTTATTTGTTGTTATTTAATTTCTGTTATTTACTTTACGCACTTTATTTATCGTTATTTAATTTCTGTTATTTATTTTACGCACTTTAAATATCGGGACACGTATACAAGGTTTTGACATATCATATCGACGCATCTACATATATTATTTGGAATCACCATAGACACTCTATATGCAGTAATGATCGAGTTCTCTATACAGGGTTGAGGTTGATTCTCAAATAATATATATACTTTGAGTTGTGATCGAGTCTGAGACATGTACAAGGGTCACGATATGAATTAATTAATTCGAATATTATATATTAAACTATGTATGAATTATTGGACTGTTGACTGTGGACTATCGACTATGGACTGCCAACATTGGACAATTAAAATGAATTAAAATATTGATTATAACATATGAAACTAAACAAATCTTCAAGTTTGCCACTTGATTTCATCTTAAACGCCATTTGTATCTTGACAATTCTAATCTGCGTTCAAACCTTTCATGATTCTTGAAAACACCTCAATTGAAAGGATGAACCAACCGCACTTCATCAATGGAAGAAAAGATTGACGCGTATAGTTATGCACCTGAAAACTCCCGGACCCTAAGTAAAAGTTTAACACGTGTCTGTGTTAGCTCCTTTGGCATTGTTATTACCGAAAATAACATTGCAACTCTTTTTCAAATTAGCCAATTTTATCACAGCTTCAGCAAATCAACTTTAACTTCCATTCGAATTAGCCTTATTATAACCTCGATATATAAGTTTGCCTGTCGTCATCGTTACCGGAGAACCGTTTATATTTCACCACATTAGCAGTAAAATTACCAGCCATTTCAATGAATTTGGACTTTCCGAAAAATCATTATATTCATTGAAACCCCATCTTGCATTCATCTATACCCTGTAACAATAATTGCCATACCAATTACCGGAAATCAGCAATCAGTATTTCGAATCTCGTAGCATTTCTACATCAATAGTTATATGTATACATATAACAATTATCTCCTAGAATTACGACCTTCAATTCTGAAATTTTGAAAAGGCACCCAGTTTACGAATCGATACTCTGAATGTGGAAAAAGCTGAATGAAGCAGCAGAAACTGTAGGCAACCGTAAACGACCTTAGTCGTCGGAAGTTTGATGATAAAGAATAATATGTTGGAAAATATCCGAAACGTTGGAACTGGAAAACGGTAAGAGTTAACCATGAAGGAGACCAAGGACAAATACAAGAACCATACCCTATATTCAAAGAATCCAGATAATTCTAGATCCGTTGAAATCTTTAGAGAATATCTTGCCCCGAAGTCATGTTAAAATCTTGCGGAAAAATCTTTCTCCATCAACCATCGAACCTAGAAATTCCAAAATATCATCATCAATATCTTCGATATTTCTGAGGATATTTTCATAAATATTCTCGTCCGAAATTATATACCTCCTTGTGCTTCCTGTGTATCATTCTATTGGAAACATTCAATAGAAAATTTAGTACCAAAAAGCAGATTATGCGAAACCAGGAAGAAAGCCGTGGACAAATTACAAAGAATAAGTTTGACTTCAAAGAATCCAAATGATTCAATGCCTGCTGAAGTCTTTAGCGAATATCTTACTCCTAAACCCTTGCGGACAATAGTCTCCATCATCCTCTGACCTTAAATATTCAAAGATATTATCGTATCGTTCATTATAAATATCCTCCATATTTCTGAAGATATTTTTATAACTATTCTTATCTGAAATCATTAATCTCTTCGTGCTATCAGTGTTACATCATATAGAAACTGTTAGTTTCTATATTCTGTAAACTTTCGAGATTAAAATATGAATGTTATTGAAGTAATATTGGGAACTGATGCATGAGTTAGTATAATATAATGACACTTGATCAACGTGATTATATTACAGTTAGTCATGCTGAGTTTCTAAATGGAATGTGATGATTCACAGATTACAACGTCATCATGTGCTATGTTACACGACTCTTACGTTCTGTCTAATCTATAAACATATCAAGAACATATTTTTCTTGATAGTTCTATCTTTCCTGGATATTCTGGTAATTTGACGAATCAAGATCGTGCTATTACCATTTCTATCTTAGAACATTAACTATGTTCATTTCGAAATTCATATCTACGAATTCTGGACCATTATTCGCTTGACTTAAAGTTGAGAAGAGAAAACAAAAGTATGAAGCTCCAATACATAGGGGAAAATATAAATCCCAACAACAACACCGAAATTACAAACCGTGTATGTCGATGTTTATCGCAACATAAAAACACGGGAGAATTAAAAACACTATAACCCCAAGGGCGAAGTAAAAGAAAGTAGATTCCTCTGGTGAAAGTTGGAAAAGGAGTATGATTGTTGCGATAGAAAGGATAATGACAAGGATCGAAACTGGATTAAGCACTTCCAGAATCTTTTGGATGTATGAAACAAGAAGGAAAGTATAGGAATGGTGAAAATAATGGAACGGAAGAGTTTAATTTATAATGAAAATATCAGACAGAGTAATCGAAGCAGATCATCGTATTTAATTAGAGATATCTTAATTTTCCTTATTCGCCGAAGAATCAGATCTTATAGATTTTCAAGGTTTTCTTTCAAATCCCTTGAATTCCGGAATTCAACCCAGGCAACGTCAAAATTTAAAACGAAACTTCATTTATTCATTTCACTTTATTGTGATAGCTTCATTCGTGCTCTTCGAATAATCGAATTATTTTTTCTGTATTAATCAATAATGATAAAACTCTATTTATCAACTCATATGCGTCAAGAAAATATTTTTATTGTTAACCATGACGACCATACTCAAATTTCGGGACGAAATTTCTTTAACGGGTAGGTACTGTGACGACCCGAGAATTTCTGACTAAATTTAAACTTTATCTTTATATGTTTCCGACACGATAAGCAAAGTCTGTAATTTTTAACCTCAAAAGTTTTGGAACTATAGTCACGTAATCAATTACTCTCTGACTAATTCCGATGATTCACGAACCATTGTTTGTAAATAAAATTGTACATATATATATGTAAATATAAATATGTGTAGTAATTTAAAATTATAAAATATAATTTAAACATTGGAATTAGATATGTTAAATAAGATACAAAATAATTAAGTAAAATTTAAAATGAATATATAGACATATGAGATTTATGTATATTATTAAATAATATATATATAGTTAAATGATAAAGATTCAGTAAAAGTTACTATATAATATATTATATGATTATTAAATATTACATAATTAACAATATATTATTAAACAAATTAAATAAGATTTTATTACTTTCATTATTATTATTAATACTAATATTAATATTAATAATTAATATCAGTATTAGTTATACTGTTATAGATAATAGATAATAGATATAGATAAGAAATCTAATGCAATTAAGTTGTTACCTTTACTAATATTAATATTACTTTCACTACTATTATTAGAATATGTAGTTAATATTAATAACAAAGTTATTATTAATATTTTGTATATTACATAAATATGAAATTGATACAAATGAATTGTTACATAACTACTATTAATATTAGTGTTATTAGTATTGTTGTTATCATTATTCATATCATAATTAGTAAGTAAGATTATAATTTTAATTACTATAAATGGTTATGTATTATTATTATCTTTATTAAGATTATTAATATCATTAGTATTATAACTAATAATAAAATTTTAATTTTAGTATTTATGATTAATATTAGTATTATTATTGGATATTATTATTACCATTAATAATTAGTATTATTATTATTATTATAAATTATTATTGATATCATTTTTAGTATTATTTGATAATATTAACATTATTATTATTATTACTATTATTATTATTAATTCAATTATTAATAGGATTTTAATTAATTATAATTACTAATAATTAATATATTAATATACATTATATTATAGAACGTACTCATTTGGAATCAGGATCTGTTATCAGTAGCTCTCAATCTGTAGCATTATCTTGTTTCTGTCCCCTATTGTGATTCAATCAATAGAAAACATCCAAACTCAGTAGATAACATAATCTGCTTTTATATATTTTTTTCTTATTTAATTCCTGTTATATTTGTACTGGCTGTCGACTGATTCCATTATAAGATCGACTAATTCATTGTAATATTGGATCCATTCGAACTACCTTCCATTTCCAATATCAATTTCAACAACCCAATACTGTTAAATTAGTTAAATTAATAATATTTTTTTAAACAGACTGCAAAACCCGTTCTTCAACTTTTGAGCCAAATCACGATTCTGTGTCGCATTTAAAAATCTACAAATGGAGGATTGTTAGAAATCCTTCATTTAATCTATATATAAAGTTTCAGTTCTTAATTCATAAAATCAAAGTCGAATTTTGAAGTCAAAGATATATTTTCAAAAGTCAAAATAATAGTTCTTCTCAAAATTCATTTTTAATTCGATGTTTCAGATTCAATTAAGTACACAGATAGTTTCTAAAGGGGTTTTACAACCTATTTCATGAAGTAAGTTTTTGTTAAAACGATCTCTAATTAAAAATCAAGATTTTTTTTTCTGCATGCGTCGAGACTGCAGTAGCAGTTTTTATTTTTATTTTTTATTTTTTTTCTCGTTTTCCTTTTAATGCTAACATCTGACATCTGATTTCTATTATTTACAAATGTTTTAAAATATCTTAATTGGGACAATTTAAAACTGTCTTGGCCGATTTATATTTTTGAAGAGAAGATGAAAGGGAAACAGAAGTTAATAGGTTAAATAATATTTAGAAGAGTTATAATCAGTAAAAATCGAATGGATCAGTTGGTTAAGGTTGTTTGTGTGTATCCGAGAGGTCTCGGGTTCGAGTCCGGGCAAGGGCAATTATATTCTTTTTGGAACCTATTCTTCTGAGGTAGTAGTCTTTTATTGTTATTGTTATTACTTCATTATTATTATAATTATTATTATTATTATCATTATAATTATTATTATTATTATTATTATTATTATTATTATTATTATTGATTATGGTTATGGTTATTATTAAGATAAGTGTTATTAGTTCCTAAGAATTAAAGTATAATTATTATTATTATTATCATTTATCTAATTAATAGTATTATCATTATTATTATTACTAATATTATCATTAAGTATTATTATTATTATTATTATCACTATATTATTATTATTATTACTAGTATTAGTATTAGTATTAGTATTATTATTAATTAATATTATTATGATTATTATTGTAATATTATGATTCTCGTCATTAAGATGATTATGAACATATTAACAACATTCATGTTACAAAATTAATAATAAAAGTGATACGATAAAAATTATGAAAAATGGTCATAATTATTTGAATATATGTACAATTATGAATACGATTACAAATTTAAGTTATAGAAACTGTAGTCATAAGTTTAGAAATTATAAGAAACTTAGGATAAATCTGATATGTATTATTAGCACTGATATTATTATCATTTACTATAAGTATCATTTTAATAAAAATTATCAAAATTAGCATTTTTATTAAGATTACCATATACATTAAAATAGATACTATTACTACTAATATTATTACTATTATTATTATCATTACTATTATCATTCTTGTCAATACTGGTATTATTACAAATAGATATTTTATACAACAATACATTACAATAATATTAATATTACGTATCATTATATGGTTATTATTAAAATGATAATTACTAAATTATGTATATAAAATGTATCAGTTAATACACAAATATATATTGTTATCATATATAAAACCTTACATATATATGTATAATATAAATAATGATAAATATTAACTATATAAAATATATAAATTAAATATATTAAAATGATCCAAATAACATGAAATATAACAAGTATATTATTAATAATAATATATATAAACTTGCTCGATTATGATGATATGTTTTAATAAATATACAATTGATATAGGTTCGTGAATCCGATGCCAACCCTGCATTGTTCAATATAGTCATATGTATTTTTACTACAAAATACATTAGGTGAGTTTCATTAATCCCTTTTTAAATGCTTTTGCAATATATATTTTTGGGACTGAGAATACATGAGCTGCTTTTATAACTGTTTTACGAAATAGACATGAGTAAATGAAACTACATTCTATGGCTGGATTATTAAACCGAATATTCCCCTTATTATTAAGTCTGGTAATCTAAGAATTAGGGAACAGACATCCTAATTGATGCGAACTCTAAAGATAGATCTATCGGGCCCAACAAGCCCCATCCAAAGTACCGGATGCTTTAGTACTTCGAAATTTATATCATGTCCGAAGGAGGATCCCGGAATGATGGGGATATTCTTATTTACATATTGTGAATGTCGGTTACCAGGTGTTCAATCCATATGAATGATATTTTGTCTCTATGTATGGGACGCTTATTTATGAGAAATGGAAATCTTGTGGTCTATTAAAATGATGGAAATGATTATTTATGTTAAACTAGTGAACTCACCAACCTTTTGGTTGACACTTGAAAGCATGTTTATTCTCAGGTACGAAAGAAATCTTCCGCTGTGCATTTGCTCATTTTAAAGATATTACTTGGAGTCATTCATGACATAATTCAAAAGACGTTGCATTCGAGTTGTCAAGTTTATCAATATTATTATTAAGTTAATTATAGCTAGATATATTATAAAATGGTATGCATGACGTCAACCTTCGATATAATGAAAGATTGTCTTTTCAAAAACGAATGCAATGTTTGTAAAATGTATCATATAGAGGTCAAGTACCTCGCAATGTAATCAACTGTTGTGAATCGTTTATAATCGATATGGACTTCGTTCGGATGGATTAGGACGGGTCCTTACATTTAATGCCTCGTTCTTAATAATATAAAGTGTTTCGTTTATATCATATTCATCTTTATCATATCGGATTTATCAAACTTCTATACACCCTTATGTAGTGAAGAATCATGGTTCGTCCAACTACACCAACTCTTACCACGATGTTTCATAATTTCCTCGTCTGACTACGTCTTCCACAACTTCCATAACTATCAAAGATATGAAGGTTAACCAAGTCTATAAAGACTGTAACTTAAAACTAGCTAACCATAAGTTAGTAACTGTTTTCACGGATGGCATTTCGAACTGCTCCAAGAGTGAGAAAGGACATGAGCAACATTTATAAACTCATTCTTGATAAAAAGAACAACTCTATGCAAACTTTTCCAAAGTGCAAGTTTTGGCCCAAAACCGACATGTTGTCAATCCAGCTAAGATCATTGCTGTCCTTAACACACTATATTAGAAGTCATCATTGATCACATATCCTGACCTTATGGAGTGACCTTGGAAAGGAAATATGAATTAGTGAAATATAATTACGGTGGCCAACGTGATTATATTACGGTAATTCATAGAGATATTCCAATATCATGACGTATGGAATAGAAAGTGAATCAAAGAAAAACTCTCAAGCTATTTGTTCAAAAACCCAAATGCAAGAACGATCATCTTGTTATTTAGTCGATCCGAAGAGCTCATTCTAATCAAACTATATATCTATCTCATACCCATTTAACAAACTCTCATTTACCATAAAAAGTGGTAGACAATCGAATCTTGAAATTCATTCATCCTAAATGGATGTCTCCTGATCATTGATACTTAATCATCACTTGTTATTACACTTTTGGTGTAAATTTTCATATAACTTTCAGAAACCCGTGTCATTTGAACCTTCAAACGTCGATATTACAAACACCATGTCCGATATTACATTATCTATGTCGAGATGATAAATATCTCATATGCATAATCTTCTGAAGAATGGAACCTCCATACATGTATCGTTTTAACTATCATAGTCAAGGAACTTCTGTACTCGTACATCTACTTATAATAGACAACTTGGCACCATGCAAGTAATGGTGCCATACTCAAACAATAATCGATCATTGTCAACTCGAAAACCAGAGGTTAAATACACTATCTCAAGTTGTGGCTTGAGCTAAACTCATCTGAAAAACTGCTGTAACAATTTAAATGATTCCATCATACTTTAACATATCCTCCTCTCAGACCAATTAAGGCTGAATTCAAACAATCATTACATAGTTGAAAGTCACTGCTTTAGCATTTATTTATACTTATTTATGCGACTGCCAGATTATTCATGCCGAGTTCTTGAACTCTCACTATCATTCGTACGATTCAAAGTTGCAAATCTTATTTGAAGTTCTTTCATACATAACTCTAAATCCGAGGGATTTACTCATTTGATGATAATCACATTATCATCCTTCTAACTTTAATGTTAACATTTCGAGTCCAAGGACTCATGCCCTGATAAAAGTCGATCCATTAGTTTTCACTACCTTGAAACAATTATTACACAATTATCCTCCGGAATTTTAAAATCTTCAATCAATTTTTCTCAAACAAATACACTCTTAAATACAAGTATCCTGTTTTCCAAAGATTTCTTACACGAGTGTTTAATTTCAAACTATCTCGGAATTTATGAAAAATGATTTTTCACGTATGTGATTTATAAAACCTTATACATAAACTTAACTCTACGTACTTTGACTAGTACATATCAAATTATACTTCCACTTCTACAAATTTCCACTTTGATTAAATCGAAATTACTTTACAAAATTTTACGTAACCCTAGTTGTACTATGAACGTCATTTCATCACCTCCTCTAAAATTACTTTCACTAATTATATAAACACTTTCGCATTTTTAGCAATTTACCTTTGTTTCATTAAATTTAACATTCTTTTAAACAACTCTTTTTCGTATTGTTCAAATTATTTCACATAAAATAGTACGTGTTGTACATAACTCAAGTTTTACCAATAGCTCCGCTTCATTTATATTGTTATAACAAATGTCGCAACTTTTCAAAAATTACTTTGGTTTATTATTGAAACTTTCGTATTACTCTCCAATGTGTTTGGATCACCTTTATTCTCATTCTCCGTGCAAGAACGAGACTTACCTCTTTACGTACATCATCTCTTCCTTGCTATGTTATTCATTAAGAAGTTTGTACTTCCGGTATTTCACGGCCAAACCACGACGCTCTCGTAAACATCAATACTACGATCTTTTGAACAAGGAAGCAAAGATTCCTTCATGGTAGAAACAATATCTTATAAACAATGATTCACCTTTATTCGAATCCGCGTTTAAACTCGTAAGTAAATAAAAGACTAACTCGCCATTGGCGCGAAAACACTTTTCCTACTCTAAAAAAGTTACCTTAAACATTTATGAAGATACTCTAAACATTTCTCCCTTTTTGGATTGCAACTAGATGTTATTCTAGTCAAGTTTTAATCAATGATTCGACATGAAACTGAAATCATAAATTTTGAAGCTACATCCTGAAACTATTTCTAAAGACAAGTTCTCATGTATACTGAACGATGTCTTAAATTTAATCGCTCGTATTATCTTGAGATCAACTAACTCTCAACTAACATCTCATTTGTCTATTAGGCATCTCTTGAAAACTAAAGGTATTATGGTTACCTTTCGAAACTTGAAGCTGGTACTATCTCTAACAAACACCAGCCATACATCAAACTACGTAACTGAAATCTTTACGTAATCTACTCTATTTTATCTGCCCTACTATTGCGGCATAAACACTCAAGATCTTAACGAGCTCAATAATACATTTCATGCTGTTATAGCATCATCTTTCCTTTTAAAAAAAAACTAGTCAAACGATACTCTTGTTATTCCTTGGAAAATTCTCCGCATTTAATGCACTTGTAAACGACATATTGAGGTTAAGGATCATGAGATCAAACATGCAAACAAAACAATATACTTATTGTTAACACTCATTGGCCCCAACCGTACTCGGGAACGTGAAAATCAAACTCTATTGTTAAAGTCCGTCGGGATTCGCGTAGAAGCCCCTAACATACATGGGAACACGAAGACTAAACGATACGGAAATATCTCCATCTCTTCTCAACTGCTGATGCAAACGAGAAATCTACTTAAAACTTCGTGTCGAAGTTTCTAATAACGGGGAGGTACTATAACGACCCTCATTTTTCCATTCTATATTTTTCAATATTAAATGCCCAAAACAATATAATTAAAAATTAATGATTAAACTTTAATCAACAATTGTTAAGTGTTAAGAGTTATAAAACATATTAATTAATTTTGTGCAATAATTGACAAGTTAAAAAAAAGATGAAAATAATAAACTGTTAGTCGACACTCACTGCTAATTAAAATTTATGCATTTATTTAATATTATAACTAATAACCTATAAGTAATAAATAAAAAGTGAAATGTATATAAATAATAAAAAAATTGGGAACTAAATAAAAAATATATATATACAAGTCATGAATTAGTAAAAAGAAAATAATACTTATCATGTCGTAAATGTAAAAATATTAATAATAATAATAATAATAATAATAATAATAATAATAATAATAATAATAATAATAATAATAATAATAATAATAATAATAATAATAATAATAATAATAATAATAATAATAATAATAATAATAATAATAATAATGAGACTAAAGAATCTTAAACAATTACATCCTTATGTTGACTAAAAAAATAAAATAAAATATATATATATATATATATATATATATATATATATATATATATATATATATATATATATATATATATATATATATATAAACTAGTACCACTTATTGTTGACTAAAAATTATAAAATAAAATAAAATCATTTATTAGAACATCCTTATGTTGACTAACACTCTAATACATCACACCCCCAGTTAGGGCCTGGGCGAAATGTGACTTAATATCAAATAAACCAACATATTATAATATACGAGAACAATACTAAATGATAAAATAAACTTTATTGAGAGTACGCAGCGGAAAATGAAGTGTCGTTACAATAATGGAAATTACAATAAAGTAATTTTTTCAAATGAAAGAATAATAAATGCGATATCTCTTGATCCTAAGTCCAAGTAGCATCACATAAGTAGTAAGTAAGTAAGCTTGATCAATCAGCACCTGAGACAAACATGCTTAAGTGTCAACCAAAAAGGTTGAGTGAAGTTCATAGGTTTAACAAATATGTTTGACCGTTGTTTTAGACCACAAAATTTAGTTTGTAAAGTTGATCTCCCGCAGGATCAAAAAGTTATGCCAAGGCATGATATTTAGACTAAACGTTCAAGTTTGCCCCAATGACAAGTAGTGTCTGTCCTTTTCGGTTTAATTTCATTATTAAGTAATACAAAGACTTAGTCAAATGTATCGGGGACGTCACTCCCGATAGGCCTACCCCCAATAATTAAGCATGCAATCAAAGAGCAATTAAAAATATCACTGTAGGGACTTAGTCGGACATAGCTGGGTATAACATAGTTTTAGCAGTTGGTACTTGTGTCTAAAGTGTAAAATGTAAAAACAGCATGTGTCTCACCCCAATAAAATTAAGTAAGTTTGCTAGCAATAAAGAGTAGGGCTATGAGTTCACCTTAGTAAGTAGAGAGAGAGAGAGAGTTATTCCTCGGAATAGAAAGTTGGATGAGTGAGCAGAAAAGTCAACCTATTGACATTTAAGAGTAGTAAGTGTTTTTGCCCAAGTTTAAGTAGATGTTTAAGTATGATAGTGTTGTAAGTATAGTTCGTTTTACTAAGTTTCCTTTCCTAGTAAGTTTCTATTTTTAGAAAGTTTTCGCTTTTAGTAAATTTCTTATCTTAGTAAGTTTCTATAACTAGAATGTTTCTACTTTAAGAGTGTTTTCCATTTTAGGATACTTGCCGTATTAGATAAGCTTCCAATCACCCCTTTCCCTTCGAATGGCCATTTCAGGTCTAGGGGCTTGAGCTATAGGATCCTTTAAATCGTAAATCCAAACCCTTCCGCCTAGAGTTTCATAGAAACCATTCGTCAAGAAAGATCGAAGATCTATACATCTCTAATACATATCCCAAAATGTTTTTATGTGTTATAATATAGGTAGTAGGTTATAGGTGTTAGTAATAGTAATAGTGTATACATGTTAATTGATAGTATAAGTAGTATTAGGGTTTCATTAAATAGGGTTAGTTAATTAAAGAAGTATTTTAATGATTAGGGTTTAGGGTTTTGAGGATCTAAATAATATGAATGTTAAAATCATGCACGAATATGATTATGAATATAAACATGAATTGAAATAAAGATTTAAAAGTTTTAAGATTTTGGATCATACCTTGTTAATGATGATGAAGATTAACAAGAAACAATAAGAAAACTTGGTGATGAAGATCAAATAACCCAAATAATGAAGAACGCGCTTGAAAATCTTGATGAACACGAAGAACAAGCTTGAAGATCCGAATACCACAAGAGAGGGACAGGGAGAGATTGTTTTTGAGAGAGGATTTTGGTGTGATTTGTGAATGAGAAACTAGGAGTCTAGGGGTGTTTATATAGTGCAAGTATTAGAGTGTTAGTCAACATAAGGTTGTTCTAGTTAATGATTTTATTTTATTTTATAATTTTTAGTCAACAATAGGTGGTACTAGTTTATATATATATTTTATTTTAATTTTTTTAGTCAACATAAGAATGTAATTGTTTAAGATTCTTTAGTCTCATTATTATTATTATTATTATTATTATTATTATTATTATTATTATTATTATTATTATTATTATTATTATTATTATTATTATTATTATTATTATTATTATTATTATTAGTATTATTATTATTATTATTATTATTATTATTATTATTATTATTATTATTATTATTATTATTATTTTTACATTTACTACATGATAAGTATTGTTTTCTTTTTGCTAATTCATTACTTGTATATATATTTTTTTATTTAGTTCCCAATTGTTTTATTATTTATATAAATGTCACTTTTTATTTATTACTTATAGGTTATTAGTTATAATATTACATAAATGCATAAATTTTAATTAGCAGTGAGTGTAGACTAACAGTTTATTTTTTCCATCTTTTATTAACTTGTCAATTATTGCACAAAGTTAATTAATATGTTTTATAACTCTTAACACTTAACAATTGTTGATTAAAGTTTAATCATTAAGTTTTAATTATATTGTTTGGGCATTTAATATTTGAAAAATATAGAATGGAAAAATGAGGGTCGTTATAGTACCTCCCCGTTATTAGAAACTTCGTCCCGAAGTTTTAAGTAGATTTCTTGTTTGCATCAGCAGTTAAGAAGAGATGGGGATATTTCCATATCATTTGGTCTTTGCGTTTCCAGTTATATTCGGGGCCTCTACACGAATTCCAACGGACTTTAAGGATAGGTATGTTGCTTTTACGCGTTTGGTTGACCTCTCCTTCCATGATTTCTATAGGTTCTTCAATGAAGTGCATTTGCTCATCAATGCGGATATCATCCAAAGGAATAACAAGTGTGTCATCAGCAAGACACCTTTTAAGATTCGAGACATGAAACACATCATGTACTTGGCTGAGTTCAGTTGGTAGTTCTAATCGGTACGCCACGGGACCAACTCTTTGAGTGATTGTGAAAGGTCTAACATATCGTGGACTGAGTTTGCTTCGTTTACCAAAATGGACAACACCTTTCCAAGGGGATACTTTCAACATGACTTTATCTCCAACTTGGTATTCTATATCGTTTCTTTTCTTATCGGCATAGCTCTTTTGTCGGCTACGGGCAGTTTCTAATCGTTGCTTAATCTGAGCGAACTTTTTGGTAGTTTCATGAATGATTTTGGGACCAGTTAAATGTCTGTCCTCGTGTTCGTCCCAACACAAAGGGGATCTACATTTCCGTCCATATACAGCTTCAAAAGGTGCAGCTTTAATGCTGGAGTGATAACTGTTGTTGTAAGAAAATTCGACCAAAGGTAGATGTCTATCCCAACCTTTGCCGAAATCGATTGCACAAGCACGTAGCATATCCTCCATGGTTTGGATAGTTTGTTACCTCTGACCATCAGTTTGTGGATGATAGGCTGTACTCATGTTGAGTTGAGTTCCAAGAGCAGATTGTAAAGTTTTCCAGAATCTTGAAACGAATCGACTGTCGCGATTAGAAATAATCGAGATAGGAACTCCATGACGTGAGACAATTTCTTTAATATAAAGCTGTGATAATTTCTCCATCTTGTCGGTTTCCTTGATCGGTATGAAATGTGTAGATTTAGTAAGACGATCAACTACGACCCAAATAGTATCGTTACCATTCGAAGTCTTAGGTAACTTAGTAACGAAGTCCATAGTGATGCACTCCCACTTCCACTGCGGAATACCAGGTTGTTTCAAAAGACCAGAAGGCTTTTGATGTTCTTCCTTGACTTTCAAACAAGTGAGACACTTGCTAACATAAGTAGCAATGTCGGCTTTCATATTAGGCCACCAGTAGAATTGCTTCACATCGTGATACATCTTACTGGAACCGGGATGAATAGAGTACCTAGTCTTATGTGCTTTATCCAAGACTAGTTCGCGGAGATTTTCGAAGTGAGGAACCCAAATTCTGTTGCCCAAGTACCGTGTACCATTAGCTTTCACTTGAAGTTGGTTCTCAAAACCTATAGGTCCTTCACTTTCGATAAGTTTCGGTTTAATAGCTTCCAATTGAGCTTCACAGATTCATGATATTAGATTCGATTTGATTTTCAGATTTAGAGCACGAACGCGTTTAACATCATCTTTTCGACTAAGAGCATCGGCAACTACATTTGCCTTACCGGGATAATATTATAGCTCACAGTGATAATCGTTCAGTAACTCGAGCCATCGGCTTTGCCTCATATTCAGCTGTTTTTGATCAAAGATGTGTCGAAGACTTTTATGGTCAGTGTACACCGTAAGGTGAGTACCATATAGATAATGTGATGTTAAAGCGAAGGGGTATAAAATAGTTATATTTTTATTGCGAAATACTATTAAATACGATACAATTTTACACAAGTTATTTATTTATTTATAGAGTGGATATACCTAAACCTTGCTACAACACTTATTGGCAGTGTACCTAATCGTACAGCAGTGTAGTTTTTAGTAAGTCCGGTTCGTTCCACAGGGAGCTGGTTAAGTTTAACGCTATATTTTTAAAACTATATTTGTAAAAATATAAATATATATATAAGTAGTATTATTATTATAAAAGGGGGTTTTTACCATTTAATGACCGGTTTGTCGATTTCAAACTTAAGTCGCAGTTAAAACCTAATGTAAAATATTAAATATATAAAAGACTTAATTTAAAGCATAAAGTAAATAACAATAATTAAAGTGCGATAAATTAAAGTGCGATAAATAAAATGACAATAAATAAAATTGCGATAATTAAAAAGTGCAATAATTAAAATGACAATAAATTAAAGTGCGATAATTAAAAGTGCAATTAAATATGAAATAAAGGAATTATGCTTATTTAAACTTCCGTAATCATGATGTTTGACGTGTTGATGTTAGTTTATTACCATGGGTTAATTGTCCTTTGTCCTGGATTATTCAATATGTCCATCTGGTTTTTGTCCATAACAGTCCATCAGTCCTAAATATAAAGTGCGAGTATCCTCGTCAAATTATCCTTATATCCGAAGTCAAATATTCCAACTAATTGGGCACTTAGACTATAATTACACCAATTTTCCTTGTATATAATTCACCCCTATTTTAATAAGTCCATTGACTATTAATCCATTCCCGTGTCCGGTTAAATGAACGATTATTAGTACTTATAAATATCCCGCCCATCGTGTCCGATCGAGTGTATATGGTTATTTATAGGTACATCCAATTGTAAATCTTAATATTAAATTAATGAACTATCATTTAATTAAACAAATATAAAGCCCATTAATAGCCCATAGTCTAATTTCTAAAAGTGTCGTTCTTTTGTCCAAACCTCAATTATGGTACAAAGCCCAATTACCCAATCTTAATATTTTAGCCCAACATCACGATTACTTCGATTTAAATAAGCATAATAATAACTTAGCTACGAGACATTAATTTAAAAAGGTTGAACATAACTTACAATGATTAATAATAGCGTAGCGTTACACGGACATAATTTCGACTTACACCCTTACAACATTCGCTAACATACCCTGATTATTATTAAATTAAAATTAAAATTAAAATTATAATATATATATATATATATATATATATATATATATATATATATATATATATATATATATATATATATATATTACAGAGAGATAGAGAGGATTAGAAAAAGTGTGTTTTTACTCGCAGAAAACTGGCGAATTTATAGAATGTGGCCTGCTACAGTAACTCATGCGGTCGCATGAGTTTTTAGTGCAAATCTCATGCACTCGCATGGGCTCATGCACTCGCATGGGTTTTATGCCTATTTCCCATGCGATCGCATGGCCGTCAGATCCAACTCACATATTTTTTGTTTTCTTGCTTGTCGACATATTATTATATATATATATAATTTATATTAATTATATATATATATATTATATTTATTCTTGTGCATAGTTGACTTGTAATTTTCCCTCCGTTGTCTCGTACATTTACGCCCGGTTTATGTCTTGGTTCCGCTTTCTCGAACGTCCTTACGTACAATTTAATATCTTGTATTTTGCGTTTTGCGGCTTGTACTCTTATCATTTTTGGACGTTTCTCATCAATAAATTGAACCACTTGAATTATATCTTGTACATTTGAGCTTTTTGGTCATTTGCTTCTTTAAATCGTCGTTTTCTTCTTTTGTC
Organism: Rutidosis leptorrhynchoides; assembly: GCF_046630445.1. NCBI lineage: Eukaryota > Viridiplantae > Streptophyta > Magnoliopsida > Asterales > Asteraceae > Rutidosis > Rutidosis leptorrhynchoides. The sequence goes on along the minus strand of NC_092338.1, from coordinate 221,310,475 downwards.
TTCGCACTTATTTATTTAAACGAATATTACATAAAAATAGAACAATTGAAACTAAAAGCTTTACATATTGGAAGGATATTGTGCCTAAATAAATGTTCATTTGGAGCACTATCAAATATCCCCACACTTGAGCGTTGCTTGTCCTCAAGCAATACAGAATTTGAAATTAAAATCACATTTCACTCGAATCACTTTTTTATTCTCACACTTTATACATCAGTGATTTTGATACGGCGGTATAAACAATGATAGTAACGATGTGGTTTACAGTCCCACATGACTTATAAAAATTTAGATCCTTAAGGAAATTGGATCTTTATGAAAACATTTGATCTTTTGAAAATTCATTCTAGCTTTTACCCTAGATAATTTTTCCAGAATAACCCTTCACCGGTGTTTGCAAAATGTTTTTGTGGGTTGCGTGGGTTTCATATTTAAAATTTTAGCTCAAAACTTGCGGTTTTATGTCACCCACTTGCTAACCTTGTATTAGGAAAGCAACACATCCAGTATACTTGTTCCATATATTACCTTTAGGTAAACTACCGTCCGGTTGTAAAGGAAAGCGTTGAACAAGAAACTGTTAAGGCAATGTCCCGTGACATGCTTTTGATTATGGTCTATATCGTGTCAGATGTAATTACTATCCTTTGTAGGAGCAATAGTAAAGATCACTCTATAGTTTTTCGGTCTGGCACAAGGTCCTGTCTTCGACAATGCTATGCAACCACTGTTCTTACGGTTGACACCCGATTTTGGTTCAGGTGACCTAATGAATTCCAGGTGAATTCCTAGGATTTTACGTTCAATGGTAATGAACGTATTAAAAATGGGTTTTCAGAAAACAAATCAGTTTGTAATTTTGATCAAAATATTTTCTCGTTCAAGCTCGAGTTTAGATATCATTGAATTCCATGAGTTTGTAATTCTCGATCTTTAAAGTCAATCTCAAGGATTGAGTAATATCAGGCTTAAAAGCTGATTTTTAATCTTTAAGGAGATTATCCTTTCTGGGGGTCTGATTCATTAGTCTTATCAAGCTAATTTGCACGACGCCCTCCCCATTTTACGAGACAGATCCTCTCATGGTTAGGATAAGTTTGACCACTTGGCGACCCTGTTTGATGCTGAGGTCCGTGGATTTCCTGCTGATTTTAGAGATGACTTTTCTAGATTTTTCGTCAACCTACAACTGGTCTGGACGACAACTTCCTGACCTAAATCAAGAAGTGCGTGTCTGTTTCGGAAGACTTTACTTCCTTTTAATGATGAAATTGATTCATCGTGTAGCTCCATCTTTCTTTTAAATATATTACAGTAAATCGGGTAAAACTGATTAGTTTAGTCCAAAACAAAAGTACCTGCAATAATCTGTACCAAATATGTGATATGTGTTTTAAAGAACTGGTAAATTCTTCCCACACTTAGCTTTTATTTATTCCTTTCTTTACCTTTTTATTCTCCTCTATTCAATTTTAAATGAATTCTAACGTTTTGGGTTATTTCTCCATTTCGGTATTAACACCTAGTTTTATCGTTCATAAATATGTATAAACATGATTTTGAATTCATTTAGTTTAAAAATTTTCAAATTTTCACAAAATTTGTCAATTAAACTAAGTGTAAACTCGAGAGAATTTATAACCCTTCCCCACACTTGAGATCATGCAATGCCCTCATTTACATGAAATTAGACCATAATTATAAATTCATGAGGGTCATTAGTGTAGAAAAGTGATTAAAAATATCGAGTATGTAATTACTAAGGTCGTCGACTGATAGATGGCGCGCCTCATCGTTCATTCCTTTTGTTGTAATTTCACATATGTTTTGCGTCTTATCGTCAAAATTAGTAGCTTTTGCTGAACTTAATCTTTGAAAGTGAGCTGTTTTACTCTGTTTTGTACATAAGATAAACTACAAACATACATAATATTTTTATTATTATTTTTTTATAAAATCTTTATTTATTAAAACAATTTAAATGAATAATTTTTTAAAATTTTGTTTCCTTTTACTTTAGGTAGTTTCGGTATGTTTACGTAGTCCGTCCCTCGACAAAATTTAAAATTTGTCGTTTTTAAAGCGATTGTTTTAAAAGTAAAGATTTTTGGTTTTTTTAAAAAAAAATTTTTTGTATACTTTAGATCAATAAAATTAAAAATAATGATAACAAAATTTTTCGCCCCGCCCTCAGGTAAAGCAATTTCGGTTCCATGACCTAGTCTTCAACTTACGATGAATTTTAGAAATCATTTTTTAAACTTAATGAAATAAAGTAATTTTTGTTTTTAAATTCACACAAAACTTAAATTTAAAAATGCATATAATTTTCATACAAAACCTACAACATAAAAATTCAGAATGAGGGGAGAAAACTAGTTCTTTAGTGTCCGCTAGCGGAAAAGACCAATCGGATTTCATTCTCGGAACTACACGAGAACAAAACAACTAACTCTAGACAACGTTTTCTCTTTAGAACATTTGAATCTCCCCACACTTAGGTAGCTGTGGTGTCGAAATTGTGATTAACTTTATCGTCAATTTCTCTTGAACCATAATCAACTTGCATATCTGTGACTTTTGCTTTAAGCCATTGGTCGGATTCCTGTGTAACATCCACAAATTCAACTAGTTTCGCCTTTTCTTTAGGCGAAAGATTGGATACTGTAGCGTCCCGTTCATATCGATTATAAACGTCACGTACTTATTGGTGTCATTGCGAGGTATTGACCTCTATATGTGACATTTTTCAAAATCTGCATACGTTTTTATGATAAAAACGATAACTTTTATTATAACCAAAGGCTTAAACAACATAATATTGATTATCATTTAGCGATAATCTTAGTCTTACAAACTTTACATTTGATAATAACAATACGATTTCCAACATATTTCACATTACAAATCTTTCGGTATGCAGCTTTATTTTTGACACAAATATGCATACTCCAAATCCTTCTTAAATTCGGCATAATGCAGCGGAAGCTTTTAACTATCACCTGAGAATAAACATTCTCAAATCGTCAACATAAAGTTGGTGAGATATAGGTTTAATGCTAGCAGCGTTATAAACATAGACCACAAGATTTAATATACATAAACGTTTTAATAAAAATATTCTAAGTGGTTGAGCACTTGATAACCATACTTAACATTTAATCAACGTCGCATATTCCCTTTATTATGAAATCTCACTACACCGTACCAAGTGTAGTCACCGAAATGAAGTACTGTGCAACCGTTGAATACTGGTCATCCAGTCCAGTTGGGGTTGTCAGGCCCGATAGATCTATCAACAGGATTCACATTTACAATACCGCATGTAAATAGTAGTTACCAAGTTACAGGGAAGTATGCCAGTGGTACAACTCAACGTAGAATATATATTTTTAATCACTTGTGTCCATAACGTAAATCATAAAATGCATGTATTCTCATCCCGAAATATTTAGAGTTTAAAAGTGGGACTATATACTCACTTTTGCCTTGAAGATATATAACACGACCTGGTCTCCGATAGATATCACGAACCTAACCATATATATAATATATCAACATATTTTCTTTTTAAGTAATCGTTACATATATACTTATAATACTTTTAATATCTTCTTAGTCCGTAGTTAGCAGTCCGATGTTAGTGGTCCACAATTAGTTGCTCAATAAAATAAATAAAGACCCCATCATATTCATATTGATCGAAATTAATCTCGACCCATGGTACCGTGTTGTCAAATGACGTGTTGCGTACATAAAGTACCGTGTTGTCAAATGACGTGTTGCGTTCAATCATGAGGTCTTATAATTAATCTTCTCGTGTTGTTTACGGGTGGTCCTGAAATATATAAAATCAAGTCATAAGTATATATAAAATATCATATTAATTAGCAAAGATATGATTAGTTTAGTTTTACTCCAATTAATTTCGTAGCTAAACTTGCTTCGGATACCCAATTTTGTTTTAGCCGTAATTTCTTCAATACAACTCCGTTTTTGTTGGTTCAACTTGCCACTTCCTTGGATCGAGTCATTATTTATGAATATGAACTGTAAATACCTTAGTTTGCATTCGAAATCACAGGTTATAGGTCAAACATGGGTGAATTTTATGAAGGTGATCATTTCCGTCGTAAAAACAACATCTAGATGATCATTTTTATAAAAATACTTACACTTTGAGTTACACCATGAGATTTTTATATATTAAAAGATTCATAAGAAATATCATTTTTAAAGAATATAAACTTACAATTCAAAGTTTAAGATGGTTTTTAATTATCCAACCCAAAACAGCCCCCGGTTGCACTCCGACGACGTAGATTCAGTTTTAAGGTGTTCTTTGTAAAAACAAGTTGTATCTTGTTAAGTTAGCATATCATTATGATATATTATAGGTCTTGAAGTGTTTTAAAAGTTAAGTTAGAAGGATCTATTTAGTTTGCGAACAAGTTTGAAATCATTCAAACTATGTTCTTGTTGTTATAATTTATAACTCAAAATAAGATAGCTATATGAATATGAATCGAACAAGATTATGAACAAGGTTACTACCTCAAGTTACTTGGATAAATCTACTGGAAAAATAAGAAGAGAAACTTGAGGTTGAAGGTCTTCTTGATAGCTTGGAATTCTTGAAGTATAACTTAAAATGGAAGTAGTAACTTGTAGTGTTCTTGATTGGTTTTTCTTACGATTATTAAAGCTTGTTTTTGAGGCTAGATCTTCATGGTTACTTACTGAACTGAAGTAGGTTCTTTAAGGCTTACAAGTATGTGAGTTAGAGGGTAATTGGAAATGAAGATTGTGAACTAGAAATGAGGTGGGAGGAGGCCATATATGGCGTGAATGGGGGGGGGACAAAAACAGTTTTCCAACTTGTAATCTTGTGTAATTATTGAAGCTAGATGTTAAAATGAGTTTCCCTCTTGATGAGGGAAGATATAGGACTGATTATAAGTTGATTTGATGTGTATATACCAATAGTAAATACGTATAGAAGCTGAGTATGATACGGGTACATATACCCTAGATATACTTGTAGAAATCTTGAGGAAATGGAACGAGAATTCAAATATAACTATGTTTTGTGAATATACTTATATTTTTTTATGTATTTAAGCCCTTTAAAAGTGATTAAATACGTATTCATACGCTACTTGTATAAGCATTATAGGTTATAGGTATATATGTCAAAGAACATTACGTATAGTTACCGTTTTGAAAACTTAAGTTAGTAGTCTCAAAGTATACTTATAACTCATTGTTATTAGTACACAATGATATGTTAAACCGTCATTAGATCATGATAAATATGTATAAATACGTATATGTACATAATCATATAATTATCGTATGTTATATAGTTCGTGATATCATCGGTCAAATTGGACGGTCAAATGTTGTGTAAAACTCTTTTTAAAAACACAAGACTCAACAATTTGGATTTCTTATCATGTTGGTAATGTTTAATTTATGTAAATATTAATCTTATATGTATAAAACGATCGAAAAAATCCGGGTAGTTACAGTACCTACCCGTTAAATAAATTTCGTCCCGAAATTTTAAAGTTGTACCTATTTTGCGTTCTCGGGAAACAAATGTGGGTACTTTTGTTTCATATGATCCTCTCATTCCCAAGTAAACTCGGGACCCCTTCGAGCATTCCAACGAACCTAACGATTGGTATGTTGCTCTGCTTGAGCTGTTTAACTTCACGGTCCATGATTTCGACTGGTTCTTCTATGAATTGTAGTTTCTCGTCGACTTGGATTTCTTCAAGAGGAATGGTGAGGTCTTCCTTTACAAGACACTTCTTAAGGTTTGAAATGTGAAACATATTATGTACTCCGACGAGTTTTTGTGGTAACTCAAGTCGATATGCTACCGGTCCAATGCGTTCGATGATCTTAAACGAGCCTACATACCTTGGGTTCAGTTTACCCCTTTTGCCGAAACGTATTACACCTTTCCAAGGTGACACCTTTAGCATAACCATGTCACCGATCTGAAACTCTAATGGTTTCCTTCAGACATCGGCATAGCTCTTTTGGCGACTACGGGCTGTTTTCAATCTCTGCTTGATTTGTACTATCTTCTCAGTAGTTTCGTGTATGATCTCGGGACCAGTTGATCGTCGATCTCCTAATTCATTCCAACAGATAGGGGATCTATACTTCCTTCCATACAGTGCTTCAAATGGTGCAGCTTTAATGCTCGCATGATAACTATTATTATACGAGAATTCTGCTAATGGTAGATATTTATCCCATCCGTTTCCAAAATCGATCACACATGCCCTGAGCATGTCTTCAAGAGTCTGAATTGTTCTTTCACTCTGCCCGTCAGTTTGTGGATGATATGCGGTGCTCATATCCAAATGAGTTCCCAGGGCCTACTGTAGTAATTGCCAGAACTTTGATGTAAATCTACTATCACAATCGGATATAATAGAAATAGGTATTCCATGCCTTGAAACAATTTCCTTTATGTATAATCGTAATAGTTTCTCCATTCTATCCATTTATTTTATAGGCAAGAAATGTGCAGATTTGGTGAGACGATCAACTATTACCCAAATGGTGTCATAACCCCATGCAGTCTTGGGTAACTGCGTGATAAAATCCATGGTAATACCGTCCCATTTCCATTCTGGGATTTCTAGTTGTTGAAGTAACCCTGACGACTTCTGGTGTTCTGCTTTGACTTTGGAACAAGTTAAACATTCCCCAACATATGTTGCAACGTCTGTCTTTAAATTAGGCCACCAATAATGCATCTTAAGATCTTGATACATCTTTCCAATTCCAGGATGTATCGAGTATCTTGTCTTATGTGCCTCGTTCAATATCAACTTCCATAATCCACCCAAATTTGGTACCCAAATACGTTTTGCAAAATATCGAATTCCGTCTTCCCGCATAACGAGTTGCTTCCCATACTTTTTCATTATTTCATTTCCTATAGTTTCTTTAGTAAGAGCTTCTCGTTGAGCCTCTTTGATTTGTGAGTTGAGATTCATGCAAAATTTTTATGTTCATTGCTTGTACTCGAATTAGCTCTCGTTCCTTTCTGCTTAGAGTGTCGGCCACCACATTCGCTTTCCCGGGATGATAGCGAATCTCACAATCATAGTCGTTTATCAGCTCGACCCACCTACGTTGCCTCATGTTCAGCTGTTTCTGATCGAAAATATGTTGAAGGCTTTTATGATCGGTAAACACAGTGCATTTAACCCCATATAGGTAGTGTCTCCATATTTTCAATGCAAACATGACTGCTCCCAGTTCTAGATCGTGCGTCATATAATTTCGCTCGTGAATCTTCAATTGTCGGGATGCGTATGCAATAACTTTATTTCATTGCATAAGGACGCAACTAAAACCTTGTCGCGAAGCGTCACAATATATCTCAAAATCATCGTTCCCTTCAGGTAACGATAAAATAGGCACCGTAGTTAACTTCTTCTTCAGTAATTGAAATGCACTCTCCTGCTCAGAGGTCCATTCGTACTTCTTCCCTTTTTGCGTTAACGCTGTCAATGGTTTAGCTATTCGGGAAAAATCTTGAATAAACCTTCTATAATAGCCGGCTAAGCCAAAAAATTGACGTATCTGCGTTGGTGTCTTAGGAGTCTCCCATTTTTCAATGGCCTCAATTTTAGCTGGATCAACCTGAATTCCTTTGCTACTTACAACGTGGCCAAGAAATTGCACTTCTTTTAACCAAAATGCACACTTAGAAAATTTGGCGTATAACTGTTCTTTTCTTAACAATTCTAATACCATCCTTAAATGCTGCTCATGCTCTTGCTCATTTTTGGAATAGATAAAAATATCGTCAATGAAAACGATAACAAACTTATCTAGATACAGACTACAAACTCGATTCATGAGATCCATGAATACAGCTGGCGCATTCGTCAATCCAAATGGCATGACCAAAAATTCGTAATGACTGTTACGTGTCCGGAAAGCAGTTTTCGGAATATCTTCTTCTTTGACGCGTAGTTGATGATAGCCTGATCTTAGGTCGATTTTCGAATAAACACATGATCCTTGTAGTTGATCAAATAAGTCGTCAATTCTAGGTAGTGGATACCGATTCTTGATAGTTAACTTATTTAATTCATGGTAATCTATACACATTCGAAAAGATCTATCTTTCTTCTTGACGGATAAAATCGGAGCTCCCCACGGTGAAGTACTCGGTCGAATGAAACCACGGTCCAATAATTCTTGTAACTGGCTTTGTAACTCTTTCATCTCAGATGGTGCAAGTCTGTATGGAGCACGAGCCACTGGTGCAGCTCCTGGTACTAGATCTATTTGAAATTCTACAGATCTAAATGGAGGTAATCCCGGCAACTCTTCCAGAAAGACTTCAGGAAAATCTTTTGCTACAGGCACGTTATTGATGCTCTTCTCCTTTTCCTTCATTTTGACTTTATTAACATGTGCTAGGATAGCATAGCACCCTTTCTTCAAGAACTTTTGAGCTTTCAAACAGCTAATGAGTTTTAGCTTTGAGTTACTCTTCTCTCCATAAATCATTACTGGCGTTTTATCCTTACGAGGAATGCGAATTGCCTTCTTGGCACACACAACTTCAGCTTCTATTTTGGACATCGAGTCCATACCGACTATTACATCAAAACTTCCTAATTCTACGGGTATCAAATCAATTTTAAACGTTTCTCCGGCTAAATTTATTTTACAATCACGGCAAATTTTATCGGCTTTATTTAGTTTACCATTAGCTAACTCAATCATGTACTTAGCATCTAGAGGTAATGATGAACAATTCAATTTAGCGTAAAAGTCTCTACACATATAACTTCTATCGGCACCAGTATCAAATATAATAGATGCTGATAAGTTATTAATGGTAAACGTACCCGTAACAAGCTCCGGGTCTTCACACGCCTCTCTAGCATTAATAATAAATGCTCTTCCACGTGCAGATCCGTTATTTTTCTCTGGATTCGGGCACTGGCTCTTATAATGACCCTGTTTCCCACACCCATAACAGGTAACAGTGGCCAAGGCAGTTCCATTTGCATTGGTGGCAGGAGTCTTGGTGCCATTTGCATTTGTAACGGGAACCCTACAATCTTCAGTAAGATGACCCCTTCGATTACAATTGTTGCACACCACATTACAATAACCAGAGTGATGTTTGTGGCATCTATTACATAAAGGATTTCGTCCCTTGTAACCTGAGCTTGAACCACTACCCGCACCTTGCGTGGTTTCTTGTTTCTTGTTGGATTGTTGATGATTACCTTCCCACTTTCTTTTGTTTTTCGATGTCTTAACATCGGTGTTCTTATCCAGAATAATCTGGTCCATCAACTTGTTTGCCATGGTGATAGCTTCATGAATAGTCTTGGGTTTCGATGCTGTAACATTTTCCTTGACATTTTTAGGCAAACCATCTTTGTACAGTTCTATCTTTCGTTCTTCGGTTGGTACCAATTCGGGACATAGCAAAGCTAATTCCATGAATCGCTGATTGTAGTTGTTGAGTTCAGTACCAACAACTTTCAGGCTTCGTAATTCAGCTTTCAACTTCCTAACCTCGTTCCTTGGACAATACTCATTGATTAGCATTGTTTTGAATTCTTTCCATGAAGTATCATAAGCTACATCTCCTCCTACGGCCTTCACATAGTTTTTCCACCACGTGAGTGCACTATCCTGTAAGGGCTTGCAACCTTGAAAAGTTTTGTAGGTGCATCCCACACGAGGATTTGGGTTAACTGCAGCATCTCTTGCAGCCTCGACCTATAACATTCTGTTATTCACTCACTGATTGATGAGTTCCTCGATTTCTTGTTCCGTCATTCGGTTCAATCACGCCATATTCTTCAATAAGAATGAAAAAAAATAATTATTCACATAGAATATTATAGATGTAGTGTGTATTTATAGTACATCGTAGCTTATTAATAATATGAACCAGTTATTATTATAAAAGCCTTTTCTTCATATTAGTGTTTTATAATTATATCTAGGGTAGTACCTACCCGTTAAAGTTCATACTTAATAGCTTAGTACAAAAATTAATTACTACCATCCAAATAATACTCCACCATGGAAAATTATTGCATTTCACACTTCACTATTTTACATATGCTTATCTTACATCAAACATCAAGCAAACCACACTAGTAATATTATACAAAACGTTATATGATCCCATGGTTTAAAACAACAGCGCATCATTTAGCCTATATCCCAAAACGTTTGTGTTCAGGGAATCGCTTAATGCTAATCCTAGCTGTCTACCTTCGTTTTGGCTGAGGGCCGAAGAACTGGATGTCGGGATAGAACTAATAGGAATAGAGGGAATAGGGGTGGAAGTGTCTGGTGGAGTTGATGCCACAACATCCTCACTAAACTCGAGATTTGGATTTTCCAATTCAGTAGCCTTTCATTTCTTTCCTCGTTCGAACTTGTCTTTTGTAATTTCCTGTATTTCTTCCTCCTCAGGATCACTTTCCGGTTCCTCTTCAATTGATTCATCCAGAAATTGTGAGTCTTCCCCAAAGGTGTCGTTTTCATCATCGGATAGGTTAATGACTGGAACACTATCTGAGGATTCTGGTTCAGAGTCGCTGAATGTGATAAAAAGTTCTAAGCCAGACATCTATCACACAACAACTAGCACGTTAGTACCACATAATATTTACATATTAATTTTTAACCAACAAGGCTAATCAATAGTTTTTGAAATCAAACACGGTCAAAGTCCAGACTCACTAATGCATCCTAACAAACTCGATAAGACACACTAATGAAAATTTCCTGGTTCTCTAAGACCAACGCTCTGATACCACCTGTAGCGTCCCGTTCATATCGATTATAAACGTCACGTACTTATTGGTGTCATTGCGAGGTATTGACCTCTATATGTGACATTTTTCAAAATCTGCATACGTTTTTATGATACAAACCATAACTTTTATTATAACCAAAGGCTTAAACAACATAATATTGATTATCGTTTAGCGATAATCTTTGTCTTACAAACTTTATATTTGATAATAACAATACGATTTCCAACATATTTCACATTACAAATCTTTCGGTATGCAGTTTTATTTTTGACACAAATATGCATACTCCAAATCCTGCTTAAATTCGGCATAATGCAGCGGAAGCTTTTAATTATCACCTGAGAATAAACATTCTTAAATCGTCAACATAAAGTTGGTGAGATATAGGTTTAATGCTAGCAGCGTTATAAACATAGACCACAAGATTTAATATACATAAACGTTTTAATAAAAATATTCTAAGTGGTTGAGCACTTGATAACCATAATTAACATTTAATCAACATCGCATATTCCCTTTATTATGAAATCTCAATACACCGTACCAAGTGTAGTCACTGAAACGAAGTACTGTGCAACCTTTGAATACTGGTCGTCCAGTCCGGTTGGGGTTGTCAGGCCCGATAGATCTATCAACAGGATTCACGTTTACAATACAGCATGTAAATAGTGTGACGACCCGGAAATTTCCGACCAAATTTAACCTTAATCTTTATACGATTTCAACACGATAAGCAAAGTCTGTAATGTTATGTCTCGAAAAAGTTTTGAACTGTTTCATATATTCATTTGACCTTTGACTATACCCGACGATTCTGAAACAATTATTCGTAAATAAATATATATATATATGTGTGAGGTTCTATACATAAATAATGTTATATATTATGGTCAACAAATGTTAAAGACTGAATATATTGTAATTAGTAAATATGATATAATTAATAAATTATATTGTATTAAAATTAAATTACAAGTTTGAATATAATTGTTATATTAGTATTATCATCATTATTTTCATTATCATTATTGTCAATATTGATATTAATAGTTGTGCTATTAATATTATTATTATCATATTAACATTACTATAACTAGTATTATTATTAGTATTAATATAAATATAATTATTGTTATTATTGATATTATCATTATTAATATTAGTATTTTTTTTATTAACATTATTATAGATTATTATTATTATTATTATTAAAATTAGTAATAATTATTAATGTTGTATATTATTATATTTTCCTTACATATGTAAAATACGGATACAAGTATAAACGATGTACAACAATGCTTATACAGATTTATATCTATAAAAATAAAATTAAATACATATACAGAATATATATATACACATAAATACTGATTACATAACATATGAATATAGATACTGGATATATACGTATGCGTATTCTGTTTCACTTCCCATCACACTTTAACAAATTTTGTTCTGTCTCCAAATTAGTCACGCATCCATCTCAATTAGCAAGCATCATATACAGATCGATAGCAGCCTTTTATTTTTTTTATCCTTTCTTTTGTCCTTCTGATTAAACTATCGATCCCTACACAAAAGAAAAACAAAAATTGTGTCAGATGATTGGTACGAATTTGTTACAAGTCGTTATCCGTTTTGTTTTTCCTTCCTGACTTTTTCTTCCACTGGAATACCATGCCGACACCTTCTTGAATATAAAACAATCGATCGTACATTTGAGTTCTATTTCAATCCTTCAAAAGCACAATATAAATATGTATCCATTACTGCAATTATAAGAAGAGAAGCATTAAAATACATGTACATATATTACTCACAAATATATACACATTTTCATACCTTTTGTTTACTGCTATAATATCACCTTTTGTTAATCAAGAATCACCAAACGCCATCGAACCAAACCCACATAAAATCACAATTTATCACCACCAATTACATGTTGATCCAACAAACCGAGGTCACCTTCAACCGTCACTCTCCTTCCCAATTTTTTTTTTTCACAAATAAAACTCCTTTCACATTTTCTAGTTCTTTGTTGTCGAGTTCAACGTAAACCAAACCACCCAAAGCCACCTCCACGTTATTGTTCTACTACCATGCTATCTTGTATTCTGTTCACCCGACAAACAAGATCACAGGTTGTTGCTATACTACCACTATTATATGCTACTGCTATGTTGCTGTTAAAAGGCCACTCAAACACCACCAAACCGCCACACTTTTATGCATTTCTCTCTATACCTGAAACTATTGCAGGCCACCACGTATTCTGTTGAAGAACCACGTGAATACACCATCTGCTACTTCGATTTGTTTCTGTTTTTAATCAGGTTTCTACGCTGCAATTGCAGCTACTATATTTCTGTTACAAATGATTTATATAAACAAATAAAGATGATATGGTGAAGAATGAAAAGATGAAGTATTACTTCTTTTATAATACTAGTGCGTGTTTTGTTTTTTGGCAGACTACCTACCTTCTTGCTTTAATAAAGTAATAGTGAATAGGGATTAAATATTTGGAGATGATTGATATTTACGTGGCCATTGAATTCCTACTTCCAATTCCTAAAAGCCTCGCCTGTACCCACAACTAGCCACTTGCCTTACTTTATTCGAGTGCTATGATTTTTTTTTCAACATCGTGGCCAGGCCAGCTATCTTTACTTTTGATTGTTAATGGAATGTTACGTAATACAAATCTAACCGAACACAAAAGCACCGTTATCCAGCTTCCTTGTTTTGATGAAACTCGGGCACTTTAAACTCGTGTTGGGCCGTTTCCCAAATTTTTCCATCGGACTACCAGGTTTATTTTTTTAGTTTACCGTGCTCTTATCTCTGTTGGGCCAAGAGTTCACTGAGAGGCTGTGGAAATAATCGCAAGCATAATCGTGATGATACACGATTAGTTTAGGATAAGAATGATGCTTCAAGTGAAGTGATGAGTGACTAGATGATAAAGATAATGTTAAAATGATATAGATGATACATGAAATGATAACCATAATAATGATGAGAATGACGATGGGATTAGGATGAGGGTAAGTCGTTAAGATGATTACGATGATGATGTTTAGATGACGGTATAGATGATGACGATATAATTATGATATGATTAGGATTATGATTTTAAGTATGATGGAACCTAGAACGATGATGATGATTTGTGATTATTTGATAATCATGATATTAAAAATGATGATGAAGATGAAATAAGGTGATGCGTGATGATGAAAACGGGTTACATATATTTATGATGCGGTTAATATCAGAAAAACAAGAATATAGGAACGGTTAAGGTGTTGTCCGAGTGAGCGAGAGGTCGCAGGTTCGAGCCCTGGCAAGGGCATTTATTTTTGGAACTTATTCCTAGAGGTAGTTTTCTATTATTATTATTATTATTATTATTATTATTATTATTATTATTATTATTATTATTATTATTATTATTATTATTATTATTATTATTATTATTATTATTATTATTACTACTACTACTACTATATAAGTATTATTAATAATATTAGTGGTATTACTAAAATTATTTTTTTATTAAAAATTAACGTTTATTTAGTATTATTAAGATTATCATTTTTATCATTAAAATTATCATTATTATTATTAGAGTTATCATTATTATTATTATTATTATCATTATTACTTTAACATTAAAATTATTATTTTTAACATTATTATTACTATCATTATTTGTATTACTAATATTACTACTAGCATTATTATTATCATTACCACGAATAACAGTTATATAAAAAATATATTTAATTACATATAACATAACTATATTAATATTTTTATAATAATTACTAATCATGTACCTAATGTATATAGAATAAAAATAGTTAATTAAGCTATTAATGAAATATATAGTTTACTAAATTAACAAATAATATATAAATTTGTTCGATCACAATTATACGTGTTAATATATATACTTGATATAGGTTCGTGAATCCGAGGACAACCTTGCATTGTTCAGTATCGTCGTATGCATATTTTTACTACAAAATATCGTATTGTGAGTTTCATTAATCCCTTTTTTAAATACTTTTGCAATATATATATATTTTTGGGACTGAGAATACATGCGCTGTTTTTATAACTGTTTTACGAAATAGACACAAGTAATCAAAACTACATTCTATGGTTGAATGATCGAAATCGAATATGCCCCTTTTTATTAAGTCTGGTAATCTAAGAATTAGGGAACAGACACCCTAATTGACGCGAACTCTAAAGATAGATCTATCGGGCCCAACAAGTCCCATCCAAAGTACCGGATGCTTTAGTACTTCGAAATTAATATCATGTCTGAAGGAGGATCCCGGAATGATGGGGATATTCTTATATACATATTGTTAAGGTCGGTTACCAGGTGTTCAATCTATATGAATGATTTTTGTCTCTATGTATGGGACGTATATTTATGAGAAATGGAAATATGAAATCTTGTGGTCTATTAAAATTATGAAATGATTATTTATGTTAAACTAATGAACTCACCAACCTTTTGGTTGACACTTGAAAGCATGTTTATTCTCAGGTACGAAAGAAATCTTCCGCTGTGCATTTGATCATTTTAAAGATATTACTTGGAATCATTCATGACATATTTCAAAAGACGTTGCATTCGAGTCGTTGAGTTTATCAAGATCATTATTAAGTCAATTATAGTTGGATATATTATGAAATGGTATGCATGTCTGTCAACTTCAGATGTAAGAAAAGATTTTCTTTTCAAAACGAATGCAATGTTTGTAAAATGTATCATATAGAGGTCAAGTACCTCGCGATGTAATTAACTGTTGTGAATCATTTATAATCGATATGGACTTCGTCCGAATGGATTAGGACGGGTCCTTTCAAATAGTAGTTACCAAGTTACAGGGAAGTATGCCAGTGGTACAACTCAACGTAGAATATATATTTTTAATCACTTGTGTGCATAACGTAAATCATAAAATGCATGTATTCTCATCCCGAAATATTTAGAGTTTAAAAGTGAGACTATATACTCACTTTTGCCTTGAAGATATATAACACGACCTGGTCTCCGATAGATATCACGAACCTAACCATATATATAATATATCAACATACTTTCTTTTCAAGTAATCGTTACATATATACTTATAATACTTTTAATATCTTCTTAGTCCGTAGTTAGCAGTCCGATGTTAGTGGTCTACAATTAGTTGCTCAATAAAATAAATAAAGACCCCATCGTATTCATATTGATCGGAATTAATCTCGACCCATGGTACCATGTTGTCAAATGACGTGTTGCGTACATAAAGTACCGTGTTGTCAAATGACGTGTTGCGTACAATCATGAGGTCTTATAATTAATCTTCTCGTGTTGTTTACGAGTGGTCCTGAAATATATAAAATCAAGTCATAAGTATATATAAAATATCATATTAATTAGCAAAGATATGATTAGTTTAGTTTTACTCCAATTAATTTCGTAGCTAAACTTGCTTCGGATACCCAATTTTGTTTTAGCCGTAATTTCTTCAATACAACTCCGTTTTTGTTGGTTCAACTTGCAGCTTCATTGGATCGAGTCATTATTTATGAATATGAACTGTAAATACCTTAGTTTGCATTCAAAATCACAGGTTATAGGTCAAACATGGGTGAATTTTATGAAGGTGATCATTTCCGTCGTAAAAACAACATCTAGATGATCATTTTTATAAAAATACTTACACTTTGAGTTACACCATGAGATTTTTATATATTAGCATATTCATAAGAAATATCATTTTTCCAGAATATAAACTTCCAATTCAAAGTTTAAGATGGTTTTTAATTATCCAACCCAAAACAGCCCCCGGTTGCACTCCGACGACGTAGATTCAGTTTTAAGGTGTTCTTTGTAAAAACAAGTTGTATCTTGTTAAGTTAGCATATCATTATGATATTATACAGGTCTTTAAGTATTTTAAAAGTTAATTTAGAAGGATCTATTTAGTTTGCGAACAAGTTTGAAATCATTCAAACTATGTTCTTGTTGTTATAATTTATAACTCAAAATAAGATAGCTATATGAATATGAATCGAACAAGATTATGAACAAGGTTACTACCTCAAGTTACTTGGATAAAGCTACTGGAAAAATAAGAAGAGAAACTTGAGGTTGAAGGTCTTCTTGATAGCATGGAATTCTTGAAGTATAACTTAAAATGGAAGTAGTACCTTGTAGTGTTCTTGATTGGTTTTTCTTACGATGATTAAAGCTTGTTTTTAAGGCTAGATCTTCATGGTTACTTGATGAATTAAAGTAGGTTCTTTAAGGCTTTCAAGTATGTGAGTTAGAGGGTAATTGGAAGTGAAGATTGTGAACTAGAAATGAGGTGGGAGGAGGCCATATATGGCGTGAATGGGGGGGACAAAAACAATTTTCCAACTTGTAATCTTGTGTAATTATTGAAGCTAGATGTTAAAATGAGTTTCCCTCTTGATGAGGGCAGATATAGGACTGATTATAAGTTGATTTGATGTGTATATACCAATAGTAAATACGTATAGAAGCTGGGTATGATACGGGTACATATACCCTAGATATACTTGTAGAAATCATGAGGAAATGGAACGAGAATTCAAATATAACTATCTTTTGTGAATATACTTATATTGTTTTATGTATTTAAGCCCTTTAAAAGTGATTAAATGTGTATTCATATGATACTTGTATAAGAATTATAGGTTATAGGTATATATGTCAAAGAACGTTACGTATAGTTACCGTTTTGAAAAATTAAGTTAGTAGTCTCAAAGTATACTTATAACTCATTGTTATTAGTACACAATGATATGTTAAACCATCCTTAGATCATGATAAATATGTATAAATATGTATATGTACATAATCGTATAATTATCGTATGTTATATAGTTCGTGATATCATCGGTCAAATTGGACGGTCAAACATTGTGTAAAACTCTTTTCAAAAACACAAGACTCAACAATTTGGATTGCTTATCATGTTGGTACTGTTTAATTTATGTAAATATTAATATTATATGTATAAAACGATCGGAAAAATCCGGGACGTTACAGATACTAACCGGTTACATAACTTAAAGTTCCCCTTGATTCTAGCATCGCGAATCCATTTAATAAGTTTCTTCATTGAACTATTAATAACGGAGTCATTTAATTTCGTATCAACAATGGAGTTCTTTGTTATAAAGTCATCATTAGGTTTTACTTCATTTTCCCCACACATAGGCATTTTATTATTGTTAAGCACTACCGTTGGAGTTGGTAAAACAATGTGGTTCTTACCAATCGTTTTTGTTGGTTCAATGGTTTTAGTTGGTGGAGATTTAGACTTTCGAATCAAAAATATGACCGATTTGTCACCATCACTAAGTGTCATTATACCTTTTCTTACATCAAATAACGCCCCGGTGGACGCTAAGAATGGTCGACCTAAAATTAGAGGAATGTTTGGGTCCTCTTCTATGTCAATGACAATAAATTCGACTAAAAAGGTTAAATTACCCACTTGAATGGGTAGGTTGTCAGCAATTCCAACTGGGTGCCTAATCGTTTGATCAAAGAGTCGAACACTCATCTCTGTTGGACTTAACTCACCTACTCCTAATCTCTTATATAATGAAAGAGGCATAACACTCACACTCGCACCTAAATCTGCTAGTGCATCATACATGACACAATCACTAAGTAGACAAGGAACAATAAATTCACCCGGATCACCCAACCTGGGTGGAGCTTTTGGTGGAACTGTCTTCACTGGGTTTATATTTACGATTTTTATTTCTTGCACTTTCTTATTCTTCTTCTTCTTTCCAGAGGTATCACAAACTTTATTACCTATTACTTGCTCATACTCAACTCCTTTTCTTGGAAACGGAATGGGTGGTCTGTATGGTGCCACCACTGGCTTTACATACTAAGGTGGTGGTGGTGTTGTAACTTCTTCATTGCTACTCACATCTAAAACCTTCCCATCTTCTGATGCTGGTTTTTCAGAATTTGTTGATACCATATTAACATTCTCATTCCGAGAATTTAATTTAGTATCACTCGGTAGCTTTCCTTGTTCCCTCTCACTCATCATGCTAGCAAGAGTACCTATGTGTTTTTCTAGATTCAAAATGGAAGCTTGTTGAGTTCTTAATGACTAATCAAACCTCTCATTTGTTTGGGTTTGAGATGTTATAAATTGTATTTGAGATTCCATTAGCTTTGCTATCATTTCTTATAGATTTGGCTTTTTCTCTTCGGTTTGTTGTGGTGGTTTATACAAGCCAGGTCTTTGTTGATTGAAAGTGTTGTTTTGAGTTGGTTGGTTATTCGGACCTTGTTGGTTATACGAGTTATCGTTTGGTCCATTTGGATTGTAAAGAATGTTTTGATTTCGATTGAAGTTTGGCCTTGGCGGTTGATAATTATTTTGATAATTATTTCCCGGCCTTTGGTTCATGTAGGAAACATTCTCTCGTTGTTCCATCGTTTGCTCGATGTGACAATCTTTCATTAAGTGTGGTCCACCGCATTGCTCACAACTGATTGGTATTGCATGAATATCTTTAGTCATCTTTTCCATTCGTCTCTCGAAAGCATCTATTTTTGCGGAAACGGAATCAAAGTCATGGCTAGAATCGGCTCTAGCCGCTTTAGATGATCGAAAAATATCTTTTTCTTGATGCCACTCATGTGAGTGGGATGCTGTGTTATCAATAATTTTGTAAGCTTCAGTTGTGGTTTTCTTCATAATGGAACCACCAGCTGTTATGTCGATGTCTATTCGTGTAGCAACGTCGCATCCTTGGTAGAATATTTGTACTATTTGATAAGTATCTAAACCATGTTGAGGACATCCTCTCAACAATTTTTCAAATCTTGTCCACCCCTCATATAGAGTTTCATTTGGCTTCTGCGTGAATGTAACAATTTCTCCTTGAAGTCTTACGACTTTAGACGCCGGAAAGAATTGTTTAAGAAATTTTTCAACTAAAACATCCCATGTATCAATCGCCCCTTCAGGTAACGATTCTAACCAATCTTTGGCTTCTCCCTTTAAAGTCCAGGGAAACAACATGAGATAGATCTTTTCATCCTCAACTTCTCTGATTTTGTATAGAGTACAGATCCTATTAAAGGTTCAAAAATGTTCGTTTGGATCTTCTTTTGGAGTACCACTATATTGGCATTGATTAGTTACCATGTGTAGGATTTGTCCTTTGATTTCATAATCTGGCGCATTAATGTCTGGCTTAATAATGGCGTGACCTTAGCTCGTGCGTGTGGCTCTCATTCGGTCTTCCATACTTAGAGGTTCCGTTATTTTCATATTTGAAATTGTTGAATCAGAATCACTAGAGGATTCTGATTTAATGGTTTCTTCCTTGACAATCTCTGGTTGAATAATTTGTGGTTCCGGAGATATGATTATTGGTTCAGGATCTCTGAATTGTCCTTGAATATCCTCCGGGTTTTCAATTGTGAGGTCGGGTTCAAAAAATGGATTATCGGAAATTTGAATTGGAGTACTTGGTCGACTAGATGACGATTCTAAAGAAAAATCAACGGCGACAATATTGGCTAGATGCCTTGATCGAGTTACAGGTGGTGAACGTATGAAATGTGGTGAACGTTTTGCTCGGTGCATTCATTGAATATCCTATTAGTTATAAAAGATAAAAATTATATAAGTTATCAAATTAATAGACTTTTCTGCTTTTGCCCACGTTTCGAATAGCCAATAGATGCAGCAGGTAGCCAGGACCCTTTAAATCGGAAGCCCACAACTCGCCACTAATAAATCCAACTATTACTACGAACCAGAAAATTTTGGATGTCTATAAATTTAACCGCTTAAAATAATTTTTTGTTGAAATTTAAAGAAATTTTAGAGAAGAAATAGAAAATTCTATGTACTAATAACTAGAGCGTCGTGAAATAAGAAAGAAAAAGAGCGCGTCGGAAAAACGTCGAAAAAAAATAAAAGGTTGAAAAATAAAAATAAGAAAGTAGCGCGCCGAAACTTAAAATTCTAAAAACTAAAAATTAAAAGTTACGTCTAAAGGTATTTAAGCTTAGCGAAATTCTATATCCAAAACGGCAATGACTTAAAAAGTACTAAAATTTATAAAACGGCGTCGCAAAATTCTAAAGCACTTAAATCTTAATCTAAAGAAAAAGTACTTTAAGGGATTTTACGGCAAAGCCTAAAAATCTAGAAATAAAAATAGCTACGGCAAAAACTATGACTTAGAACTAAATACGAATGAAAAATACAAATATTACGCTAAAACAAATAAAAAGATACAAAATATAAAAATAAACTTAAAGTTGTAAAAAGTACAATTTTTATAAAAATATTATTTTTATATTATTTATTTATAAAAGTATTAATTTTTAAAGTAAATGAACTAATTAAAACTAAAATACAAACTTAATTAAATAAAACTAATTATTATTTAATATAAACCCTAATTATTATTAGTTATATATTAATTATATAATTAATCGAACCCTAATTCTGTCGACAGAGGTATCAGGCCTGTCAAATCAAGCCATGCGATCGCATGGCTTCGAAGTTATAAGTTCATGCGATCGCATGGGCTAGGGTTTCGGGCCAGAATCTGGGCTGCTACATTACCGGGCCGAACGCTTTATTTAAAATATTTTTTTTCTGTTTTTATAAAATATTTAAATAAACTAAATAAAAATTTAAATTATAAAACTAAAATAAAAATAAAGAAACTATTAATTTTATATATTTTTAAAAATCTTTTAAAAATATATATATTTTTATTTTTCTTACTTTTTAAATTTTTGTATTTTTAAAATTTAAAACGTATATTTTTACAACAAATTAACTAAAACTTACTAAAAATCCTTTTTTTATAGCGTTGCGCTTTCGGCGTTTAACTCTCCCCGGCAGCGGCGAGAATAAAAAGGCAAAGAAAGGAATAAATAAAAGCTAAGTATGGGAAGAATTTACCAGTTCTTTAAAACACATATCACATATTTGGTACAGATTATTGCAGGTACTTTTGTTTTGGACTAAACTAATCAGTTTTACCCGATTTACTGTAATATATTTGAAAGAAAGATGGATCTACATGATGAATTAATTCCATCATTAAAAGGAAGTAAAGTCTTTCGAAAAAGACACGCGCTTCTTGATTTAGGTCAGGAAGTTGTCGTCCAGACCAGCTGTAGGTTGACGAAAAATCTAGAAAAGTCATCTCTAAAATCAGCAGGAAATCCACGGACCTCAGCATCAAACAGGGTCGCTAAGTGGTCAGACTTATCCTAACCATGAGAGGATCTGTCTAGTAAAATGGGGAGGGCACCGTGCAAATTAGCTTGATAAGACTAATGAATCAGACCCCAGAAAGGATAATCTCCTTAAAGATTAAAAATCAGCTTTTAAGCCTGATATTACTCAATCCTTGAGATTGACTTTAAAGATTGAGAATTACAAACTCATGGAATTCAATGATATCTAAACTCGAGCTTGAACGAGAAAATATTTTAATCAAAATTACAAACGGATTTGTTTTCTGAAAACCCATTTTTAATACGTTCATTACCATTGAACGTAAAATCCTAGGAATTCACCTGGAATTCATTAGGTCACCTGAACCAAAATCGGGTGTCAACCATAAGAACGGTGGTTGCATAGCATGGTCAAAGACGGGACCTTGTGCCAGACCGAAAAACTATAGTGTGATCTTTATTATTGCTACTACAAAGGATAGTAATTGCATCCGACACGATATAGACCATAATCAAAAGCATGTCAAGGGACATTGCCTTAACAGTTGCTTGTTCAACACTTTCCTTTACAACCGGACGGTAGTTTACCGAAAGGTAATATACGGAACAAGTATACTGGAGGTGTTGCTTTCCTAATACAAGGTTAGCAAGTGGGTGATACAAAACCGCAAGTTTTGAGCTAAAATTTTAAATATGAAACCCACACAACCCACAAAAATATTTTGCAAACACCGGTGAAGGGTTATTCCGGAAAACTTATCTAGGGTAAAAGCTAGAATTAATTTTCAAAAGATCAAATGCTTTCATAAAAATCCAATTTCCTTAAGGATCTAAATTTTTATAAGTCATGTGGGACTGTAAAACCACATCGTTACTATCATTGTTTATACCGCCGTATCAAAATCACTGATGTATAAAGTGTGAGAATAAAAAAGTGATTCGAGTGAAGTGTGATTTTAATTTCAAATTCTGTATTGCTTGAGGACAAGCAACGCTCAAGTGTGGGGATATTTGATAGTGCTCCAAATGAACATTTATTTAGGCACAATATCCTTCCAATATGTAAAGCTTTTAGTTGCAATTGTTCTATTTTTATGTAATATTCGTTTAAATAAATAAGTGCGAAGACAAAAGAAGAAAACGACGATTTGAAGAAGCAAATGACGAAAAAGCTCAAATGTACAAGATATAATTCAAGTGGTTCAATTTATTAATGAGAAACGTCCAAAAATGATAAGAGTACAAGCCACAAAATGCAAAATGCAAGATATTAAATTGTACGTAAGGACGTTCGAGAAACCGGAACCGAGACATAAACCGGGCGTAAATGTACGAGAAAACGGAGCGAAAATTACAAGTCAACTATGCAAAAGAATATAATATAATATATATATAATTAATATAAATTATATATATTATATATATATATAATAATATGTCGACAAGCAAGAAAACAAAAAATATGTGAGCTGGATCTAACGTCCATGCGATTGCATGGGAAATAGGCATAAAACCCATACGAGTGCATGAGCCCATGCGAGTGCATGAGATTTGTACTAAAAACTCATGCGACCGCATGAGTTACTGTAGCAGGCCACATTCTATAAATTCGCCAGTTTTCTGCGAGTAAAAACACACTTTTTCTAATCCTCTCTATCTCTCTGTAATATATATATATATATATATATATATATATATATATATATATATATATATATATATATATATATATATATATATATATATATATATATATATATATATATATATATATATATATTATAATTTTAATTTTAATTTTAATTTAATAATAATAAGGGTATGTTAGCGAATCTTGTAAGGGTGTAAGTTGAAATTCTGTCCATGTAATGCTACGCTATTATTATTCATTGTAATTTATATTCAACCTTTTGAAATTAATGTCACGCGGGTGACCCGGGTTCGATCCCCGGCAGCGGCGCCAAAAATACTTGATGTTAAAGCGAAGGGGTACAAAATAGTTATATTTTTATTGCGAAATACTATTAAATACGATACAATTTTACACAAGTTATTTTTTTATTTATAGAGTGGATATACCTAAACTTTGCTACAACACTTATAGGCAGTGTACCTAATCGTATAGTAGTGTAGTTTTTAGTAAGTCCGGTTCGTTCCACAGGGAGC
Organism: Rutidosis leptorrhynchoides; assembly: GCF_046630445.1. Classification (NCBI taxonomy): domain Eukaryota; kingdom Viridiplantae; phylum Streptophyta; class Magnoliopsida; order Asterales; family Asteraceae; genus Rutidosis; species Rutidosis leptorrhynchoides. The sequence goes on along the minus strand of NC_092338.1, from coordinate 221,286,169 downwards.
TGGCTAAGTTTAACGCTATATTTTTAAAACTATATTTGTGAAAATATAATATATATATATATATATATATATATATATATATATATATATATATATATATATAAGTAGTATTATTATTATAAAAGGGGGTTTTTACCGTTTAATGACCGGTTTGTCGATTTCAAACTTAAGTCGCAGTTAAAACCTAACGTAAAATATTAAATATATAAAAGACTTAATTTAAAGTGTAAAGTAAATAACAATAATTAAAGTGCGATAAATAAAATGACAATAAATAAAATTGCGATAATTAAAAAGTGCAATAATTAAAATGACAATAAATTAAAGTGCGATAATTAAAAGTACAATTAAAGATGAAATAAAGGAATTATGCTTATTTAAACTTCCGTAATCATGATGTTTGACGTGTTGATTTTAGTTTATTACCATGGGTTAATTGTCCTTTGTCCTGGATTATTCACTATGTCCATCTGGTTTTTGTCCATAACAGTCCATCAGTCATAAATATAAAGTGCGAGTATCCTCATCAAATTATCCTTATATCCGAAGTCAAATATTCCAACTAATTGGGGACTTAAACTATAATTACATCAATTTTCCTTGTATATAATTCACCCCTATTTTAATAAGTCCATTGACTATTAATCCATTCCCGTGTCAGGTTAAATGAACGATTATTAGTACTTATAAATATCCCGCCCATCGTGTCCGATCGAGTGTTTATGGTTATTTATAGGTACATTCAATTGTAAATCTTTATATTAAATTAAGGAACTATCATTCAATTAAACAAATATAAAGCCCATTAATAGCCCATAGTCTAATTTCCACAAGTGTCGTTCTTTTGTCCAAACCCCAATTATGGTACAAAGCCCAATTACCCAATCTTAATATTTTAGCCCAACATCACGATTACTTCGATTTAAATAAGCATAATAATAACTTAGCTACGAGACATTAATTTAAAAAGGTTGAACATAACTTACAATGATTAATAATAGCGTAGCGTTACACGGACAGAATTTCGACTTACACCCTTACAACATTCGCTAACATACCCTTATTATTATTAAATTAAAATTAAAATTAAAATTATAATATATATATATATATATATATATATATATATATATATATATATATATATATATATATATATATATATATATATATATATATATATATATATATATATATTACAGAGAGATAGAGAGGATTAGAAAAAGTGTGTTTTTACTCGCAGAAAACTGGCGAATTTATAGAATGTGGCCTGCTACAGTAACTCATGCGGTCGCATAAGTTTTTAGTGCAAATCTCATGCACTCGCATGGGCTCATGCACTCGCATGGGTTTTATGCCTATTTCCCATGCGATCGCATGGCCGTCAGATCCAGCTCACATATTATTTGTTTTCTTGCTTGTCGACATATTATTATATATATATATATATATATATATATATATATATATATAATTTATATTAATTATATATATATTATATTATATTCTTGTGCATAGTTGACTTGTAATTTTCGCTCCGTTGTCTCGTACATTTACGCCCGGTTTATGTCTCGGTTCCGGTTTCTCGAACGTCCTTACGTACAATTTAATATCTTGTATTTTGCGTTTTGCGGCTTGTACTCTTATCATTTTTGGACGTTTCTCATCAATAAATTGAACCACTTGAATTATATCTTGTACATTTGAGCTTTTTGGTCATTTGCTTCTTCAAATCGTCATTTTCTTCTTTTGTCTTCGCACTTATTTATTTAAATGAATATTACATAAAAATAGAAAAATTGCAACTAAAAGCTTTACATATTGGAAGGATATTGTGCCTAAATAAATGTTCATTTGGAGCACTATCATATTGTCTCCATATCTTCAATGCAAATACCACGGAACCTAACTCAAGGTCATGTGTGGTATAGTTCTCTTCATGTTTCTTCAACTGTCTAGATGCGTAGGCAATAACCTTTTCACATTACATTAAAACACAACCAAAGCCTTACGTTGAGGCATCGCAGTAAACAACGAAGTCGTCAGTACCTTCAGGTAAAGATAGAATCGGGGTTGTGGTCAACTTCTCCTTCAGAATCTTTAAAGCAGATTCCTGTTCTTCGGACCACTCAAATTTCTTCCCTTTTTGAGTCAGCTTTGTAAGAGGTTTAGCAATGAGAGAAAAATCTTTTATGAACCTTCGATAGTAACCGGCAAGTCCCAAAAATTGACGAATATGCTTCGCAGTCTTTGGTATCTCCCAGTTCTGAATAGCAGAAATCTTAGCTGGATCGACATGTTGCTAGTATAGCGTTGCTCATGCTCTTTCTCACTCTTCGAATAGATCAAGATGTCGTCAATGAACACGATGAAAAATTTGTCAAGATACGGTTTACAAACACGATTCATGAGATCCATGAACACGGCAGGAGCATTAGTTAAACCAAAAAACATGACACAGAATTCATAGTGCCCATAACGAGTGCGAAAAGCAGTCTTAGGAATATCGGATTCCTTGACTTTAAGTTGGTGATAACCGGACCTTAAATCAATCTTTGAATAAACACTTGACCCTTGAAGTTGGTCAAATAGATAATCAATACGTGGCAACGGATAACGGTTCTTGATAGTAAGCTTGTTAAGTTCACGGTAATTAATGTACATTCTTAACGTACCATCCTTATTTTTAACAAAAAAAATAGGAGCTCCCCATGGGACGAGCTTGGACGAATGAAACCTTGATCCAATAGTTCTTGGAGCTGATTGGAAAGTTCCTTCATTTCGGAAGGTGCTAAATGGTATGGTGCTTTAGCAACAGGAGCAGCTCCGGGAGCTAAATCAATTTGGAATTCAACTTGTCGAGGAGGTAGAAGACCAGGAAGATCTTTGGGAAACACATCGGGAAAATCTTTAACCACTGGTACATCTTCAATACACTTCTCTTTCAATTCAATCATCTTAACGTGGGCTAGAATAGCTGGATAACCATTCATAAGTTATTTGTGGGTGTTAATACAGGAGATAATGTTGAGATTTGAACCACTCTTTTCACCTTGGATAATAAGAGTCTCTCCATTTCCCAATAGAACATGAATGGTTTTATCGTAACACATGATTACAGCTCTTAATGGACGTAACCAATCCATTCCAACTACGACATCGAAACTTCCTAGCTCGACCGGCAAAAGGTCTATCTTAAATTCTTTGTTGGCTAAGATTAGGTTGCAGTTTTTATAGATTTTATCGACTTTCATGATCTTTCCATTGGCTACTTCTTTTAATCGTTTAGTTTCTAAGGGTTGAGGATTTTCAGTAAATAGGGTACAAAATTCATTAGACACGTAACTTCAGTCGGCACCAGTATTGAAGAAAATAGTTGCGTAACAATTATTGACAAGATACGTACCCGTGATGACCTCATCTTCATCTCGGGCTTCAGCAGTAGTAATAACAAATGCACGACCCTTTGCAGCAGTAGTATTGTCTCCAGTAGTGGGATTATCTCTCTTCTTAGGGCAATTTGGACTAATGTGTCCCTTTTCCCCACAAGTATAACAAGTAGGAGGAGCTTTGGCAGGAACAATAGCTTTATCCTTTGGAGGAGTCTTACATGTCTTAGCTACGTGTCCCACTTTCATACACAACGAACAAGTGGCAGTACACTTCCCCGGGTGATGCCTCTCACAACGAACACAGAAAGGATAGGTACCCTTATAATTCATCCTTGTACTATCCATAAGCTTCTTACTAACATTCTGAGTTGAACCTTGAGACAGCTCAAACTTCCTGTTACCTTCATTACTCTTAGTATCAATCTGCTTACTAGCCGACGCTCTTCTTCTCTTGGCCAACATTAGATTTTGTACCATGAGAATCACAGCATCAAGAGTAACCTTCTCTGTAGCAACAACATTCCCCTGAACATCCTCGGGTAGACCTTCAATATATCTTTCAATCCTTCTAGCTTCGGTAGGAAACATCTCGCGACATAGAGTAGAAAGCTCAAGATAATGGTTGGTGTAGCTTTCAATATCAGTTCCCTTCACCTTGAGTTCCCAGAACTCAGCTTCAAGTTTCTAAACTTGACTTCGAGGGCAGAATTTATTAATCATTATGCTTTTGAGTTCGTCCCATGGAATTGCATTAGCATTGTCAATCCTTACGGACTTGGCATGAGCAGTCATCCAAGTCAAAGCATTGCCACCTAATGAGCTAGTGGCATATTTGACTCGATCGTTAACCCCACAGTTGCAAATGAAAAATATGGACTCCATCTTCTTGAATTAGTTCGACAGCTTCTTCATTTCCCTTGAATGCGGGAGGGTGATAGTTTATAAAGTGCTTGTATAAACAAGGTTTCGGTTGAGAATTAACATTATTAGCTTGAGTGTTGCCTTGTGCGTCAGTGAGTAACTGTTGGAATTGCTCTATGGTCAATACTATGTTGTTAACGATAGGTGCAGCTGGACGACCCATGATGTCACTACATAGAAGTGAACATAAGTTTGATAAGTTGACAAGTTATAGGTTTGAGCAATTTCAAGTTTGAATAAAGTATTAATATCACATGATATAGATGAAGCACTCGATATTATTAGAAACGAGGCATTAAATAAGCCTTTATTACACGAGAATGAAAAAAGGAAATAGTTTAAGGCATCGCCTTTACATATTTAGGAAATTAAAGAATCAAAACAAAATAAGAACAAATGGCGGTTTATTTCTTTTTCTCCGCCTCCTTCATAAACTTCTCATATATCTCGTTCTTTTTTTTTTTGCCTTTCGTAGAGATACTCGAGGTTGCCGTAGAGATTAATGACACGGCTGTCGAAGGTATTGGTGTCGTATTCCCTTAGAGCAAGCTGTTTGTCGACTCGACTTCTCTCAATTTTCATTCGGAAGTCAACATCCTCTTTGAGATAAGCAAGGGACTGCTTCCCCCAATGGGTGGTGCGTTCTTCCTCGCACCTTAGCATCATTAACTCCTTTCTTAGCTTGACGTTCTCTTTCATAAGTTTCTCCATTCGAAGTTCCACTCTCGCCACGTGGCGAAGCAAACCTCCAATGTTCCTCTTGGTATCATTTCGCAGGCTCATGATTTCATACTTAGCACCCTCATAAAAAGGAGATCGAACTCTCTTCCTTGATGGACCAATTTCTTCATGACGTTTTCCCTTATCTTGGGTTCTTGGAGTTGGGTAGTATTGAGGAGACCCATGTGAATCAAGATTAGTATTTGGGCTGAAATTCAGTGGTGGTGAGGCAGGGCTATAGAGAGTGCTTCGAACAGGTCTCGAAGTTGAAAAGTGTCCAACACCTACTTCGGTGGGAGGGTGGAAACGAGCCATTTCTTCTGAGGGCTTGTAGAGAGTTGCTTTGTTGGGTTTGTTAACGCTTGAGCTTGACATCCTAACATTATGAAAGAGACTTTGATTAGAATCTTTAAGTTAAGTTTATTAAAGCATAATTGTTAAGATTATAGGACAATCCTAAGTGCTTTAAGTCTAAGGCAGGAAAGCTTATAGTTTCCTAGATTGCTAATGCACCCTAGCTAGCAAGTAAGGCATACATAAAGATGCAATCCTGGTTCTCTATAACTGCCTGGTTATGCTCTGATACCAATCTATCACACCCCCAGTTAGGGCCTGGGTGAAATGTGACTTAATATCAAATAAACCAACATATTATAATATACGAGAACAATACTAAATGATAAAATAAACTTTATTGAGAGTACGCAGCGAAAAATGAAGTGTCGTTATAATAATGGAAATTACAATAAAGTAAATGTTTCAAATGCAAGAATAGTAAATGCGATATCTCTTGTTCCAAAGTCCAAGTAGCATCACATAAGCAGTAAGTAAGTAAGGTTGATCAATCAGTACCTGAGACAAACATGCTAAAGTGTCAACCAAAAAGGTTGAGTGAAGTTCATAGGTTTAACAAATATGTTTGACCGTTGTTTTAGACCACAAGATTTAGTTTGTAAAGTTGATCTCCCGCAGGATCAAAAAGTTATGCCAAGGATTGATATTTAGACTAAACGTTCAAGTTTGCCCCAATGACAAGTTGTGTCTGTCCTTGTCAGTTTAATTTCATTATTAAGTAATACAAAGACTTAGTCAAATGTATCGGGGATGTTACTCCCGATAGGCCTACCCCCAATAATTAAGCATGAAATTAACGAGCAATTAAAAATATCACTGTAGGAACTTAGTCGAACATAGCCGGGCATAGCATAGTTTTAGCAGTTGGTACTTGTGTCTAAAGTGTAAAATGTAAAAACAGCATGTGTCTCACCCCAATAAAAGTAAGTAAGTTTGCTAGCAATAAAGAGTGGGGTTATGAGTTCACCTTAGTATGTAGAGAGAGAGAGTTATTTCTCAAAATAGAAAGTTGGATGAGTGAGCAGAAAAGTCAACCTATTGACATTTAAGAGTAGTAAGTGTTTTTGCCTAAGTTTAAGTAGATGTTTAAGTATGATACTGTTGTAAGTATAGTTCGTTTTACTAAGTTTCCTTTCCTAATAAGTTTCTATTTTTAGAAAGTTTCCGCTTTTAGTAGATTTCTTATCTTAGCAAGTTTCTATAACTAGAAAGTTTCTACTTTAAGAGTGTTTTCCATTTTAGGATACTTGCCGTATTAGATAAGCTTTCAATCACCCCTTTTCCTTCGAATGGCCATTTCAGGTCTAGGGGCTTGAGCTATAGGATCCTTTAAATCGGAAATTCAAACCCTTCCGCCTAGTGTTTCGTAGAAACCATTCGTCAAGAAAGTTCGAAGATCTATACATCTCTAATACATATCCCAAAATGTTTTTATGTGTCATAAGTAGTAGGTTATAGGTGTTAGTAATAGTAATAGTGTATACATGTTAATTAATAGTATAAGTAGTATTAGGGTTTCATTAATTAGGGTTAGTTAATTAAAGTAGTATTTTAATGATTAGGGTTTAGGGTTTTGAGGATCTAAATAATATGAATGTTAAGATCATGCACGAATATGATTATGAATATAAACATGAATTGAAAGAAAGATTTAAAATTTTTAAAATTTTGGATCATACCTTGTTAATGATGATGAAGATTAACAAGAAACAAGAAGAAAACTTGGTGATGAAGATCAAATAACCCAAATAATGAAGAACACGCTTGAAAATCTTGATGAACATGAAGAACAAGCTTGAAGATCCGAATACCACAAGAGAGGGAGAGGGAGAGATTGTTTTTGAGAGATGATTTTGGTGTGATTTGTGAATGAGAAACTAGGAGTCTAGGGGTGTTTATATAGTGCAAGCATTAGAGTGTTAGTCAACATAAGGATGTTCTAATTAATGATTTTATTTTATTTTATAATTTTTAGTCAACAATAGGTGGTACTAGTTTATATATATATTTTATTTTTTATTTTTTAGTCAACATAAGGATGTAATTGTCTAAGATTCTTTAGTCTCATTATTATTATTATTATTATTATTATTATTATTATTATTATTATTATTATTATTATTATTATTATTATTATTATTATTATTATTATTATTATTATTATTATTATTATTATTATTATTATTATTATTATTATTATTATTATTATTATTATTATTATTATTATTATTACATTTACTACATGATAAGTATTATTTTCTTTTTGCTAATTCATGACTTGTATATATATATTTTTTTATTTAGTTCCCAATTGTTTTATTATTTATATAAATGTCACTTTTTATTTATTACTTATAGGTTATTAGTTATAATATTACATAAATGCATAAATTTTAATTAGCAGTGAGTGTCGACTAACAGTTTATTATTTTCATCTTTTATTAACTTGTCAATTATTGCACAAAGTTAATTAATATGTTTTATAACTCTTAACACTTAACAATTAGAACATCCTTCTGTTGACTAACACTCTAATACTTGCACTATATAAACACCCCTAGACTCCTAGTTTCTCATTCACAAATCACACCAAAATCCTCTCTCAAAAACAATCTCTCCATCTCCCTCTCTTGTGTATTCGGATCTTCAAGCTTGTTCTTCGTGTTCATCAAGATTTTCAAGCGTGTTCTTCATTATTTGGGTTATTTGATCTTCATCACCAAGTTTTCTTCTTGTTTCTTGTTAATATTCATCATCATTAACAAGGTATCATCCAAAATCTTAAAACTTTGAAATCTTTCTTTCAATTCATGTTTATATTCATAATCATATTCGTGCATGATCTTAACATTCATATTATTTAGATCCTCAAAACCCTAAACCCTAATCATTAAAATACTACTTTAATTAACTAACCCTAATTAATGAAACCCTAATACTACTTATACTATTAATTAACATGTATACACTATTACTATAACTAACACCTATAACCTACTACTTATATTATAACACATAAAAACATTTTGGGATATGTATTAGAGATGTATAGATCTTCGAACTTTCTTGACGAATGGTTTCTACGAAACGCTAGGCGAAAGGGTTTGGATTTCCGATTTAAAGGATCCTATAGCTCAAGCCCCTAGACTTGAAATGGCCATTCGAATGGAAAGGGGTGATTGGAAGCTTATATAATACGGCAAGTATCCTAAAATGGAAAACACTCTTAAAGTAGAAACTTTCTAGTTATAGAAACTTAATAAGATAAGAAATCTACTAAAAGTGGAAACTTTCTAAAAATAGAAAATGACTAGGAATGGAAACTTAGTAAAACGAACTATACTTACAACACTAGCATACTTAAACATCTACTTAAACTTGGGCAAAAACACTTACTACTCTTAAATGTTAATAGGTTGACTTTTCTGCTCACTCATCTAACTTTCTATTCCGAGGAATAACTCTCTCTCTACTTACTAAGGTGAATATATAGCCCCACTCTTTATTGCTAGCAAACTTACTTACTTTTATTGGGGTGAGACACATGCTGTTTTTACATTTTACAACTTAGACACAAGTACCAAACTACTAAACTATGCTATACTCGACTATGTCCGACTAAGTCCCTACAGTGATATTTTTAATTGCTCATTGAATGCATGCTTAATTATTGGGGGTAGGCCTATCGGGAGTTACGTCCCCGATACATTTGACTAAGTCTTTGTATTACTAAATAATGAAATTAAACACAACTTGTCTTTGGGGAAAACTTGAACGTTTAGTCTAAATATCACGCACTGGCATAACTTTTTAATCTGCGAGATCAACTTTATAAACTAAATCTTATGGTCGAAAAACAACGATAACTACTTTTGTTAAACCTATGATTTCACTCAACCTTTTTGGTTGACACTTTAGCATATTTGTCTCAGGTGCTGATTGATTCAAGCTTACTTACTTACTTATTGCTTATGTGATGCTACTTGGAATTAGGAACAAAAGATATCGCATTTTTACTATTCTTGCATTTTAAACATTTACTTTATTGTAAATTCTTGTAACGACATTTCATTTTCCGCTGCGTACTCTCAATAAAGTTTGATTTTATCATGTAGTATTGTTCTCGTATATTATAATATGTTGGATTATTTGATATTAGTGACGTTTCTTCCCGACCCTATCTGGAGGACGTTACAGAGTGAATCAGAGCAAACCAGGTTGTTATAGAGAACCAGGATTGCATCTTTATGTGTGCCTTACTTGCTAGCTAAGGTGCCTTAGCAATCTAGGAAACTATAACCTTTCCTGCCTTAGACTTTAAAGCACTTAGGATTGCCTTATAATCTTAACAACCTTGCCTTGATAATCTTGGCTTAAAATGCTAATCAAAGTCTCTTTCCTAATGATAGGATGTCAAGCGTTAATAAAAATGACAACACAATTCTTTTCAAACCATCTAAAGTAATGACTCACTTCAAACCTGCTATCGAAGAAGATACTGGATATCCTTCAACTGCAAGACCAGTCCAAAGTCCACCTTATGGCTTTGGTGGTCCTGCCTCACCAAACTATAGTCCGGATACTTTACCCAATTCTCCCGAATACTACCCGACTCCAAGAACAGAAAGTAAAGGGAAACGCCCTGCTGATTTTAAAGAAGATGGCCCGTTAAAGAAAAGATCCCGATCACCTTCCTACGAAGAAGTTGATGCCAAGTACGAGATCATGAATCTGTGAAAAACTACCGATGGCCTAATTCGTCATATTGCAAGGATCGATGTTCAAATGAAGGAAAAAGACCTAGCGATCAGGAAGCTCATGGAGGAAAATGCTGAGCTAAAGAAGGAGATAAAGTTGGTGAAGTATGAAGGTGATAGAAATGCCCGATGGGGGAATCAATCTCTTGCCTACCTAAGAGAAGATGTTAACTTTAGATTGAAGATGGAGGAAAACCGCCTTGAGTTCCTGCATGAGAAACAAAAGGCGAAGAATGAGAAAGTTGAGAAGTTTATGAAGAAGGTTGAGGACGAGAAGAAGAAATATGAAGACTACTTCAATCCTAATATTTGCTAGTTTATCCTATTCCAATTTCTTATCTATGTAAAAGGCTATGCCTTATACCATTTCTATATCCGAATCGTGTATTAAAAAGGCTTATCTAATGCCTCATTCTTAATAATATAAAGTGTTTCGTTTTTATCATATTCATCTTTATCCTATCGGATTTATCAAACTTCTATACACCCTTATGGAGTGAAGAATCATGGTTCGTCCAACTACACCAACTCTTACCACGATGTTTCATAATTTCCTCGTCTGACTACGTCTTCCACAACTTCCATAACTATCAAAGATATGAAGGTTAACCAAGTCTATAAAGACTGAAACTTAAAACTAGCCAACCATAAGTTAGTAACTATTTTCACAGATGGCATTTCGAACTGCTCCAAGAGTGAGAAAAGACGTGAGAAACATTTACAAACTCATTCTTGAGAAAAAGAACAACTCTGCGCAAACTTTTCCAAAGTGCAAGTTTTGGCTTAAAACCGACATGTTGTCGATCCAGCTAAGATTACTGCTGTCCTTAACACACTATATTAGAAGTCATCATTGATCACATATCCTGAACTTATGGAGTGACCTTGGAAAGGAAATATGAATTAGTGAAATATTATGACGGTGGCCAACGTGATTATATTACAATAATTCATAGAGATATTCCAATATAATAGACTACTTGGCACCATGCAAATAATGGTGCCATACTCAAACAATAATCAATCATTGTCAACTCGAAAACTAGAGGTGAAATACACTATCTCAAGTTGTGGCTTGAGCTAAACTCATCTAAAAAACTGCTGTAACAATTGAAATGATTCTGTCATACTTTAACGTATCCTCCTCTCAGACCAATTAAGGCTGAATTCAAACAATCATTACATAGTTGAAAGTCACTGCTTTAGCATTTATTTATACTTGTCTATGCGACTGCCAGATTATTCATGCCGAGTTCTTGAACTCTCACTATCATTCGAACGATTCAAAGTTGCAAATCTTATTTGAAGTTCTTTCATACATAACTCTAAATCTGAGGGATTTACTCATTTGATGATAATCACATTATCATCCTTCTAACTTTAATGTTAACATTTCGAGTCCAAGGACTCATGCCCTGATAAAATTCGATCCATTAGTTTTCACTACCTTGAAACAATTATTACACAATTATCCTTCGGAATTTTAAAATCTTCAATCAATTTTTCTCAAACAAATACACTCTTAAATACAAGTATCCTGTTTTCCAAAGATTTCTTACACAAGTCTTTATTTTCAAACTATCTCGGAATTTATAAAAAATGATTTTTCACTTATGTGATTTATAAAACCTTATACATAAACTTAACTTTACGTACTTTGACTAGTACATATCAAATTATACTTTCACTTCTACAAATATCCACTTTGATTAAACCGAAATTACTTTACAAAATTTTACGTAACCCTAGTTGTACTATGAACATCATTTCGTCACCTCCTCTAAAATTACTTTCACTAATTATATAAACACTTTTGCATTTTTAGCAATTTACCTTTGTTTCATTAAATTAAACATTCTTTTAAACAACTCTTTTTCGTATTGTTCAAATTATTTCACATAAAATTGTACGTGTTGTACATAACTCAAGTTTTACCAATAGCTCCGCTTCGTTTATATTGTTATTAAAACTTTCGTATTGCTCTCCAATGTGTTTAGATCACCTTTATTCTCATTCTCTGTGCAAGAACGAGACTTACCTCTTTACATACATCATCTCTTCCTTGCTATGTTATTCGTTAAGAAGTTTCTACTTCCGGTATTTCACGGCCAAACCACGATGCTCTCGTAAACATCAATACTACCATCTTTTGAACAAGGAAGCAAAGGTTCCTTCATGGTAGAAACAATACCTTATAAACAATGATTCACATTTATTCTCATCGACATTTAAACTCATAAGTAAATAATAGACCGACTCACCATTTGTGCGAAAACACTTTTCTTACTCTGAAGGAGTTACCTTAGACATTTATGAAGATACTCTAAACATTTCTTCCTTTTTGGTTTGCAACTAGATGTTATTCTTGTCAAGTTTTAATCTATGATTTGACATGAAACTGAAATCATAAATCTTAAAGCTACATTCTGAAATTATTTCTAAAGACAAGTTCTCATGTATACTGAACGATGTCTTAAATTTAATCACTCGTATTATCCTGAGATCAACGAACTCTCAACTAACATCTCATTTGCCTATTAGGCATCTCTAGAAAACTAAAGGTATTATGGTTACCTTTCAAAAATTGAAGCTGGTACTATCTCTAACAAACACCAGCCATACTGATAATGCTAAAAACGAACATCTATTTCATAGCATTATCCCTCAAGAAAGACAAGATTTTAGTTGCAATTGTTCTATTTACAAGTAATATTCTTTTAAATAATAAAAGGTGAAGACAAAAGACAGATTCGATGAATTGAAGACGCAAACGACCAAAAAGCTCAAAAGTACAAAGTACAATCAAAGTGGTTCCAATTATTGATGAGAAACGTCTCAAAATTACAAGAGTACAAGACACGAAACGCAAAATACAAGATATTAAATTGTACGCAAGGACGTTCGAAAATCCGGAACCGGGACCAAAGTCAACTCTCAACGCTCGACGCAACGGGCTAAAAATTACAAGTCAACTATGCACATAAATATAATATAATATTTAAATAATTATTAAAATTATTTATATATTATATTTATTTATTAAACCGTCGGCAAAGCTAGGAAGCAAATCATGTGAGCTGGAAAAAGTGGACATGCGATCGCTTGGCCTGGAAGGCAAAAATCCATGCGATCGCATGGCAGTAGGTAGAAGGCCACATCTATAAATTACGCGTGTTTTGGCTCAGTTTTACACATCTTTTTCTTTCCTTTCTCTCATATGTATATATATATATATATATATATATATATATATATATATATATATATATATATATATATATATATATATATTAATTATAATTATAATTATAATTATAATTTTAATTCTAATAATAAGGGTATGTTAGCGAATGTTGTAACGGTGTAAGTCGAAATTCTGTCCGTGTAACGCTACGCTATTTTTAATCATTGTAAGTTATATTCAACCTTTTTAATTTAATCTCTCGTAGCTAAATTATTATTATGCTTATTTAATGCCGAAGTAATCGTGATGTTGGGCTAAATATTAAAATTGGGTAATTGGGCTTTGGACCATAATTGGAGTTTGGACAAAAGAACGACACTTGTGGAAATTAGACTATGGGCTATTAATGGATTTTATATTAACTAAATGATACCTCGTTGATTTAATATATAGACTTATAATTTGACGTATTTATATATAACCACATACGCTTGACTGGGTACGGTGGGTTGGATATCTATAAATACCAATAATTGTTCATTTTACCGGACACGAGATTGGATTAATAGTTAATGGACTCGTTGAAACAGGGGTGGATTACATTCAAGGGTAATTGGTGTAATTGTTAACAAAGTAGTAAAACCTTGGACTACACGCAGTCGATAACCTGTTGTATTCATTAAACAAAGTATTAAGACCTTGTTACAATTCGAATCCCCAATTAGTTGGAATATTTGACTTCGGGAATAAGAATAATTTGACGAAGAATTTCGCACTTTATGATTATGACTAATGGACTATTATGGACAAATCCGTATGGACATATCGAATAATCCAGGACAAGGACAATTAACCCATGAGAATAAACTAAAAACAACACGTCGAACATCATGATTAATGAAGTTTAAATAAGCATAATTTATATATTTTATATTTAATTGCACTTTTAATTATCGCACTTTTATTTATTGTCATTGTATTTAATTGCACTTTTATTTTATCGCACTTTTATTTATCGCAATTTCATTATCGTTATTTACTTTACGCTTTAAATTAAGTTATATTTATTTTTAATATTTTACATTAGGTTTTAACTGCGACTAAAGTTTTAAAAATCGTCAAACCGGTCATTAAACGGTAAAAACCCCCCTTTTTATAATAATAATATTACTTATATATTTTTGTATTTTTACAAATATAGTTTTTGAAAATATAGCGTTAAGCTTGTTTTAAAGATCCATGTGGAACGAACCGGACTTACTAAAAACTACACTACTGTACGATTAGGTACACTGCCTATAAGTGTTGTAGCAAGGTTTAGGTATATCCACTCTATAAATAAATAAATCACTTGTGTAAAATTGTATCGTATTTAATAGTATTTCCTTGTAAAAATTAAAACTATTTAGTATACCCCTCGCACACATCAAGTATTTTTGGCGCCGCTGCCGGGGACACGAAAAAGCCGAAAGCGCAACGCTATAAAAAAGATTTTTATTCATTTTTAGTTTACTTTTATAAAAATAATAAAAATACGCTTTTGTAAAAATACGTTTTAAATATACAAAAATAAAAAAAATAACAAAATATATATATATTTAAGAGTTTGTTACATATATATATATAAAATTATAATGTTTCTTTATCTTTATTTTTAGTTTTTAAGAATTAATTTTTTATTTAATTTATATAAATATTTATTTATTTTAAAAACAGAAAAAAATAGTAAACTACTCGGCTCGATTACTGTAGCAGCCCATATCCTGGCCCAGAAACCTACTCCATGCGACCGCATGGATTTTCAACGTGAGGACCATGCGATCGCATGGCCCTGTCTGACACGCCAGAGTTGACTGGTAACAGCAATCATTACGGAGTATATTATTATTATTATTATTATTATTTAATCAAAACCCTAATTAGGGTTTAGTTATTTAATTAATTAAGTTTTAGTTTTTTTATTAATTTGTATTATTAAGTATAATTAGTTTTATAAATATATAAAATTAATACATTTATAAAATAAATAATATAAAAATAATATTTTTATAAAAATTGTACTTTTTACAACTTTAAGTTTATTTTTATATTTTGTATCTTTTTATTTGATTTTAGCGTAATATTTGTATTTTTCGTTCGTATTTAGTTTTAAGTCATAGTTTTTACCATAGTTATTTTTATTTCTAGATTTTTAGGCTTTGCCGTAAAATTCCTTATGTGCTTTTTCTTTAGACTTAGATTTAGGTGCTTTAAAATTTTGCGACGCCGTTTTTAATATTTTAAGTATTTTTTAAGTTATTACCGTTTTGGAAATAGAATTCATTTTAAGCTTTAATATTTTTAGACGCAACTTTTAATTCTTAGTTTTTAGTTTTTTTAAGTTACGACGCGCTACTTTCTTTGTATTTTTCGACCTTTTATTTTTTTACATTTTTTGACGCGCAATCTTTTTCTTTCTTATTTCTCAACGCTCTAGTTCATAGGACATAGAATTTTTTTCTATTTCTTCTCTAAAATTTCAAAACGAAAAATTATTTTAAGTGGTTAAATTGATAGACATCCATTTTCTGGTTCGTAGTAATAGTTGAATTTGTACGTGGATCGGGTTATTGGAGTCAAACAGTACTCAATTATATTGAGACCAAACGAATCCTGCCCCTCTGCTGCATCTTTTGGCTATTCGAAACGTGGGCAAAATCAGAAAAGTCTATTAATTTGATAACTTATATAATTTTTCTTATTTTTATAACTAATAGGATATTCAGTGAATGCACCGAGCAAAACGTTCACCACCTTTTGTACGTTCACCACCTGTAACTCGATCAAGACATCTAGCAAATATTGTCGCCGTTGATTTTTCTTTAAAATCGTCATCCAGTCGACCAAGTACTCCAATTCAAATTTCTGATAATCCATTTTTTGAACCCGACCCCACAATTGAGAATCTGGAGGATATTCAGGGACAATTTAGAGATCCTGAACCATTAATCTTTCCTCCGGAACCACCAATCATTCAAACAGAGATTGTTGAGGAACCTACCATTAAATCAGAATCCTATAGTGATTCAGATTCAATAAATTCAATCATGGAGAATCTGGAACCTCTAAGTATGGAAGACCGAATGAGAGCTAAACGTACTGGCCAAGGTCATGCAATTACTCAACCTGATATAAATGTGCCAGATTATGAAATTAAAGGACAAATTCTACACATGGTAACTAATCAATGCCAATTTATTGGTGCACCGAAGGAAGATCCAAATGAACATCTTCGAACCTTTAATAGGATCTGTACACTATTTAAAATCCGAGAAGTGGAGGATGAACAGATATATCTCATGTTATTTCCCTGGACTTTAAAGGGAGAAGCCAAAGATTGGTTAGAATCGTTACCTGAAGGGGCGATTGATACATGGGACGTTTTAGTTGAAAAATTTCTTAAACAATTCTTTCCGGCATCTAAAGCCGTAAGACTTCAAGGAAAAATTGTTACGTTCACGCAAAAGCCAAATGAAACTCTTTATGAGGCATGGACAAGATTTGGAAAGTTATTAAGAGGATGTCCGCAACATGGTTTAGACACCTGTCAAATAGTACAAATATTCTACCAAGGATGCGACATCACTACAAGAAAAGACATCGATATAGCAGCCGGTGATTCCATTATGAAGAAAACCGCAACTGAGGCTTACAAAATTATTGATAACACTGCTTCCCACTCACATGAGTGGCACCAAGAAAAAGATATCGTTAGATCATCTAAAGCAGCTAGAGCCGATTCTAGCCATGACCTAGATTCCATTTCTGCAAAGATAGATGATGTCGAGAGACGAATGGAAAAGATGACTAAAGATATTCACTCAATAAGAATTAGTTGTGAGCAGTGTGGAGGACCACATTTGACAAAAGATTGCCTCAGTATTGAACTAACAATGGAACAAAGAGAGAATGTTTCATACATAAACCAAAGGCCTGGAAATAATTATCAGAATAATTATCAACCGCCAAGACCAATCTACAATCAAAACCAGAATTATAACCGAAATGTTCCATACAACAACCAACAAGGTCCAAGCAATCAACAAGTATCCAACAATACTTACAATCAGCAAAGACCTATTTTTCAAAATAAACCACCACAAACCGAAGATAAAAAGCCAAATTTAGAAGATATGATGTCAAAGCTAGTTGAATCTCAAACACAGTTTTTCACATCTCAGAAACAAACCAATGAACAAAATGCTCAAGCATTTAGAAATCAACAAGCTTCTATTCAAAATTTGGAACAAGAAGTAAGTAACCTAGCAAGGTTAATAGGTGAAAGAAAACCAGGAAGTTTACCTAGCGACACAAATGCTAACCCCCGGAATGAAACAGCTAAAGCCATTACCATAAGAAGTGGTATTACACTTAAACCACCTGAAATGCCTGTAATTTCTGATGAAGCTATTCCTACTCCACAAGAACCACAATCTGATCAAGATAAGGAAAAAGAACCGGTAGTTGAAAAGGTTAATGAAGATAACACAGTTAAGGCTAAACCTTATGTTAAACCATACCAACCACCACTTCCTTACCCGAGTAAAATGAAAAAAGAGAGACTTGAAGCCGATCAATCTAAATTCTTGGATATGTTTAAACAGATAAATGTCAATCTTCCTTTCATTGATTTAATTTCAGGAATGCCTAGATATGATAAATTCTTGAAAGATTTAATCACGAATAGAAAGAATATGGAAGAACTCTCGGCTGTTACTATGAATGCTAATTGTTCTGCAGTGCTATTGAATAAGATACCAGAAAAATTATCTGATCCAGGAAGTTTCACAATTCCATGTTTTCTGGGTAGTCTTAGTTCAATAGAAGCATTGGCAGACTTAGGTGCTAGTATAAATTTAATGCCGTATTCACTATACGCTAAACTAGACCTTGGAGAATTGAAACCAACACGAATAAGTATACAACTAGCCGATAGATCAGTAAAATATCCTAGAGGGATAATGGAGAACATGCTAGTTAAAGTTGGTACTTTAGTATTCCAGTAGATTTTGTTATTCTGGACATGGAAGAAGATTCTCGAGTACCTCTCATATTAGGAAGACCATTCTTAAACACAGCTAAAGCAATAATAGACGTGTTCGGTAAGAAACTGACCTTAAGTATAGAGGACGAGAGTGTTACCTTTTCAGTTGATAGAGTAATGCAACAACCGCAATCTGCAGATGATACATGTTATTATATTCAAACTATAGATTCACATGCAGAATTGTTAGAAGAATTTCCAAAATTACAAGGAACAGGAGAATGTTCTTTAGGAGAAGGAACTGAACCAATTGATGAAACTGAAATGTTAGCTACACTTATGGCTAATGGATATGAACTAACAACAGAAAAAATTCAAATGCTAAAAGAAGAAGACAGATATCGATACAAATCATCGATAGAAGAACCACCGACATTAGAGTTAAAACCACTTCCAAACCATTTGGAATATGCTTATTTACATGGTGAATATGAATTACCTGTAATAATATCGTCTTCTCTTACTGAAAATGAAAAATCTCAACTCATTTCTGTGCTAAAAGCTCATAAACCAGCTATTGCATAGAAGATTCATGTTATTAAAGGAATAAGTCCTTCGTATTGCACACATAAAATTCTTATGGAAGAAGGTCATAAAACGTATGTGCAACGCCAACGAAGACTAAATCCTAATATGCAAGATGTTGTTAAGAAAGAAATTATTAAACTGCTTGATGCAGGTTTAATTTATCCAATCTCTGATAGTCCATGGGTAAGCCCAGTTCAATGTGTACCTAAGAAGGGTGGCATGACTGTCAACACAAATGAGAAAAATGAGCTTATTCCTACTAGGACTGTAACAGGATGGCGTGTTTGTATTGATTATAGAAAATTAAATGACGCCACCAGAAAAGATCACTTTCCCTTACCTTTCATTGATCAAATGTTGGAAAGATTAGCCGGAAATAGTTACTATTGTTTTCTTGATGGTTTTTCCGGATATTTTCAAATTCTAATAGCACCTGAGGACCAAGAGAAAACCAGGTTCACGTGCCCTTATGGTACTTTTGCTTACAAACGCATGCCATTTGGACTTTGCAACGCCCCTGCAACCTTTCAAAGGTGCATGATGGCGATTTTTCACGACATGATAGAAGAATGCATGGAAGTTTTCATGGATGACTTTTCAGTTTTCGGTGACACATTTGAATCATGTCTAGTTAATCTTGAACGAATGCTTATTAGATGTGAACAATCAAATCTAGTTCTTAATTGGAAGAAATGCCATTTCATGGTTAAAGAAGGCATCGTTCTCGGTCTTAAAATTTCAAAGGAAGGAATTGAAGTGGATAGAGCTAAAGTAGATGTAATTGCTAAACTTCCACATCCCGCCAATGCTCGAGGAGTTAGGAGTTTTCTAGGGCATGCCGATTTTTACCGACTTTTCATAAAAGATTTTTCTAAAATTGCCACTCCTATGAATAAACTCCTAGAAAAGGATGCTCCATTCATCTTTTCAGATGAATGCATCAAATCTTTTAATATTCTTAAAGAAAAACTCACTAATGCGCCGATCATGATAACTTCAAATTAGAATCTACCATTTGAACTTATGTGCGATGCAAGTGATTTTGCAATGGGAGACGTTTTAGGACAGAGGATTGAAAAACGATTTCAACCTATTTATTATGCTAGTAAGACGTTACAAGGAGAACAAAAAAATTACACAACTACTGAAAAAGAACTCCTTGCTATTGTCTTTGCTTTTGACAAATTTCGTTCATATCTCGTTCTAGCTAAAACGGTGGTCTATACCGACCATTCTGCTCTTAGATACCTTTTCTCGAAACAAGATGCTAAACCACAATTAATCCGTTGGATCTTACTCTTACAAGAGTTCGATATTGAAATTCGAGATAAAAAGGGAGCAGAAAATCTCGCAGCTGATCATCTTTCTCGTCTTGAAAATCCCGAATTAGAAGTTCTAAATGAATCGGCCATACAAGACAACTTTCCTGATGAATATCTATTGAAGATAGATTATAGTGAAATTCCATGGTTTGTAGACTATGCAAACTACTTAGTATGTGGATTCCTTGAAAAAAGATTATCGTACCAAAAACGAAAGAAATTCTTTAGTGATATAAAACACTATTTTTGGGAAGATCCACATTTGTTTAAAAGTTTTCCCGATGGAATAATACGCCGATGTGTATTCGAAGATGAAGCTAGTCAAATTTTAAACCATTGTCACACAGGACCAACAGGAGGGCATTATGGGCCTCAGCTCACAGCAAGAAAAGTTTACGATGCTGAATTCTATTGGCCTATAATTTTCAAAAACGCACACCTTCTTTGCAAATCCTGTGATGCTTGTCAAAGGGTCAGAAAAATAAGTCAACGTGATGAAATGGTACAAAATGTCATTCAAGTATGTGAAGTATTTGACATTTGGGGTATTGACTTTATGGGTCCATTTCCAAAATCTCATAATAATCTCTACATTCTCGTTTCCATTGATTATGTATCTAAATGAGCGGAAGCACAAGCTCTCCTAACTAACGATGCACGAGTTGTAGTTAACTTTTTAAAACGTCTTTTTGCTAGGTTTGGAACACCGAAAGCTTTAATAAGTGATCGGGGTACTCATTTTTGTAATAATCAACTTGAGAAAGTTCTCAAAAGATATGGAGTAACTCATAAAATCTCCATTGCATATCATCCACAAACAAGTGGACAAGTTGAAAATACCAACCGAGCTTTAAAACGTATTCTAGAGAAAACCGTAGGATCAAATTCGAGGGAATGGTCCATGAAATTGGAGGATGCACTCTGGGCTTTTAGAACAGCTTACAAAACTCCAATTGGAACCACACCTTTTTGACTCGTTTACGGAAAAACATGTCATCTTCCAGTAGAAATTGAACATAAAGCATTTTGGGCTTTGAAAACATGTAATCTTGATTTACATAAAGCCAGACATCTACGGTTAAGTCAATTAAACGAATTAGAAGAATTAAGACATGAAGCATACGAAAATTCGTTAATCTATAAAGAAAGAACGAAGAAATGGCATGATAAAAGAATCAGAAGTTCAAAAGAATTTAAAGAAAGAGACAGAGTTCTTCTTTTTAATTCAAGATTCAAGCTATTTCCTGGAAAATTGAAATTAAGATGGTCTGGACCATTCATAGTCAAAAGAGTTTTTCCGTACGGAACAGTAGAATTAATAAATTCAAATGGGATTGAATTTAAGGTTAATGGTCACAGACTTAAACATTACGTACATGATCCGATGAAAGTTGACAACGAAGTTAATCACAATTTCAACACCACAGCTAACTAAGTGTGGGAAGAATCAAGTCTTTAAAGGATAATATGTATTTCTGTTAGAGTTAGATGTTCTGTTTTCGTGTCGTTCTCGAGAATGGAATCCGAATGGTCTTTCCC
Source organism: Rutidosis leptorrhynchoides (assembly GCF_046630445.1). NCBI lineage: Eukaryota > Viridiplantae > Streptophyta > Magnoliopsida > Asterales > Asteraceae > Rutidosis > Rutidosis leptorrhynchoides. The sequence continues at coordinate 221,264,369 of NC_092338.1, read as the reverse complement.
TAGCAGACCCTAAAGAACTAGTCTTCTCCCCCCATTCTGAATTTTTATTTTTTTTTAGGTTTTACGAGATGAAGACTTCCTGTGAACTAAACCATGGTCTAATGCTACACGCTTTGATCACTAAATGTAATAATGACACCCTTCCAAGTGAATTGGTATCATTAATCAGAGGTAAATTGGACGGAGTAAGAAAAGAATCCAGGAACGAAAATAATAAGTTATATTTTGGTAAAGGAAAATCAAAATCCGCAGCGAAAAGAAGAGCACGACACCTTGAAAGATGTCACAAATGCTGAAAATGGTCACACGAAGGAAAATGTTCAAATAATCAAACATATTCAAATACCAAATTTGTTACTTTATGCAGAGATGGACCGTTCATATGTTTAGAAGAAAAATCGTTGAACGCTCGAGGTTATGCCTATGTAGCTATGGAAAACCAATTAGTCCGACTATCTTATGAGTGGGCTAAAGCAGGTAACTGAGAATTCTATCTCACAGGTAAGTATGTACAGTTTTTATTTTTATTGCTTTTAACCTTTTGATAATAAACGCTAAATCGTTCGCTATAAAGTATTAAATTGGTATTCAATAAAATTAGGTATGCGTAACCGAAATTACTGATATCATACAAAAATTTATTACATCACTGCGAAATTTACCGTTTATTCTTAAGGTATAAATATCTTTAATCAATCAACCCAAAATATTTCAGAAATTCGTCAGGAGTAAAACTAGGTAATATAGCCGAAATTACTTTATCGAAAAGAGGGGCGTATATTTTTGATAATATTTGATTGATTAAAGTGGGATAAAAGACCAAAAAGATTTTTTATTTTATTTTTAAAATTAATATTAAATTTAATATTGTAAATTTTTAAAATCAATATATTTAAGTTTGTAAATATTTTAAAAACTAATATTTTCAATATAAGTTTGTAAATTTAAAATATTAATTATATTTAAATGAAGTTTTAATTTTATGCATTTTAAATTTAAGTTTGATGTGAATTTAAAAACAAAAATTTACTTTATTTCGTTAAGTTAAAAATGTGATTTTTAAAATTCGTCGTGAGTTGAAAACTAGGTCGTTGAACCGAAATTGCTCTACCCAAGGGAGGGACGAGAAATTTTATTATCATTATTTTTAATCTTACTGAATTAAATTATGCAAAAAAAACATTTAAAAAATCTAAAAATCTTTGCTTTTAAAACAACGCTTTGAATTGACAAAATTTTAAAATTTTGTTGAGAGACGGACTAGGACATCGTTCCGAAACGCCCTCATCCTAAAAAGAAACAAAATTTTAATTTTTAATTAATTATATGTTTTATTAAGTATAAGGTTTTATAAAAAAAAGAAAAAAAAAGCCAAAATGTACTGTACCCGGACCCCATGCGATCGCATGGGGTTTGCACTGCAACCTCATGCGATCGCATGAGGCTGGATTTTAGGCCAGGAACAAAAGACAGACGAGCTGTTCTGCTCTCTCCACTCCAACACACATACACGAATACACTCCCATACCACCTCTAATTTTCATCAAATTTTCACTAAATTCAACCAAATTTCTCGCTACAATCCGCTCTAAACATGAAATTATTCAGAAGTTTATCAAGAAAGGTAACAATTACATCCCTAAACCTCTTTAAATTTGATTTTTAGTGTTCTTGAGCTATATTTTTCCTAATTTGATTTTGTTAATTTCTAGTGTAATTAGAGTTAAATTGTTAGTATTTTATGCATGTATAACCTAGATTGATGCTATTTAACATGATTTGAAGCAAAAAACTTCAAAATTTTTAGAAATCTAGGGTTTGTGTTCTTGAGCAATTTGGGGCTTTTTTATATAAACAGGTTATGGCCGATTTTTATCATGAATTATTGCTAAATTAAGTAGTGTAACATGTTTAGGTAACTAAATGATCCAAACTTTGATCCTAAATATGATTTTTGAAGATTAAAGTGGACTTTTTAGGTATAAAATTCATGAACTTGATTAATTTGATATAATTGCCATTCGAGACTTGTTTAATTGCTAGTAATGGTTGTTTTAACATGTTATTTGAGTTAAATGCTTATGAACTTTGTATACATTTTCATATATGCTTATTTGAAAAAGTGTAGAATTGTTAAAATTGTGAAAATGTGTATAAGTTTAATTTTGATTTAACATGTTATTGTAATTGTGTTAATTTGTTATTTTGCTAACACTAACGCATATTTGGATGCACAAATTTTGTGTTTAATGTGTTTTGCAGAGATTTACAGATACTGATGGTGCAACATCATCATTCAGGCAACATGCTCCAGAACCTGAACCAGAAATGCAATATGAACCCGAACAAGAACAACAACAGGAACCACAACAACAACCTGATCAACACGTACCTTATTATGATCCGCTACAATTTGTTGATGCCTTTATAGTATTTCCGATACATCCGCCAGTAGAATACCCAACGATTCCTGAACACACGTTGCATCCTAATCTGAGATTCGATAGAAGTTGGAGGGATTACCCGGCATATCAAAGTAATAAATTCAAACTAATACCGAAAAATGTAGAAGTGCCAAGGGTAATCGATTGGGATCCTTTGGAAAGGGTCCAACTTGCTAACTCAGTTAGACAGCATTTGATCCAAAGATATGGCAGCACTTCTTTTCACGATTGGAAACGTTTATTCACCATCCGTAGACCTATATATAAGGAATGGTGTATAGAGCTTATGAATACTATAGCATTAAATGCAGATGTAGATAGGTTAGATGATAGAAGTTTTCTTAGGTTTATACTTGGCCGTAGGATGTACAGGATGTCCATGTTGGACATGGACAGGGCATTACAGATTTACACTCCTAGTGAATTGCTACTACCCGATTGTATGAATTTGATTTATCGTGGTGAAAGGGTAGATATGAATTTTGACGCGAACGCTGTCTGGAGGCGTATGTCAAACTATAATGTTTTTACACTGGGAGGAAAACACTCCTACTTACATATTAACAAAGCCGAGCTTCGTATAATTCATAGATTTCTGGCTAACTCGATTACACAGAGAGGTCACAACAAGGAGAAAATGACCTTACATGATTTATTTTACCTAAAGTGTATTCGAGACCCAAGAAGCTTTGTTAATATCCCTTACTGTGTTGGTTTTTATTTATCTAAGATGGTGGAAGGAATACAGGAAGGGGGGATTATAGGAGGAGGTATTTTTGTTACTCTCATTGGAGAGTATTTGGGTGTAGATAGGAACCAAGGGGGTCCACTTATGGTATGTAGGGAATAGGTTGAGCCTTTAAGATTGAAGGTCTATCAGGGTGCTAAGGTATTGAAGAGCAGACGCAACCAGGCAGTACCCTATGAAGGTAATCATCCTCAGGTAGAGAGAGTTTCAGATGAGGAAATGGAGGAAGCGGATGACATTAGGGATGTCATTAGGGAGGCTATGACTGACGTCTACCAGCGTGTAGACGAGGTAGATATGACAAACGGGGAGAGATTTAGTCGGATGGAGCATTGGCAAGCCCGGAATGATTACGAGCATTCCAGGCAATGACATCATGATAGATGGGACTATCATCAGCGTCAGATTATGAGCCGGCTGTCACTTCAGGATCATTACGTCCTGAGCCGACCCACTTACTATCCTCCACACCAGCCCGAGATGAGACCACCATATACTCTCTACGACCCTAACCAGGCCTACAAGTACACCTATAACCAACCATGGAACCCGGATGACGACATGAACTGGAACCCCTATCCAGATTGATATAGTTCCGTTGGTGATTTCTATGATTTTTATCTTTTTATTATTTCTATTTATTTATGTTTAAACATATGATATTGTGATACATTAATGTATTGTTTAATATTTTTATTATTTTGTACTAATATTTTATATTTGATTTGAAAGTGGGATTTTAAGTCCCATTTCAAATTACCATGCATGTTTATATTTGTATGTATGTATATTGTCAATTGTACACAACAGGGTAAAACAGCGCATTTTCAAAGACTGACATTAAGTTCAGCAAAAGCTACTAATTTTGATGATAAAATGAAAAAACAAATGTGATGTAACAACAAGACGGAATGAACAAATGATGTGCACCATTTATCATTCAACAAACAAACGCCAATATGTTTAGAAACTTTGGTAAAATTTAATCATTTTTCTACGCTAATCACCCTCAATAATTTAAATTGTTACTGATTTCTTGCAAATGAGGGCATTGCAAGATCTTAAGTGTGGGAAGGGATTAAATTCTTTCGGATTTTTAAAATTTGAAATTTAAACACTTGGTTACCATTAGAAATACTAGTAATGCAGTAGTTGTATTAGAATCTAGTGCTCTCTGATAATAAAGAACAACCCTAGTCTTATATACTGACTACCCAATTCTAGTAAAATTTTCAAAATTTTCAATTAAATGAATTCAAAATCATGTTTATACATATTTATGAACGATAAAACTAGGTGTCAACACCGAAATTATTGTTACCTTGGAAAGGACATAAATTGAGAAACAAACCAAAATGTTAGAATTCATTTAAAATGGAATAGAGGACAATAAAAAGGAAAATAAAAGCCAAGTATGGGAAAAATTTACCAAGTTATTTAAAAACATATATCACATATTTTTGTACAAATAATTGAACATACTTTTGTTTTGGACAAAATTAACCGTTTTAACCGGAAAATTGTAATATATTTGAAAGAAAGAAGGATCTACACGATGAATCAATTCCATCATTAAAAGGAAGTAAAGTCTTCTAAAAAAGACATGCGCATCTTGATTTAGGTCCGGAAGTTGTCGTCCAGACCAGTTGTAGAGTCTACGAAAAACCTTGAAAAGTTTTCTTGAAAATCAGCTGGAAATCCACGGACCTCAGCTTCAAACAGGGTCGCCAAGTGGTCAGACATATCCTAACCATGAGAGGATCTGTCTCGTAAAATGGGGAGGGCGCCGTGAAAATTAGCTTGATAAGACTAATGAATCGGACCCCCAGAAAGGATAATCTCCTTAAAGATTAAAAATCAGCTTTTAAGCCTGATATTACTCAATCCTTGAGATTGACTTTAAAGATTGAGAATTACAAACTCATGGAATTCGATGATATCTAAACTCGAACTTGAACGAAAAAATATTTTGATCAAAATTACAAACCGATTTGTTTTCTGAAAAAACCATTTTTAATGCGTTCATTACCATTGAACGTAAAATCCTAGGAATTCACCTGGAATTCATTAGGTCACCTGAACCAAATCGGGTGTCAACCATAAGAACGGTGGTTGCATAGCATGGTCAAAGACAGGACCTTGTGCCAAATTGAAAAATTATAGGGTGATCTTTACTATTGCTCCTACCAAGGATAGTAATTGCATCCGAGACGTTATAGACCATAATTAAAAGCATGTCAGGGGACATTGCCTTAACAGTTGCTTGTTCAACGCTTTCCTTTACAACCGGACGGTAGTTTACCAAAAGATAATATACGGAGCAAGTATATTGGACGTGTTGCTTTCCCAATACAAGGTTAGCTAGTGGGTGAAACAAAACCGCAAGTTTTGAACTAAAATTTTCAAATCTGAAACTCACAAAACCCACAAAAACAATTTGCAAACACCGCTAAAGGGTTATTCCGGAAAACTTATCTAGGGTAAAATCTAGCTTGAATTTTCAAAAGATCAAATGTTTTCATAAAGATCCAATTTCCTTAAGGATCTAAATTTTCATAGTCATGTGGGACTGTAAACCACAACGTTACTATCATTGTTTATACCGCCGTATAAAAATCACTGATGTACAAAGTGTGAAGAATAAAGAAGTGATTCTAGTATTTTTATTTCAAGACTATATTGCTTGAGGACAAGCAACGCTCAAGTGTGAGAATATTTGATAATGCTAAAAACGAACATCTATTTCATAGCATTATCCCTCAAGAAAGACAAGCTTTTAGTTGCAATTGTTCTATTTACAAGTAATATTCGTTTAAATAATAAAAGGTGAAGACAAAAGACATATTCGACGAATTGAAGACCCAAACGACCAAAAATCTCAAAAGTACAAAGTACAATCAAAGTGGTTCCAATTATTGATGAGAAACGTCTCAAAATTACAAGAGTACAAGACGTGAAACGCAAAATACAAGATATTAAATTGTACGCAAGGACGTTCGAAAATCCGGAACCGGGACCAAAGTCAACTCTCAACGCTCGACGCAACAGACTAAAAATTACAAGTCAACTACGCACATAAATATAATATAATATTTAAATAATTCTTAAAATTATTTAAATATTATATTTATTTATTAAACCGTCGGCAAAGCTAGGAAACAAATCACGTGAGCTGGAAAAAGTGGCCATGCGATCGCATGGCATGGAAGGCAAAAATCCATGCGATCGCATGGCAGTAGGTAGCAGGCCACATCTATAAATTTGGCGTGTTTTGGCTCAGTTTTACACATCTTTTTCTTTCCTTTCTCTCATACGTAAATATATATATATATATATATATATATATATATATATATATATATATATATATATATATATATATATATATATATATATATATATATATATTAATTATAATTTTAATTTTAATTTTAATTCTAATAATAAGGGTATGTTAGCAAATGTTGTAAGGGTGTAAGTCAAAATTCTGTTCGTGTAACACTACGCTATATTTAATCATTGTAAGTTATGTTCAACCTTTTTAATTTAATGTCTCGTAGCTAAATTATTATTATGATTATTTAATGCCGAAGTAATCGTGATGTTGGGCTAAATATTAAAATTGGGTAATTGGGCTTTGGACCATAATTGGGGTTTGGACAAAAGAACGACACTTGTGGAAATTAGACTATGGACTATTAATGGGTTTTATATTTACTAAATGATACCTCATTGATTTAATATATAGACTTATAATTTGACGTATTTATATATAACCACATACGCTTGACTGGGTACGGTGGGTGGGATATCTATAAATACCAATAATTGTTCATTTTACCGGACACGGGATTGGATTAATAATTAATAGACTCGTTGAAACAGGGGTGGATTACATTCAAGGGTAATTGGTGTAATTGTTAACAAAGTAGTAAAACCTTGGACTACACGCAGTCGATAACCTGGTGTATTCATTAAACAAAGTATTAAGACCTTGTTACAATTCGAATCCCCAATTAGTTGGAATATTTGACTTCGGGAATAAGAATAATTTGACGAAGACTTTCGCACTTTATGATTATGACTGATGGACTATTATGGACAAATCCGTATGGACATATCGAATAATTCAGGACAAAGGACAATTAACCCATGTGAATAAACTAAAAACAACACGTCGAACATCATGATTACGAAAGTTTAAATAAGCATAATTTATATATTTCATATTTAATTGCACTTTTAATTATCGCACTTTTATTTATTGTCATTGTATTTAATTGCAATTTTATTTTATCGCCCTTTTATTTATCGCAATTTCATTATCGTTATTTACTTTACGCTTTAAATTAAGTTATATTTATTTTTAATATTTTACATTAGGTTTTAACTGCGACTAAAGTTTTAAAAATCGACAAACCGGTCATTAAACGGTAAAAACCCCCTTTTTATAATAATAATATTACTTATATATTTTTGTATTTTTACAAATATAGTTTTTAAAAATATAGCGTTAAGCTTGTTTTAAAGATCCCTGTGGAACGAACCGGACTTACTAAAAACTACACTACTGTACGATTAGGTACACTGCCTATAAGTGTTGTAGCAAGGTTTACGTATATCCACTCTATAAATAAATAAATCACTTGTGTAAAATTGTATCGTATTTAATAGTATTTCCCTGTAAAAATTAATACTATTTCATATACCCCTCGCACACATCACATACATCAAACTACATAACTGAAATCTTTACGTACTCTACTGTATTTTATCTGCCCTACTATTGCGGCATAAACACTCAAGATCTTAACAAGCTCAATAATACATTTCATGCTGTTATAGCATCATCTTTCCTTTTAAAGAAAAACTAATCAAACGACACTCTTGTTATTCCTTGGAAAATTCTCCGCATTTAATGCACTTGTAAACGACCTATTAAGGTTAAGGATCATGAGATCAAACATGTAAACAAAACAATATACTTATTGTTAACACTTATTGGCCCCGACCATACCCGGGAACGTGAAAATCAAACTCTATTGTTAAAGTCCGTTGGGATTCGTGTAGAAGCCCCTAACATACATGGGAACGCAAAGACCAAATGATACGGAAATATCCCCATCTCTTCTCAACTGCTGATGCAAACGAGAAATCTACTTAAAACTTCGAGACGAAGTTTCTAATAACGGGGAGGTACTATAACGACCATCATTTTTCCATTCTATATTTTCCCAATATTAAATGCCAAAACAATATAATTAAAACTTAATGATTAAACTTTAATCAACAATTGTTAAGTGTTAAGAGTTATAAAACATATTAATTAACTTTGTGCAATAATTAAAAGTTAATAAAAGATGAAAATAATAAACTGTTAGTCGACACTCATTGCTAATTAAAATTTATGTAATATTATAACTAATAACCTATAAGTAATAAATAAAATGTGACATTTATATAAATAATAAAACAATTGGGAACTAAAATATATATATATATATATATATACAAGTCATGAATTAGTAAAAAGTAAATAATACTTATCATGTAGTAAATGTAAAAATAATAATAATAATAATAATAATAATAATAATAATAATAATAATAATAATAATAATAATAATAATAATAATAATAATAATAATAATAATAATAATAATAATAATAATAATGAGACTAAAAAATCTTAAACAATTACATCCTTATGTTGACTAAAAAATAAAATAAAATATATATATATATAATATATATATATATATATATATATATATATATATATATATATATATATATATATATATATATAAACTAGTACCACCTATTGTTAACTAAAAATTATAAAATAAAATAAAATCATTAATTAGAACATCCTTATGTTGACTAACACTCTAATACTTGCACTATATAAACACCCTTAGACTCCTAGTTTATCATTCACAAATCACACCAAATTCCTCTCTCAAAAACAATCTCTCTCTCTCTCCCTCTCTTGTGGTATTCGGATCTTCAAGCTTGTTCTTCGTGTTCATCAAGATTTTCAAGCGTGTTCTTCATTATTTGGGTTATTTGATCTTCATCACCAAGTTTTCTTCTTATTTCTTGTTAATCTTCATCATCATTAACAAGGTATGATCCAAAATCTTAAAACTTTTAAATCTTTCTTTCAATTCATGTTTATATTCATAATCATATTCGTGCATGATCTTAACATTCATATTATTTAGATCCTCAAAACCCTAAACCCTAATCATTAAAATACTACTTTAATTAACTAACCCTAACTAATGAAACCATAATACTTCTTATACTATTAATTAACATGTATACACTATTACTATTACTAAACACCTATAACCTACTACTTATAATATAACACATAAAAACATTTTGGGATATGTATTAGAGATGTATAGATCTCCGAACTTTCTTGACGAATGGTTTCTGCGAAACTCTAGGCGGAAGGGTTTGGATTTCCGATTTAAAGGATCGTATAGCTCAAGCCCCTAGACCTGAAATGGACATTCGAAGGGAAAGGGGTGATTGGAAGCTTATCTAATACGGCAAGTATCCTAAAATGGAAAACACTCTTAAGGTAGAAACTTTTTAGTTATAGAAACTTACTAAGATAAGAAATCTACTAAAAGTGGAAACTTTCTAAAAATAGAAACTTACTAGGAAAGGAAACTTAGTAAAACGAACTATACTTACAGCACTATCATACTTAAACATCTAATTAAACTTGGGTAAAAACACTTACTACTCTTAAATGTCAATAGGTTGACTTTTCTGCTCACTCATCCAACTTTCTATTTCGAGGAATAACTCTCTCTCTCTCTCTCTCTCTACTTACTAAGGTGAATTCATAGCCTCACTCTTTATTGCTAGCAAACTTATTTACTTTTATTGGGGTGAGACACATGCTACTTTTACTATTTACAATTTAGACACAAGTGCAAACTGTTAAAACTATGCTATACCCGGCTATGTCCGAATAAGTCCCTACAGTGATATTTTTAATTGCTCGTTGAATGCATGCTTAATTATTGGGGGTAGGCCTATCGGGAGTAACGTCCCCGATACATTTGACCAAGTCATTGTATTACTTAATAATGAAATTAAACCGATAAGTATAAACTACAACTTGTCTTTGGGGCAAACTTGAATGTTTAGTCTAAATATCACATACTGGCATAACTTTTTGATCCTGCGGGAGATCAACTTTACAAACTAAATCTTGTGGTCTAAAACAACAGTCAAACTTATTTGTTAAACCTATGAACTTCACTCAACCTTTTTTGGTTGACACTTTAGCATGTTTTGTCTCAGGTGCTGATTAATTCAAGCTTTCTTACTTACTACTTATGTGATGCTACTTGGACTTAGGATCAAGAGATATCACATTATTTACTTTTGCATTTGAACACTTACATGATTGTTACTTCCATCATTGTAACGACATTTCATTTTTCGCAGCGTACTCTCAATAAAGTTTATTTTATCATTTAGTATTGTTCTCGTATATTATAATATGTTGGTTTATTTGATATTAAGTCACATTTTTCCCAGGCTCTAACTGGGGGTGTTACAGAGTGGTATCAGAGCAAACCAGGCTGTTATAGAGAATTAGGATTGCATCTTTATGTGTGCCTTACTTGCTAGCTAGGGTGCCTTAGCAATCTAGGAAACTATAACCTTTCCTGTCTTAGACTTTAAAGCACTTAGGATTGCCTTATAATCATAACAACCTTGCCTTGATAATCTTGGCTTAAAATGCTAATCAAAGTCTCTTTCCTAATGATAGGATGTCAAGCGTTAATAAAAATGAGAAGACAATTCTTTTCAAACCATCTGAAGTAATGACTCACTTCAAACCTGCTATCGAAGAAGATACTGGATATCCTTCAGCAACAAGACCAGTCCAAAGTCCACCTTATGGCTTTGGTGGTCCTCCCTCACCAAACTATAGTCCGGATACTTTACCTAATTCTCCCAAATACTACCCGACTCCAAGAACGAAAAGTAAAGGGAAACGCCCTGCTGATTTTAAAGAAGATGGCCTGTCAAAGAAAGGATCCTGATCTCCTTCCTATGAAGAAGTTGATGCCAAGTACGAGATCATGAATCTGCGAAAAACTACTGATGGCCTAATTCGTCATATTACAAGGATCGATGTTCAAATGAAGGAAAAAGACCTAGCGGTCAGGAAGCTCATGGAGGAAAATGCTGAGCTAAAGAAGGAGATACAGTTGGTGAAGTATGAAGGTGATAGAAAAGCCCGATGGGGGAAGCAATCTCTTGCCTACCTAAGAGAAGATGTTAACTTTAGATTGAAGATGGAGGAAAATCGCCTCGAGTTCCTGCATGAGAAACAAAAGCGAAGAATGAGAAAGTTGAGAAGTTTATGAAGAAGGTTGAGGACGAGAAGAAGAAATATGAAGACTACTTCAATCCTAATATTTCCTAGTTTATCCTATTCCAATTTCTCATCTATGTAAAGGCTATGCCTTAAACCATTTCTATATCCGAATCGTGTATTAAAAAGGCTTATTTAATGCCTCGTTCTTAATAATATAAAGTGTTTCATTTATATATTATTCATCTTTATCCTATCGAATTTATCAAATTTCTATACACCCTTATGTAGTGAAGAATCATGGTTCGTCCAACTACACCAACTCTTACCACAAGGTTTCATAATTTCCTCGTCTGACTACGTCTTCCACAACTTCCATAACTATCAAAGATATGAAGGTTAACCAAGTCTATAAAGACTGCAACTTAAAACTAGCCAACCATAAGTTAGTAACTGTTTTCACGGATGACATTTCAAACTGCTCCAAGAGTGATAAAGGACGTGAGCAGCATTGGCAAACTCATTCTTTAGAAAAAGAACAACTCTACGCAAACTCTTCCAAAGTGCAAGTTTTGGCTTAAAACCGACATGTTATCGATCCAGCTAAGATTACTGCTGTCCTTAACACACTATATTAGAAGTCATCAGTGATCACATATCCTGACCTTATGCAGTGACCTTGAAAAGGAAAATGAATTAGTGAAATATAATGACGGTGGCCAACGTGATTATATTATGGTAATTCATAGAGATATTCCAATATCATGACGTATGGAATAGAAAGTGAATCAAAGAAAAACTCTCAAGCTATCTGTTCAAAAACCAAATGCAATGGCATGAAAAGAGAATAATGATCATCTTGATATTTAGTAGATACGAAGAACTCATTCTAATCAAACTATATATCTATCTCATACTCATTTAACAAACTTTCATGTACCATAAAAAGTTGTAGACAATCGAATCTTGAAATTCATTCATCCTAAATGGATATCTCCTGATCATTGATACAAAATCATCACTTGTTATTACACTCTCGCTGTAAATTCTCATATGACTTTCAAAAACCTATGTCATTTGAACCCTCCAACGTCGATATTACAAACATCATGTCCAATATTACATTATCTATGTCGAGATGATAAATATCTCATATGCATAATCTTCTAAAGAATGGAACCTCCATACATGTGTCGTTTTAACTATCATAGTCAAGGAACTTCTGTACTCGTACATCTACTTATAATAGACTACTTGGCACCATGCAAGTAATGGTGCCATACTCAAACAATAATCGATCATTGTCAACTCGAAAACCAGAGGTGAAATACACTATCTCAAGTTGTGGCTTGAGCTAAACTCATCTGAAAAACTGTTGTAACAATTGAAATGATTCCATCATACTTTAACGTATCCTCCTCTCAGACCAATTAAGGCTGAATTCAAACAATCATTACATAGTTGAAAGTCACTGCTTTAGCATTGATTTATACTTGTCTATGCGACTGCCAGGTTATTCATGCCGAGTTCTCGAACTCTCAGTATCATTCGAACGATTCAAAGTTGCAAATCTTATTTGAAGTTCTTTCATACATAACTCTAAATCTGTGGGATTTACTCATTTGATGATAATCACATTATCATCCTTCTAACTTTAATGTTAACATTTCGAGTCCAAGGACTCATGCCCTGATAAAAGTCGATCCATTAGTTTTCACTACCTTGAAACAATTATTACACAATTATCCTCTGGAATTTTAAATCTTCAATCAATTTTTCTCAAACAGATACATTCTTAAATACAAGTATCCTGTTTTCCAAAGATTTCTTACACGAGTCTTTATTTTCAAACTATCTCGTAATTTATAAAAAATGATTTTTCACGTATGTGATTTATAAAACCTTATACAAAAACTTAACTTTACGTACTTTGACTAGTACATATCAAATTATACTTTCACTTCTACAAATTTCCACTTTGATTAAATCGAAATTACTTTACAAAATTTTACGTAACCCTAGTTGTACTATTAACATCATTTCGTCACCTTCTCTATAATTACTTTCACTAATTATATAAACACTTTCGTATTTTTAGCAATTTACCTTTGTTTCATTAAATTAAACATTCTTTTAAACAACTCTTTTTTGTATTGTTCAAATTATTTCACATAAAATAGTACGTGTTGTACATAACTCAAGTTTTACCAATAGCTCCGCTTCGTTTATATTGTTATAACAAATGTCGCAACTTTTCAAAAATTACTTTGGTTTATTATTAAAACTTTTGTATTACTCTCCAATGTGTTTGGATCACCTTTATTCTCATTATACGTGCAAGAACGAGACTTACCTCTTTACGTACATCATCTCTTCCTTGCTATGTTATTCGTTAAGAAGTTTCTACTTCCGGTATTTCACGGCCAAACCACGACGCTCTCGTAAACATCAATACTATGATCTTTTGAACAAGGAAGCAAAGGTTCCTTCATGGTAGAAACAATACCTTATAAACAATGATTCACATTTATTCTCATCCACATTTAAACTCATAAGTAATTAATAGACCGACTCGCCATTTGTGTGAAAACACTTTTCTTACTCTGAAGGAGTTATCTTAAACATTTATGAAGATACTCTAAATATTTCTTCCTTTTTGGTTTGCAACTAGATGTTATTCTAGTCAAGTTTTAATCTATGATTCGACATGAAATTGAAATCATAAATCTTAAAGCTACAGTTTGAAACTATTTCTAAAGACAAGTTCTCATGTATACTGAACGATGTCTTAAATTTAATCGTTCGTATTATCCTGAGATCAACGAACTCTCAACTAACATCTCATTTGTCTATTAGGCATCTCTTGAAAACTAAAGGTATTATGGTTACCTTTCAAAACTTGAAGCTGGTACTATCTCTAACAAACACCAGCCATACATCAAACTACGTAACTGAAATCTGTATGTACTCTACTCTATTTTATCTGCCCTACTATTGCGGCATAAACACTCAAGATCTTAACGAGATCAATAATACATTTCATGCTGTTATAGCATCATCTTTCTTTTTAAAGAAAAACTAGTCAAACGACACTCTTGTTATTCCTTGAAAAATTCTCCGCATTTAATGCACTTGTAAACGACCTATTTAGGTTAAGGATCATGAGATCAAACATGTAAACAAAACAATATACTTATTGTTAAAACTCATTGGCCCCGACCGTACCCGAGAACGTGAAAATCAAACTCTATTGTTAAAGTCCGTTGGGATTCGCGTAGAAGCCCCTAACATACATGGGAACGTAAAGACCAAATGATACGGAAATATCCCCATCTCTTCTCAACTGCTGATGCAAATGAGAAATCTACTTAAAACTTCGGGACGAAGTTTCTAATAACGGGGATGTACTATAACGACCCTCATTTTTCCATTCTATATTTTTCCAATATTAAATGCCCAAACAATATAATAAAACTTAATGATTAAACTTTAATCAACAATTGTTAAGTGTTAAGAGTTATAAAACATATTAATTAACTTTGTGCAATAATTGACAAGTTAATAAAAGATGAAAATAATAAACTGTTAGTCGACACTCACTCCTAATTAAAATTTATGCATTTATGTAATATTTTAACTAATAACCTATAAGTAATAAATAAAAAGTGACATTTATATAAATAATAATACAATTGGGAACTAAATAAAAAAATATATACAAGTCATGAATTAGTAAAAAGTAAATAATACTTATCATGTAGTAAATGTAAAAATAATAATAATAATAATAATAATAATAATAATAATAATAATAATAATAATAATAGTAATAATAATAATAATAATGAGACTACAGAAACTTAAACAATTACATCCTTATGTTGACTAAAAAATAAAATAAAATATAATAAATATATATATATATATATATATATATATATATATATATATATATATATATATATATATATAAACTAGTACCACATATTGTTGACTAAAAATTATAAAATAAAATAAAATCATTAATTAGAACATCCTTATGTTGACTAACACTCTAATACTTGCACTATATAAACATCCTTAGACTCCTAGTTTCTCATTCACAAATCACACCAAAATCCTCTCTCAAAAACAATCTCTTTCTCCCTCCCTCTCTTGTGGTATTTGGATCTTCAAGCTTGTTCTTCGTGTTCATCAAGATTTTCAAGCGTGTTCTTCATTATTTGGGTTTTTTGATCTTCATCACCAAGTTTTCTTCTTATTTCTTGTTAATCTTCATCATCATTAACAAGGTATGATCCAAAATCTTAAAACTTTTAAATCTATCTTTCAATTCATGTTTATATTCATAATTATATTTGTGCATGATCTTAACATTCATATTATTTAGATCCTCAACACCCTAAACCCTAATCATTAAAATACTACTTTAATTAACTAACCCTAATTAATGAAACCCTAATACTGCTTATACTATTAATTAACATGTATACACTATTACTATTACTAAACACCTATAACCTACTACTTATATTATAACACATAAAAACATTTTAGGATATGTATTAGAGATGTATAGATCTTCGAACTTTCTTGACGAATGGTTTCTACGAAACTCTAGGCGGAAGGGTTTGGATTTCGGATTTAAAGGATCCTATAGCTCAAGCCCCTAGACCTGAAATGGCCATTCAAAGGGAAAGTGGTGATTGGAAGCTTATCTAATACGGCAAGTATTCTAAAATGGAAAACACTCTTAAAGTAGAAACTTTCTAGTTATAGAAACTTACTAAGATAAGAAATCTACTAAAAGATGAAACTTTCTAAAAATAAAAACTTACTAGGAAAGGAAACTTAGTAAAACGAACTATACTTACAACTCTATCATACTTAAACATCTACTTAAACTTGGGCAAAAACACTTACTACTCTTAAATGTCAATAGGTTGACTTTTCTGCTCACTCATCCAACTTTCTATTCCGAGAAATAACTCTCTCTCTCTCTCTCTCTACATACTAAGGTGAATTCATATCCCCACTCTTTATTGCTAGCAAACTTATTTACTTTTATTGAGGTGAGACACATGCTACTTTTACTATTTACAATTTAGACACAAGTGCCGACTATTAAAACTATGCTATACCTGGCTATGTCCGACTAAGTCTCTACAGTGATATTTTTAATTGCTCGTTGAATGCATGCTTAATTATTGGGGGTAGGCCTATCGGGAGTAACGTCCCCGATACATTTGACCAAGTCATTGTATTACTTAATAATGAAATTAAACCGACAAGTATAAACTACAACTTGTCTTTGGGGCAAACTTGAACGTTTAGTCTAAATATCACGCACTGGCATAACTTTTTGATACTGCGGGAGATCAACTTTACAAACTAAAT
Organism: Rutidosis leptorrhynchoides; assembly: GCF_046630445.1. Taxonomy (NCBI): domain Eukaryota; kingdom Viridiplantae; phylum Streptophyta; class Magnoliopsida; order Asterales; family Asteraceae; genus Rutidosis; species Rutidosis leptorrhynchoides. Next base: position 221,247,424 of record NC_092338.1, on the reverse strand, counting down.
CTTTTGGTCTAAAACAACAGTCAAACTTATTTGTTAAACCTATGAACTTCACTCAACCTTTTTTGGTTGACACTTTAGCATGTTTTGTCTCAGGTGCTGATTGATTCAAGCTTTCTTACTTACTACTTATGTGATGCTACTTGAACATAGGATCAAGAGATATCGCATTATTTACTTTTGCATTTGAACACTTACATTATTGTTACTTCCATCATTGTAACGACATTTCATTTTCCGCTGCGTACTCTCAATAAAGTTTATTTTATCATTTAGTATTGTTCTCGTATATTATAATATTTTGGTTTATTTGATATTAAGTCACATTTTGTCCAGGCCCTAATTGGGGGTGTTACAGAGTGGTATCAGAGCAAACCAGGCTGTTATAGAGAACCAGGATTGCCTCTTTATATATGCCTTACTTGCTAGCTAGGGTGCCTTAGCAATCTAGGAAACTATAACCTTTCCTACCTTAGAATTTAAAGCACTTAGGATTGCCTTATAATCTTAAACAACCTTTCCTTGATAATATTAGCTTAAAATACTAATCAAAGTCTCTTTCCTAATGATAGGATGTCAAGCGTTGATAAAAACGACAAGACAATTTTTTTCAAACCATCTGAAGTAATGACTCACTTCAAACCTGCTATCGAAGAAGATACTGGATATCCTTCAGCACCAAGACCAGTCCAAAGTCCACCTTATGGCTTTGGTGGTCCTCCCTCACCAAACTATAGTCCGGATACTTTACATAATTCTCCCGAATACTACCCGACTCCAAGAACGGAAAGTAAAGGGAAACGCCCTGCTGATTTTAAAGAAGATGGCCCGTCAAAGAAAAGATCATGATATCCTTCCTACGAAGAAGTTAATGCCAAGTACGAGATCATGAATCTGCGAAAAACTACTGATGGCCTAATTCGTCATATTGCAAGGATCGATGTTCAAATGAAGGAAAAAGACCTAGCAATCAGGAAGCTCACGGAGGAAAATGCTGAGCTAAAGAAGGAGATAAAGTTGGTGAAGTATGAAGGTGATAGAAATGCCTGATGGGGGAAGCAATCTCTTGCCTACCTAAGAGAAGATGTTAACTTTAGATTGAAGATGGAGGAAAACAGCCTCGAGTTCCTTCATGAGAAATAAAAGGCGAAGAATGAGAAAGTTGAGAAGTTTATGAAGAGGATTGAGGATGAGAAGAAGAAATATGAAGACTACTTCAATCCTAATATTTCCTAGTTTATCCTATTCTAATTTTTCATCTATGTAAAGGGTATGCCTTAAACCATTTCTATATCCGAATCGTGTATTAAAAAGGCTTATTTAATGCCTCGTTCTTAATAATATAAAGTGTTTTGTTTATATCATATTCATCTTTATCCTATCGGATTTATCAAATTTCTATACGCCCTTATGTAGTGAAGAATCATGGTTCGTCCAACTACACCAACTCTTACCACGATGTTTCACAATTTCCTCGTCTGACTACGTCTTCCACAACTTCCATAACTATCAAAGATATGAAGGTTAACCAAGTCTATAAAGACTGCAACTTAACACTAGCCAACCATAAGTTAGTAACTATTTTCACGGATGACATTTCGAACTACTCCAAGAGTGAGAAAGGACGTGAGCAACATTTGCAAACTCATTCTTGAGAAAAAGAACAACTCTACGCAAACTCTTCCAAAGTGCAAGTTTTGGCTTAAAACCGACATGTTTTCGATCCAGCTAAGATTACTGCTGTCCTTAACACACTATATTAGAAGTCATCATTGATCACATATCCTAACCTTATGCAGTGACCTTGAAAAGGAAAATGAATTAGTGAAATATAATGACGGTGGCCAACGCGATTATATTACGGTAATTCATAGAGATATTCCAATATCATGAAGTATGGAATAGAAAGTGAATCAAAGAAAAACTCTCAAGCTATTTGTTCAAAAACCAAATGCAAGGGCATGAAAAGAGAAAAATGATCATCTTGATATTTAGTAGATACGAAGAACTCATTCTAATCAAACTATATATCTATCTCATACTCATTTAACAAACTTTCATGTACCATAAAAAGTTGTAGACAATCGAATCTTGAAATTTATTCATCCTAAATGGATATCTCCTGATCATTGATACATAATCATTACTTGTTATTACACTCTCGGTGTAAATTCTCATATGACTTTCAAAAACCTATGTCATTTGAAACCTCCAACGTCGATATTACAAACATCATGTCCAATATTACATTATCTATGTTGAGATGATAAATATCTCATATGCATAATCTTCTAAAGAATGGAACCTCCATACATGTATCGTTTTAACTATCATAGTCAAGGAACTTCTGTACTCGTACATCTACTTATAATAGACTTCTTGGCACCATGCAAGTAATGGTGCCAAAATCAAACAATAATCGATTATTGTCAACTCAAAAACCAGGGGTGAAATACACTATCTTAAGTTGTGGCTTAAGCTAAACTCATCTGAAAAACTGCTGTAACAATTGAAATGATTCCATCATACTTTAACGTATCCTCCTCTCAGACCAATTAAGGCTGAATTCAAACAATCATTACATAGTTGAAAGTCACTTCTTTAGCATTTATTTGTACTTGTCTATGCGACTGCCATATTATTCATGCCGAGTTCTCGAACTCTCACTATCATTCAAACGATTCAAAGTTGAAAATCTTATTTTAAGTTCTTTCATACATAACTCTAAATCAGAGGGATTTACTCATTTGATGATAATCACATTATCATCCTTCTAACTTTAATGTTAATATTTCGAGTCCAAGGACTCATGCCCTGATAAAAGTCGATCCATTAGTTTTCACGACCTTGAAACAATTATTACACAATTATCCTCCGGAATTTTAAAATCTTTAATCAATTTTTCTCAAACAAATACACTCTTAAATACAAGTATCCTGTTTTCCAAAGAATTCTTACACGAGTCTTTATTTTCAAACTATTTTGGAATTTATAAAAAATTATTTTTCACTTATGTGATTTATAAAACCTTATACATAAACTTCACTTTACGTACTTTGACTAGTACATATCATTTAGTATTGTTCTTGTATATTATAATATGTTGGTTCATATTTTTAACAAATATGTTTGACCGTTGTTTTAGACCACAAGATTTAGTTTGTAAAGTTGATCTACTGCATGATCAAAAAGTTATGCCAAGGCGTGATATTTAGACTAAACGTTCAAGTTTGTCCCAATGACAAGTTGTGTCTCTCCTTGTCCGTTTAATTTCATTATTAAGTAATACAAAGACTTAGTCAAATGTATCGGGGACGTTACTCCCGATAGGCCTACCCCCAATAATTAAGCATGCAATCAATGAGAAATTAAAAATATCACTGTAGGGACTTAGTCGGACATAGCCGGGTATAGCATAGTTTTAGCAGTTGGTACTTGTGTCTAAAGTGTAAAATGTAAAAACAACATGTGTCTCACCCCTATAAAAGTAAGTAAGTTTGCTAGCAATAAAGTGTGGTGATATGAGTTCACCTTAGTAAGTAGAGAGAGAGTTATTCCTCGGAATAGAAAGTTGGATGAGTGAGCAGGAAAGTCAACCTATTGACATTTAAGAGTAGTAAGTGTTTTTGCCCAAGTTTAAGTAGATGTTTAAGTATGATAGTTTTGTAAGTATAGTTCGTTTTACTAAGTTTCCTTTCCTAGTAAGTTTTTATTTTTAAAAGTTTCCACTTTTAGTAGATTTCTTATCTTAGTAAGTTTCTATAACTAGAAAGTTTCTACTTTAAGAGTGTTTTCCATTTTAGGATACTTGTCGTATTAGATAAGCTTCCAATCACCCCTTTCCCTTCGAATGGCCATTTTAGGTTTAGGGGCTTGAGCTATAGGATCCTTTAAATCGGAAATCCAAACCCTTCCGCCTAGAGTTTCATAGAGACCATTCGTCAAGAAAGTTCGAAGATCTATACATCTCTAATACATATCCCAAAATGTTTTTATGTGTTATAATATAAGTAGTAGGTTATAGGTGTTAGTAATAGTAATAGTGTATACATGTTAATTAATAGTATAAGTAGTATTAGGGTTTCATTAATTAGGGTTAGTTAATTAAAGTAGTATTTTAATGATTAAGGTTTAGGGTTTTGAGGATCTAAATAATATGAATGTTAAGATCATGCACGAATATGATTATGAATATAAACATGAATTGAAAGAAAGATTTAAAAGTTTTAAGATTTTGGATCATACCTTGTTAATGATGATGAAGATTAACAAGAAACAAGAAGAAAAGTTGGTGATGAAGATCAAATAACCCAAATAATGAAGAACACGCTTGAAAATCTTGATGAACACGAAGAACAAGCTTGAAGATCCGAATACCACAAGAGAGGGAGAGGGAGAGATTGTTTTTGAGAGAGGATTTTGGTGTGATTTGTGAATGAGAAACTAGGAGTCTAGGGGTGTTTATATAGTGCAAGTATTAGAGTGTTAGTCAACATAAGGATGTTCTAATTAATGATTTTATTTTATTTTATAATTTTTAGTCAACAATAGGTGGTACTAGTTTATATAAATATTTTATTTTATTTTTTTAGTCAACATAAGGATGTAATTGTTTAAGATTCTTTAGTCTCATTATTATTATTATTATTATTATTATTATTATTATTATTATTATTATTATTATTATTATTATTATTATTATTATTATTATTATTATTATTATTATTATTATTATTACATTTACTACATGATAAGTATTATTTTCTTTTTGCTAATTCATGACTTATATATATTTTTTTTATTTAGTTCCCAATTGTTTTATTATTTATATAAATGTCACTTTTTATTTATTACTTATAGGTTATTAGTTATAATATTACATAAATGCATAAATTTTAATTAGCAGTGAGTGTCGACTAACTGTTTATTATTTTCATCTTTTATTAACTTGTCAATTATTGCACAAAGTTAATTAATATGTTTTATAACTCTAAACACTTAACAATTGTTGATTAATGTTTAATCATTAAGTTTTAATTATATTGTTTGCGCATTTAATATTGGAAAAATATAGAATGGAAAAATGAGGGTCGTTATAGTACCTTCCCGTTATTAGAAACTTCGTCCCGAAGTTTTAACTAGATTTCTCGTTTGCATCAGCAGTTGAGAAGAGATGGGGATATTTTCGTATCATTTGGTCTTTACGTTCCCAGGTATATTCGGGTCCTCTACGCGAATTCCAACGGACTTTAACGATAGGTATGTTGCTTTTACGCGTTTGTTTGACCTCTCCTTCCATGATTTCTATAGGTTCTTCAACGAAGTGCATTTGCTCATCAATGCGGATATCATCCAAAGGAATAACAAGTGTGTCATCAGTAAGACACCTTTTAAGATTCGAGACATGAAACACATCATGTACTTGACTGAGTTCAGTTGGTAGTTCTAATCGGTACGTCACGGGACCGACTCTTTGAGTGATTGTGAAAGGTCCAACATATCGTGGACTGAGTTTTCTTCATTTACCGAAACGGACAACACCTTTCAAAGGGGATACTTTCAACATGACTTTATCTCCAACTTGGTATTATATATCCTTTCGCTTCTTATCGGCATAGCTCTTTTGTCGGCTACGGGCACTTTCTAATCGTTGCTTAATCTGAACGATCTTTTGTGGTAGTTTCGTGAATAATTTCAGGACCAGTTAAATGTCTGTCCTCGAGTTAGTCCCAACACAAAGGGGATCTACATTTCTGGCCATATAAAGCTTCAAAAGGTGCAGCTTTAATGCCAGAGTGATAACTATTATTTTAAGAAAATTCGACCAAAGGTAGATGTCTATCCCAACCTTTGCCGAAATCGATTGCACAAGCACGTAGCATATCCTCCATGGGTTGGATAGTTCGTTCACTCTGACCATCAGTTTGCGGATGATAGGCTGTACTCATGTTGAGTTGAGTTCCAAGAGCAGATTGTAAAGTTTTCCAGAATCTTGAAATGAATCGACTGTCGCGATCAGAAATAATCGAGATAGGAACTCCATGACGTGAGACAATTTCTTTAATATAAAGCTGTGATAATTTCTCCATCTTGTCGGTTTCCTTGATCGGTATGAAATGTGCAGATTTAGTAAGATGATCAACTACAACCCAAATAGTATCGTTACCGTTCGAAGTCTTAGGTAACTTAGTAACGAAGTCCATAGTGATGCACTCCTACTTCCACTGCGGAAAACCAGGTTGTGTCAACAGACCAGAAGGCTTTTGATGTTTGGCCTTGACTTTCAAACAAGTGAGACACTTGCTAACATAAGTAGCAATGTCGGCTTTCATATTAGGCCACCAGTAGAATTGCTTCACATCGTGATACATTTTACTAGAACCGAGATGAATAGAGTACCTAGTCTTATGTGCTTCATCCAAGACTAGTTCGCGGAGATTTCTGAAGCGAGGAACCCAAATTCTATTGCCAAAGTACCGCGTACCATTAGCTTTCACTTGATGTTGGTTCTCAAAACCTATAGGTCCTTCACCTTCGATAAGTGTCGGTTTAATAGCTTCCAATTGAGCTTCACAGATTCGTGATATAAGATTCGATTTGATTTTCAGATTTAGAGCACGGACTCGTTTAACATCATCTTATCGACTAAGAGCATCGGCAACTACATTTGCCTTTCCGGGATGATATCTTAGCTCACAGTGATAATTGTTCAGTAACTCGAGCCATCGGCTTTGCCTCATATTCAGCTGTTTTTGATCAATGATGTGTCGAAGACTTTTATGGTCAGTGTACACCATAAAGTGAGTACCATATAGATAATGTCTCCATATCTTCAATGCAAATACCACGGCACCTAACTCAAGGTCATGTGTGGTATAGTTCTCTTCATGTTTCTTCAATTGTCTAGATGCGTAGGTAATAACCTTTTCACGTTGCATTAAAACACAACCAAAGCCTTGCTTTGAGGCATTGCAGTTAACAACGAAGTCGTCAGTACCTTCAGGTAAAGATAGAATCGGGGCTGTGGTCAACTTCTCCTTCAGAATCTTGAAAGCAGATTCCTGTTCTTCGGACCACTCAAATTTCTTCCCTTTTTGAGTCAGTTTTGTAAGAGGTTTAGCAATGAGAGAAAAATCTTTTATGAACCTTCGATAGTAACCGGCAAGTCCTAAAAATTGACGAATATGCTTCGTAGTCTTTGGTATCTCCCAGTTCTGAATAGCAAAAATCTTAGCTGGATTGACATGTATTCCGTTTCTATCAACAACATGTACAAGAAATTGTACTGTTTTTAGCCAAAACTCGCACTTAGAAAATTTAGCATAAAGTTGTTCCTTTCGTAAGAGTTCAAGAATCATGCACAAATGTTGCTCATGCTCTTTCTCACTCTTCAAATAGATCAAGATGTCTTCGATGAACACGATGACAAATTTGTCAAGATACGGTTTACAAACACGATTCATGAGATCCATGAACACGGCAGGAGCATTAGATATACCAAAAGGCATGACACAGAATTCATAGTGCCCATAACGAGTGCGAAAAGCAGTCTTAGGAATATCGGATTCCTTGACTTTAAGTTGGTGATAACCGGACCTTAAATCAATCTTTGAATAAACACTTGACCCTTGAAGTTGGTCAAATAGATCATCAATACATGGCAACGGATAACGGTTCTTGATAGTAAGCTTGTTAAGTTTGCGGTAATCAATGCACATCCTTATCATACCATCCTTCTTTTTAACAAACAAAATAGAAACTCCCCATGGGGATGAGCTTGGATGAATGCAACCTTTATCCAATAGTTCTTGGAGCTGATTGGAAAGTTCCTTCATTTTGGAAGGTGCTAAACGGTATGGTGCTTTAGAAATAGAAGCAGTACTGGGAGCTAAATCAATTTGGAAGTCAACTTGTCGAGGAGGTGGAAGACCAAGAAGATCTTTGGGAAACACATCGGGAAAATCTTTAACCACTGGTACATCTTCAATACACTTCTCTTTCGATTCAATCATCTTAACATGGGCTAGAATAGCTGGATAACCTTTCATAAGCTATTTGCGGGTCTTAATACAAGAGATAATGTTGAGATTTGAACCACTCTTTTCATCTTGGATAATAAGAGTCTCTCTATTTCCCAATGGAACATGAACGGTTTTATCGTAACACATGATTGTAGTTCTTAATGGACGTAACCAATCCATTCCAACTACGACATCGAAACTTCCTAGCTCGACCGGCAAAAGGTCTATCTTAAATTCTTTGTTGGCTAAGATTAGGTTGCAGTTTTTATAGATTTTATCGACTTTCATGATCTTTCCATTGGCTACTTCTACTAATCGTTTAGTTTCTAAGGCTTGAGGCTTTTCAGTAAATAGGGTACAAAATTCATTAGACACGTAACTTCGGTCGGCACCAGTATTGAATAAAATAGTTGCGTAATAATTATTGATAAGATACGTACCCGTGATGGCCTCATCTTCACCTCGGGCTTCAGCAGCAGTAATAAAAAATGCACGACCCTTTGCAGCAGTAATATTGGCTCCAGTAGCGGGATTATCTCTCTTCTTAGGGAAATTTGGACTAATGTGTCCATTTTCCCCACAAGTATAACAAGTAGGAGGAGCTTTGGCAGGAACAATATCTTTATCCTTTGGAGGAGTCTTATACGTCTTAGCTACGTGTCCCACTTTCTTACACAACAAACAAGTGGCAGTGCACTACCCCGGGTGATGCCTTTCACAACGAACATAAAAAGGATAAGTGCCCTTAAAATTCGTCCTTGTACTATCCATAAGCTTCTTACTAACATTTTGAGTTGAACCTTGAGACGGCTCAAACTTCCTTTCACCTTCATTACTCTTAGTATCAATCTGCTTACTAGCCGACGCTCTTCTTCTCTTAGCCAACATCAGATTTTGTGCCATGAGAATCACAGCATCAAGAGTAACCTTCTCGGCAGCAATAACATTCCCCTGAACATCCTCAGGGAGACCTTCAATATATCTTTCAATCCTTCTAGCTTCGGTAGGAAACATCTCGGGACACAAAGTAGTAAGCTCAAGAAAACAGTTGGTGTAGTTTTCAATATCAGTACCCTTCACCTTGAGCTCCCAGAACTCGGCTTCAAGTTTCTGAACTTGACTTCTCGGACATAATTTATTAATCATCATGTTTTTGAGTTTGTCCCTTGGAATTGAATTAGCATTGTCAATCCCCACGGACTTGACATGAGCAGTCCACCAAGTCAAAGCATTGCCACCTAATGAGCTAGTGGCATATTTGACTCGATCGTTATCCCCACAGTTGCAAATGCAGAAGATGGACTCCATCTTCTCGAACCAGCGAATTAGTTCGACAGCATCTTCATTTCCCTTGAATGCGAGAGGATTGCAGTTTGTGAAGTCCTTGTATGAACAAGGTTTCGATTGAGGATTAACATTATTAGCTTAAATGTTGCCTTGTGCGGCAGCGTGTAACTGTTGGAATTGCTCGGTGGTCAACACGATGTTGTTAACAGTAGGTGCAGCTGGACGAACCATGATGTCGCTACATAGAAGTGAACATAAGTTGGATAAGTTAACAAGTTATAGGTTTGAGCAATTACAAGTATGAATAAGATAAAGTATTGATATCACATGATAAAATAAAACACTTTATATTATTAAGGAACGAGGCGTTAAATAAGCCTTTTAATTCACAATTCATAAATGGAAATAGTTTAAGGCATAGCCTTTACATATTTAGGAAATTAAAGAATCAAAACAAAACAAGAACAAATGGCAGTTTATTTCTTTTTCTCTGCCTCCTTCATAAACTTCTCATATCTCCCGTTCTTTTCTTTTTGCTTTTCATAGAGATACTCGAGGTTGTCGTAGAGAGTAGTGACACGGCTGTCGATGGTATTGTTGTCGTATTCCCTTAGAGCAAGCTGTTTGTCGACTCGACTTCTCTCCATTTTCATTCGAAAGTCAACATCCTCTTTGAGATAAGCAACGGACTGCTTCCCCCAACGAGTGTTGCATTCTTCCTCGCACCTTAGCATCATTAACTCCTTTCTTAGCTTGACGTTCTCTTCCATAAGTTTCTCCATTCGAAGTTCCACTCTCGCCACATGGCGAAGCAAACCTTCAATGTTCCTCTCGGTATCATTTCACAGGCTCATGATTTCATACTTAGCACCATCATAAAAAGAAGATCGGGCTCTCTTCCTTGATGGACCAACTTCTTCATGACGTTTTCCCTTATCTTGGGTTCTTGGAGTTGGGTAGTATTGAGGAGACCCATGTAAATCAAGATTAGTATTTGGGCTGAAATTCAGCGGTGGTGAGGTAGGGCTATAGAGAGTGCTTCGAACAGGTCTCGAAGTTGAAAAGTGTCCAACACCTACTTCGGTGGGAGGGTGGAAATGAGCCATTTCTTCTGAGGGCTTGTAGAGAGTTGCTATGTTGGGTTTGTTAACGCTTGAGCTTGACATCCTAATATTAGAAAAGAGACTTTGATTAGAATCTTTAAGTCAAGTTTATTAAAGCATAATTATTAAGATTATAGGACAATCCTGAGTGCTTTAAGTCTAAGGCAGGAAAGGTTATAGTTTCCTAGATTGCTAAGGCACCCTAGCTAATGATAGGATGTCAAGCTCAAGTGTTAACAAGCCCAACAAGGCAACTCACAACCCTACCACCGAAGTAGGTGTTGGACACTCTTCAACTTCAAGACCTGTTTGAAGTCATTTCTACAGTCTTGCCTCACCGTCACCAAACTATAGCCCAAATATTATTCCTAATGGGTCTCCTCAATACTACCCAACTACGAGAATCGAAGATAAAGGAAAATGTCATGAAGAGGTTGGTCCATCAAGAAAGAGAGCCCGATCTCCTTTTTATGATGGTGCTAAGTATGAAATCATGAGTCTACGAAATGATACCGAGAGGAACATTGGAGGTTTGCTTCCCCACGTGGCGAGAATGGAGGTTAAAATGGAGAAACTTATGGAAGATAACGTCAAGCTAAGAAAAGAGTTAATGATGCTAAGGTGTTAAGAAGAACGCAACACCCGTTGGGGGAAGAAATCCCTTGCTTACCTCAAGGAGGATATTGACGTCCGAATGAAAATGAAGAGAAGTTGAGTCGACAAACAGCTTGCTTTAAGAGAGTACGACACCAATACCGTTAACAGTCGTGTTACCAACCTTTACGACAATCTCAAGTACCTCTACGAAAAGCAAAAAGAAAAGAACGAGCGATATGAGAAGTTTATGAAAGAGTCTCTCGACTCTCAAACCGAAAGGCTAAAGAAACTTTTAAAGGATAACATGGAAAAAGTGATGAAGTAGTTTGAGGACGAGAAGAAAAAATATGAAGACTACTTCAATCTTAATATTTCTTAGTTATTTTTCCATTTTCCATCGATGTAAAGGCTATGCCTTAAACTATTTCCTTTTTTCATTCTCGTGTAATAAAGGCTTATTTAATTCCTCGTTTCTAATAATATCAAGTGCTTCATTTATATCATGTGATATCAATACTTTATTCATACTTGAAATTGCTCAAACCTATAACTTGTCAACTTATCAAACTTATGTTCACTTCTATGTAGTGACATCATGGGTCGTCCAGCTGCACCTACCGTTAACAACATAGTGTTGACCACTGAGCAATTTTAACAGTTACTCACTACCGCACAAGGCAACGCTCAAGCTAATAATGTTAATTCTCAATCGAAACCTTGTTCATACATGGACTTTACAAACTGTCACCCTCCCGCATTCAAGGGAAATGAAGAAGCTGTCGAACTAATTCGCTGGTTCGAGAAGATGGAGTCCATCTTCCGCATTTGCAACTATGGGGATAATGATCGAGTCAAATATGCCACTAGCTCATTAGGTGGCAATGCTTTAACTTGGTGGACTGCTCATGACAAGTCCGTAGGGATTGACAATGCTAATGCAATTCCATGGGAAGAACTCAAAAGCATGATGATTAATAAATTATGCCCTCGAAGTCAAGTTCAGAAACTTGAAGCTGAGTTCGGGGAACTCAAGGTAAAGGGAACTGATATTGAAAGCTACACCAACCATTATCTTGAGCTTTCTACTCTATGTCGCGAGATGTTTCCTACCAAAGCTAGAAGGATTGAAAGATATATTGAAGGTCTCCCCGAGGATGTTCAGGTTAATGTTATTGCTGCCGAGAAGGTTACTCTTGATGCTGTGATTCTCAAGGCACAAAATCTGATGTTGGCCAAGAGAAGAAGAGCGTCGGCTAGTAAGCAGATTGATACTAAGAGTAATGAAGGTAACAGGAAGTTTGAGCCATCTCAAGGTTCAACTCAGAATGTTAGTAAGAAGCTTATGGATAGTACAAGGACGAATTATAAAGGTACCTATCCTTTCTGTGTTCGTTGTGAGAGGCATCACCCGGGGAAGTGTACTGCCACTTGTTCGTTGTGTACAAAAGTGGGACACGTAGCTAAGACGTGTAAGACTCCTCCAAAGGATAAAGCTATTGTTCCTGCCAAAGCTCCTCCTACTTGTTATACTTGTGGGGAAAATGGACACATTAGTCCAAATTGCCCTAAGAAGAGAGATAATCCCGCTACTGGAGCCAATACTACTGCTGCAAAGGGTCGTGCATTTTTTATTACTGCTGCTGAAGCCCGAGATGAAGATGAGGTCATCACGGGTACGTATCTTGTCAATAATTGTTACGCAACTATTTTATTCGATACTGGTGCCGACGGAAGTTACGTGTCTAATGAATTTTGTACCCTATTTACTTAAAAGTCTCAACCCTTAGAAACTAAACGATTAATAGAAGTAGCCAATGGAAAGATCATGAAATTCGATAAAATCTATAAAAACTGCAACCTAATCTTAGCCAACAAAGAATTTAAGATAGACCTTTTGCCGGTCGAGCTAGGAAGTTTTGATGTCGTAGTTGGAATGGATTGGTTACGTCCATTAAGAGATGCAATCATGTGAAAAGAGTGGTTCAAATCTCAACATTATCTCCTGTATCAAGACCCACAAATACCTTATGAAAGGTTATCCAGCTATTCTAACCCATGTTAAGATGATTGAATTGAAAGAGAAGTGTATTGAAGATGTACAAGTGGTTAAAGATTTTCCCGATGTGTTTCCCAAAGATCTTCCTGGTCTTCCACCTCCTCGACAAGTTAAATTCCAAATTGATTTAGCTCCCGGTGCTGCTCCTGTTGCTAAAGCACCATACCGTTTAGCACCTTCCGAAATGAAGTAACTTTCCAATCAGCTCCAAGAACTATTGGATAAAGGTTTCATTCGTCCAAGCCCGTCCCCATGGGGAGCTCCTATTTTGTTTGTTAAAAAGAAGGATGGTACGTTAAGGATGTGCATTGATTACCGCGAACTTAAAAAGCTTACTATCAAGAACCGTTATCCGTGGCCACGTATTGATGATCTATTTGACCAACTTCAAGGGTCAAGTGTTTATTCAAAGATTGATTTAAGGTCCGGTTATCACCAACTTAAAGTCAAGGAATTCGATATTCCTAAGACTGCTTTTCGCACTCGTTATGGGTACTATGATTTCTGTGTCATACCTTTTGGTTTAACTAATGCTCCTGCCGTGTTCATGGATCTCATGAATCGTGTTTGTAAACTGTATCTTGACAAATTTGTCATCGTGTTCATTGACGACATCTTGATCTATTTGAAGAGTGAGAAAGAGCATGAGCCACATTTGCGCATGATTCTTGAACTCTTACGAAAGGAACAACTATATGCTAAATTTTCTAAGTACGAGTTTTGGCTCAAAACCGTACAATTTCTTGGACATGTTGTTGATAGAAACGAAATACATGTCGATCCAGCTAAGATTTCTGCTATTCAGAACTGGGAGATACCAAAGACTGCGAAGCATATTCGTCAATTTTTGGGACTTTCCGGTTACTATCGAAGGTTCATAAAAGATTTTTCTCTCATTGCTAAACCTCTTACAAAGCTGACTCAAAAAGGGAAGAAATTTGAGTGGTCCGAAGAACAAGAATCTGCTTTCAAGATTTTGAAGGAGAAGTTGACCACAGCCCCGATTCTATCTTTACCTGAAGGTACTGACGACTTCGTGGTTTACTGCGATGCCTCAAAGCAAGGCTTCGTTGTTTATGGCCGACCATTTGGGTCATACAAAAAGGATGGTGCACCATATTATAATTACATAAAGCATGCGAGGTATGATGACCAATGAGAATACTTTTACACATGTTTCTATTTCGATTAAATAGTTGCTGCAGCAGCTGATGTTATGCGAGGTGTATATGAAATCGCTTATATTTTACTAGGATATACTATTAAATATGATACAATTTTACACAAGATATTTATTTATTTATAGAATGGATATACCTAAACCTTGCTACAACACTTATAGGTAGCGTAGCTAATCGTACAGTAGTGTAGTTTTTAGTAAGTCCGGTTCGTTCCGCAGGGAAATCTTTTAAACAAAGCTTAACACTATATTAGTTTTAATTTATAAAAATACAAATATATATATAAGTAATATTATTATTATAAAAGGGGGTTTTACCGTTTAATGACCGGTTTGTCGATTTTTATAACTTTAGTCGCAGTTAAAACCTAATGTAAAATATTAAATAAATAAAAGACTTAATTTAAAGCGTAAAGTAAATAACGATAATGAAATTGCGAATAATAAAGGTGCGATAAAATAAAATTACGATAATTAAAGATTACGAAAATTAAAAGTGCAATTAAATACGATGACAATAAATAAAAGTGCGATAATTAGAAGTGCAATTAAATATGAAAATAAAGGAATTATGCTTATTTAAACTTCCGTAATCATGATATTTGACGTGTTGATTTTTAGTTTTATGCCCATGGGTTAATTGTCCTTTGTCCTGGATTATTTAATATGTCCGTCTGGTTTTGTCCATAACAGTCCATCAGTCATAAATATAAAGTGCGAGTGTCCTCGTCAAATTATCCTTATACCCGAAGTCAAATATTCCAACTAATTGGGGACTTAAACTGTAACAAGGTCTTAATACTTTGTTTAATAATTATACCAGGATATCGACTGCGTGTAACCCAAGGTTTTAATACTTTGTTATCAATTATGCCAAGTGTCCTTCTACATAATTTCACCCCTGTTTTAATAATTCCATAGACTATTAATCCATTCCCGTGTTCGGTTAAATGAACGATTATTCGTACATATAAATATCCCGCCCATCGTGTCCGATTGAGTGTATATGGTTATTTATAGGTATGTCCAATTGTAATCTTTATATTAAAATTAACAAACTATCATTTAGTTAAACAAATATAAAGCCCATTAATAGCCCATAGTCTAATTTCCACAAGTGTCGTTCTTTTGTCCAAACCCCAATTATGGTACAAAGCCCAATTACCCAATTTTAATATTTTTAGTCCAACATCATGATTACTTCGACTTAAATAAGCATAATAATAATTTAGCTACGAGAATTTAATGTAAAAAGGTTGAACATAACTTACAATGATTAAAAATAGCGTAGCGTTACACGGACAGAATTTTGACTCACACCCTTACAACATTCGCTAACATACCCTTATTATTGGAAATTAAAATTAAAATTATAATATAATATATATATATATATATATATATATATATATATATATATATATATATATATATATATATATATATATACGTTGAGAGAGTTGGATGGATGGATCTATTAAACTGAACCAAACACGCGAATTTATAGGCTTGTGTGCTGAAAAAGGGCTCATGCGATCGCATGAGTTTTGCTCCTCCAGCTCATGCGATCGCATGGCCAGCTGAGGAGGCTCACATGTCTTTGTTTTTTAGTTTGCCGACGGTTTATAAATAATAATATAATATATAAATAATTATAAGAATTATTTAAATATTATATTTTATTTATGTGCAGAGTTGACTTGTAATTTTTAGTCCGTTGCGTCGAGCGTTGAGAGTTGACTCTGGTCCCGGTTCCGGATTTTCGAACGTCCTTGCGTATAATTTAATATCTTGTACTTTGCGTTTTGCTTCTTGTACTCTTGTAATTTTGAGACGTTTCTCATCAATAATTGGAACCACTTTGATTGTATTTTGTACTTTTGAGCTTTTTGGTCATTTGCATCTTCAATTCGTCGAATCTGTCTTTTGTCTTCACCTTTTATTATTTAAACGAATATCACTTGTAAATAGAACAATTGCAACTAAAAGCTTGTCTTTCTTGAGGGATAATGCTATGAAATATATGTTCGTTTTTAGCATTATCAAATATTCTCACACTTGAGCGTTGCTTGTCCTCAAGCAATATAGTCTTGAAATACTAGAATCACTTCTTTATTCTTCACACTTTGTACATCAGTGATTTCTATACGGCGGTATAAACAATGGTAGTAACGATGTGGTTTACAGTCCCATGTGACTATAAAAATTTTAGATCCTTTAAGGAAATTGGAACTTTATGAAAACATTTGATCTTTTGAAAATTAAATCTAGCTTTTACCCTAGATAAGTTTTCCGGAATAACCCTTCACCGGTGTTTGCAAATTGTTTTTGTGGGTTTGGTGGGTTTTAGATTTGAAAATTTTAGTTCAAAACTTGCGGTTTTGTGTCACCCACTTGCTAACCTTGTATTGGAAAAGCAACACGTCCAGTATACTTGTTCTGTATATTACCTTTCAGTAAACTACCGTCCGGTTGTAAAGGAAAGCGTTGAACAAGCAACTGTTAAGGCAATGTCCCCTGACATGCTTTTAATTATGGTATATAACGTGTCGGATGCAATTACTATGCTTTGTAGGAGCAATAGTAAAGCTCACCCTTATAATTTTTCGGTCTGGCACAAGGTCCTGTCTTTGACCATGCTATGCAACCACCATTCTTACGGTTGACACCCAATTTGGTTCAGGTGACCTAATGAATTTCAGGTGAATTCCTAGAATTTTACATTCAATGGTAATGAACGCATTGAAAAATGGGTTTTCAGAAAACAAATCGGTTTGAAATTTTGATCAAAATATTTTCTCATTCAAGCTCGAGTTTAGATATCATTGAATTCCATGAGTTTGTAATTCTCAATCTTTAAGGTCAATCTCAAGGCTTGAGTAATATCAGTCTTAAAAGCTGATTTTTGATCTTTAAAGGAGATTATCCTTTCTAGGGATCTGATTCATTAGTCTTATCCAGCTAATTTGCACGGCGTCCTCCCCATTTTACAAGACAGATCCTCTCATGGTTAGGATAAGTCTAACCACTTGGTGACCCTGTTTGTTTCTAAGATCCGTGGATTTCCTGCTGATTTTAGAGATGACTTTTCTAGATTTTTCGTCAACCTACAGCTGGTCTGGACGACAACTTCATGACCTAAATCAAGAGGCGCGTTTCTTTTTCGGAAGACTTTACTTCCTTTTAATGATGGAATTGATTCATCGTGTAGATCCATCTTTCTTTCAAATATATTACAGTAAATCGGGTAAAACTGATTAAAATCGTCCAAAACAAAAGTATCTTCAGTTATTTGTTACAAAAATATGTGACTTATGTTTTAAATAACTTGGTAAATTTTTCCACACTTGGCTTTTATTTTCTTTTATTTGCCTTTTTATTGTCCTCTATTCCATTTTAAATGAATTCTAACATTTTAGTTTAATTCTCAATTTATGTCCTTTCCGAGGTAACAATAATTTCGGTGTTAACACCTAGTTTTATCGTTCATAAATATGTATAAACATGATTTTGAGTTCATTTAATTGAAAATTTTGAAAAATTTTACTAGAATTGGGTAGTCAGTATATAAGACTAGGGCTGTTCTTTATTATCAGAGAGCACTAGATTCTAATACAACTACTGCGTTACTAGTATTTTTAATGGTAACCAAGTGTTTAAGTTAAAAATTTAAAATCCGAAAGAATTTAACCCCTTCCCACACTTAAGATTTTGCAATGCCCTCATTTGCAAGAAATCAGTAACAATTTAAATTATTGAGGGTGATTAGCGTAGAAAAATGATTAAATTTTACCAAAGTTTCCAAACATATTGGCGTTTGTTTGCTGAATGATAAATGGTGCACATCATTTGTTCATTCCATCTTGTTGTTTCATCATGTTTGTTTTTTGTTTTGTCGTCAAAACTAGCTTTTGCTGAACTTAATGCCAGTCATTGAAAATTCGCTGTTTTACCCTGTTTTGTACAATTGACAATATACATACATACAAATATAAACATGCATGGCAATTTGAAATGCGACTTAAAATCCCACTTTCAAATCCTAAATGTGAAATATTAGTACACAATAATAATAAAAATGATAAAAATTACATAAATATATCCAATAACATAAGTTTAAACATGAATAAGTAAAAAGATAAAAACATAAAAATCACAAAAATAACCAATGGAACTAAATCAGTCTAGATAGGGGTTCCAGTTCATCTCATCAGGTGGGTTCCATTGTTGGTTATAGATGTTCTGATAGGCTTGGTTATAGTCATACCGGTTAAAGGGTGGTCGGATGTCGGGGTTGTGTGGCGGAAAATGAGCAGGTCGAGTAGGCACGTAATTATTTGGTACCTGATATGATAGTTGGCTCATGATTTGGTGTTGATGAACTAACCAGCTATCGTGTTGGCGTCGCCTATAATCCTCGTATACTCGCTCGGAGTTCCACTGCTCGTACATACTATGTCTGGCCGCTCTCGTCATTGCTTCCTCATCTATACGAACGTGGACGTCAAGAATAGCATCTCGAGAGACATCCCTAATGTCTTCCGCTTCCTCCATTTCCTCGTCTGACCCTCTCTCTACCTGAGGATGATTACCTTCATCGGGCAATGCCTGGTTGCGTCTACTCTTCAATAACTTAGCACCCACATAAACCCGCAATCCTATGGTCTCATCCTGTTCTCTACAAATCTGTAATGGGCCCCCTTGGTTCCTATCAACACCTAAATACTCTCCAATGAGAGTAACAAAAATACCTACTCCTATTATACTCCCGTCCTACATTCCTTCTACCATTTTAGATAAATAAAAACCAACACAGTAAGGGATATTAACAAAGCTTCTCGGGTCTCGAATACACTTTAGGTAAAATAAATCATGTAAGGTCATTTTCTCCTTATTGTGACCTCTCTGTGTAATCGAGTTAGCCAAAAATCTATGAATTACACGAAGCTCAGCTTTGTTAATATGTAAGTAGGAGTGTTTTCCTCCCAGTGTAAAAACATTATAGTTTGACATACGCCTCCAAATGGCGTTCGCGTCAAAGTTCCTATCTACCCTTTCACCATGATAAATCAAACTCATACAATTGGGTAGTAGCAATTCACTAGGAGTGTAAATCTGTAATGCCCTAGCCATGTCCATCATGGACATTCTGTGCATCCTACCGCCAAGGATAAATCTAAGAAAACTTCTATCATCTAACCTATCTACATCTACATTTAACGCTATAGTACTCATCAGCTCAACACACCATTCCTTATATACAGGTCTACGAATGGTGAAAAGACATTCCCAATCTGTAAAAGCAGAACTGCCATACCTTTGAATCAAATGATGTCTAACACGATCAGCTAGATGGACCGTTTCTAAAGGATTCCAATAAATTACCCTTTGCACCTCTACCTCTTTTGTTACTAATTTGAATTTATTACTTTGATATGATGGGTAATCTCTCCATCGTCTATCGAATCTCAAATTAGGATGCAATGTGTGTTCAGGAATCGTTGGGTATTCTACAGGTGGATGTGGCGGAAATACTATGAATTCATTAGGTAACTGTAGCGGGTCATAATAAGGTATGTGCTGATCAGGCTGTTATTGTGGTTCCTGTTGTGGTACTTGTTCAGGTTCTGGCTCGTATTGCATTTCTGGTTCTGGTTCTGGAGCTGAAGCAGGTTCTCTAGATGATGATGATCCTGAACCTCCAGTATCGGCTCTCTGCAAAACACATTAAACACAAAGTTTGTGCATCCAAATATGCATTAGTGTTAGCAAAATAACAACTTAAATTAACCACAATAACATGTTAAATCAAACTTAAACTTATACGCATTTTCACAATTTTTACAATTCTACACTTTTTTAAATAAGCACATATGAAAATGTAGATAAAGTTCATAAGCATTTAACTCAAATAACATGTCAAAATAGTCATTACTAGCAATTAAACAAGTCTTAAATGGCAAATATATCAAATTAATCATGTTCATGAATTTTGCACCTAAAAAGTCCACTTTAATCTTCAAAAATCATGTTTAGGATCAATGTTTGGATCATTTAGCTACCTAAACATGTTACACTACTTAATTTAGTAATAATTCATGATAAAAATCGGCCATAACCTGTTTATATCAAAAAGCCCCAAATTGCTCAAGAACACAAACCCTAGATTTCTAAAAATTTTGAAGTTTTTGGCTTCAAATCATGTTAAATAGCATCAATCTAGGTTATACATGCATAAAATACTAACAATTTAACACTAATTACACTAGAAATTAACAAAATTGCATTAGGTAAAATATTGGTAATTATCACAAAAACTAGAAAATTTATGAGTTTAGGGGTGTAATTTTTACCTTCTTTGAAAAGCTTCTGAACAATTTCATGATTAGAGCGAAAAATTTGATGAATTACGGTGGAAAAATGATGAAATTTGGTGAGGTTTTGAGAGATTTTCGTGTATGTGTGTGTATATTATGGTGAAGAGCAGAACAGACTGCCTTTTCTATCTGGCCTGTTTTCCAGCTCCATGTGATCGCATAGAGTTGGAGTTCAATTCCCATGCGATCGCATGGGTGTCCGGGAACAGTGTTTTGGCCTTTTTTTTTTTAAATAAAACCTTACACTTTATAAAACACAATATTAATAAAATTTTAAAAATTTGTTTCTTTTTAGGATGAGGGCGTTTCGGATCGATGTCCTAGTTCGTCCCTCGATAAAATTTTAAAATTTGTCACTTTTTAAATCGCGGTTTTAAAAGTAAAGATTTTTGGGTTTTTTAATGTTTTTGGCATACTTTAATTCAATAAGATTAAAAATAATGATAATAAAAGTTCTCGTCCCTCCCTCGGGTAAAGCCATTTCGGTTCAACGACCTAGTCTTCAACTCATGATGAATTTTAAAAATCATATTTTTAACTTAGCGAAATAAAGTAAATTTTTGTTTTTAAATTCACATCAAACTTAAATTTAAAATGCATAAAATTAAAAATTCATATTAAAAATTTACACCAAACTTAAATTATATTTTTATTTTTATACATACAAACTTATATTAAAAATTATTAATTTTTCAAATATTTACAATTTTAAATATATTGATTTAAAAAGTTTACAATATTATTTTAACATTAATATAATAATTTTAAAAACAAAGTAAAAATAAAATTAAAAATCTTTTTGGTCTTTTATCCCACTTTAATCAATCAAATATTATCAAAAACATACGCCCCTCTTTTCGGTAAAGTAATTTCGGTTACATGACCTAATTTAACTCATGACGAATTTTTGAAATATTTTGGTTGATTGATTAAAGATATTTATACCTTAAGAATAAATGGTAAATTTCGCAGTGATGTAATAAATTTTTGTATGATATCAATAATTTCGGTCGCAAGACCTAATTTTATCGAATACCAATTTAATACTTTATAGCGAACAAATTAGCGTTTATTAATGATATGCTCTAGCCCACTCATAAGATAGTCGGACTAATTGGTTTTCCATGGCTACATAGGCGTAACCTCGAGCATTCAACGTTTTTTCTTCTAAACATATGAACGGTCCATCTCTGCATAGCGTAACAAATTCGGTATTGGAATATGTCTGATTCGTCGAGCATTTTCCTTCGTGTGACCATTTTCCGCATTTGTGACATCTTTCAAGGTGTCGTGCTCTTCTTTTCGCTGCGGATTTTGATTTTCCTCTACCAAATTGTAACTTATTATTTTCGCATCTGGATTCTTTTCTTACTCCGTCCAATTTACCTCTGATTAATGATACTATTTCACTTGGAAGTGTGTCATTATTACGTTTAGTGATCAAAGCGTGTAGCATTAGACCATGGTTTAATTCACAGGAAGTCTTCATCTCGTAAAACCTAAAAAAAATAAAAATTCAGAATGGGGGAGAAGACTAGTTCTTTAGGGTCTGCTAGGGAAAGACCATTCGGGTTCCATTTTTGAGAACTACACGAAAACAGAAAATCTAACTCTAATAGAAATACATATTATCCTTTAAAGACTTGATTCTCCTCACACTTAGTTAGCTGTGGTGTTGAAATTGTGATTAACTTCGTTGTCAACTTCCATCGGACTATCTATGTAATGTTTAACTCTGTGACCATTAACCTTAAATTCAATCCCATTTGAATTTATTAATTCTACTGTTCCGTATGGGAAAACTCTTTTGACTATGAATGGTCCAGACCATCTTGATTTCAATTTTCCAGGAAATAGCTTGAATCGTGAATTGAAAAGAAGAACTCTGTCTCCTTCTTTAAATTCTTTTGAACGTCTGATTCTTTTATCATGCCATTTCTTCGTTCTTTCTTTATAGATCAACGAATTTTCGTATGCTTCATTTTTTAATTCTTCTAATCCGTTTAATTGACTTAACCGTAGACGTCCAGCTTCATGTAAATCAAGATTACCTGTCTTCAAAATCCAGAATGCTTTGTGTTTAATTTCTACTGGAAGATGACATGCTTTTCCGTAAACGATTTTAAAAGGTGTGGTTCCAATTGGAGTTTTGTAGGCTGTTCTAAAAGCCCAGAGTGCATCCTCCAATTTTATGGACCATTCCTTTGTATTTGATCCTACAGTTTTCTCCAGAATGCGTTTTAAAGCTCGATTGGTATTTTCAACTTGTCCACTTGTTTGTGGATGATATGCGGTGGAGATTTTATGAGTTACTCCATATCTTTTGAGAACTTTCTCAAGTTGATTATTGCAAAAATGAGTTCCCCGATCACTTATTAAAGCTTTCGGTGTTCCAAACCTTGCAAAAAGACATTTTAAAAAGTTGACTACAACTCGTGCATCATTAGTCGGGAGAGCTTGTGCTTCCGCCCATTTAGATACATAATCAATGGCTACGAGAATGTAGAGATTATTATGAGATTTTGGAAATGGACCCATAAAGTCAATACCCCAAATGTCAAATACTTCACATACTTGAATGACATTTTGTGGCATTTCATCACGTTGACTTATTTTTCTAGCCATTTGACATGCATAACAGGATTTGCAAAGAAGGTGTGTTTCTTTGAAAATTGTAGGCCAATAGAATTCAGCATCGTAAACTTTTCTTGCTGCTAGTTGAGGCCCATAATGCCCTCCTGTTGGTCCTGTGTGACAATGGTTTAAGATTTCACTAGCTTCATCTTCGAATATACATCGGCGTATTATTCCATCGATATAACTTTTAAACAAATGTGGATCTTCCCAAAAATAGTGTTTTATATCACTAAAGAATTTCTTTCGTTTTTGGTACGATAATCCTTTTTCAAGGAAGCCACATACTAAGTAGTTTTCATAGTCTGCAAACTATGGAATTTCATTATGATCTATCTTCAATAGATATTCATCAGGAAAGTTGTCTTGTATGGCTGATTCATTTAGAACTTCTAATTCGGGATTTTCAAGACGAGAAAGATGATCAGCGGCGAGATTTTCTGCTCCTCTTTTATCTCGGATTTCAATATCAAACTCTTGTAAGAGTAAGATCCACCGGATTAATCGTGGTTTGGCATCTTGTTTCGAAAATAGGTATCTAAGAGCAGAATGGTCAGTATAGACCACTGTTTTAGCTAGAACGAGATATGATCGAAATTTGTCAAAAGCAAAGACAATAGCAAGGAGTTCTTTTTCAGTAGTTGTGTAATTTGGTTGTGCTCCTTGTAACATCTTACTAGCATAATATATAGGTTGAAATCATTTTTCAATCCTTTGTCCTAAAACGGCTCCCATTGCAAAATCACTTGCATCACACATAAGTTCAAACGGTAAATTCCAATTTGGTGTTATCATGATCGGCGCATTAGTGAGTTTTTCTTTAAGTATATTAAAAGATTTGATGCATTCATCTGAAAAGATGAATGGAGCATCTTTTTCTAGGAGTTTATTCATAGGAGTGGAAATTTTAGAAAAATATTTTATAAAACGTCGGTAAAAACCGGCATGCCCTAGAAAACTCCTAACTCCTCTAACATTGGTGGGATGTGGAAGTTTAGCAATTTCATCTACTTTAGCTCTATCCACTTCAATTCCTTCCTTTGAAATTTTATGACCAAGAACGATGCCTTCTTTAACCATGAAATGGCATTTCTCCCAATTAAGAACTAGATTTGATTGTTCACATCTAATAAGTATTCGTTCAAGATTAACTAGACATGATTCAAAAGTATCACCGAAGACTGAAAAGTTATCCATGAAAACTTCCATGCATTCTTCTATCATGTCGTGAAAAATCGCCATCATGCACTTTTGAAAGGTTGCAGGGGCGTTGCAAAGTCCAAATGGCATGCTTTTGTAAGCAAAAGTACCATAAGGGCACGTGAATGTGGTTTTCTCTTGATCCTCGAGTGCTATTAGAATTTGAAAATATCCGGAAAAACCATCAAGAAAACAATAGTAACTATTTCCGGCTAATCTTTCCAACATTTGATGAATAAAAGGTAAGGGAAAGTTATCTTTTCTGGTGGCGTCATTTAATTTTCTATAATCAATACAAACACGCCATCCTGTTACAGTCCTAGTAGAAATAAGCTCATTTTTCTCATTTGTGATGACAGTCATGCCACCCTTCTTAGGTACGCATTGAACTGGGCTTACCCATGGACTATCAGAAATTGGATAAATTAAACCTGCATCAAGCAGTTTAATAATTTCTTTCTTAACAACATCTTGCATATTCAGATTTAGTCTTCGTTGGCGTTGCACATACGTTTTATGACCTTCTTCCATAAGGATTTTATGTGTGCAATACGAAGGACATATTCCTTTAATATCATGAATTTTCCATGCAATAGCTGGTTTATGAGCTTTTAACACAGAAATGAGTTGAGATTTTTCATTTTTAGTAAGAGAAGATGATATTATTACAGGTAATTCAGATTCACCATGTAAATAAGCGTATTCCAAATGGTTTGGAAGTGGCTTTAACTCTAATGTCGGTGGTTCTTCTATCGATGATTTATATCGATATCTGTCTTCTTCTTTTAGCATTTGATTTTCTTCTGGTGTTGGTTCATATCCATTAGCCATAAGTGTAGCTAACATTTCAGTTTCATCAATTGGTTCAGTACCTTCTCATAAAGAACATTCTCATGTTCCTTGTAATTCTGAAAATTCTTCTAACAATTCTGCATGTGATTCTATAGTTTGAATATAATAACATGTATCATCTGCAGATTGCGGTTGTTGCATTGCTCTATCAACTGAAAAGGTAACACTCTCGTCCTCTATACTTAGGGTTAGTTTCTTACCAAACACGTCTATCATTGCTTTAGCTGTGTTTAAAAATGGTCTTCCTAATATGAGAGGAAATTGAGAATCTTCTTCCGTGTCCAGAACAACAAAATCTACTGAAAAGACTAAAGTACCAACTTTAACTAGCATGTTTTCCATTATCCCTCTAGGATATTTTATTGATCGATCGGCTAGTTGTATACTTATTCTTGTTAGTTTCAATTCTCCAAGGTCTATTTTAGCGTATAGTGAATACGGCATTAAATTTATACTAGCACCTAAGTCTGCCAATGCTTCTATTGAACTAAGACTACCCAGAAAACATGGAATTGTGAAACTTCCTGGATCAGATAGTTTTTCTGGTATCTTATTCAACAGTACTGCAGAACAATTAGCATTCATAGTAACAGCCGAGAGTTCTTCCATTTTCTTTCTATTCGAGATTAGATCTTTCAGAAATTTAGCATATCTAGGCATTCCTGAAATCACATCAATGAAAGGAAGATTTACATTTATCTGTTTAAACATATCCAAGAATTTGGATTGCTAGGCTTCAAGTTTCTCTTTTCTCATTTTACTCGGGGTAAGGAAGTGGTGGTTGGTATGGTTTAACATAAGGTTTAGCCTTAACTGTGTTATCTTCATTAACCTTTTCAACTACCGGTTCTTTTTCCTTATCTTGATCAGATTGTGGTTCTTGTGGAGTAGGAATAGCTTCATCAGAAATTACAGGTATTTCAGGTGGTTTAAGTGTAATACCACTTCTTGTGGTAATGGCTTTAGCTGTTTCATTCCGGGGGTTAGCATTTGTATCACTAGGTAGACTTTCCGGTTTTCTTTCACCTATCAACCTTGCTAGGTTACTTACTTCTTGTTCTAAATTTTGAATAGAAGCTTGTTGATTTCTAAATTTGGCGTTTTATCATCGGTTTGTGGTGGTTTGTTTTAAAAATTAGGTCTTTGCTGGTTGTAAGTATTATTGGATACTTGTTGATTGCTAGGTCCTTGTTGGTTGTTGTATGGAACATTTCAGTTATAATTCTGGTTTTGATTGTAAATTGGTCTTGGCGGTTGATAATTATTCTGATAATTATTTCCAGGCCTTTGGTTTATGTATGAAACATTCTCTCTTTGTTCCATTGTTAGTTCAATACTGAGACAATCTTTTGTTAAATGTGGCCCTCCACACTGCTCACAACTAATTCGTATTGAGTGGATATCTTTAGTCATCTTTTCCATTCGTCTCTCGACAGCATCTATCTTTGCGAAAATAGAATCTAAGTCATGGCTAGAATCGACTCTAGCTGCTTTAGATGATCTAAGGATATCTTTTTCTTGATGCCACTCATGTGAGTGGGAAGCAGTATTATCAATAATTTTGTAAGCATCAGTTTCTGTTTTCTTCATAATAGAACCACCAGCTGCTATATCTATGTCTTTCCTTGTAGTGATGTCGCATCCTTGGTAGAATATTTGTACTATTTGACAGGTGTCTAAACCATATTGCGGACATCCTCTCAATAACTTTCCAAATCTGGTCCACGCCTCATATAGAGTTTCATTTGGCTTTTGTGTGAACGTAACAATTTCTCCTTGAAGTCTCATGGCTTTAGATGCCGGAAAGAATTGTTTAAGAAAATTTTCAACTAAAACGTCCCATGTATCAATCGCCCCTTCAGGTAACGATTCCAACCAATCTTTGGCTTCTCCTTTTAAAGTCCAGGGAAATAACATGAGATATATCTTTTCATCTTCAACTTCTCTTATTTTAAATAGAGTGCAGATCATATTAAAGGTACGAAGATGTTCATTTGGATCTTCCTTCGGCGCACCACTAAATTGGCATTGATTAGTCACCATGTGTAGAATTTGTCCTTTGATTTCATAATCTGGCGCATTTATGTCAGGTTGAGTAATTGCGTGACCTTGGCCAGTACATTTTGCTCGCATTCGGTCTTCCATACTTAGAGGTTCCATATTCTCCATAATTGAATTTGTTGAATCTGAATCAGTATAGGATTCTGATTTAATGGATCGTTCCTCAACAATCTCTGTTTGAATGATTGGTGGTTCCGGAGGAAAGATTAATGGTTCAGGATCTATAAATTGTCCCTGAATATTCTCCGAATTCTCAATTGTGAGGTCAGTTTCAAAAAATGGATTATCGGAAATTTGAATTGGAGTACTTGGTCGACTGGATGACGATTCTAAAGAAAAATCAACGACGACAATATTTGCTAGATGTCTTGATCGAGTTACAGGTGGTGAACGTACAAAAGGTGGTGAACGTTTTGCTCGGTGCATTCACTGAATATCCTATTAGTTTTTAAAAAGGACGAAAAATTATATAAGTTATCAAATTAATAGACTTTTCTGATTTTACCCACGTTTCGAATAGCCAAAAGATGCAGCAGAGGGGCAAGATTCGTTTGGTCTCAATATAATTGAGTACTGTTTGGCTCCAATAACCCGGTCCACGTACAAATCCAACTATTACTACGAACAAGAAAATTTTGATGTCTATCAATTTAACCGCTTAAAATAAATTTTCGTAAATTAAAGAAATTTAGAGAAGAAGTAGAAAATAAAATCTAAGTCCTAAAACTAGAATGTCGAGAAATAAGAAAGAAAAAGAGCGCGTCGAAAAACGTCGAAAAATAAAAGGGCGAAAAATAATAGGTGTTGAAAAATAAAAATAAGAAAGTAGCGCGTCGAAACTTAAAAAGGAACTAAAATCTAAGAATTAAAAGTTGCGTCTTAAAATATTAAAGCTTAAAAGGAATTCTATATCTCAAAACGACAATAACTTAAAAAGGTATTAAAATTTAAAATACAGCGTCGCAAAATTCTAAAGCACCTAAATCTTAGTCTAAAGAAAAAGCACTTAAGGGATTTTACGGCAAATCTTAAAAATCTAGAAATAAAAATACTATGGCAAAAACTATGACTTAAAACTAAATACGAGCGAAAAATACAAATATTATGCTAAAATAATTAAAAAGATACAAAATATAAAAATATACTTAAAGTTGTAAAAAATACAATTTTTATAAAAATATTATTTTTATATTATTTATTTTATAAAACTATTAATTTTATAATTTAATTAAAACTAAATAAACTAAAAATACAAAATAAATAATAAAACTAAATTAACTAATTAAATACTAAACCCTAATTAGGGTTATAATAAATAATAATAATAATAATTACCGTAATTAATGCTGAACTAGGGTTTCCTGTGGCGTGTCAGACACTCTCATGCGATCGCATGAGATTTTGCCTTCGGGCTCATGCGATCGCATGAGCTAAGGTTTTGGGGCAGGTTACGGGCTGTAACAGTACGGGCCTCGAGTGATTTTTTATTTTTTATTTTTTTCTGTTTTAATTTTTCTGTTTTATATATTTATATAATATATTTATATAAATTAAATAAAACTTATATTTTTATAAAATAAAGATAAAGAAACTTTTATAGAAGTTATATATTTAACAATCTCTTAAAAATATATAAATTTTGTTTTTCTTTTTATATTTTTGAATATATTATTTAAAAAGTATTTTTACAAAAACGTATTTTTATAAAAGTAAACTTAAAAATTAATAAAAATCTTTTTTTTATAGCGTTGCGCTTCCGGCATTTTAGCTGATCCCCGGCAGCGGCGCCAAAAACACTTGATGTTATGCGAGGTGTATATGAAATAGCTTATATTTTACTAGGAAATACTATTAAATATGATACAATTTTACACAAGATATTTATTTATTTATAGAATACATATACCTAAACCTTGTTACAACACTTATAGGCAGTGTACCTAATCGTACAGTAGTGTAGTTTTTAGTAAGTCCGGTTCGTTCCACAGGGAAATCTTTTAAACAAAGCTTAACGCTATATTAGTTTTAATTTATAAAAATACAAATATATATATAAGTAATATTATTATTATAAAAAGGGGTTTTTACCGTTTAATGACCGGTTTGTCAATTTTTAAAACTTTAGTCGCAGTTAAAACCTAATGTAAAATATTAAATAAATAAAAGACTTAATTTAAAGCGTAAAGTAAATAACGATAATGAAATTACGAATAATAAAGGTGCGATAAAATAAAATTACGATAATTAAAGAGTACGAAAATTAAAAGTGCAATTAAATACGATGACAATAAATAAAAGTGCGATAATTAGAAGTGCAATTAAATATGAAAATAAAGGAATTATGCTTATTTAAACTTCCGTAATCATGATGTTTGACGTGTTGATTTTTAGTTTTATGCCCATGGGTTAATTGTCCTTTGTCCTGGATTATTTAATATGTCCGTCTGGTTTTTGTCCATAACAGTCCATCAGTCATAAATATAAAGTGCGAGTGTCCTCGTCAAATTATCCTTATACCCGAAGTCAAATATTCCAACTAATTGGGGACTTAAACTGTAACAAGGTCTTAATAATTTATTTAATAATTATACCAGTGTAACAACCCAACCCGCAATCCATTCGATAAAATTTTTTTTTATACGACACAATTGCATGCCAATTAAATATGTAGCCCATTTCACGAGTTCTATTTAAAGCGCACAACAGTTAATTGTTTACAAAAGGCACGAGGGCCACGAATAAAGTGTAGTACAAGTTTGACCATCTACAAATGATAGTTTATAAACCAAACGACGTTCTGAGCATGGTTTGGGACTAAACTACCTAAAACTAGGCCAACTTCCAAAAGCACCAACAAATCATCAACACGGGACACCTAATGTCCGATAACCCCCTTGCCCTTAACTGCGCCTGCATCTAAAAAGATAAACAACGAGAGGGTAAGCTAACGCTTAGTGAATGCAATAATTATACATATACATATATAATCTACTCACATGCAATCACATACACAATTACCTCATACACGCTAGCAATTTAAAAGGCGTACCAACGCAAGGCATAACGCTAAATCCCCAAGACCACAAGCTAGCACAACGAAAGCATATATAACTCGAACAATATAATATGCTACACTAAAACACATAACCATGGTTAACCAATAGTACAAGGGAATGGTACTTCGGATTTCCCATCGGTGTTTCCAACAACCATTAGTGTACAACAAATTATAACACTAACCCCGGAGTGGTATCGATCGCCCGAACTTTAAACCCACCCGTCACGTGTAATGTGGTATCGAACGCCCGAACTTTAAACCCACACTTCATGCCCACATACATATATGACATGGTATCGAACGCCCGAACTTTAAACCCACATCATATAATGACTCGATGTGGTATCGATCGCCTGAACTTAAAACCCACATCGAACCTCGTACAAGTAAATACATTATATACACACATGTATAATCATTCCACTCACCTCAAGTCTCTTGTGAAAGCTAACCGAGCTTGCAACCCTTCAATGTAATGTACCTATTACATTATGCATTTATTAACATACAAACTAGTTGAATTAAATGCCAACCACAACCCTTGAGCATTTAATGACCTGTTTGCATTAAATGACTCAACTACACCAAAACCGCCCATTAATGGCCATGCCTCGTCATAAATCACTAAATGCTAGTGATTAGGGTTTAATAACATCAACTAACAAAAACTTGGTGTATTTCATAACCATTTCACCCGATTGGGTCAACTAGTTCTCTTTTGACTCTTTGACTTACAAATCAAGTCAAACTTACACAACAACAACTCTTTCATCATTTTAAAAGTGCATTAATGACTACAACCTCATTTAGCACTTACAACCTCAAATCACAAGACTAAACCCTAGATAATAGCTTTTAGGGTTTCCTTTCAACAATCCAACCCAAGACCCACCCATTTAACCCTCAAATGGGTCACACTAGTTCCATAAGAACCAAACCCTAGCCATAAACCAATTAAAACTCAAATCATAGAGTTAAGACTTACCAAGACTATGAACGTGTAGCTAGAGATACGATGAACAACTTTAATTCTCGCTTCTAGGATCGATTCACAAAACTTCACCTTCAAATCTCAAGATTAATCTTAGTGGGTTTTATGTTTTGGGAGGAAAATGTGAAAGAAAAAGGAAAAGAATATAAGAAATGAAGATAAGTGGTGGATATTAAAGACTCTATCCAGATCTACACGTGAAAAGACCAATTTGCCCCTAAACCCTATTAAATTTGAGCTGAATTCGGAGTCTGAAATGCAGACTTGCCGCGGCGCGGCTCATTTGTCGCGGCGCGACATAAAGAAGGAAAAACTACCCTTCTTAACTCAATTTCTGATCTGGATTTGCTTTGTTCGTCGCGGCACTGACCAGTTTGTCGCGGCGCGGCATTAGCCTAGGTCTGGTCACTTCGACAATGAATCATGAAACAAGGTTTCAAACACAAACACAACAACTTCCACCCTTCCTATGCACATCCAAACCTCAACCTTAAGTCTCGCACGACATGACACCAGTCACGACACATTCATATACACGTACACGCACGCATTCGAATATACCCATATATATATATATATATATATATATATATATATATATATATATATATATATATATATATATATATATATATATATATATATATATATATATATATATATATATATATATATATATATATATATATATATATACATATATATATATATATACACATATACATATATGCACTCACACCTAACTAACACTTTAGTTCATTTAATAACATAACGAGTAAGTTATAAGCGTACTATTGATTAAGTACGTACCTTTAGACGTGCACGGGAAAACAGGGTGTTACAACTCTCCCCCACTTAAATTGGAGCGCGTCCTCGCGATCCAAGCCGCATGACACGAGGGAAAATAAACCAACACAAATTCTTCGGGCTCCCAAGTAAACTCGGAACCTTTACTACGACGCCATTGGACTTTAAAGGTCCTCACCTCTTTGTTACGCAACATTTTCACCTTTTCATCAAGTATAGCAATTGGTTCTTCGACATACTCCAACTTGTTGTTTAACTCGATCTCATCTAGTGGAATCCATGAAGAATCATCCGCAAGACACTTACGGAGATGGCAAACATGAAATATATTATGGATTCCCGCAAGCTCTTCAGGTAATTCCAACCGATAAGCAACTTCACCAACACGAGGTAAAATTTTAAACGGCCCAATAAACCGAGGAGCTAACTTTCCCCGTTTTCGAAACCGAATAATACCCTTCCATGGCGAAACCTTAAGCATCACCATATCGCCTTCTTCAAATTCGATCGGTCGCCTACGTTTATTGACGTAAGACTTTTGTTGTAGTGACCCGAATTTTTCCATGTTTATATATATTAATTGAGATTGATATTTATATGATTAAATGTTTCCAACATGTTAAGCAATCAAACTTTTTAAGACTTGATTAATTAAAATATGTTTCATATAGACAATTGACCACCCAAGTTGACCGGTGATTCACGAACGTTAAAACTTGTAAAAACTATATGATGACATACATATGGATATATATATAGTTAACATGATAATATGATAAGTAAACATATCATTAAGTATATTAACAATGAACTACATATGTAAAAACAAGACTACTAACTTAATAATTTTTAAACGAGACATATATGTAACGATTATCGTTGTAAAGACATTTAATGTATATATATCATATTAAGAGATATTCATACATGATAATATCATGATAATATAATAATTTAAAATCTCATTTGATATTATAAACATTGGATTAACAACATTTAACAAGATCGTTAACCTAAAGGTTTCAAAACAACACTTACATGTAACGACTAACGATGACTTAACGACTCAGTTAAAATGTATATACATGTAGTGTTTTAATATGTATTTATACACTTTTGAAAGACTTCAATACACTTATCAAAATACTTCTACTTAACAAAAATGCTTACAATTACATCCTCGTTCAGTTTCATCAACAATTCTACTCGTATGCACCCGTATTCGTACTCGTACAATACACAGCTTTTAGATGTATGTATTGTACGAGTACGAATACGGGTGCATACGAGTAGAATTGTTGATGAAACTGAACGAGGATGTAATTGTAAGCATTTTTGTTAAGTAGAAGTATTTTGATAAGTGTATTGAAGTCTTTCAAAAGTGTATAAATACATATTAAAACACTACATGTATATACATTTTAACTGAGTCGTTAAGTCATCGTTAGTCGTTACATGTAAGTGTTGTTTTGAAACCTTTAGGTTAACGATCTTGTTAAATGTTGTTAACCCAATGTTTATAATATCAAATGGGATTTTAAATTATTATATTATCATGATATTATCATGTATGAATATCTCTTAATATGATATATATACATTAAATGTCTTTACAACGATAATCGTTACATATATGTCTCGTTTAAAAATCATTAAGTTAGTAGTCTTGTTTTTACATATGTAGTTCATTGTTAATATACTTAATGATATGTTTACTTATCATAGTATCATGTTAACTATATATATATATATATATCCATATATATGTCATCATATAGTTTTTACAAGTTTTAACGTTCGTGAATCACCGGTCAACTTGGGTGGTCAATTGTCTATATGAAACATATTTCAATTAATCAAGTCTTAACAAGTTTGATTGCTTAACAAGTTGGAAACATTTAATCATGTAAATATCAATCTCAATTAATATATATAAAGATGGAAAAGTTCGGGTCACTACAGTACCTACCCGTTAAATAAATTTCGTCCCGAAATTTTAAGGTGTTGAAGGTGTTGACGAATCTTCTGGAAATAGATGCGGGTATTTCTTCTTCATCTGATCTTCACGCTCCCAGGTGAACTCGGGTCCTCTACGAGCATTCCATCGAACCTTAACAATTGGTATCTTGTTTTGCTTAAGTCTTTTAACCTCACGATCCATTATTTCGACGGGTTCTTCGATGAATTGAAGTTTTTCGTTGATTTGGATTTCATCTAACGGAATAGTGAGATCTTCTTTAGCAAAACATTTCTTCAAATTCGAGACGTGGAAAGTGTTATGTACAGCCGCGAGTTGTTGAGGTAACTCAAGTCGGTAAGCTACTGGTCCGACACGATCAATAATCTTGAATGGTCCAATATACCTTGGATTTAATTTCCCTCGTTTACCAAATCGAACAACGCCTTTCCAAGGTGCAACTTTAAGCATGACCATCTCTCCAATTTCAAATTCTATATCTTTTCTTTTAATGTCAGCGTAGCTCTTTTGTCGACTTTGGGCGGTTTTCAACCGTTGTTGAATTTGGATGATCTTCTCGGTAGTTTCTTGTATAATCTCAGGACCCGTAATCTGTCTATCCCCCACTTCACTCCAACAAATCAGAGACCTGCACTTTCTACCATAAAGTGCTTCAAACGGCGCCATCTCAATGCTTGAATGGTAGCTGTTGTTGTAGGAAAATTCTGCTAATGGTAGATGTCGATCCCAACTGTTTCCGAAATCAATAACACATGCTCGTAGCATGTCTTCAAGCGTTTGTATTGTCCTTTCGCTCTGCCCATCAGTTTGTGGATGATAGGCAGTACTCATGTCTAGAAGAGTTCCTAATGCTTGCTGTAATGTCTGCCAGAATCTTGAAATAAATCTGCCATCCCTATCAGAGATAATAGAGATTGGTATTCCATGTCTGGAGATGACTTCCTTCAAATACAGTCGTGCTAACTTCTCCATCTTGTCATCTTCTCTTATTGGCAAGAAGTGTGCTGATTTGGTGAGACGATCAACTATTACCCAAATAGTATCAAAACCACTTGCAGTCCTTGGCAATTTAGTAATGAAATCCATGGTAATGTTTTCCCATTTCCATTCCGGGATTTCGGGTTGTTGAAGTAGACCTGATGGTTTCTGATGCTCAGCTTTGACCTTAGAACACGTCAAACATTCTCCTACGTATTTAGCAACATCGGCTTTCATACCCGGCCACCACAAATGTTTCTTGAGATCCTTGTACATCTTCCCCGTTCCTGGATGTATTGAGTATCTGGTTTTATGAGCTTCTCTAAGTACCATTTCTCTCATATCTCCAAATTTTGGTACCCAAATCCTTTCAGCCCTATACCGGGTTCCGTCTTCCCGAATATTAAGATGTTTCTCCGATCCTTTAGGTATTTCATCCTTTAAATTTCCCTCTTTTAAAACTCCTTGTTGCGCCTCCTTTATTTGAGTAGTAAGGTTATTATGAATCATTATATTCATAGATTTTACTCGAATGGGTTCTCTGTCCTTCCTGCTCAAGGCATCGGCTACCACATTTGCCTTCCCCGGGTGGTAACGAATCTCAAAGTCGTAATCATTCAATAATTCAATCCACCTACGCTGCCTCATATTCAGTTGTTTCTGATTAAATATGTGTTGAAGACTTTTGTGGTCGGTATATATAATACTTTTGACCCCATATAAGTAGTGCCTCCAAGTCTTTAATGCAAAAACAACCGCGCCTAATTCCAAATCATGCGTCGTATAATTTTGTTCGTGAATCTTCAATTGTCTAGACGCATAAGCAATCACCTTCGTTCGTTGCATTAATACACAACCGAGACCTTGCTTTGATGCGTCACAATAAATCACAAAATCATCATTCCCTTCAGGCAATGACAATATAGGTGCCGTAGTTAGCTTTTTCTTCAATAACTGAAACGCTTTCTCATGTTCATCATTCCATTCAAATTTCTTCCCTTTATGCGTTAATGCAGTCAAGGGTTTTGCTATTCTGGAAAAGTCTTGGATGAACCTTCTGTAGTAACCAGCTAGTCCTAAAAACTGGCGTATGTGTTTCGGAGTTTTCGGGGTTTCCCACTTTTCAACAGTTTCTATCTTTGCCGGATCCACCTTAATACCTTCTATGTTCACTATGTGACCGAGGAATTGAACTTCTTCCAACCAAAATGCACACTTTGAAAATTTAGCGTACAATTCTTCCTTCCTCAATACTTCTAACACCTTTCTCAAATGTTCACCGTGTTCTTGGTCATTCTTTGAGTAAATAAGTATGTCATTAATGAAAACAATGACAAACTTGTCAAGGTATGGTCCACACACTCTGTTCATAAGGTCCATGAACACAGCTGGTGCATTAGTTAAACCAAACGGCATCACCATAAACTCGTAATGACCGTAACGTGTTCTGAAAGCAGTCTTTGGAATATCATCTTCTTTCACCCGCATTTGATGATATCCGGAACGTAAGTCAATCTTTGAATAAACAGACGAGCCTTGTAGTTGATCAAATAAGTCGTCGATTCTCGGTAGTGGATAGCGGTTCTTGATGGTAAGTTTGTTCAACTCTCGGTAGTCGATACACAACCTGAATGTACCATCTTTCTTCTTGACAAACAAAACAGGAGCTCCCCACGGTGATGTGCTTGGTCGAATGAAACCACGCTCTAAAAGTTCTTGTAATTGGCTTTGCAGTTCTTTCATCTCGCTGGGTGCGAGTCTGTAAGGAGCACGAGCTATTGGTGCAGCTCCTGGTACAAGATCTATTTGAAATTCAACGGATCGATGTGGGGGTAATCCCGGTAATTCTTTCGGAAATACATCGGGAAATTCTTTTGCAATGGGAACATCATTGATGCTCTTTTCTTCAGTTTGTACTTTCTCGACGTGTGCTAGAACAGCATAGCAACCTTTTCTTATTAGTTTTTGTGCCTTCAAATTACTAATAAGATGTAGCTTCGTGTTGCCCTTTTCTCTGTACACCATTAAGGGTTTTCCTTTTTCTCGTATAATGCGAATTGCATTTTTGTAACAAACGATCTCTGCTTTCACTTCTTTCAACCAGTCCATACCGATTATCACATCAAAACTCCCTAACTCTACTGGTATCAAATCAATCTTAAATGTTTCGCTAACCATTTTAATTTCTCGATTCCGACATATATTATCTGCTGAAATTAATTTACCATTTGCTAATTCGAGTAAAAATTTACTATCCAAAGGCGTCAATGGACAACTTAATTTAGCACAAAGATCTCTACTCATATAGCTTCTATCCGCACCCGAATCAAATAAAACGTAAGCTGATTTATTATCAATAAGAAACGTACCCGTAACAAGCTCCGGGTCTTCCTGTGCCTCTGCCGCATTAATATTGAAAACTCTTCCGCGGCCTTGTCCATTCATGTTCTCCTGGTTCGGGCAATTTCTAATAATGTGGCCCAGTTTTCCACATTTATAACAAACTACATTGGCATAACTTGCTCCGACACTACTTGCTCCGCCATTACTCGTTCCGACACCATTCGTTCCTTTCGTTCTATTAACCCCTGGTCCATAGACCTCACACTTCGCCGCGCTATGACCATTTCTTTTACACTTGTTGCAAAATTTGGTGCAGAACCCCGAGTGATACTTTTCACACCTTTGGCATAGCTGCTTCTGATTGTTGTTGTTGTTGCGGTTATTATTGTTGTTGGGATGATTGTTGTAGTTGCTGTTGTTGTTGTTGTTGTTGTTGTTGTTGTTGTTGTTGTTGTTGGGCCGTTTGTTGTAGTTACGATTGATGTTACGATTGTTGGGATAATTGTTGCGATTATTGTTGTAATTGATGTTGTTGTTGTATTGGTGATTCTTATCACCATTTTCCTCCCACTTTCTTTTGACTTGCTTTACATTGGCCTCTTCAGCAGTCTGTTCTTAAATTCTTTCTTCAATCTGGTTCACTAGTTTGTGAGCCATTCTACATGCCTGTTGTATGGAGGCGGGCTCGTGTGAACTTATATCTTCTTGGATTCTTTCCGGTAATCCTTTCACAAACGCGTCGATCTTCTCTTCCTCATCTTCGAATGCTCCCGAACACAATAGGCACAATTCTGTGAATCGTCTTTCATACGTGGTAATATCAAATCCTTGGGTTCGTAACCCTGTAAGTTCTGTCTTGAGCTTATTGACCTCGGTTCTGGGACGGTACTTCTCGTTCATCAAGTGCTTGAATGCTGACCACGGTAGTGCGTACGCATCGTCTTGTCCCACTTGCTCTAGATAGGTATTCCACCATGTTAACGCAGAACCTGTGAAGGTATGCGTAGCGTACTTCACTTTGTCCTCTTCAGTACACTTACTTATGGCAAACACCGATTTGACCTTCTCGGTCCACCGTTTCAATCCGATCGGTCCTTCAGTTCCATCAAATTCCAAAGGTTTGCAGGCAGTGAATTCTTTGTAGGTGCATCCTACACGATTTCCTGTACTGCTAGATCCAAGGTTATTGTTGGTATGTAGCGCAGCCTGTACTGCGGCTATGTTTGAAGCTAGAAAAGTACGGAATTCCTCTTCATTCATATTCACGGTGTGTCGAGTAGTTGGTGCCATTTTCTTCAAAATAGTCAAATGGAACAAGTTAATCATACAGAATATTAAGAGTAGTTAATAGTATTTCGTAGCATAATATGAACTCATTTATAAAAGCTTTTTCTTCATATTAGCGTTTTATAAGTTTAAATTCGGGTAGTACCTACCCGTTAAGTTCATACTTAGTAGCTAATATACAATTCAACTACTACAATTCTATATGAAAAACTGATTATAATAATATTTCGAGTTCAAACTTTTACACAATATTTTACAAACTTACAATACCGCTTATTTTACATACAACATGAAATATAGCACACAATAAATTTGATACAAGATGGTTGTGAAGATAATTCTAGCTAGTACACAAGTCGTTCAGCAAAGGCAATAAAGACACGTAATTCATACGTCCAGAAACAAGTCATGCATTCTGGTTTTACTAGTATTACTTCCCATCCTTGGTCTTGTGGAACATAACCGTTATGGCCATTGATAAGACAGCGTGTTGTAACGTCATCAAAGGGACGAGGGTTACGTAATGTCCAACAGTCCCGTAACAATCTAAAAACCTCATTTCTTACCCCAATTACCGACTCCGTCACTTGTGGAAACGTTTTGTTTAATAGTTGTAGCCCGATGTTCTTGTTCTCACTTTGGTGAGAAGCGAACATTACTAATCCGTAAGCATAACATGCTTCTTTATGTTGCATGTTAGCCGCTTTTTCTAAATCACGAAGTCCAATATTCGGATATTTTGAGTCAAAATAATTTCTTAACCCATTGCGTAAAATAGCATTTGGGTTCCCCGCAATATATGCGTCAAAGTAAACCCATCGTAACTTATGGATTTCCCAATGTGATATCCCCCATCTTTCGAACGAAAGCCTTTTATAAACCAAGGCATTCTTGGAACGTTCTTCGAATGTCTTACAAACTGATCTCGCCTTAAATAGTTGTGCCGAAGAATTCTGACCGACTCTAGACAAGATTTCATCAATCATGTCTCCGGGTAGGTCTCTTAAAATATTGGGTTGTCTATCCATTTTGTGTTTTTATACTGTAAAATAGACAAGAGTTAGAGTCATAAAAAAAATACTAATTAATACAAGCAATTTTTACATATATCATAAAGCATAAGCACACTATATTACATATATTACACCACACGAATACAACTATCTTATTCCGACTCGCTTGTTTCTTCTTCTTTGGTTTTGGATCGTTTTGCCAAGTTTCTAGGGATATATGATGTTCCCCTAATACGAGCCGTCGTTGTCCACATTGGTTTAGAAAAACCTGGTGGTTTAGAGGTTCCCGGGTCATTGTTACAACTTAAGGACTTCGGGGGTTGACGATACATATAAAGTTCATCGGGGTTGGAATTAGATTTATCTATTTTTATGCCCTTTCCCTTATTATTTTCTTTTGCCTTTTTAAATTCAGTTGGGGTAATTTCTATAACATCATCGGAATTCTCGTCGGAATCCGATTCATCGGAGAATTGGTAATCCTCCCAATATTTTGCTTCCTTGGCGGAAACACCATTGACCATAATTAACCTTGGTCGGTTGGTTGAGGATTTTCTTTTACTTAACCGTTTTATTATTTCCCCCACCGGTTCTATTTCTTCATCCGGTTCCGATTCTTCTTCCGGTTCCGATTCTTCTTCCGGTTCCGACTCTTCTTCCGGTTCCTCTTCGGGAACTTGTGAATCAGTCCACGAATCATTCCAATTTATATTTGACTCTTCATTATTATTAGGTGAGTCAATGGGACTTGTTCTAGAGGTAGACATCTATCACATAATATCAAACGCGTTAAGGGATTAATATATCACATAATATTCACATGTTAAAATATATAGTTTCCAACAAAATTTGTTAAGCAATCATTTTTCAAGTAAATACGGTCGAAGTCCAGACTCACTAATGGATCCTAACAAACTCGATAAGACACACTAATGCAAAATTCTGGTTCTCTAAGACCAACGCTCGGATACCAACTGAAATGTCCCGTTCTTATTGATTAAAAACGTTCCATATTAATTGATTTCGTTGCGAGGTTTTGACCTCTATATGAGACGTTTTTCAAAGACTGCATTCATTTTAAAACAAACCATAACCTTTATTTCATCAATAAAGGTTTAAAAAGCTTTACGTAGATTATCAAATAATGATAATCTAAAATATCCTGTTTACACACGACCATTACATAATGGTTTACAATACAAATATGTTACAACAAAATAAGTTTCTTGAATGCAGTTTTTACACAATATCATACAAGCATGGACTCCAAATCTCGTCCTTATTTAAGTATGCGACAGCAGAAGCTCTTAATAATCACCTGAGAATAAACATGCTTAAAACATCAACAAAAATGTTGGTGAGTTATAGGTTTAACCTATATATATCAAATCATAATAATAGACCACAATATTTCATATTTCAATACACATCCCATACATAGAGATAAAAATCATTCATATGGTGAACACCTGGTAACCGACATTAACAAGATGCATATATAAG
The DNA here is from genome assembly GCF_046630445.1 of Rutidosis leptorrhynchoides. Lineage (NCBI taxonomy): Eukaryota > Viridiplantae > Streptophyta > Magnoliopsida > Asterales > Asteraceae > Rutidosis > Rutidosis leptorrhynchoides. The sequence goes on along the minus strand of NC_092338.1, from coordinate 221,206,101 downwards.
AATATCCCCATCATTCCGGGACACCCTTCGGATATGATATAAATTTCGAAGTACTAAAGCATCCGGTACTTTGGATGGGGCTTGTTGGGCCCGATAGATCTATCTTTAGGATTCGCGTCAATTAGGGTGTCTGTTCCCTAATTCTTAGATTACCAGACTTAATAAAAAGGGGCATATTCGATTTCGATAATTCAACCATAGAATGTAGTTTCACGTACTTGTGTCTATTTTGTAAATCATTTATAAAACCTGCATGTATTCTCATCCCAAAAATATTAGATTTTAAAAGTGGGACTATAACTCACTTTCACAGATTTTTACTTCGTCGGGAAGTAAGACTTGGCCACTGGTTGATTCACGAACCTATAACAATATATACATATATATCAAAGTATGTTCAAAATATATTTACAACACTTTTAATATATTTTGATGTTTTAAGTTTATTAAGTCAGCTGTCCTCGTTAGTAACCTACAACTAGTTGTCCACAGTTAGATGTACAGAAATAAATCGATAAATATTATCTTGAATCAATCCACGACCCAGTGTATACGTATCTCAGTATTGATCACAACTCAAACTATATATTTTTTGGAATCAACCTCAACCCTGTATAGCTAACTCCAACATTCACATATAGAGTGTCTATGGTTGTTCCGAAATATATATAGATGTGTCGACATGATAGGTCGAAACATTGTATACGTGTCTATGGTATCTCAAGATTACATAATATACAATACAAGTTGATTAAGTTATGGTTGGAATAGATTTGTTACCAATTTTCACGTAGCTAAAATGAGAAAAATTATCCAATCTTGTTTTACCCATAACTTCTTCATTTTAAATCCGTTTTGAGTGAATCAAATTGCAATGGTTTCATATTGAACTCTATTTTATGAATCTAAACAGAAAAAGTATAGGTTTATAGTCGGAAAAATAAGTTACAAGTCGTTTTTGTAAAGGTAGTCATTTCAGTCGAAAGAACGACGTCTAGATGACCATTTTAGAAAACATACTTCCACTTTGAGTTTAACCATAATTTTTGGATATAGTTTCATATTAATAATAAAAATCATTTTCTCAGAATAACAACTTTTAAATCAAAGTTTATCATAGTTTTTAATTAACTAACCCAAAACAGCCCGCGGTGTTACTACGACAGCGTAAATCCGGTTTTACGGTGTTTCTCGTGTTTCCAGGTTTTAAATCATTAAGTTAGCATATCATATAGATATAGAACATGTGTTTAGTTAATTTTAAAAGTCAATTTAGAAGGATTAACTTTTGTTTGCGAACAAGTTTAGAATTAACTAAACTATGTTCTAGTGATTACGAGTTTAAACCTTCGAATAAGATAGCTTTATATGTATGAATCGAATGATGTTATGAACATCATTACTACCTTAAGTTCCTTGGATAAACCTACTGGAAAAGAGAAAAATGGATCTAGCTTCAATGGATCCTTGGATGGCTTGAAGTTCTTGAAGCAGAATCATGACACGAAAACAAGTTCAAGTAAGATCATCACTTGAAATAAGATTGTTATAGTTATAGAAATTGAACCAAAGTTTGAATATGATTATTACCTTGTACTAGAATGATAACCTACTGTAAGAAACAAAGATTTCTTGAGGTTGGATGATCACCTTACAAGAATGGAAGTGAGCTAGCAAACTTGAAAGTATTCTTGATTTTATGAAACTAGAACTTTTGGAATTTATGAAGAACACTTAGAACTTGAAGATAGAACTTGAGAGAGATCAATTAGATGAAGAAAATTGAAGAATGAAAGTGTTTGTAGGTGTTTTTGGTCGTTGGTGTATGGATTAGATATAAAGGATATGTAATTTTGTTTTCATGTAAATAAGTCATGAATGATTACTCATATTTTTGTAATTTTATGAGATATTTCATGCTAGTTGCCAAATGAT